>NW_028317961.1:7726875-8402500 GCF_062004578.1 Staurois parvus | reverse complement strand
TTATTTCAAAGAATCCCTGCATTACTACAAGAATATATTATATTTATAGTTGTTCAAAAACCAGGGGTGGCCACTTAGTATATTCTAGCTTTGTGTTTTTGTTTTACTATTCTATTTTATTTTACTTTTCATCTTGCCATTTTAATATTCCAGCCAGAAATGTATATGCAGTTTAATATGTGGAAAAAAGTAATAACTACAACAACAACAACAACAATAATAATACTAAAAGTAATAATAATAACTATTGCTTAACAAAAACAAATACTGCCACTACTGCTACTATTACTACTACTAACGTTTTGACTGTAATTACTTTTAGACATAGTAGTATTTATTTGTTGTGGTTTACCAGTAACTATTATTATTATCATTATTTGTTGTTGTTTAAAAGTAGTTAGTAGTAGCAGCATACTATTAATATTTGTTGTTGTTCATCAGTAGTTATTAATAATAATACTAATAATACCTATTGCTGAACAACAAATACTAATGCTGCTGCTATCACTACTACTGACTAATTAAAAACAGCAACAAATAGTGATAACTAATGTTAAAAATCATCAACAACTAATAACAATACCTACAGTTAAACAACTAATATTAATAACTGTTAATCAACAATTATTACTATTATAATTATTATTATTAATAATAATAGCAACTCTTAAAAACAACAATAAATAATAATAATAATAACTACTGTTGAACTACTACTACTACTACTAATAACTACTGTTAAACAACAACTAATAATAATAACTGTTATTATTATTATTATCATCATCATCATTATTTTTTTATTGTATTGGTCCAGAATTGTTTATTTTACTATTTATATTTTATTGCTTATTTTTGTATTGATTTTTCGCATATAAAGTAAATAAAATATTGTCTCACAGGTTTGTAAAAATCTAAATTTGTGATCCTGCTTTTAATGAAAACAAAACTCAAAAGCTGTACATTGTGTAACTTTTTTTTCTTAATTAAGGGAGTGGGATGTATGTTGTGCTGATATAGATAAAATTCCTCCCTTGTAAAAAAAAAAAAAAAAAAAAAATGAAGAAAGAAAAAAAAATCCTAACAGCTCCATAATTTACAGCCAAGGAGATAAGAGAAGAACTATGTCTACAGATTGCAGCTCTGCAGAGACTGTATTATTAAACAATACTTACAATACTCTCAGCTAAATGTTCGTTGTATCTGTCACCTGTCTTTCCTATCTTGGTATTGATAATAAGTGGTCACCCTATAGATGATCTGTAGATTGAATCTATACAACATACGTGAAAGTCGGTCTAATAGGGCACTTACCAGGTTGACAGGATGGATATATCCATTCTCATACTTGTCATTGGCTAGTATTTGCCTCAGATGAGCAATATAGCTTGAAGCCAGCCTGAGGGTGTCCAGCTTGGAGAGCTTAGTGTCCGGTGGTACCCAGGGTAAGGTAGTCTTGAGTCTGGAGAAAGCTTTGCTGAGTACCCTCATCCTGGCTCTCTCCCTGGCATTGGCAGCATTCCTCTGGACCTGCTTCCCTTCATGGTTAACCCCACCCAGGGGACTTTTCTTGCGTGGGGCTTTCCTCCTCTTTCCTGTAGCTCCTCTGCCTTTCTTTGGAGATCCATTGTCACAGTTGGAGCTTTCCTCGTTGCTGTCATTTGAAATCCCAAACTCTTTGCTAGAATCCAGTTTGCTGCCATCACATCCCAACATTTCCACCTCCTGGAAGTCCTCCACATCACTCAAAGAGCCAGTAGACATGGTCTGCAGACTGCCTGCTTGCCCCTTCTTCCCTTTAGGGATCAAGGTGTAAATGCAGAATAAAGGGGATGTGTTTGATGAACAATTTACAGTGGACACGCCTGTTCCAGTGTTTGTCTTAGGGAGAGAGCTGTGGAATTTGATGTGGACAGTAGTCATTTATTTATTGGATGGAGGGCGGGTCGGGGCTGAGCCTAATGATACAAGGAGGAGACATTCTCCCTAAAGATCTTCTCCCTCTCTTCTACTAGCCTATTGCTTCCTCCCACTACTCATCACTTACTAACATACTAGATTCCTAGAGCTAGCACACTCCATGCAATCTGGTGTACCTTAATCTTATCACTTGTATTACAAGTACTGTATGTATCATTTTAATAAACTAAACGATTGTTATATAAATATGTTTAAATCACACCTACTGCTGAGTTAATAACGTGCAATACAGCATCAATGCATCAACTAATGATCTCTCTTTGTGCACAATATATAAAACAGGCACAGGGGTTGATTTACTAAAACCGGAGAGTGCAAAATCTGGTGCAGCTCTGCACAGAAACCAATCAGCTTCCAGGTTTTTTTTTTTTTTTGGTCAAAGCTTAATTGAGCAAATTGAAGTTAGAAGCTGATTGGCTACCATGCACAACTGCATAAAATTTTGCACTCTCCAGTTTTAGTAAATCAACCCCTCAGTGACATCCTATGTGAGGATCTTCCTGAAATTCCAACATTGGTAGAATTCTAGGAGGGAGCATCGCAAGTGTCTATCATGACATGGCTGATGGCTTGCAGTGTCTGCTAGAGGTTTGGACCCTATTACAAAGGTCAGAGGCCATCAGAGCTCATTACTAGCTGATTTCTATAAAATAACAAACTGCCCCTATACTGGATCTAATACAGCAGGACACCCAGGGAACTAATTGCACAGGCAAGTCTGCAAATAAGCAGTCAATTAAAGTCAATAAAATAATGGTAATAGATAGTTTTTTGGTTTTTATATGTTTGCTGTTTGTCTGTAACAAATACAAGCAAAGTAGAATATCAGGACACAGTTATTGAAAAATGATTTTAATTAAATATAAAATCTGACTTCTTTACAAACAGGGAAACTTGATTCATTATGGATTTTTGCAATAAGACAGCTAAACGTTTAATAGATGTCATATATGTAATATCTCTCTCTCTCTCTCTCTCTCTCTCTCTCTCTCTCTCTCTCTCTCTCTCTCTCTCTCTCTCTCTCTCTCTCTCTCTCTCTCTCTCTCTCTCTCTCTCTCTCTCTCTCTCTCTCTCTCCACACACACATATATACTATTGTTTTCACTTTATAAGTGGCATGTTTATACATAATCTCTCACTTTCCTTTTCTCTCTCTCTCTATATATAATATATATATAAATATATATATATTACTATATATATATATACATACACACACACACTATATATATATATATATATATATAACTTTATTATTTGCTTGTTTATACCTCTCTCTCTCTATATATATATAGATATATACTATATATATATATGTATATATATATATATATATATATATATATTCACTTTTGGTTCCTTGCATGTTTAATTTCAAATGTCTTATCTAATGTTTACTCTAATTACTGATTATTGTCTTGATTGGAATAATGTCTTATCTCAACTGTCTAGGTGTGAATAAGCCAACCCACTGCATAGCTCCTTCAGTGAGATCAGGTCTTTTGAGATAAACATGACAATAGCCAATGTCTACACTCAGCAGATCGCAGAAAAATCCAGTGCGATCCTTTTCACGATTTGTATTCGCACAAATGAGTGATCTTATTTTTGTTACTGTGTATTTGTTTTACACATATGTAGCATATCATTAGCCTTATATTATAACACTTCTGCCTTTTAATATTTGTTCTTGTTACAGAACTCTTTGAAAATATAATAAACACTTACATTTATGGGTGAACCCCTAAATTATACAAATTATATATTTTAATGACTGCATGGGTTTGATTTGTTTAAGGAGGTGATCATTTTCACTTTATTAAGTGAAAATGCTCCAGTCTTTTTGTAAATTAAAAGTGTAATAAATGCTGATATCATTTTATGATAGACATGACATCACTACGGGTTACTAATGACATCACTGTATGAAAAAGATGACATCACTATGTTATACTAATGACATCACTGTATGATACAGATGACATCACTATGTCATACTAATTACACCACTGCATGATAGGAATGACATCACTGGGTGATACCGATGACATCACTGTAAAAACAGATGACAGCATACCTGATAGAACAATGCAAGGATGAAAGCTGCCCACGTTGAAAGTTTGATGCCTGTCAAGGGTTTGATTTGTTTAAGGAGGTGATCATTTTCACTTTATTATGTGAAAATGCTCCAGTCTTTTTTTTAAATTAACAGTGTAATTAATGGTGATATAATTTTATGATAGAGATGACATCACTATGGGATACTAATGACATCACTGTATGATAAAGATGACTTCACTATGTTATACTAATGACATCACTGTATGATAAAGATGACTTCACTATGTTATACTAATGACATAATGACTAATGACTAATGACTAATGGGGGCAGCACAGTGGCTAAATGGTTAACACTTTTGCCTGGCAGTACAAGGGTCGTTGGTTCAAATCCCAGCCACGGCACCTCCTGCCTGGAGTTTGCAAGTTCTCCCTGTGCCTGCGTGAGTTTCCTCCATGTACTCTGGTTAATTGGATCCTGTCTAAATTGGCCCTAGTATGTGTATGTATGAATGTAAGTTAGGGACCTTTAGATTGTACACCCTTTGAGGGTCAGGGACTGATGTGAATGTACAATATATATGTAACGCACTGCGTAAATTGACAGCGATATACAGATATACAGGTGTATGATTCAGATTACATCACTATATTATACTAATGACATCACTGTATGATAAAGATGACTTCACTATGTTATACTAATGACATCACTGTAAGATACAGATCACATCACTATGTTATACTAATTACATCACTGCATGATAGGAATGACATCACTGTGTGATACTGATGACATCACTGTATAATACAGATGACAGCATACCTGGTAGAACAATGCAAGGATGAAAACTGCCCACGTTGACAGTTTGATGCTTGTCTGTCCTTGTATTTGTAATATTAAACATACAGTCATCACATCTCAACTGACAAATATTAACTACATCATCTTGAGCAGAAACAACAGCAAACTCATTTATTTCATACATGTTTAGTCGTTAGAGGCAACAACTCAACTTTTAAAAAAAAAAAATGATTTAATTTCTTATAATTAACCTTGACTTTGTGGAAACACATTACTTTAGTCATTGTGGGGATCTTTTTGATGCGACTGATCCATGATCACAGGCATTCGTATTAACGGGGAGTTCCTGCAAGTAGCTGTGTTGTACTCTGCGATGTGTTCAGTGGAGCAGCCGAGGTTAGGATGGGGATACTTTACAAACCATTCATATTATCCTCAGTTTGCTTGAGGTAACTGTAGCCGTATTAGTGCATTTGCGACAGAAACAATTGAGTACTGTCTGTGATACTTTTTTTATTTCCACTAACAAACAATTTTGAGGACAAGCTTTCAGGGAGTGTCCCCTTCTTCAGGTCAAAGCAGTACTCAATTGTTTCTATATTATCCTCAATAATTAGTGTTGGTGAACAGCACTCTCATCTCATAGTACATAAACCTGTGCCAAGAGCCATGGCACTCCCCCACAAACCACATGATCTACCATACTGCACAGGTATTATATGTCCTCTTAGGAGTTACTGTTAGACATACAGTACATAGATCTGAAACTATTTGTTGTTACTTCAAGTGATACTAAAGGCAAAAATGACATCTATGATGCAGTCTGTCACTAGCATTAACAGACAGTCTTTGTTTTCTGAGCTTCCTAGATCTTTTTAATCTGTTGACCCTGATTTTTCAACTTCCTTCAACAGATCAAGCTATGCAGCAAAAGTGGCAGTTAGAAGGTTGAAGCAAACCATTTAACACCAACAGGAGTGAACAATGGTCATCTTTTACAAATTTAGTTAAAACCTTTATTCCAAAAGGGAAAAAAAAGCTGTAACAGTTTAAAAAAAGTGCTAGTTGCATTGTTAGGCACCTTTATGATGTCAATCTAAATCTACTAGTCTGTCTCGTAGGTATTTTCTAAGTGACTGGATCACTGGAAAAAAAGGAAAAAAAATAAAAAATAAAAAGTAATACAATCACAACATCTAAGGATTGGTAGACTGGAGTGGTTAAAGAGTATGCAAGTGTACAATCCAAATGCACACGTTCCTGCGTTAAAAAATGGCTGTGTGTATAAGTGGGTGCTGCAGTGCCCGTTGGCTGGAACCGAACAGAATCAGTAAGGGACAATGTCACCAGCACACCGAGGATCACCAATATGGGTCCAAAGGTTTTAATGAATGATCACATAGTTACAGCAGGGCAACATTTCAGAGTCTCGCAGGACCCCTTCATCAGGCATGTAACAATGGTCACATGTCTGATGACGGAGTCCTGCTAGACTCCAAACTGTTGCCTTGCTGTAACTATGTGATCGTTCATTAAACCTTTTGGACCCATATTGGTGATACTCGGTGTGCTGGTGACATTCTCCCTTGTGGGTTAAAGAGTATGTTACCCCCAACATTTCATATTCTTGATATGTGCCTGTTGTTCCATGTACTTGTGTTAAAAAGTATCATGTTCTCTTTGTATTTCTGCTGATCCTGACTGTCCCCTTGCTTTTCCACATTAAACATGGGAGCACATCTATTCCAGTGTGGCCAGTTTTCTGGCTATGCTGGGAGCACAGCCTGCCTGTCTTCCAATGGCCAAGATTTCTGCTGACATTCCCCCTTCATTGCCATTCACTGGGAAGATCAATGTTCTGTTGTTTCTTCACCCCCGGCTCTCTAAGCCCCTTATGTAGCTGAGAATGGAAACTATGGGATCATTTATAAAGAAAAAAAAGGTTTATATATTTAATATTATAATTTATAATTATATATATATATATATATATATATATATATATATATATATACACTGCTCAAAATAATTAAAGGAAAACTTTTTTATCAGAGTATAGCATCAAGTCAATTAAACTCCTGGGATATTGATCTGATCATTTAAGTAGCAGAGGGGGTTGTTAATCAGTTTCAGCTGCTTTGGTGTTAATGAAATTAACAACAGGTGCCCTAGATGGGTAACAATGAGACGATCCCAAAATCAGGAATGTTTTACAGGTGGAGGCCAATTCAATTTTTTCCCTACTCATCTTTTCTGACTGTGTTTCACTAGTTTTGCATTTGGCTAGGGTCAATGTCACTGCTGGTAGCATGAGGCAATACCTGGACCCTACAGAGGTTGCACAGGTAGCCCAACTCCTCCATCAATACGTGCCATTGTCAGAAGGTTTGCTGTGTCTCCCAGCACAGTGTCAAGAGCATGGAGGAGATTCCAGGAGCCAGGCAGTTACTCTAGGAGAGCTGGACAGGGCCATAGAAGGTCTTTAAACCAACAGCTGGACCAGTATCTGCCCTTTTGTACAAGGAGGAACAGGATGAGCACTGCCAGAGCCCTACAAAATGGCCTCTAGCAGGCCACTGGTGTGAATGTCTCTGACCAAACAACCAGAAACAGACTTCATGAGGGTGGCCTGAGGGCCCAACGTCCTCTAGTGAGCCCTGAGCTTACTGCCCGGCACCATAGAGCTTGATTGGCATTTGCCATTGAATACCAGAATTGGTAGGTCCGCTTCTGGTGCCCTGTGTTTTTCACATATGAGAGCAGGTTCACCCTGAGCACATGTGATAGATGTGAAAGGGTCTGAAGAAGTCGTGGAGAACATTATGCTGCCTGTAACATCGTTCAGCATGACTGTTTTGATGATGGGTCAGTGATGGGGAGGCATATAAATGGAGGGGCGCACAGACCTCTACAGGCTAGACAATGGCACCCTGACTGACATTAGGTATCGGGATGAAATCCTTGGACCCATTGTCAGACCCTACGCTGATGCAGTGGGTCCTGGGCTCCTCCTGGTGCACGACAATGCCCGGCCTCATGTGGCGAAAGTTGTTCCTGGAGGATGAAGGAATTGTACCATTGAATGGCCCCCACACTCGCCTGACATAAATAGAACACCTCTGGGATATCATGTTTCGGTCCATCTAACGCCACCAGATTCCACCTCAGACTGTCCAGGATCTCAGTGATGCCCTGGTCCAGATCTGGGAGGAATTACCCCAGGACACCATCCATCGCCTCATTAGGAGCATGCCCCGACATTGTCAGGCATGCATACAAGCATTTGGGGGCCATACAAACTACTAAGTACCATTTTGAGTTGCTGCAATGAAATTTCAGGAAAATGGACTGGCCTGCTGCATCATTTTTTCACTTTGATTTTTGGGGTGTCTTTGAGTTTGGTCCTCTGTAGGTTGATAATTTTCATTTACATCAAATGATGGGGCATCCGTACTTTCCTAACACATTACCCAGTCCATACCAGTATAGATATCCAGCATGATATTTTCCCCCATTGAGATCTGATGTGTTTTCAAAGTGTTCCTTTACTTTTTTGAGCAATATTTATATATATATATATATATATATACACACACACACACATATGTTTTGCCTTGAATTTTCTATTTTAAACTGATTGGGTTGTTTTACAAAGTAATGTCAGGTATACTTTAATATGTTTCAAGATAGAATAGGTGTATATAAACAAGGATAAGCTTTATTGTCTGTTTGTTGCCTAATATTTGATATTTGTCTTCGTATCTAACTGCTGGTTTCTGCTTGCTTAAAAGAGACACTAAACTCTGGTTCATACTGTTCAAGTATGTATTCTTAACTCAAAAACCTCAACCTTTTGTTGCTCTCATCCTCCTCCAAATTTCCAAATCCCATTTTTTTATTTTTTGCTGCTGTGATCTGTCTTCTTATTAGAGGATAACTATATTCATTCTCCAAGTTCCCATTGTGTGTAGGAACATAGTCATTCCTTCTTGCTCGCTCCCACTAAGGACTATGGTGTCCTTTTATCATGCAGTGGTAAATGACCGCTGCTAAGTTCTCCGGCATTCTCAGAGGAGAGAGTTCTCCTCTGAATGCCTTTTATAAAGTGGTGTGGATCGCTTCTCCAAATGAGGAGAGAAGCGATCTACAAATGCTTTGAACGCTGGAAAACGGCTGCTGTTACTGTAATCTCACGAGATGACAGTAAGAGATCAGTCAAACACCGTTTACTAAGCAACAGTCAATTACTGCTGCTTCATTTGCGGTTCCTCGGATTCTCCAGCTGGAGAATCTGGAAGGAGAACACAGATCACCAGTGAAAGGCTGACATTGCCCCTTCATACACTGGCAGTCTGTGTGCTGAGATGATCAGTGGAGATCATGTTCTCCGCTGATCATCTCTGTTTCCTAAACCACTAATGATCTGAGATCAGCAAAGATCCTTAGGATCGCTGCTGATCTCTTTCATAAAAGGACACCTATGTGATTTGTAGTGTGCATAGAGCAGTGCACATGACTGCAACTAAGGTGCACTGCTCAATCCAAACAAGTGGAAATGAGTAGGAAATGGAAAGGTTCAGGAGCTCATGGAGGCAGACAAACACAATAAACTATTTAGGGAAACTAAAGATTACAAGGTCATTAAGTAATGGATATGTATGGACTATTTTTGAAGAATAAGAATATCGCTTAGTGTCACTTTTCCTTATAAAGCTGCAGTTTTTATGTGAGATTCTAAAATATAAGGGTTAGTATGTTACTGTTATTTAAAAAATAATTTTCATTGTTTTACATCTGCAGCTGTCTTTAATGTAATAGCTGGTGATCCTGTCATGAGTGATCTTGTTCAGGCACGTCATGTTATAAGGTGACAACTGTGCCTGTCTCTCTCATTTGTGCTCCTCCTGTATTGCTGCCCTACAAGTAGCTATTTTAATATACACACACAGGCATAGTCCACTGTTGTAACCATCAGGAAAGTCACTCTGAGAAATGCCATGCAATTGTCACTTGAGTGCATTCATGTACAAAGATATGGGCTGCAAAGAGAATCTAAGCGATCAGCAGCACTGAGATGCAAGAAAAATTACATTATTTTATTTTTTATAAATACACAGTAATTTAGCAATCCAAATACCATTTAGTTATGATTTACTTCTACTGAAAGTATTTTTTTAAAAGAGAAGTGTGGAATTTAAAAAACATTTATACTCACCCAGGTGGATGCAGCATCGATCTGATGCTGCATCTGTCCCCACTACCTCTAAGACTGAGAACCAAGCGATCAAAGACCACTGACTGCTCAGTTCTCAGTATTCAGTAAGCAGAGAGCTGGTAACTGTCACTGGCTCTCTGTTTTAACTCTCCAGCACTCACTGGAATGCTGGGCCATGGAGGGGTCGGCAACAACTGCTTCAGAGTTGGGAGGCTGAGCCAGTTGCTGGTCCAGGGGCGGATCCCAACATTAAAGGATATGTTCACCATTGAACAAAAAATAATAAATGCACATTTTTTTGCAGGTTAAAAAATATGCATTTATTATTTTTTGTTTGTGGAGCTTCTAAAGCATTGCACCATCGATCAGCAGATCGCTGGTGCCATGCAGGTCTCCCTGGATCTGTCAGTATATCTGCTTGCTTGTACATCCTATACGAGCAAGCAGATACTACTGACAGGAAGGATCAGTGAACTGATAGTTCATGAGTGCCGTGTTAGCTCAATGAAAACTACAAGCCGACAGCCACAAAGACTGCTGGGACTTTTAGTTTTCTCATTCACAAAATGCTTTGAATGAATGACGCGGCCGGTGGGCAGAGCCCTGCATAGCCACTAAAGTGTGACAGCTAGTGGGGAAGAGATGATCCACCATCTGGGATTGAGGGGGGTGGGGGTTCAGGGGCCAGTCAGATTGTAACATGTTACATGTTACACCCTGAGTATGGGTGTAACGTATCATGTTACGAAAGGAGAACTCATCCTTTAAAGTCAGGATCCCTTCAGAGCTTGGACCAGCTCAGTGACGTCAGTCAACAGTGGACTTTGGCCTGCTGTTGGCTGAATATAGGTCACCCACAGAAGATATAGGACCAAAAGAGCTTTGGCCTGACTTCTTTAGGTTTTTAGATCCCCTACCTCTTGTTTAAAAAAAAAATAAAAGTTCTCTCATAGCGTGAAAACTGCTTGTTTATTGTAAAAAATATGTTACGGACTTCTGAGGACGTCACATATTGATGACGAAACGTGTCAAGCAGAACTTTTGGTGTGTCAGTTCTGGTCTAGTGAGGAACGTGGAACATATGCTGAGGAGTCGGTAGCTTCCAAAAGATCGGAAGAGAGATTGGCCCTACGTTTCTATAATTTGTATGGGAATATTTTTTAGATGTAACATTTTTTTACAATAAACAAACAGTTTTCACACTTTGAGAGGATTCCTCTTCTCTTTTTGGATTACATGCCATTTGAGCCATTGAAGTATTGTTTGGCCAGTTGGTGAGGAGGTGACAGCAGAACGAGGTGCCGAACAGTAGATCTATCCAGGTCACACTCCTGCAGATAGATTTGACTGTTGCTTGATAGACCTCTGATTCTTGTACATAGCCTCATTGCAAGTTCAATCCATGGAGGCCTCACCTTGCAATTTACAGGACTTAATGAATCTGCTACTGACAGCTTGATGCAAGATACCACAACATACCTTCAGAGGTCTGTTACGGTGGCAAAATGGGCTATTTTGGTGGCAAAAGGGGGACCTACTCAATATTAGGTGGGTGGCTGATCAGTGTACAATCTTATATTGATCCAGGCTGGACCAATGTAACTATGTAAAAATTGATCAAGATCAAGAGTGTCAAAAAATATTTCTATATGTGACATATCTTACTTAGCTTAGATCCTTACATTTGCAATGGGATTAATAAAAGCTTATAATAAATCATAAGATGCAGGAGGTATGGGGCAAGGGGATTGGGGCAGCAACACACAGACCTCTTATCTTTCATCTTTAGGTGCATGTGAGTAGACCACATGCTACAGTTTATATATATAACATAACTGAATTGACAATTGTATTTATGTGGTCAGGCTACCCAAAACTGATTTTTTAGTTGTAGATAGATTCTAAAGAGTTTAATCACATAAAGCCTAGGGGTATTATTTACTTTCAATGTGATATGTCCCTTGTGCTGCTGTCTCTTGCTTTAGGTGAAATCTTTTTCCTCCGTTAGTCACCCCCCCATGCTGCAGCAATCCTCTGGTGCAGCAGGGGTTAAGAGAATTAATGGAATGTCTGACTATACTTGCCCTTCTCCACTCATCTCCTTCATTTATAGATGTTGTACTAGACGTAGTGGTATATTTAGTTTTTGTGCTATCCTAGGCAACACAAAAATTATCCGTCCCCCCCACTTCCAACCATTCACCTACCCACCCACATCGTGGCTGCTGTGCACCCCCACCCCCCCCTTTCCTAGATGCCTTCCACCACCTCTTTCCCTTAGACAATCGGACACCAGATCCAGCAGCCCCCAGCGTGTTGCGGATTACTCACCTGCTCTCCAGCACTCACTGGCTCGCAGAATGACGTCCGCAGGGCACGTTTGACACCATGATGAGGCCCGGAAAGTAGAGTCTGACACCATCCAGCTGCCTTTTGTGGATCCCAGCACCTGTAGTTCCTCTGCCTCCACTGCTCCCCAATCACCGGCTGCCACTTTGTCCCTTCTTCCGGGGACGGAGCCATCCCTCCTGAAAAATGCCGCCCTATTCAAACGCCTTGTTTGCCTCATAGCAAATACGTCCCTGATTGTACTACAGCATCTATGAATGAAACATGACCTATGAATTTAGGCAGTAGACCTTTAAGTAATCCACTCATCCTCCATTTATAGATCATAATTTGGTAGGTAGGAGACAAGGGCAGCCAGAGAGGTAAACAGAATAACTATTCTAATGCAGGGAAATAACTTTTCGCTTTTCTTTTCTTAAAGCAAAACCAGGCACAAACCTTGACAGTTGAAACTGGCACTTATAAACACATACTAAAGTTCCCCCTTCTCTAGACTTCTATCAATGAGGTGGAAAGCTGTAAGGACTTAACTTTTACAGGAAAATCAGAAATATGGATACAACTTAAACCTCTTAAATCTCTGGATCTATCAATCATTTCAACATGCAGTTTTTACTGTAGGCAAAGTTTTCTTATGCAATTTCTTCATTATATGCTCAGCCTGAACTGTCTATTTTCAGATTTATTAAAAGCCTAGCATACCTGTGGAGATATTCTTTTAGACTCACACACTTTGCAACCCAGAACTAGTCCTCTTTCTGATTAAATGATAAAAGGATGCAGTTGGTATTTACCATCTTTGTCATTTCCAAACACTCATTATTTATTTTTTTCATATAGTGATTAATTGATCATGGCCAGCAAATTCCTATGGCACTTAAAGTCATTTACCTTGAATTCCCTGCATTAAGGTAAACAATGTTTCAGAGTGTATACCATCCTCTCACCACCCTTATACTTACCTGAGCCTGATCTCAATCCAGCATTGTGCCAGTCTACAGCAGCTCTCTCTTCTTCTCCCCATTCTCACTGGCTTTGCTGAGAGCAGCAGGAGCCATTGGCTCCCCCTGATGTCAGTCAATTCCTATGCTGTGGTAGCAGGGGGTGGGATCTAGCCTTGCTATCTTTTTCTATAGGTGCAAGCAGCGCTGCTTGGGATCAAGCCCACTGGTGTGCTACGATAGGAAACAACTTTCTCTGGTGGCATACCAAGAAGAAAAGGAGCCAGGAGCTTCATCAGAGCCAGCCAAGATGGGAATTCCCTTGAAATGAGTCAGCCGTAATTTACCTCGGTGGCTGCTTCCCATGGTTTTTAACATGAGCAAAATCCTCTCTTGTATTAAAAGAGGTATAGAGAGAGAGAGAGAGATCATATTACCCCTGTACAGATCATTAGTAAGACCTCATCTGGAATATGCAGTTCAGTTTTGGGCACCAATTCACAAAAAGAACATTGGGGAACTGGAGAAAGTACAGAGAAGGGCAACCAAACTGATACGAGGCATGGAGGAGCTCAGCTATGAGGAAAGATTAGAGGAACTGAATGTATTCTCTCTTGAGAAGAGGAGATTAAGGGGGGATATGATCAACATGTATAAATACATCAGTGGTTCATATAGTGAACTCGGTGTAGAGTTATTCACCCTGAGGTCATCACAGAGGACAAGGGGGCACTCTTTACATCTGGAGGAAAAGAAATTTAATCTCCAAACACGGAAAGGTTTCTTCACAGTGACAGCTGTGAAAATGTGGAATAGACTCCATCAAAAGCTGGTTCTGGCCAACTTTGTGGATTGCTTTAAAAAATGCCTGGATTCTTTCTTGGATACACAGAATATAACTGGATACTAACATTTATAGGTAAATAAATGGGAATATCTGATTGCCTCTCGGGGATCAGGAAGGCATTTTTTTTCCCTGCAGGAGCAAATTGGATCATCCTTTGCTGGGTTTTTTTGCCTTCCTCTGGATCAACTGTGTGTATAGGTTTATAACTTTTTTTTAAATGGTTGAACTGGATGGACTTTTGTTGTTTTTCAGCCAGACTAACTATGTAACTATGACAAAAACATGTGCAGTGGACCTGGCGTTTTGGTGTTCTATTGTACTGATGTGCTTGCATATACTGGTGTTTGTGAGTATAACATTTGCTTTTACTATATTAATAAATGATATATGAAGATTTTATTTTTATAGTGCTAAATCTGAAAATGAACATAATTTAAAATAAATTTTAGCTCCCATATGATGACCTATATTTATTTAAAAAAATAATATTTGCAACAAATGAGCTATTGTTTTCTCCTTCATCTGTATAACTGCAATAAAATGTGATTAATTTCAAGGTAAAGGTAGCAGCAAAACTCACAGGCACTATGGGTTTGATTTACTAAAGGCAAAAAGGCTGTTTGCTTTGCAAGGAAAGTTGCACTTTGCATGGAATTTTTCACCCAATCATGTGTAAAATAAAAAAACATAATTTTTGCTTGTACATGATTGGATGCCAGCAGAGCTCCACCTGATTTACGAAGCTTTGTGGCAAATTAATGTGCAAAGTGCAACTTCCCTTGCAAACAAAACAATGTATTTGCCTATAGTAAGTCATCCCTTATGTTTGATGTTCAAACATACCTAGGAACCATGAGTCTCACACTCCTATAGGTAGATTTTGACTGTTGCCTGATAGACCTCTGATTCTTGTACATGGCTTCATTGTATGGCCTATGACAATTCAACATGGACCCAAGGCACCCACCCCTCCCATTGCCTTACCTATTTGGTTTCCTTTCTCAACCATATATATCCTCTCTGAACTGCTTAGGTCCTTCCTATATTTGGTTCCACCATCTAGACCTTGTGCTGGTTATTTTGGCACTTTGCACTTCTGATGCCTTGACGGGGATGTATGCAATGTTATATCCATGTACAACATGGAACCAGTAATGCAAATGTTCTATTATATGTATTCTTTCAATAAAAAAATTATCAAGAACATTTGGTTTTGTGTCTCCAAAGGGAGAGGTCTTCCTATCAGAATTTATAGGTTTTATAATCTGCTGTAATCTTTACAAGGCTTACAATGAACATGTACTGATCACAAAAAGCTAAAATAAATTGTGCTGAAAATTCAGCAGATTTCCTGTTATACCTTTCTTTTGTCACATTACCCCATGCAGCATGCAACCGGACCTTGTAATTCTTTTTCATGTAAAGACTTTTTAAGGGCTAGTTTACACTAGATGCAGTCCAGTGCATTTGTTTTCTGCATCAAAAATGCATGCAGTGTTTTCCATGTATTCCAATGGCCCTAGTTCACACCAATGCAGTCAGTTCCAGTCAGTTTCTGGTGCAGAAAAAAAGTAGAACATGCTGCATTTTTCTGCTCAGAACCATACTGGAACATAGTAAACTGCATCAAAACTGCACCGGAATGGAGTGTGGTGTGAACTGTAAGCAAAAATGTATCCGGAATGCATCTGGAGCGCATTGTTGTGGTATCAATTGGCCCTAAGAGATTTTTTAACCTTATTCATCTATCTTATTACGCAGCGTAAAAAAAATATATATATTTTTAGCGCAAATTACATGTTTTATGCATATTTATGGATTAGCACATTCATAATTTTTAGTTGATAAAATGGATTTATGTGCATTTTTATATATTGATCTGTGTATATGCGTAAATTATGCCAGTAAGGTCCTGAATGCAGATTTGGGGTATTTTTTTATGTTCCTGAACGCTGCTCTAAGATACAAATATAAACACCAAAATATGCATGGACACATTGACTAAATAAAACTGCATTCATAAAAGAAAATAAAAAAAAAGTTAAAAATGCCTTAAAAAGTGCAATTTTTCTGCCCATGTGCATGAGGCTCTAGGCTCTGCTACCCCACTTCCCACTATAGTGCTCACACTTGTCAACTGTCCACTGCCTTGTATTGGTGACCATGCTCTATGTATTCTTGCAATACATAGAAATTTCTGTATTTTGGGAGCATTGGCAGTATGCAGTGAGGGGTGAGGTGACCTATGGTACCTTCTCTTTACCACTACCTTTATTTTGTATTTTCTACATAGTGAGCAAAGGAATTGGCCTATAATACTTACACAGCTTGTATTTAGAGCATTTGCCTTTTTTGGTTGTATAGGTAAAGCCCATTAGGTTCCACAGTGAGTATAACAAGCATGCTTTACTGCATATACAGACTGATTTTACTGTTGTGGGTTTAGTAACAGTTTAATTTAATATAAATATACAGAAATATAAAGCATGTTATTACTTCTCTGTAATGCAAACTTGCGTATTTACTAAAGAAAATTAATTTTCTAGTTACATCCTTATAAATGATATATAAAAAGATATTTGTGTAATACTTAGAGTCAGGGGCGGACTGACAACTCATGGGGCCCCCGGGTAATAGGGGATCATGGGGCCCCTGTGTCCTTGCCCAAATGCAAAAAAGCCTATGAAAAAGGTACCAGGGGCATCTCATGGGGCCCCCTACTGACCCCGGGCCCTCGGGCAGTACCCGAGTTTCCAAATGGTCAGTCCGCCCCTGCTTAGAGTGTAAAATATGTGAAAAAACACATTCCAATATGTATGTGTAAAATTCAGCAGATGTACGCACTGTCACGTAGATAGCAGTAAATACGACTACATGATTGCCAGAGGATACATTCTTAGTCACTCCCATATAACAGTTCCCAGTCTATCCGCCCATCTACTTTATACTTATGATGGACCTCATGTGTCAGGCATTCAGTAAATAATCTTCTCTAGCAAGAGGTGAATATTGATTTTACAGTATATTTTTGAACTACACATGACACCTTTCATACAAGTAGAGCTCAGGGGACATCACCTCCCTGCCCCTGCTCACTTGAGCAAGCATCCCTTAATAAAATAAGTCATTTTCTCCCAGCGATCCTTGTTTGCAGAGCAAGGCTTTTAATACCCCCTCCCTTAATTTGTAGTCACTAGACTTTTGCCAATGGCCGACCATTCATCTGCAGCTGTCATATATGCCTTTTCACTAAGTGCCTTTAAACATGACTTGTTTAAAATAGGAACCAAATAACTGCAGACCTGTCAGTGCAATCTAAACAAGTACATGCATAATTGTAACGGTCCCACCAAAAATAATAATATATATTTTTAAGTTGCTTCTTGTAAAGTTGCTTCTAAAAGCTTAACACTTTTAATGTAACAGCTAATGCACTATAAAAAAGTGGAATTTTAGGGATTAGGTCTATACTGAGAAGACCTGGGAAACAGTTTGTAAGAAAGTGATACTTAGTCTAGAACTGGAAGTATTGGAATACCTTGTAGTGGGAAAGTGTGTACATTAATAATAAAAGAGTTGCTTTGTCAGTGTGCCATATAGTTGTATGAGGTCAGTATATGTTGTGAGGCTGGCATGCATCTTGCTATATGAGCTACAGTCACCTCATCTATTACAGGGATGTTAAAACTTTGGAAATTTGCTCACTGATATTTTTGTAACTAATGTTTTCCTCTGTTTATTTTATCTTGGCATTACTAACTTTATATTACGCGAGCCAGTTATTTACTCCAACGGTAAGACTGTTAGCCTCTAAGACCAAATAAAATGTAATGTTTATCAATTTGTACATGATATTATAATGAAAATTCAACAAAAGTTTCATTCAAGCTTGGCATAAGGTAAGTTCTTTTATGTATATTGGTTCTAGAAAAGTTAGTCCAGGGCTAAGTTCACCAGGAAGTCATATTATATTCATTTATTATATTAATTTATGTTACACTGACAAGTTCCTTAGAGTCTTACAAAGTACTTTGGCCCTTTACATTAATTCCCCAAAGGAGCTTACAATCTAACGCATGTAACTGTCTGCCACAGTCAAACAACCTATCATGTTTTTTATGTGATGTGATGATAATAGATCTTCTAAAGAAAATCCATGTAAATATATGGAAAATTGACAAATTCCATATAGATTGTTGGGATTGTATATTAAACAAGTTGAGAGTTTTCACACAATAAATTGTGTGAATATTCACATCAGTTATCCAAACATGCAAAAAGCAAATTTCTATTCTCTTAGATTGTAAGCTCCAAGGAGCAGGGCCCTCCTAACCCTCTGGTATTGAACTGTATTGTTGCAGTATTGTCTCCCATTATATTGTCAAGAATTGACTTTTCACATTATTAGATATTTAAAATGAATATTCACACAATTTATTGAGCGAAGATTCTCAGCTCCTTTAGTTAATCTACCTCCTTGTCTCTGATATTTATTTATTTATTACAGGTAGGGGCGGACTGACAAGTCATGGGGCCCCCGGGCAATAGGGGATCATGGGGCCCCTGTGTCCTTGCCCACACTCAAATCACACCCAAAAAAGCCTATAAAAGGTACCAGGGGCATTTTTTGGGGCCCCCTACTGACCCCGGGCCCTCAGGCAGTGCCCGAGTGCTCGAATGGTCAGTCCGCCCTTGATTACAGGTAGAGTACAGGTACAGGTAGTGCCGTCAATTTACAAAACGCTTTACATAAATACATGTATCGCTACCCCCTTAGGTGTTGCTGAAGATTTGAGTCCCCCTTTAGCTATGCACAGCCAGGCAACACGCTTCATCTCAAAGGCTTGCATCCAGAGTCAGAAATCAGTCCTTGAGCTTTGGTTTTGTTATTTTTTTTTAGAGGATTTGAACTGGGATAGGGTTAGGGGTGTACAGGATGTCCAAGGGAACTGGTGAACTAAGGACAACTTCCTGGAACTATTTACAGCCTCCCCTACAACATGGTCTCTGTTGGAGAGCTAGCCAGCATCTCCTTAATGTACCAACCCAGACCCTAGATGAACTTCTCTTCACCCAGCAATCTGGAGGTATCTCTAAACAGGAGATCTGGTGCCTCTTACTTTAAGAAGCGGGCCGTCCCAAGTAGGCGCTCCTTCCCCAGGGGGTGCAGGGGTAATCACTCAGATCCTCTCCTGTACTACTGGTGGGTTGGTGGCTGCTACCAGACCTTTTAGCTGAGCACTCCTTCCCTGCTGTATGGGTGGTCCTCGCTCTGGGGGCTTGTGAAGTCCTGAGCTTTCCTCCTTTCCAGCTCCACTGCCTGTAGGTGAGCCCCTCTCTCCATCTGGGCTCACTGCCTTCAGCCTCACATCTTCCTCATTGTCTTCTATCCGAACTCTCCTGTAGCCGAGCAGGCTTGCTTACATTAAAGGGTTGTCTTAGCCACTTGCCAAGCTTCTTGTTGGGGATTGGCTATGATCCCTCAAGAGTACAGGCCATCATCTCCTCAGACCCACCCACTGCCTCTAGCCTTCCTCCAAAGCTCTAGAGCAGGGGGAAATTCCAAAGGGGCTGGCCTGCAGAGCCTCTCAGCTCCTGACAAAAATTTGAACTCCTGACTGTTATACCCAGGACACTACTCAGCCCTCCTCTCAATCGATCAGGATTCTAGATCCCCCTAGCTAACTAGGAGGGTGCTCTCTCTCTATATATATTGTACATTCCCATCAGTACCTAACTGTCAAGGAGTGTACAATCTAAGGTCCGTAACTCATATTCATCCATACGCATACTAGGGCCAATTTAGACAGGATACAATTAACCTACCAGCATGTCTTTGGAGTATGGGAGGAAACCGGAGTACCCAGAGGAAGCCTACTCAGGCACAAGGAGAACATGCAAACTCCAGACAGGTGGTGCTGTGGTTGGGATAGGGACTAAATCCATCACCCTGCAAGAATAGACCACAAACTAACATGCCCCTGGAGACTCACTGGACTTCCCTGTACTACCCTGTGATTGGACAATTATTGTCTCATTTGCAGTAGACTGAATGATGGTATCACCCCCATAATTAATTCCTTAATATACAGCAATTCAGGGCCACAAGTTAGAGCAGTCAGTTAGTTTTAGGCCTCATGCACACTGCCATTTTTTTTAACTCCCCTATGAGCCTCCCCCCGGTAAGCCTCCCCCCGGTATAAGCCTCCCCCCGGTAGAGTAAAAAAACGCCTGATGCTTGTAAAAGTGTGAACTGCATTTACACACATTTACCCGCATCAAGCATTTGGGCATTAATACATTTAATTGGCCAGTATAAATAATTTATTCTGGCCATTATAAAAATATAACGCTCAAATGTCAAACACACCCGGTGTTTAGGCGCATTTACTCATTTTTATGTATAGGATAACATGCGGGGAAGTTTAAAGGCAGTTAAAAAAAATGCCTGAAGCCCCTAGAAGCAGTTTCAAAAATACCCAGTGTGCATGAGGCCTTTAATACATTTCATCTAGTACTGCACAAGTATTAATTTAAAAGACCCACTCAATTGACTAAGTCTGAGTTCTCAGTAATCTGCTTTATCCTCGACATACAAAGAACATCTTACAAGGTGCTGGGAGTACACTTCCCAATGCTATACTGTTTAACTTCCTCTGGGTCTGCTTTTTTCAAAGGCAGGTTGAAATCTAAATAGTATGAAATTTCTTAGGCAATCCACACTAATCAATTTCTTTCATTCAGCCTGCAGCCTGAGCAAAAGATTTCAAACTGATTCCTCCATCCACACAAACAGGACCAGCACTAGCACTAGGCAAACTAGACAGCTGCCTAGGATGCATTGCCACCTAAGGCACAGCCATGGCCAGGACCACCAATAGGGCAGTACAACCCACCTTCCTGCTGTAACATTATATATGTTTTCCCAGGATGTTGCTAAGTGAGGCCTACATGTTACTGTTCACCTCCACCATCACAGGAGTGAGCTCTCAGATGCTGAGCTCAGAGCTATTGTATCAGGGGATAGAAAGAGCATGTGAGAGGGTCTGAATCAGAGAAAAAGCTCACTCCTCTAATGGTGGGGTGAGCAGTAATGACTAGGCCTCACTTAGGAACGTCCTAACAACATCCTGTGAGTATTCCAGTCAGGCTTCATGAGGTAGGTAAATGGCCTACACCTATAGCAAGGACAATATTCAACTTTAGTCAGGGACACACAGCTTGTTTTTAACCACAGGTGCCCCTTACCTGCATAGACAGTTCTTTGGTGAAGGTGGACTATCCCTTTAAATCATGAATGAAGTTGCATTGGAAAGCATCTCAGCTCTTTTTCTTCCTCTTATAAATCAATGTGAATGCAAAAGCAACACCAAAATAACGTGAACTAGGGTCAAAATTTTAAATCATATATTCATTTGCACTTTGTATTTCAATTATTTCTAGTCTGCGCTTATTAATCTGAATAATCTTGAAGTTTGTAAATTTACTTTGTGAAGACCCCACACATTTACTTTCTTTGTGACATGAATTCACTATGCCCTGTGAGTAGGCACTGCTGTGTCACACATTTCACAGAGGCTGCCTTCTGAACTACAGGGGAGCTGAGAGGAGAATATTCAGGAGGTGGAGTCTCTAGAGGAATCACTATTTGCATGTAGCAAGGTACTATAGAATATATAGTCCTTAGAAATTTTTAAGTAAATAGCAGAGGGGAAGCTTCAAAGCATGCTGGTAATCCAGGAAGTTGTGGAAAGAGATGACCGGCAGGCAGGCAGCGCTCATAACATGAAAGGAGATTTCTCCAAGCTTAAATTGGGTTTTCAAAAATCAATATTATTTGTACTGCTATTACTATGTTTATGTTATAATATGAAAGTGGATGCTATGACCATAGATCTTCTTTGAGAAAATGAAAGATAAATCAGAGCATCCCATTTCACTTGAAAGCACTGCAGCAGCACCTGAAAGCATACTGCATTGACTTGCTTCTGAGACTAAAGATTACTTATACAAGCCTTTTCAGTGACCAACAGCACTCTACAATTCCACAATGTCTAAAGTTCATTTTCTATTTTTATTTTTATATATATAGGAGTGATTTGGGGTCATGTTCTTCTCATTGACCTGCATTAGCTGTGGATTGTAATTGGCATCAAGACCCATGAAAATAGAATATTATGCCCTGTAAAACAGAAATCAAGACTTGCCAAGGGTTTCAGTGACTGTTGCCCCAGACTTTGTCCCATCACAATGGACTCCCACTACTGAGAGATTTAGTGAATGGCATGATAACAATATAGTGTCTGGGGGGGGGGGGGGCATCAGAGTCATGAATAAAAGAGGATTTGGCTGAGTCAAGGAAGGATAAGAACATTTTGTGTTTACTTTATAAGGCTTGTGCATCACATGATAACTGAATTTGGCCACTGGATTTGATTTGGGTCCCCCCTAAGCCCTGCAGAGCCAGGCAACATGCATTTTCCACATTTGTACTTTCAGAATCAGTAAAACAGTCCTTGAGCTGGTTTTTTAGTAGTTTTAATTAAGGAATTAACAACTTGGATGGGGTCTAGGGATGTATGGGATGCCCAAGGAACTGTAGAACTCGAGGATGAACTTCATAGCAACTATGTACAAAAAAGGTGAACTAGTAAAAAAGTAAAGCACTGTCCCTTTCTGGTGTACCTCTCCTCTTCACCCAGCTGTGCTGAGGGTATCCCTAAGCAAGGAGGTCCCAAGAGCTTGCATTTAAGCAGCCCAGGTGAAGACTAGTATTGCACCTGACCTCCCTCTCCCCTTATCAGGCCGGGGGGTGTAGGAGTACTCACACTGTCCTGTCAGCATGGTGGGCTGGTAGCTACTTTCAGGCTTTTTGCTGGACTGACTCCTTCCCTGCTGCTCAGAATGACCTCCCCAGGAGACTTAAGGCAGTGGAGATCCTGTCCAGCAACCAGCCTGTAGGTAGACTCCCCACCCTGGGGCCCCCTCCCAGGCACCACACTCCAACCTTCTCTCAACCCATCATCCACCGACTCACACTGTCCTGTCCTGACAGCATGGTGGGTTGGTAGCTGCTTTCAGGCTTTTTGCTGGACTGACTCCTTCCCTGTTGCTCAGAATGACCTCCCCAAGAGACTTAAGGCAGTGGAGATCCTGTCCAGCAACCAGCCTGTAGGTAGAGTCCCCACCCTGGGGCCCCCTCCCAGGCGCCACACTCCAACCTTCTCTCACTCCATCTTTCACCGACTCCCCTCGCTCCCCAGGCTCTTTCATGTTTGAGGGTTGCCCTAGTCACTATGCCCAGCCTCCTGCCAAGGGATTGGCCAAGGTCCCTCAAACATGCAGATCTGGGCCTCCTCCCCTTTTCCAGAGAGTTCCCCAGTTCCTGGAAGGGTTGAAGGGCTCCAGAAGCTCTGACCTGTAGAACCTCCTAGCCTGTCCTGAGGTGAACTCCTGCCTCACTCCCAGGCTGACTCATCCCTGGCTGCTACTCAGCCTCTATCAAAAAAAGAACAACAAAATCTTTATGGCTAACCTGGAGAGAATTAAACTTGTTTAGATAGAAGCCTAATACAGAAGCCTTTAGTTGTGTTTTAAATATTTGTGCATCTGTATAATAGTTTTCTCTTAGTTCCCCTGCAAATTCCCATAAATATCCATTGAGCCTACCAATTAAATCCATCTCATTCAGCTTCTGGTGAGGGTGTGGCAACAATGCTGCACTGCTCCGGAATTCAGAACAAAGTTTCCACTCTCATGTAGCCTGTGTCAGTTTACACTGTAGTGGGATGGAAGTGATGTAGGGGACTAGGCTATCAGCAATGTCAATGCTGATTCACAAGCTTGTAATTTGCACCTGGCCATCCCTAGTACTGCACACTACTTTCTGGCCTGACAGCACTACCTCTGTTGCTGAAACCCTCTCACTGTGAACCTCTGTGTCTGGAAGGGGGAGTGTGTGAGACACAAATGAAGGAGGATCTGGTTCAGTCAGAAAAGGTAAAGCTATCATGTTTACTTTTTGAGGCTTCCGCATTCCATAATGGATTTGGTACTCCTTTAGACTGTCATACAGGAGCCTTTACTTGTACTTTAAGGAAATAATTTACAGAAACGTTGCTTTGACATGGTTTATTGAATAAAGGGACTTCCTTACTAAGTACACATACAAATAATATATAGTCCTCCTGTATCAGTCATTTTTAATATGTGTCTAATTGGTGAAATGGAAAAGGGAGCAAATTTATAAAGGTCACTGAACGAAAAGATAAACTGTAATATCAGTAATAAATATTTAAAAGGAGAACATTATTCCTTAAAAGTTAAATGTCAGTTTTGATATTATTATATTAAAACTGACATTTACACAGACTGACATATTATTATGACAGATGGACATTGACAAACACAGACTAAGATAGATTGATGGAGGAGAAGAGCCTGGTAGACTCTGAAAGAATCAGGCTGTAATGGATAGATGTACACCGAGAGACAAATTTGTAAATCATTTGCGTAATTTATTATCCAAAGGTGAATTATGCACCAGAGCGGATAGTTTCATTGTGAGTATTGGTAAGGTTTTATATGATGGTGTTCCTAATCTGTGTATGAATTGCTATGTGTCTATCCTAATAAATTCTCCCTATTAAAATTGTATTTACAATGTAAAGAAACTGCTGCCATATTTCATCAATAAAACTGAAGGCCATCATAAACTACAGAAGCAAGAGCTTAGAAATTCATAGGAATGTCCTATAATAATAGTCCAATTCATATTTCACAGGAGTGAAAATAATCATCAGTCATTAGCTAACACCTGACTGGCCAGCTAAAGGAATACTACATGTTTCCTAGAAAATTTATATAACCTTTTTAATTGCTACAAAAACTATTTTTTAATGTATTATTATTAACAATAACCATATAAATTACAGTCTTTAACCAGTGTAATTTTCCAAAATGGTCAAAGAATTAAAATGTTTTTTTTCCTTGCATTATATACATAGTTGGCATACAGAATTCACCTTGACATGTCCTTTTCTTACTTGTGTGATTAATTAGCTGCTTTTCTCAGAATTCTGCAGTGACACACTAGTCAAGTTTCAGGCAGTTGGTAGAAGTTTCATTTTGGTGAGATAGTTTCAGAGGTTCATCTACTGTATTCCTCAAGGGATGCAGACACTGTAACATTTCAATTACAAAAATTACACAATGTACATTACACCATGTAGTGATAATGAAGAAAGTCCCTCTTGCTTAGAAATCCAAAATGGATATGGTAAAACAAACAGAACATAGAAAAGTAAGAATCTGAAAAAAAATCTTGCAATGTACTTAGCAAAAGTAGATTGAAACTTTAAAAGCAGCAGTGATATCAGAGAGGCAGGCCAGCATGAGTCTATCAAGGATGATAACGGCTTCAAAATTACTATACTACTTGAGAAATATTTACTAAAATTAAACCAATCTTTTACCTTAAAAATCCAATAAAGTGTAGAAGAATTGCCCATTTTCATAACCTTTCCTTGACACAATAGGATATTTGAAGTAAATATAGATTCCCTTCACTCCTATTTCCTTTGGTAAATAACTTTTATGGGAGCAGGGCACAATTTTAGTTTTAAAATCTTCTGTGTATTAAGGAACAGGGGCGGACTGACAACTCATGGGGCCCCCGGGCAATAGGGGATCATGGGGCCCCTGTGTCCTCGCCCACACTCAAATCACACCCAAAAAAGCCTATGAAAGGTACCAGGGGCATCTCATGGGGCCCCCTACTGACCCTGGGCCCTCGGGCAGTGCCCGAGTTCCAAAATGGTCAGTCCTCCCCTGTTAAGGAATCAATACAAACCAAGGTAGAACGAGATCTCAACTTCTGCTCCAATTTGGATTGTGGCCATTCTTCCTAACCATGTCACAAAATCCATCGGAGCACCAATTATAGAATTCTAATTTGCATTTACATAATGAGAGGGGTGAACACTGGGGTCTTCTTTTAGTGTGTGCCTAAAATTTGGGGGTCTCTAAGTAAACAAACTAGCATTTAAAGATTAAAAAGGTACTTGCAGGGATTTTATGGTACTCTGCACACACAAAGTTGGTTTCATATTTCTGACAGTATGCCCCTAGGTAGGTATTATTTACAATTGTGCCTGGGTAATATTATATTGAAATGTGCATATAATTTTTGATTCACACCTTAAAAACAGATAATTTTTTTTTTAATTATTTAAACAACAAAGTATACATAAAAAAAGTTAAAAAAAATGTGACAATAAAAATATATTTTAATGGCTGTATTCTTGCTCTGTATATTTTAATTATTGATCATGCCCAGACCTAATTAATTTCTTTATCATGAAAATAAATATTTACATTTGCTACAAGTTATTTGGCGGACAAATGATCAAGTGTTGAATAGACATAATTTAATGTGCTATTTGTACAAACATCTTCTTTTCTGCAAGGTCTGTGGTTTCCACATCGCTAACCAGACCATCCTTGAAGGAGTCTGTCATACATCAATAGTTAGAGCAAGAGCATGGCATTTTAAAGGGTGGGGTTTATGACATGTTATTAAAATACAAAGGTAGCTCTTGCATAAACTGTATCACATCCTTCATAGATATTGTCTTTGTTTTATAGATTTAAAGATAATATATATAGGGGTGATTTACTAAAACTGTAGAGTGCAAAATCTGGTTCAGCTCTGCATAAAAACCAACAGCTTCCAGGTTTTATTGTCAAAGCTTAATTGAACAAGCTGAAGTTAAGAGCTGATTGGCTACCATGCACAGCTGCACCTGCTTTTTCCCTCTCCAGTTTTAGTAAATCAACCCCAGTGTCTCTAATAATTTCAGATTACATCACAATCGAAACCCCAGTTTACTTACTTTTTGTGGATTTGATAAAGTAGAAAAGTATTGAAGAGGTACGGTCTCAAAAAATGAGCTGCACTGGATCTGTGTATTGAACATGCTTACCCAGAAGGGTTGAATATAGATATAGACCTTAAAGTGATATTAAAGGTTCGGCTTTTTTTTTAAACAAATACTGTATGTTATACTTACCTGTTCTGTGCAGTGGTTTTGCACAGCACAGCCCCAAAACTCTTCTTCTCGGGTCCCCCACCAGCACTCCTGGCTCCTCCCCCTTGACCAGTGCCCCCAATAGCAAGACACTCGCTATGGGGGCATTGGTGAGTGATCGGTCCAGAGTCCTGCTCTATACATCCATAAGACACATATTGCTGGGGCTCAGCCCTGCCCCCCCTTTCCTCATTGGCTCACTTGCTGTGATTGATCTGGCTGTGAGAAGGAGTCCTGGGACAGCCAAGGTTCTTGTGCACATTGCTGGATAGAAAGGGGGCTCAGGTGAGCATTAGAGGGGTCTGTGGGGGAAGAAGCATACAAAAGGTTATTTTTCCTCCATGCACAGAATGCATTAGGGTAATAAACCTTCAACCTTTACAACCACATAGCTGCTTTATCTGTTTTGTATATTTTTTCTATATGTCTTTGTTGTGTTCTGGACAAAAAAAAACATTGTTTAAAAAAGTGTTCATATGGACAGTTTCCTGCCTACTTTTTAAAAAGAAAAAGAAGGATTAAACTGGAGTAAAAGACACCTGTGCACACATATTAACAGTGCATATGACCTAACTGTGCAAGTATTTATACACATATGAACTTTTTTGCAATCGTCGGTGCAGGTGCTCACCGATTCTTGTATGTCCATTAGTACAAATGTCCTCATAACAAAAAAGTACAAAACATGCCTGGACATTTTTGTAGCATGGGAATATTCCATTTATTCAAACACACCAATTTTTTAATCCTTGTGCTGTTTTTAAAAACAAAAAAATTGAAGTTTGCACCATTTAAACTTCAGTCAATAGAAAAATAAAAGGATCCTATTTACTATAATTTCATTCTGATTTTTCATCTAAGAAAATAAAGATGAGTAAAAGGTGACATAAAACTGCACAAGTTACTTAAAAGAAGGGTTGAAGACTGGGGAAAGAAGAAATACAATTGCAGTGTCAGTTTCTTTCATATTTTATTCCTGCATTTTGTTCCTACTAACGTGAATCTGCATTTGATTCAAACAACCAATTTGCTAGAGTCCAGAGCAGAGTTTCTCATTCTTCTAGATTGTAAGTTCCAAGGAGCAGGGCCCTCCTAACCCTCTTGTATTGAACTGTATTGTTGCTGTATTGTCTTCCGTTATATTGTAAAGCACTGAGCAAACTGTTGGCGCTATATAAATCCTGTATAATAATAATAATAATAATAACCAGAGTTCTTCCAGAGGTTGCTAGAGGTTCTTGAGCAGTGAGCAATTTTTGCCTCTCAGATAAGTTCCCACCAACACCATTGATCTTTTTAGCTATCTGTAAGGGGGAGTTCTTCCCACTGACCACAAGTGTAAAGATAATTCTTCCTACTGACCCTCACTAATGTATCATTAATTGTACAAATAGTAATTTTCAGCAGGGGTTCCCTGGGACCAGAAAGTGATTTCAGATGTTCCTCCATGTTGAAAAGGATGAGATAGGCTGGTCTAAAGACCTTTCCATGTTTATTAATTCCCTGTATATTTGGGCATTTGAGGTAAACACAGGCTTAATTCACCAAGT
This sequence comes from Staurois parvus, assembly GCF_062004578.1. Classification (NCBI taxonomy): domain Eukaryota; kingdom Metazoa; phylum Chordata; class Amphibia; order Anura; family Ranidae; genus Staurois; species Staurois parvus. The sequence goes on along the minus strand of NW_028317961.1, from coordinate 8,373,665 downwards.
AATGTGATGGGAATCTGATAAGGTGCTGAGGAATTGAAAACATTTTTTAACTTTTCCTTTGCACAATTGGATGTTTGACATTAACATATTTAAACCTTAGTAAATCAGATCCTAAGTGTGAAATGACTCTGATAATCTTTTATTGAATCCAGTAAGCTTTTACAATGTTAGATGGCAATTCTCTAGTTTAAGAATTCAATAATGAACTAATTACCTGCAAAACTGTTTAATTTAGAAATACCTATAGGAAGAATTAGTGTATATGCCAAGTGTGAGGTGGCTGAACTTACTTGTGCTGGTTAGGTACAAAAAATATGGAAGTAGGCACAATTGGTCTACTTATCTATGGGTTTTGAAGGGTAAAAGTTCAGGTAGCAGGAAGTACAGAGAAAAATGGGGGAACTTACTGAAATTTCCCAACTCAGACAGTTTTTTTTTTCAGAGAAGAGTAGACAAGTCATAAGGTTATAGGGTATAGTTGTTTTCATAAACTACTAGATCTTTAGTGTAGGACAAATTTTTACCAGCATACACAAAGTTATATGTTTTTAAAAGGCTGACAGTATAAACTATATTCTGCAACCCATTTGCATGTTCATTATATTCATTTTAAGTTTTATTAATTGGTTGTCCTAATACTTAGGTCATTTAACTGCAGCAGTCATGGTGAGATACTTCCCAATGACATCTGTTAACGACCCCTTTCCTCATTTTACATGTATTTGTCCTCTGAATGGTCAGGAAGAAAAATAAAGCTTGCTTTGGAGTTTCCTGTGATCCTTCCAAAGTGATGACACAGAAATCCCTCTGGAGCTCAATTGTCCCTCACTTACTTCACCAACTTCTATACTGCACAATTGGCATCATGTTGCAGAGGCGTGGTATTTTTTAATGTGTTATTATTTTCTCATCAGCATGAAACTATCCTTACTATTTATTAAAATGTATGTGATCATACTGGGACTCATAACTCTTAAAATTGAGGGTTTCAGTAAATAACTTTCAAGAGAAAACATATAGAATGTCTTGTTACGGGAGGATGAAGCTTGACTAGGGCTTGCTGACTAGGTCTTGATGCTTTTCTACTCATAAATCATGGCCAAGGACTGACCTACTCCACCAATTAACCAGTAGGGATTGTATATCAAGTACTTAAATATATCATTCTACAAACAGGTGCAGATTGCAGTTCCAGCTGCCTCTCCATCCATGCATCAAGGTCTACAATTAAATGTAGTTTTGCTCTTTAGAGACTTGACTAAATGTTAGAAACAAGCTAATCACAGACAATGGATCATTTACTAAAACTAAACCATGCATCTATTGTCTGTTTTCATCTATCAGGATTACCTTCATAGTTTACACCTTTAAAAAAGGTTAAAAAAGATAATGTCAGCATGGACAGTAAAAGCATGCATAGCTTTTTTATGTTTTTCCCACTTCATTTACTATGGTCAGGACAAAAAACCCGAAAATGTTATTTTATCATTATTTTAATAAGAACATTATGAACTAAAAAAGCTACAATTTCTGGGGAAATTGTGTGAAGTGTTCTTGCCTCCACCAGTAGTCTACAACTGGAGTGGGCGGAGTAACTGGGTGGAGTGGCTTGAGTAACTGTTGTGTGGTTGGAGTGGCTGGAGTATCTGTGAAAAGGTTGGACTGGGCAGAGTAACTTTATGGAGTGGGCAGAGTAACTGTGTGGAGTGTTTGGAGTGAGTAAAGATAGTAAACATTACAATAACCAATTGATTGATCAAATTTAAAAAGTGCACATGGAATGCTTGATAAAGTGAGAAATGCATTTCAACTTTTAATTATTTATAGTTTTAAAAATTATAAATCCTACATCGAAGAGCTTTATATTGTGAGAATCACAAGACCCAGACCTACATAGTATGTCTCTGAAATATTAAAAATGAAGGCACAGTCGTAGTTTAGAAATTGCCCTTCAAATTTGAGGTGGCTAGCGTGGAGTTTCAATGTCAATGGGCGGCGTGAGTTGTAAACAAATGGTCATATTGTGAAAACTATCAGGACTATGGCTTAGCTGTGGACATTTTTAGTGGCAGCAGGGATAGCTGAACATTTTGATATAAGATTTGTGTAGGTGGGCTTGAAAATGAGGGAGTGATGGCAGTTTAGAAATCATGTCCTTATTTTTCTGCTCACACTCTAGCTTTTGTGAGTTCCCACTCTAGTTTTGAACATTCTGCCATTCATTCCTATGGGACCAATTTCACCACAAAAACGTTGATATTTTGTGAACCATTCGGCGAAACGTTCCGAAACGTTCCACAAAGTAATAGCACACCAATCGGGAACAATCCACACGTTTCGGTATATTACTGTCTATGTAGTGTAAAAACTGTGGGAGGAGTTAGGGTGGTAAATTTGGCTATAATAATAAGAATATATATGTGAGATAACAGTAAGTGGTGCCATGCAAGAACACTTAATTATATCACGACTCAACTACTGCAACTCCCTCCTCACTGGCTATCTCCGCTTCAGTCGATCCTGAATACGGCTGCCAGACTCATTCACCTTTCTAACCGCTCCGTCTCCGCCACCCCCCTCTGCCAATCCCTCCACTGGCTTCCGATTGCGCAACGGATCAAATTCAAAATCCTAACGCTGACGTACAAAGCTTTCCACCATACTGCCCCGAACTACATCATTGACCTAATATCCAAGTACCGCCCAGCACGCACACTCCGCTCCTCACAAGACCTCCTTCTCTCTAGTTCCCTGGTCTCCTCCTCCCATGTCTGCCTCCAGGACTTCTCCAGGGTGTCACCCATCCTCTGGAACTCCCTGCCCCAACCCATCAGATTATCATCTACTCTCCTCTCCTTTAGGCGCACCCTGAAAACCCATCTCTTCAGGGAAGCCTACCCCACCCCCTGCTAACTTGCCGACCTCCTCCACTCTTCCTACCACTCCATCCCCCACAGCTATCTCCTCCTGTGCCACCATCCCCTCCCTCCTAGATTGTAAGCTCGAAAGAGCAGGGCCCTCAATCCCCTCATGTTTTGCATTGTATTGGTATTGTTCTGTCACATGTTCTGTCCCCCTTTGTAATGTACAGCGCTGAGCGAACTATCGGCGCTTTATAAATACTGTATAATAATAATAATAATAATTACATATTAAACATTTTTATTCCTATTTCCAGCCAGCAGATGAAGCTCTTGGCTCTTTTCCTCATGTTCACCATGCTATACTTATCAAATTGCATGTTTACAGGACTCAATAGCGTTTGCAGAAATTTACACATACAGGTGAATGAGTAAAACAGTGACTTGCCCTCTCTCCCTCCCCTCCACGCCTGTTTACATAGTTCTGTGCAAGATTTCAGTTAGAATGATTCTGAAAGTAACCAGATGATGCTGTTCTTTTCTTTAGATAATGCTTTGTGATTTCTGTTTCATAGGTACACCCTGGACTATTCAATAATTTATAAAGCAAAGATAATGAGGCTGATTTACTGAAGGAGTTGAGAATCTTTAAACAATATAGTGTGGGAATATTCAGTTCAATTATTCAATACTGTAAATGTGAAATGCGTAAGCACTTTAGACTAAACAAATATTGTCCCTATAAAAGAGGAATGCGTATTCTTACTTAAATCTTGGTGTGTTTTCTGTATTTCTTCCAGATCTGTAGAGTAATCCAGCATGAAACAACTCCTGCTCTTTTCCTCTGAGTAGGAGCTTCTTGTATTAAGACCAGTCACTTGTACTCTCTCCTGGTCTAGTCTTCGCCTCCTCCTGTAGTTCTCTACAGGCAGTATGTAGTGGGTCCCATCCACAGCTCTGCTTCCTGCACAGATCATATGCAGCACAGTGATGATGTTACCGCTCCTTTTACAAGGCGATTGGTCTGATTTCCTAAGGAGTTGTGAATCATAACACAATAAATTATGTGAATATTCACTTCATATTTTCATTCATGCATGGATGAAATAAAGACAGCCACAGATGATGCGATTTTTTTTCCTGCAACCATGGAAGTTGCTGAAGCTGGAGTTAGTCTCAAATGAATTTGGAGTTAAAGTCTGTTAGCAGTATATCATCCCAAATGTTTGAAAATGCATAAATCTGAATTCCCAACATGAAGATAAATACATAGTTTAAAAACATATGTGGGGCCATGTTTTTCTGCCAAATGATATACAGCCACCCCTGCCAGACAACACAGCTAGATCTTTGACTTCTACTCTAGCACCTGCACTGCTTGGTCAATAACCCTGAGTCAACCTCCATCCCCTGAATGGACAGTAAAGCCGCTGCAACACACTAACAAGATAATCCATCTGCATACACTGCTTTCTCTTCCACTGTCAGCATGATCAGCATATGTGTATTCAGAAGGAAAGTAAAGTAAAACATGGCACCCGCGCCGGTCTATAACTGGCTTATGAAGCAAGGACTGCGTGAACCGGGCAACGTATGTCAGTAATAAAGGAAAAATAAAAAAAGGGTTCGAAAGTCAACTCGCCAGCCAGCTTGCCAACAACCAAATTAACCTGTCTAACAGTATGCGTTAAAAACAGGGCTTTAGTTAGCACACATGTGCAAATACATACGTAAGCCACAGAGCCACATCACGGCACCCTGATATTCTGTGGTCCTAACTGTACAAATTTGAGAGTCCCCATAGTAGAGGTACATGCACTTAAAGGATAGACCAGGGGCAGGTGCACATCAGGGAGCCCACCCCTCTTAAAGGTAGTGCAAAGAACACCCAGCATTTAGCACAATGGCAGCCAGGGCGCCCAGTGTATTCAGAAGGGCCTGACTGGCTTGTAGTACTGGCTCTCCCTCTCTCAATCTGAGTGCAATTTACAAGTGTTTGCTGGAGACTGATATCAAGAAAAAGAAAAACAGATATGTATACTGATCTACTGATGATGATTAATGTAGAGTTTTTTATTAAGAATACAGATCTGCATTAAACTGGAACTCCACCCAGAGTACACAGCAGAAATACTTTTTTATGTTTTACCTGTATAGCGTTACCCTCTTGAGAGCCGCTGGTTTTGGGTCCCCCTTTATTTTCTGCATAGCCAGGCATTTTCCACTTCCAGATACAAGAAACAGTCCGTTGGCTTGGTTTTTTAGTTTTATTAGGAGATTAAACTTGGATAGGGTAAAGGGGTTATGGGATGCTCACTTGATTGCAGAATAACAATTGAGTACAATTTCCTTTTCTAAAATACTACAGTAACGGAAGATGAATGACTGTGTTCCAGGTGAAACCATTTTTTTGAAATATATTCTTCAGATTTTTTCTAACATATAAAAAAGTAATTTTAACATATATTTCTACATATATTTGTAAATTCCAAAAATGTAGATTTGTATTTTTAAAGACATACAGTATATTTGAAATGTATTTTTAAAAATATTTTTCATATATTTTGTAATAAAAACGCATTTCAACATGCAGTATATATATATATATATTTATTTATGTACTGGAATATATTTTTAAATATATTGAACATGGCCAATATTGTAGCATTGCAAATATATGTCAATATATTTGGGAAGAATATTTTTAAAATATTTTTCAAACATATTTTTCTTCCATATGAGTGAACAAAATACCAGCCCACCTGGTTACGGTATCTGTTCCTAGGGCAAGGGATTGGGTAAGCTATGAACTGTTCCCTGAAGACCTGCCAAGAACTTGCATCTAGCAGACTTCTCCCTTCTAGGCTCTGGGGGTGTAGAGGTATTCACACTGTCCTTGTCCTGCAGCTGTGGATAGAACTGCTTTCAGGCCTTATAGTTGGGCTGGTTCCTCTCCAGCTATGCAGGCTGTCCTTCCCTGTGGACTGCAGGGCAGTGGAGCTCCCTCTTTCCTCCTTCAGCTTCTAGCCTCCAGTCTGGAGGCAGGACCCTGCTCCCAAGCTACACAGCAGCACTTCTCAGCACTCCATCTTCCACCCAACTCTCCTGCTGGCCAGTCTCTGTCATATTTATGGGCTGGTCTGCCACACAGCCAGGCATCCTGCCTGGGAATGGTCAGTCCCATAAATATGCAGATCAGCCCCTCCTCACCTCCTCCTACTGACTTCTAGAAGCTTCTCCAAGCTTCTAGAGCTGAGGGGGGGGGGGGATACCAGAGGGCTGACCCGTAGAGCCCTCCAGCGAAACCTGAAGTAACCCTCTGTCTAAACCCAGGCTTCTAACAAGCCTCTAACTACTCTAAACAACTATGTACATTAGAGAGAACTACACCAGCCAAAGGATTTAATTAAGTCCCGAAAATCTTTCAATTTTCATAGCTCATGCACAATTACTTCTGCTCCCTCAAACCCATGGGGGTAGAGGAAAGAAGAAGTGGACACTGATAGCAATATGTAATGAAAAAAGGGAGTTTTAATCCTTTCCTACTCTATCCAAAAAATGGAAAACAATGGCTAGAGATACACTTTAAAGTAGAAGAACAGCTGAACAATAAATCTACTTTAAAATGTTGCCCCCCCCATTTAATTTGCTTATTTTATTTATTTATTTCAGCTGCTTACATAGCGCCAACAATTTACGCAGTGCTTTACATATATATTGTACATTAACATCAGTCCCTAACCCTCAAGGGGTATACAAGCTAAGGTCCCTAACTCACATTCATACATACACATACTAGGGCTAATTTAGACAGGAGCCAATTAACCTACCAGCATGTCTTTGGAGTGTGGGAGGAAACCGGAGTACCCAGAGGAAACCCACAGAGGCACAGGGAGAACATGCAAACTCCAGGCAAGTAGTGCTGTTGTTGGGATTGCATATTATTATTATACAGGATTTATATAGCGCCAATAGTTTGCTCAGCGCTTTACAGTGTAAAGGGAGACAATACAGCAACAATACAGTTCAATACAAGAGGGATGGGAGGGCCCTGCTCCTTGGAGCTTACAATCTAGGAGATTTTAGCATAAATCTTACGCTAAATACCTTCTTTCTCAAATTTTCCCATGTTATCATGTGACTGTAAAAGTCCGACTCCTCTGCGAAGATGTGCAGACGTGAAGATGTGTTGAGCCTTGTACAAAGGAAATGCCTCCCCCCTCTGACAGTACCTAGAGCCATGGACACTACAAGGTGACATCACTTCTTTAAGTAATTCATCCTGATTCTCGGCTCTGCACATTACACAGGGGATGCAGAGCTCTGTAATCACATGACTGCATGCAATGTATATGGGGTAACAGGGAGCTATGGGAAGGCAACATTTTAAAGTGCATTTATTTTTTGGCCTTTCTTACTTTTTTAAAAGGAAATGTGCACTTAGCAAATATGGTAGCAGCCATTGCATACCTCTTCTTCTCTAAATGTTAGTTCTCTTGATGTAATTTATTACAGATACTTTTATAGTGTCAGCTATTGATGCAGCACTTTACATTCACATCAGTCCCTTCCCTCAATGAGCTTACAATCTAAGGGCCCTATCAGGGGCGGACTGACCATTTAGGCACTCGGGCACTGCCCGAGGGCCCGGGGTCAGTAGGGGGCCCCATGAGATGCCCCTGGTACCTTTCATTGGCTTTGTATAGGCATTTTTGGGTGTGGGCCAGAACACAGGGGCCCCATGATCCCCTATTGCCAGGGGGCCCCATGAGTTATCAGTCCGCCCCTGGGCCCTATCTTACATACTGTATATACTGAGGCTAGCTTAGACAGGAGTCAATGAACCTACCAGCTTGTCACTGGAGTGTGGGAAAAAAACAACGAATGCACACGCAAATTCCATGCAGATTGCATATACAGTAGTTGAGATTTGAACTGAGGACTCCAGTGCTACAAGGCAGGAATGTTAAAGTGTATGTGAACCCTCACCTTGTAAAACAACCCATTAAGTTTAAAATAGAAATGAAAGGCAAAACATCTGTATATAGATATAAAAAAAATATAAATACCTTTTTATAAGTGATCAAATACCCTCTCTTCTCAGATGCATAGAGAGCATAAAGGGGTAGGGGAGGAGAAACAGCAGCACACTGAGATTCCTAATGAATGACAGTGCAGGGTGAGGGGGGTGTCAGCACATGTCTGATCATTGGAGGAGAGCAGGCTAGAGAACTGACCACACTGTGCTCTCCTGCCTAGCATGGTCAGTTTTTAAATAGGAAAACAGAGGGACTAGCAGTAACACCTGGGATTTCACACAAAGGAAGCAACTTAAAAAATGAACAGAATACATTTTCCTACAAGTACATGGTCCAGGATGCACATATCAGGAATATGAAATGCTGGGTTTACATATTTTGTCTTTAACCCCTAAGGCATTGTGCTGCCTATGTCATACTAACGCAGTGTCTTCAGCACTTTCTGAATTACTCACCTGCAATAAGTATGCATATTGGAAAATTTTACTTTGCTTGCTGCATGCATTTTCCAGGTCAGTGTCTCAAGGTATTGATGATAAAGCCAGCCAGGCCTTCCGAGAAAGAGATCAGTATTAGCAGCCCTTATTTTTCACCCAGGATAGGCTTTCTATACTTTCCAAATGTAACATCATTTCTTCTTGATTTCCTCTGTAACATCTATGTAGTTATTACAACAGTTTTAATTGAGTTCATATGCAGCCTACTAATAGCTCTTCACACTGTACTCCTCCAGCCTCTACAAGTAGATGGGGTCAGCTATGCAGCTTGTCCTCTCGGTGCTCTGATCTGGCGAATCAGCACTATGTCAGGAATGGCTGATAATAAATAGCTGTCTAGAAGACCTTTATTCTTCAAAATACAAATAAATCAGAGTCACTTTTACGCAGCTACTCATTTGCCAGTTCTGCTTGAACGGGTGAACTGCTAGACCTCCAATGAAGCTGCTCAAACCCCAAAGCTCTGCCTAGCTGAGTCTGGAGGAAACTACCACATAGGACTGCTGCTTCTTGGTTTTTCCTATTCTCTCTGTAAGACTACAATGGCAAATTACAATGAATGATATGGTATCAAAGCTGATTCTTGTATATTAGCAATGAGATAAATTACATAGTGATAATGAATAAGCAGAATGATTTGGGCAAATTTGATTTCATTGTGAATATTAGCCAAAGTAAAAATTTTCAATTTTGCTCTTAATGTGGAGTATGCATTCAATCGCACGGTCCTCTAACACTGTCCAGGACCATAACCCTTCGAACAAATCTGCTACTTTTAGTAGGTGTAAAATGAACCTGCAAAGAAAAAGGGTAGGGTCAGGGGCGGACTGACAACTCATGGGGCCCCCGAGCAATAGGGGATCTTGGGGCCCCTGTGTCCTTGCCCACACTCAAACCACACCCAAAAAAGCCTATGAAAGGTACCAGGGACATCTCATGGGGCCCCCTACTGACCCCGGGCCCTCGGGCAGTGCCCGAGTTCCCCAATGGTCAGTCCGCCCCTGGTTAGGGTTTATACTAACATCACCCCTGTCATCTGATTGTTGTGCCTAGGTGAGAATGATGTCACACTCCTTTTGCTGAGATCCTGGTGAATACACATCTCACTCTTTCAATGGACTTGTCTTCTTGTGAGATTTCAAACTCTCTGCATTCCCCAGAAATCTTCCTGGAAGGATGGTGATGTCATGCCTAGTAATGCACAAGATGGAGGTAAGGAAAGTATCATTCTTTTTTTACATTTTATACCTACCTAAGTGATTTGTAAATGGGGAGTTGGCCCAGGCAATTTGAGTGGACCTTGCATTTTACTAATAATATAAATTCTCTGCGCAACCCCAAAGAAATCAAATATTTAATAACTTTATGTGCTTTACTGTTGCTGCAATGTACTATAAGTGACCCCACAAGACCAACCTGTATGCAAACAAAGACAAAGTGCTGCGCTATATTGTTAGATCCTAATTAATAGAAGCTGGAATCATAACCCATTGATGATACTGATTCGCTGGAATTTACCTTTGTGTAAATAACTATAACCCTGAAGATTGCTGTGATATACCGGCCTCCTGGATCTATACCCCGCTTCCTGGATGACTTCTCCTCCTGGCTACCCTTCTTCCTCTTCTCTGAGCTACCCACCATCATCCTTGGGGATTTCAACATCCCTGTCAACCTCGACAACCCAGACACAGCCCGTCTCCTCCACCTAACCTCCTCCTTTGCACTTGCACAGTGCATACAATCCACCACCCACTCCGACGGAAATATCCTGGACCTTGTCTTCTCCAACCACTGCTCCCCCCACAACCTCACTAACACCCCCTTCCCTCTCTCTGACCACAACCTGATCACCTTCTCTATCTCCTCGTCCTCCAATGCCTACCCCTCCAAATGTCACACTACTACCAGCCGTAACCTCCGCAACCTTAACCCTGCCCCCCTCCACTCTGCAGCTGATCAACTCCACGACCGCATCCTCCCCCTGTCCTGCCCCAACTTGGCTTTGACCACCTACAACAATGCGCTCTCAACAGCCCTTGACTCACTAGCGCCTTTAACCACACGCAACATCAGACCCCGACCGCCCCAGCCCTGGCAGACTGATCACACCAAAACCCTCAAACGACAAAGTCGTGCCCTGGAACGACTATGGAGCAAAACCAAATCCCAACAAGCCTTCACCCGCTATAAATCTGCCTTCCGCACCTACACCTCCTCCCTCCATGCTGCCAAACAGGCCTACTTCTTGACCCTCATCAAGGCCCTCTCCTCCAATCCTCGCCGACTCTTCTCTGCCTTCAACTCTCTACTCTCTCCACCTCCACCCAGCACCTCACTCACTGCCCTTGAGATTGCCAATTACTTCAAAAACAAGATTGACACAATTCGCAAGGACATTGCCGCAACTCACACGCCCTCTCAACCCATCCCCTCTCACACAGCTACCCCCTTATCCCCCCTCCCCCTCGACATAACCCGCAGGGACTTTGTCGCTGCTCAAACTCTCTCCAACCCCCTTCACCCTCACTCAGCTACCCCCTCATCACCCCTCTCCCACGGCCCCACCACTGCTCTGACCTCCTCTTCCACCCCACCCTACATTCCTCATACTGAAGCTCCCCCCACACTCCGCACCTTTGACCTTACTACCATCGAGGAAGTCTCCAAGATCCTCTCTGATGCCCACCTCACCACCTGCCCCCTCGACCCTATCCCCTCACAACTCCTACGACCTTCCTCCTCCTCCATCCTACGCTCCCTCAACCACATCTTCAATCTCTCCCTCTCCTCAGGCACTTTCCACTCCCCTCTGAAACATGCACACATCACCCCCATATTTAAAAAGCCCTCCCTGGACCCCAATGACCCGAACAACCTCAGACCCATCTCCCTGCTCCCATTTACATCTAAACTCCTCGAGCGCCTAGCCTACACCCGCCTATGCTCTCACCTCAACGACAACAACCTCCTCGATCCCCTACAGTCCGGCTTCCGTCCCCTACACTCCACCGAAACTGCCTTACTCAAACTCTCCAACGACCTGCTAACCGCCAAAGCTAATGGCCACTATTCAGTGCTCCTACTCCTTGACCTCTCTGCGGCCTTCGACACAGTCGACCACCCCCTCCTCCTCAAAAAACTACACTCCCTCGGCCTCAGAGATTCTGCTCTCTCCTGGCTCTCATCCTACCTGTCACAACGCTCATTCAGCGTTACCTATAATGCTACCACCTCCCCCTCACTCCCCCTCTCTGTTGGGGTCCCTCAAGGCTCTGTCCTCGGGCCCCTTCTCTTCTCCATCTATACCTCCTCCCTTGGCCAACTCATACACTCTCACGGCTTCAACTACCACCTCTATGCCGACGACACACAAATCTATCTCTCAACCCCCCACCTCACCCCCTTGGTCTCAGCCCGAATCACACACCTACTGAGCGACATATCAGACTGGATGTCGCTCCACTTCCTTAAATTGAACCTCTCCAAAACCGAGTTTCTTGTCTTCCCCCCAGCCCGGACCCCACCCCCCATTGACTTCTCCATCACATCCAACAACGCTACCATCAAACCCGCCCTGCAGGCCAGAGTACTGGGTGTCATTCTGGACTCCAACCTATCCTTCCAGCCCCAAGTCCAATCTTTAACAAACTCGTGCAGACTCCACCTCTGCAACATCGCCAAAATCCGCACGTTCCTAACCCCAGAAACCACTAAACAGCTCATCCACTCCCTCATCATATCACGACTCGACTACTGCAACTCCCTCCTCACTGGCCTGCCTCGCCGCTGGCTATCCCCGCTTCAGTTGATCCTGAATACGGCTGCCAGACTCATTCACCTTTCCAACCGCTCTGTCTCCGCCATCCCCCTCTGCCAATCCCTCCACTGGCTTCCGATTGCGCAACGGATCAAATTCAAAATCCTAACGCTGACGTACAAAGCTGTCCACCATACTGCCCCGTACTACATCTCTGACCTAATATCCAAGTACCACCCAGCACACACACTCCGCTCCTCACAAGACCTCCTTCTCTCTAGTTCCCTGGTCTCCTCCTCCCATGCCCGCCCCCAGGACTTCTCCAGGGTGTCACCCATCCTCTGGAACTCCCTGCCCCAACCCATCAGATTATCACCTACTCTCCTCTCCTTTAGGCGCACCCTGAAAACCCATCTCTTCAGGGAAGCCTACCCCACCCCCTGCTAACTTGCCGACCTCCTCCACTCTTCCTACCACTCCATCCCCCACAGCTATCTCCTCCTGTGCCACCACCCCCTCCCTCCTAGATTGTAAGCTCGAAAGAGCAGGGCCCTCGATCCCCTCATGTTTTGCATTGTATTGGTATTGTTCTGTCACATGTTCTGTCCCCCTTTGTAATGTACAGCGCTGAGCGAACTATTGGCGCTTTATAAATACTGTATAATAATAATAATAATAATATATCTTAAAACCACAATATGCACAGTGGCTAAATGGTTAGCACTTCCACCTGGCAGTACTAGGGTCATCAGTTCAAATCCCAACCACAGCACCACTTGCCTGGAGTTTGCATGTTCTCCCTGTGCCTGCATGGGTTTCCTCTGGGTACTCCAGTTTCCTCCCACACTCCAAAGACATGCTGGTAGGGTAATTGGCTCCTGTCTAAATTGGTCCTAGTATGTGTATGTATGAATGTGAGTTAGGGACCTTAGATTGTCCCTTGAGGGTTAGGGACCTGCTATACAGGTGAAACTATCTTGCTTTGCATGTAATGAGTCTATCTCATATATTAGTTTCACCTTTTAAGTTGCATTACTGAAATAAATGAACTTTTGCAAGATATTCTAATTTTTCAAATTTCACTGGTATAAGTACCTGAAATAAATAAATAAATATAACATAGAAATTGCAAGAGCGTCCCTCCACCACTGGGATGCTGCAAAATTATTTTGGTGTTCAAAAACTTAATTATATCTACTAGTTGCCAAAAGTCTGTGACACATAAATACTATCTGCTAGGCTGTGTCCAGTGAAAATCATCAAATGCAAATAGTCCAACTTAAATCTTCCAATCCAACAGTTCCAATAAGTGTGCCAAAAGAGTGACAATTTCTTCAGTGACTCCCACCACAATTCACTCTCCGCTCTCACGTTAACTTATGACCTATATGCAGGTCACCATTAGGGTTGCCACCTCATCCCTGTAGACCCAAACACATATGAATTACACAGGTTCTAAGGCTAATTGAATGCAGATTAGGCATGAAATTAGTATAATTACCACTTTAATCAGCCCCAGAATCTGTGTCATTAATATGTGTTAGGTTTTAAAGGGGTGAGGTGGTACCCTAGTCACCATGCGCCTTATTATTATTATTACAAGTACTTATATAGTGTCACCAATTTACGCAGCTTTACATATGTATTGTACATTCACATCAGTCCCTAACCCTCAAGGGGTGTACAATCTAAGGTCCCTAATTCACATTCATATACTAGGGCCAATTTAGACAGCAGCCAATTTACCTACCAGCATGTCTTTGGAGTGTGGAAGGAAACCGGAGCATCTGGAGGAAACCCACGCAGGCACAGGGAGAACATGCAAACTCCAGGCAGGTGGTGCTGTGGTTGGGATACGAACCAACAACTTCCCCTTTAACCACTTCTTGACTGCGCTATAGCGTAATGACGGCTGCAGCACGGTCATCCTAGAATGTGCCCTCCGCGCGCCCCCAGCTGCACACGATGCTTTCTGTGATTGCAGTGTCCTTTGGACACAGCTGATCACATGACATGGTAAAGAGCCAATCACAGCGGCCTTTTACCACATGATCAGCTGTGCCCAATCACAGCTGATCACCATGTAAATACACTTGCTGGTCATCGTCAGTACTTTCTTCACGCTGTCACAGCGTGAGAAGAGTACTGGTGATAACTGGGAACTGTGAAAGGAGACATCTACACTGATAATCAGGGCACTCATACTCTCCCGATCCTTTGATTCTGCAGAAAACCATGCTCCCCCACGTTCAGTGGTGGACTGCACCTGCCGTCCTCACCTCCAGAGACGGTCAATGGTGTGAAGTAAGGAACAGTCCACTGCACTTGACCACTAGACTGCACTGGATTGGGGGGAGGCATATTTCTGCTCTACTCACCCCTAGACAAAAACAAGCAGTTAACCCATGCATTTCCCCCTGTATGGAAAAAAAACATTTCCTGGTATTGTTTTTTAAGGTTTTTACATTGCCATTCCATTAGCCATGGAAACATAGAAACAATGTCAAAACTACACTAGATCACTGAGGGAGAAATTGCAGAGTCCGGATAAAAAAAAAAAAAAAAAATCCCCCCAGATCTCACAGCTTAGAAACAAGATATCCCTCCCTGCAAGGCACTTGTAATGTAACCTTCCCAGAGGACAACTGGCTCTGGCTACTTCACCAGTACCTGGAAATACCAAGAAGTGAAAATCAAAAGAACATAAGTCAAAAAAATTGACACAAGGAGGATTCGTGTTTTGTGTACACTTGTGTAGATGATTTGAGGCTCAAAAAAACACACTAGGTTAAAATCTGCATTGTTATGCATCCTAAGAGCCACACGTGGCATGTACACCTAGCTAAAGAAGTGAATGGCTGTGTTTTTGCTTGGATATATGCAGATACTTTTGTGCATCAGTGTAAACATGTGTATGTGCATATGTCCTTTTGCCTGAACATAGAAATTGTACTTTCAGGGATTACGAAATCTCCCCGTGTGCCTTTATCCACATGGCAACCACCCTAAGGCAGTTTTACTGCTACAGGGTGGCCACTGTGCACAGAATGACATATATATCTATATATATATATATATATATATATATATATATATATGTGATTCTGCACATCACCTTAGGGGGTGCATGCACGCGTTGCATCTGCTGTGATTTGTCACAGCAGAAGCAGATCATTGGGTGCCAGCCAATGGACAACCACCGGCACCCGCTGATAGGCGATGAGAGGCACAGAACACAGCCCTGCCTATGTAAACCAGGCAAAGCTGTGTCCTGTCAGTGGTGATTTGATGGGTTTTGTTTCCCTGCAAAACAGGGAAAAAAAATCCAGCACATGCCCTAATAAAAACACCTGACAGTACACACAACAAGCACTGTTAGACACACATTTAACCCTTTGATCGCCCTAGATGTTAAGCCAGTGTCATTAGTACAGTGACAGCGCATATTTTTAGCACTGATCACTGTATTAGTGTCACTGGTTCCCACAAAGTGTCAATTAGTATCAGATTGTCCACTGCAATATCGCAGTCCTGCTATAAGTCGTTGATCGCCACCATTACTAGTATAAAAAAAATAAATGAATACAATTCCAGTATATATACCATAGTTTGAAGATGCTATAACTTTTGCGCAAAACAATCAATATGTGCTTATTGGGAATTTATTTTACCAAAAATATGTAGCAGAGTACATGTTGACCTAAATTTATGAAAAAATTAGATTTTTTTAAAAATATTTCATGAGATATGTTTTATATCAGAAAGTAAAAAGTATTTTTTTTTCAAAATTTTCTGTATTTTTGTTTATAGCGCAAAAAGGTGATCAAATACCCCCAAAAGAAAGCTCTATTTGTGCAAAAAAAGACATAAATGTCATTCATGTACAGCGTTGCATGACCGCACAACTGTGAGTTAAAATAGCACAGAGCTGTATAGCAAAAAATGGCCTGGTCATGAAGGGGGGTAAATCTTCCAGAGGGCAAGTGGTTACGTGAATGCACAAAAACATCTGTATATAATTGAGTACAAACACATACAGCCATTCACTTCTATAGCAGGCCACCCTTCTACTCCACCTGCAGCATCCAAGTCGTGGGACATTGTGATTTTATGCTAGTGCATTTTTTTCAGCTTTAAACTGTCTGTGTGCATGTTTTCCTAGAGCTGTGCTGTGCATACCATGCACCAGGTCCCTTTTCAATATATACACTGCTCAAAAAAAATTAAAGGAGCACTTTTCAATTAGAGTATATCATCAAGTCAATTAAACTCCTGGGACATTGATCTGGTCAGTTAAGTAGCAGAGGGGGTTGTTAATCAGTTTCAGCTAATTTGGTGTTAATGAAATTAACAATAGGTGCACTAGATGGGCAACAATAGATGACCCCCAAAACTGGAATGGTTTTACAGGTGGAGGCCCCTCACATTTTTTTTCCTAATCATCTTTTCTGGCAGTTTTTCAGTAGTTTTGCATTTGCCTAGGGTCAGTGTCACTGCTGGTAGCGAGGCGATACCTGGACCCTACAGAGGTTGCACCGGGAGTCCAACTTCTCCAGGATGGCACATGAATACATGCCATTGCCAGAAGCTTTGCTGTGTCTCCCAGCACAGTCTCAAGAGCATGGAGGAGATTCCAGGAGACAGGCAGTTATTCTAGGAGAGCTGGACAGGGCCATAAAAAGTCCTTAACCCATCCTCTGAACCAGTATCTGCTCCTTTGTGCAAGAAGAAACAGGATGAGCACTGCCAGAGCCCAACAAAATGACCTCCAGCAGGCCACTGGTGTGAATGTCTCTGACCAAACAATCAGAAACAGACTTCATGAGGGTGGCCTGAGGGCCCCAAATCCTCTAGTTAGCCCTGTTCTCACTGCCCAACACCACAGATCTTGATTGACATTTACCATTGAACACCAGAATTGGCAGGTCCACCACTGGCGCCCTGTGCTTTTCACAGATGAGGGCAGGTTCACCCTGATCACATGTGACAGACGTGAAAGGGTCTGGAGAAACCATGAAGAACGTTATGCTGTCTGTAACATCACTCAGTCAGTGATGGTCTGGGAGGCATATCCATGGAGGGACTCTCCTAGATTGTAAGCTTGAAAGAGCAGGGCCCTCGATCCCCTCATGTTTTGCATTGTATTGGTATTGTTCTGTCACATGTTCTGTCCCCCTTTGTAATGTACAGCGCTGAGCGAACTATTGGCGCTTTATAAATACTGAATAATAATAATAATAATAATAATAATAGACCTCTACAGGCTAGACCAGGGCTTGAAAAAGCCGCTCTCCCGCTCGCCAAATGTGAGGAGAAATTCTTGTGTGGCGAGCGGTGAGCACAGATGATGGAGTGGCTGCACCTGCGCTCCAAGCCTCATTGTGAAGCCGAGTTCCGGTTTTTAACTTCCGGTTTCTGGCTTCTTCAGCACCCCCATTACACTGACAGCGCCGCTGAGGGGACAGGTGCAGGAGAGGTCCGCTCTCCTCCGCTGAGAGGAGACACCCTCTCCACCGCCACAGGGGTCTCGAGGAGAGGTTGGTTTTTTTGATGTTTTTTTTCTTAATTGAATAGATTGCAATCCACACACAGCCATTGAAGTGGTATTTTGCATCAGAAAAAGGGTATTACACAAGTCTTGGTCCTGCTGTACAACAAAAACCATGGCTGCTCTATTAGCACATCTTTGGTAAAATGTTTACTATTGTTATGCCATGTTTTTTGGCATTTAAATAAGCACTTTTTTCTTAGTGCACTACTTCTGTAAGCTCTCTTTTAATAAGATGCTGGAGATAAAAAATGCAAAATGTTTACTATTGTTATTTATTTTATGCAATGTTTTTTGGCCATCAAAAGAGGCACTTTTTTCTTTTTTCCTAATGCCATACTTCTCTAAGGTCTCTGCTGGAGATAAAAAATATTACAGGTTTATAGTAACTATTATGCCATGTTTTTTGGCATCAAAATAAGCACTTTTTCTATGCTATACTTCTGTAAACTAAACTTACATCTTTTAAAAGAGACTTTAGTTACTAAAGTCTCTTTTTAAAGATGCAAGAGATAAACAAAAAAATACAAAATGTTTACTACAGGTTTAAAGCTGTAAAACTTTATATTTTGATTGCACCCTATTGCTATTAAGCTATTGCTGTTATGTTTAAATTGACATAATACAACTATGTTATAATTGCAGTTTTTTATATTTTGGACTCTTTATTCTAAAGAAAAATGTAATTTCATAAGCTTTAAGGGGGCACGGTTGGGGGCAGGGCTGGGGGTGGGACAGGGGTTGGGTTGGAGGCGAACCTGGGCAAGGTTGGGTGGGGCAACTGGTGGAGAGTAAGGTTTGTGCCTGGCTAGTAGGTCTAGACTCAAATTTTTAAGGCCTGGCGCTAGACAATGGCACCCTGACTGCCGTTAGGTATTGGGATGAAATCCTTAGACTTAATGTCAGACCTTACGCTGGTGCAGTGGGTCCTGGGTTCCTCTTGGTGCATGACAATGCCCAGCCTCATGTGGCAAGAGTATGCAGGCAGTTCCTGAACAATGAAGGAATTGATACCATTGAATGGCCCCCATGCTCGCCTGACCTAAATCCAATAGAACACCTCTGGAAAATCATGTTTCAGTCCATCTGCTACTGCCAGGTTGCACCTTAGACTGACCAGGAGCTCAGTGATGCGCTGATCCAGATCTGGGAGGAAATACCCCAGGACACCATTTGTTGTCTCCTTAGGAGCATGCCCCGACATTGTCAGGCATGCACACCTGCATGAGGGGGCCATATAAACTACTGAGTACCATTTTGAGTTGCTGCAATGACATTTCAGCAAAGTGGTCTAGCTGCTACATAATTTTTTCACTTTGATTTTTGGGGTGTCTTTGAATTCAGTCCTCTGTAGGTTGATAATTTTAATTTCCATCAAATGATGGGGCATCCTGACATTCCTAACACATTACCCAGTCCACATCAGTATAGATATCCAGCATGATATTTTTTCCCATTGAGATTTGATGTGTTTTCAAAGTGTTCAGTGAACAGCATATATATATATATATATATATATATATATATATATATATAGTACACCAAAAATGGTAATTAATGGAAAGCCCAGCTCATCAGTAGAGGTCGCAGAAGAGGTGCAAACAGCTTAATGGAGTGTGCTTAGTGTGCTTAGGGTAAATACCTTAATTTCCAGTGGAAGCTGTCCCCTTTGGGAAGCATGTAAAATACCTGCTGGCGCCAGAGTGGATCTCGGTGTAACAGACACCCATCCTGGTAAAGCAATATTTTGCTTCAGCACTCATTTCCCCAGTGCAGCGTTACCAACCTGCCTACTGCCAAGCCAAAACATCAGCAATCATTGAGAAGCTAAGTGCAGACACAGGAGATGTGAGGGGATTTAATGGCCTTGTTGATTGCTATGTTGCACATTTGTGCTCCTGCTGGCCTCTTGGTGGCTCTTCCAGCACAGATAAAACCCTTCTACTTATCATGGTCACTTTTCTCTATGTTCAGCACATACTTCAGCGCTAAACACTCCACTTGGAAATTAGAGGAAAAATAAACATGGATTTGGCTCTTTGATGCTGCTTTTGTGTATGTATTGGGTGTGTTTGTTACATAAGAGATACATATAAATATTTAATATAAGTTGTAACAGTAAATGTATTTTAAATAAGGATGAATTTTAAGCATGTGGGTATTATTAAAGTGGTAGTAAACTCTTTTTTTTAATTTTATCTACAGGTAAGCTTATATTATTATTATATATATATATATTATACTTTATAGCCAGGGGCGGACTGACCATTTGGAAACTCGAGCACTGCCCGAGGGCCCGGGGTCAGTAGGGGGCCCCATGAGGTAGCCATCTTCACATGCCATGAGGCAGGCTTAGGCGGCACAGGCGCCATGGAGAGGTCGGAACCCGCGGTATGTCGGCTGATGTAAGCGGTGGTTCCCTGGTTCCATACAGCAGTACTTTTTTGAAGGGCAGTACTCATGAAGGATATCCTCTTCTTTTCTTACTACCCATTGCACAGGTGGTGAGTGGACTGTTACAGGACATTAGATTCAAGGTCCTCTGTGACCTACATGGCATAAACGTCTAATATAGAGTTCAAAGCTCTTACAGTGACTTCCCTCATATTGTTTGTCTTATTACAGGATGGGGACATTATGGTGCTTTACATAGGATACAAGGCATGCCATATATATTTCAACGGGCGGAGGAGCCGCTGGGCTTTATCTTGTTTTCAACAACAAGTGATGTGTAGTCCACATACTGTGGTGAAGTCATCACTTAAAGCAGTGTTCTGCTATCTGCATCTGTTCCTCCATCCAGGCAACAATCGGGGCGTTATTTACATCTAAAGAGTCCTCAATATCAGTCACTTCTATTACAGATGAATGGGCCCCAACCACGTGTACCGGCATGGGACTGTACTGCATTTTATACATGATATCCTTTTGCTGCCTTACATAGGCTTATGGTTATGCCTCTCTTCTGACGCACACTGTGCTCGCCGCAATGCATACATGTGATATTTTATACCTTTGGTATAATTTTTGGGAAATCCCCTCCATGGGATAGAACCTACATGGTTATGACATATGTCTTTACATTTATTATATGTGACACTGTATACCCATGGTATAATTTTTGTGCACACCTCCTTTGGGAAGTGTTAACCTATGTGCCAGTGCGGCAAAGACTTTAGACATTTTTGTCATTGTCTTGGCAGCACATTTATTCAGACCGGTCTTGGTGATTTTATATGGTTTTAGGCCTGTGTGTATATTGTCTCATACTGAGGTGATGGTAACCAGGGCGACTGCCCATATGTCAAATATTTATATGTAATAAAGCATTATTTTTGGAATTTTTTCTGAGTATCACATTCTGTTCATAGTGTAGCCGCTTTCCTGTGAATTTCTTTTCACAAACCCTTCTTTTTTGTAGGCCCCATGAGATGCCCCTGGTACCTTTTTCATAGGCTTTTTTGAGTTTGGGCAAGGACACAGGGGCCCCATGATCCCCTATTGCCCAGGGGCCCCATGAGTTGTCAGTCCACCCCTGTTTATAGCTTACCTGTAGGTAAAATGCATATCTCTTAAGCATGCACCGTTTAGGAGATATTTTCTCCTTTTTTAAGCTGGCACATGCGCTCTGAAGGAAAGGCATACCTGTGCAGTGCACATGCGTTGGAGTGACATCATTGCGGCTCGGCCAGTCAGATGACCGGAGCTTGCAAACCCAGCAGGAAGACCGGGTGAAGATGGAAGCCTCTGCAGCAGTGACATTGTGCTGCTGGAAGGCATACTAGCACATTATGACATTACCTTGCAGAGGACTTGATGGGGGATGAATGGCACCTGAACACGTGATTCTGCAATTTGTCGTTTTAGCAGAGTGTTTTGAAATTGTGTGCAGAATTGCGGTGATTCTGTCCATGATTCAAAATGCCCATGTGTGAATGATGCCGAATGATGCAGCACCTAAAACACCTAAAAAAGGCGTTGTGTGGGACCCGACATATGACACCATTACAAACGCCAAGGTCTGGTGGTACAGGACTAGGATTTTATGCTGTATTTCGTTTTTACCTCTGTAAGTGCGTTTTAAATAAAAGGGATGGTGTTTAACTGTCAGATACTGCACTATTGGGAGTTGTCTTTATTTTATTTATATCTCCTTGTGAGCCATACTCCAAGTATGTCTTGTAGAAATTGTGGGAGTCTAAGTTGCCAAAGGGCGGTTTGAGCTCTTAATTATCTCTGTGTGGGATCTTAATATTTGGTAAGGAGTATGTCACACTATCTGATAGTGATTTGGATTAGTCGTTTACTTTGTTTGCACCATTCTCCCATCTGGATACCAGTGTGTCATCTTTGTGTATTTTACTCGTTGCTGCACATTTGTATTGATTGTTGAAGGTGCAGCCACCACAGTTTTTTCCACTTTGGAGCTGATTTTGCGCATTAATTGTGGACACTTCTGAACGTTGATTTCCATTTTAATTATTTATTTACTTATTGCACATATTTATTGTGGATACACTTTATTTATTTATTTATATATGTATTTATTGCATATATTAATTGTGGGCACTGTTGAAATATTTATTATTTTTCAATGTTGTATATGGAATTTCGGACATTCTTTGTGGTTATGCATAAAATATTTTATTGTTATATATGAAATTTTGGACACCTTTTTTATGGCTATGCATGAACTTTTGTGCATTTATTCAGTTGCTTACTTTGCATATTAATTTGCACTTTACTTTAAGGGGCAGCACACCTTTTTGGGTACTAAATTAATATTCTGGCCAATGGAATCCATAAAAGCTCAAATGCTTGACACGCCTAAACATGCCTAAGCATGTCCAAATGCATGTGCAATACTTTAGGCATGTTTTCTAAGCTGCTTTTTCCTGCCAGGAGTAAAAGGCTTTCAGAGGAGTAATTCAAATGCCCTCTGTGCATGAGCCCTTACTATCCTGTGGAATTTCTTGAGAGATGCAGAAAACTAAACAGTACCCGTTAATAATGAGATAAGAACATATCAATTCCATCCAAAATGAATTACTGGTTTGAGTGGAGTAGAGTGGGATAAGCCTCTTTCGAGCATAGGTCCACTGCCCGTTGGCTATGTTTATGAGGCCTCATTTACACCAGTGGCCAGGGGGCATCAAAAAAGGCTGAATTTTTACTGCCCTCTTCCTTACTACCCAGCAGCAGCTGGCCATGTTGGTATGCACTGCAATGGTCACAGGGTGAAGCAGCAAAAATTATACTGCTGCCAAACATGACCCAATAAAGTGAACAGGGCTCCTCTGCAACCTTCCTGCAAAGGTATGCTGCTTCAACAATCAGATTTTCATGTGCTGTCACTTTAACACTGTAGGAAATAGTATTATTATTATTATTATACATTTATATAGCGCCAACAGTTTGCGCAGTGCTTTTCACTATAAAGGGAGACAGTACAATTACAATACATTTCAGTACAGAAGGAATAGGAGGGCCCTGTTCGTGGAGCTTACAATGTAAAGGTCGCAATAAAAAAATGCCTAAAAAAACACACAGAACGTGCAATTTTTTACCTAATAACTGCCCACTCCTAGTGACTAGATTGAGTCGACCTGGAACAGAGCACGGTGAGCCCACTTTTGGCAGAACTCCCATGGGTTCCCTCTCACTATTGCCCAGCAAAGGTTATGGAGATTTCTTATGACAGAAACTACTCTACGAGTTACTACATCTCTTTTTTGAACTTCCACTCTCTCATACCCAAGTCCTCTGAATTCTGTACTTGGCACTCTGACATTCCACCCAAGCATGGGAGATCTCCAATTTGAGGGGCTGCGGAAACAGAATTATTACAGACCCCTCCATTTCTCATCTACTCACAGATTCATGACGAGCCACAATGTCACGTTATAGTTTTGGTCTTCGCTTGATTTCCTCCACCATACACAGCTGACTGCACATCTTCAGTTCTTTCTGGCCAACCATCGCATATTGTGCCAGCCCACCCATTTTGAGAAAATCTGCTTGGATGGACAACTGCTGTTACACTCATTATCTAATTTTTATATTCTCCTAATTGACTCGAGCGATCTGCCCGACCTCCCTTTCTTACACCAATGGGAATGAGATCTCAACATCTCCTTTATGCAGGTCCAGCAGGAGACTATTATTATTATACAGGATTTATATAGCGCCAACAGTATGCGCAGCACTTTACAAAATGAAGGTAGACATTACAGTTACAATACAATTTGAGGAAACAGATGGCCCTGCTCGTTAGAGCTTACAATCTAGGAGATCCTTTGCTTCTCCCATAAAGCTTCTGTGGTCAGTAGATACCAGGAGGGAGGCTATAAGATCCTCACACAGTGATACAGAACTCCAGGTAAACTGAACCGTATGTTTCCTCAGACCCCTAATACCTGTTGGCGCTGTGGGGAATCTGTGGGGACTCATATCTTCTAGGATTGCCCAATATTAAAGGAATTCTGGAATGCGGTGGAAATCACAATTCAGGCTCTAACAGGAGTGACTCTCGACAAAAACCAAGAATGTCACCCCTCTATCCAATAAGAAATTCAAACATTCCTTACTCAAACACCTGCTTGTAGCTGTGTATTCCAGCATTATGGAAAAGTACAAGCCCCCCCACCATAGCTCATTGGAAGAGATTCAAGAAATGGAAAATCTTACCATGATATTACAGGAAAGGGAGGAAAAATATTGGAAGATTTGGACTCCCTACTTCTTTTATAGACATCGGACCCTGCTTGTCTCTCAGCCCTGACTTTTGTATGAAGCATATTCAGCCTCTTCCCTATCTGAGAGGGAGGGGAGACCCTCCCCCCCCCTTTTTTTTCTTATCTTCTCCCTAACCCAGCAGTATATTCTCTGTATTGTTCTATCTCTGTGGCCTACTCTTATAAGAGTGTTTTCTCTAAATATGAAAAATGAATTCAGTGTTTGATGTCGGTTGTTAACTATTCCTTGATGTCAAGGGTAATGTCCCTCTGGGTATACTCCTCTACCCTGTATTTGGTTATGTCAAACATTGTTGTCATGACCTTGAATATCCTGAGATTTGATTTTCATATGGAGCTGTTTACTGTTTCTTCTCATATGTTTTGTGTCACATTGTCGAATACCTTGTCTACAAAATAATAAAAAAAAGGCACTTTCTGTTATGAGGTCTTTCAGCTACTCTTTTACATTGTCACGCCGTCACATGTGCCCTCAGTGGTGTATTTAGGTTTCGTGCTGCCCTAGGCAACACAAAAATCCCCCCCCCCCACAGAGAGGTCCTGACACCAACCAACACCCCCCTCCCCCATGAAGAGTGCCTGACATTGACCAACAACCCCCCAACCCCCCCCCACCCGAGAGAGCCTTCCACTACCACCGCCCCCCCCCCCCTCAGATAGAAGACACTCATCTTCACAGCTCTGGACATCCCCGGGAACA
Organism: Staurois parvus; assembly: GCF_062004578.1. Classification (NCBI taxonomy): domain Eukaryota; kingdom Metazoa; phylum Chordata; class Amphibia; order Anura; family Ranidae; genus Staurois; species Staurois parvus. The sequence goes on along the minus strand of NW_028317961.1, from coordinate 8,348,505 downwards.
AGAGTCAGGCTCTGCATACACCATCAAGCAGCCCGCAGCCTCCCTCAGATCCCACCTGGTCCCCATGCTGTGTGCGTCTCTTCTTCCATCCCTTCTTTAGGGGAGTGGCGCTGCCCCCCTGAAAGATGCCGCTGCCTCCCTGAAAGATGCTGCCCTAGGTAAACGCCTTGTTTGCCTTGTGGTAAATACACCCCTGTGTGCCCCTGATAGGCACTACAGGTGGCCATACCAACACACATTGCACAGGCATGGTTCATCCTATTACTATAAGGCAGGCCATACATGATTCATTTTTTTTCCTTCAACCAGAGGGTTGAGTGAAAAGGAAAAAAAAAAAAAAATGATTCCCCATCCACACACTTCATGTGAGCTATTTTATTCTGCTAATGGGAAGTCTTCCCCTCCAGCAAAATTCAGTTATCAGTGTTGCTGGCTACATCCGGCAGCACTGGTCATTTGGGAACTCGATCGATACTGAATATTTACCGCAATTGCACCACATCTACCTTGCACACGGGGCATTTTTTCCGCGGGAACGCAGGGGAATGAAGTTCCAGCACTGAAAGTATGTAATAGCAAGGGGTGCTGGAGTGTGCTGGAGGTTCTATTGATGTTGGCTGCAGTGGCATCTATTGTTCCTGGGGGGGATCTATTTTCTAGTGGGGTCTATTGTTTGCTGGGGGTAATCTATTGTTGTTGGTGGGGAATCTATTGTTGCTAGGGAGGTCTATGTTGCTGGGGTTAAATTTTTGCTGGGGGGATCTATTGAAGGAGAGGTCTATTAATGATGGTTGCTGGGAAGTCTGTTGTTGCTGCTGGGGATCTATTGTTGCTTGGTGGATCTATTGCTGCCTGGGGTAGTATTTTGTTGTGGGGGGTCCATTTTTGCTGGGGGGTATATTGCTGTAGAGGGTATCTAATGTTGCTGGAGGGAGTCTATTGTTGTTGGGGGATCTATTGTTGCTGGGGGTCTATTGTTGCTTGCTGAAGGGGATCTATTTTACTACTATTCTTGTTATCATTATCTAATTCCATACAAATGAACAATATATTAACAAAATGATACTTGGTTCTGTATTCTCTAAAAAGGGTGATACTGGGAGGTGGAACCAAGGGACGATGCTTGGATGTAGGTAGGGGGCAGAAACAAGGGTTGATTTAGAAAGTGGGAGTTCCTTCACCTATTCTCTGAGAACAAAACCCCAGCTTGCACCTATGCCGAGACTATACCACACCTATACTGCACCTGTACTGCATTCAGATTATCTGGGACTCTCTTTAATTGCAATGACACTCTTAACCACTTCCCGTCCAGCCCATGTACATAAACGGCCGGACTGGAGCAGTGCAGGAGCAGGTTGCCATTCATAAACGGCGCCCCGCATTTTCAGCCTGTTTGTGCTCCCTAAGAGCGCGCGGCACCGTGATCTGGTGCACACCGATTGCTGTACGGGACCTCTGTGTGAGGTCTCGATCATGTGATCACTGATTGGCCAATCAGTGATCACATGAGTAGTAGTAAGCAAGATGTCACTTCTGACATCATTGCTTACTACTAGTGAAATCTGTGAATGATCACAGAGGTCACATGGTACAAGGCTATTCACAACAGCTTTGTACCATGTGACAAGCTGTGACCAATCACAGCTCTCACAGTATTTCTCAATGGCTACAAGAATGCAGCCAGAGAGAAGGAGAAATGATTGCTTTTACAGTCTTTATGGGTGTAAAAGCAATCAGTGTAAAAAAAAAAAAAAAAATCATCATCACCCCTAACAAGTAGTACAGTGTCACTATGGTGACACTGTACTGCTAGGGTGACAGTATTTAAAAAACAAAACAAAAAAAACCCCCATAAATAATAATATAAAAAAATAAAATAAAAACATAAAAAATATTTTTGAATAATTATAATTTTTGGTTATAAATTAATTTGGGTTATTTTTTTTACAAAAAAAATAGCTGAATAAATTTTGGCCAATATTTATGAAGAAAGATTATTTATTTGCAAAATTTTATAAGAAAAACACTTTTTTCAAAATGTTTGGACTTTTTCATTTATATAGCAAAAAATAAAATAAAAATCCCAGTGGTGAATAAATACCGCCAAAATAAAGTTTTATCTGTTTCAAAAAATGCTAAAAAATGCATATGGGTACAGTGTTGCATGACCGCGCAACTGACATTCAAAGTGTGATAGCACTGAAAGCTGAAAATTGGCCTGGAAGGGGGTAAAAGTGTTCGGACTTGAAGTGGATAAAGGACCCCAACAACAGCCAGTAGAAGAACATCTCAAAAGACTGTAATAAATACACTGCAAGCCCGCCTTTATTTCCCTGCTCCCTCCACTACCATCTTCCTTTTCTTTTGGACAGTGCATACCCAGTCAGTCTAGGACTAGCATTACTGCCACCATAGATGCGCTCTGGCAGTACAGTTTCAGCACTCAGTAGGTTAAACCTTACTACTGCTCACTGCTGCACTTGAAATTGCCTTGTTACTCTTTATGCTGATCTACATGCAAAATGTCTTCTTATGCCTTGTTCTTATTAATAGTCACTTTGTATGCTAAACTGTGTTATTACCATTATTAATCCATGTGGGTGGTGCTGCACTGCCCCCAGGTGTACTCTCTCTGTTTCAGGTTTGCATCTCTGCTGGCAGGTGAATACTTGGATAGTGTCAGGGATCCTGTCGCCGTGCAGCCGTGCGACGGATCCCCTTGAGCCATGGCGGTGCGAGTGCGCATGCACGGGAGCGTGCGGGCGCGCATGCGCAGTAGTGTACATGTCACTGCTAGGCAGGCTATTTAAACCTGCAGAACAGTAAAATCAATGCCTTCTGGTCTACAACGTCCCTGCACTTATTACCTGATTCTGTTGTCTGTAACCTGATCTGACCTGATTAAGAAAGAACTCCGCCTGCACCGACCTCGGCTATCCCTGACCATCCGATTGCCTGCTCCCTTGTACTTGATCTGCTCGCTTAATACTGACCCGGCTTGCCTGACTCTGCTGCACCTACTTACCTGTACCTGCACCTGGCTTGCATCCTGACAGCTGCCATACTTACCAGCTGCTGCACCCACGGTCCTGCACCTGGCCTGCATCCTGGTCACTGCCATACTTGCCTGCTGCTGCACCCACGGTCCTGCACCTAGCCTGCATCTTGGTAACCGCCATACTTACCTACTGCTGCACCCACGGTCCTGCACCTGGCCTGCATCCTGGTTACCGCCATACTTACTTGCTGCTGCACCCATGGTCCTGCACCTAGCCTGCATCCTGGTCACCGCCATACTTACCTGCTGCTGCACCCACGGTCCTGCACCTAGCCTGCATCCTGGTCACCGCCATACTTACCTGCTGCTGCACCCACGGTCCTGCACCTGGCCTGCATCCTGGTCACCGCCATACCTGCCTGCTGCCGCATCCATGCTCCTGTGTCCAGTCCAGTCTGCATCCTGATTGCCGTCATACCTGCCTGCTGCTGCACCTACGTTCTTGCATCCGCACCTGGCCTGCATCCGGATCTCCTGGGTCTCCAGCTACCTGCCGCCAGCCCCAGATCTACCTGGCTCTCGTGCCACTCCTGGCTCTGCGCCCTCTGTTCCCACTATCAGGGGCTCCGAGTGGGAGTATTAAGAGGACACCTCCTCTCCATGTCAGGCTCCCCAGCCAGGTACGTGACAGATAGTGATGCCCTGCTCTCGCTGTCTCCTCTGTGAAGAGGAAGAACTTTCCCAGGCAGCTTGATAAAAATCCTCTGAGGCTCTGAGGAAGAGGCTAGTCCTCGAAACGCGTCAACCATTTTGGATGTCCATCATTTTCATCATTATTCAGAAACACAGTGCGAACTGGACAGAGTGGACTTATATTCATGTACTTTTGTGAGTAGAATACCTTCTTTTAAATGTAATAAACATACTTTTAAAGGTAATGCACAAGGCCGGTGTGCCCTCTGTTTTGTTTTTCTCTATTAGTACTCTCTCTGTTTCAGGTTTGCATCTTTGCTGGCAGGTGAATACTTGGATAGAGATGCCCTGCTCTCTCTCTCTCCTCTGTGAAGAGGAAGAACTTTCCCAGGCAGCTTGATAAAAATCCTCTCTCCACTTCTGCACAGTGTATATTGGGAAATGTAGTCTAACCATTATACCGTAGCCATTATATGGCTGCTGTTTCAAACTACGACTCCCAGGATTCTCACAGCTCTGCATACAAGTTTGTGAGCTTGCTCGGCTTTAGCTCTCCCCCTGCTGGCCAAAAGAAGATGGTGCAGCATAGTATCAGTATCTCAGTAGAGGGAGAGAATTTGATTAAATAACTCATGCTTTATTAACCATTTGCCCTCCTGAGGATTTACCCCCCTTCCTGACCAGGACATTTTGTGCGTTACAGCACTGCATTACTTTAACTGACAGTTGCGCAGTCATGCAACGCTGCACCCCAATGAAATTTACTTCCTTTTTTTCCCCACAAATTGAGCTTTCTTTCTGTGGTATTTGATCGCCTGTGCATTTTTAATTTTTTGCGCAGGAGCCGAGCCTGTGAAGTCACGCCGCCACCAACTCGCTGGCGGAGCGGTGAGCTGAATGTGGACTGATTTTATGCGATCTTTGTTTTTATATTTGTAAGTGTATTTTTCGTGGGGGAAATAATAAAGTGTCATACGGAGAGCACTATGTGTTGACCTTTTTGTTACAGGAGATTAACCCTGTTTCACAAGTTAGCCTGCAGTTTCTTGTTTGTGTTCTTACCAGGGGTGGACTGACAACTCATGGGGCCCCTGGGCAATAGGGGATCATGGGGCCCCTGTGTCCTTGCCCAAACTCAAAAAAGCCTATGAAAAAGGTACCAGGGGCATCTCATGGGGCCCCCTACTGACCCCGAGTTTCCAAATGGTCAGTCCGCTCCTGGTTCTTACCTCCTTGCTGCAGTGCTGTTCCTGATCCATTCACATGTGTGTTTGTCTGTGCTCATCTATGGGCGTCATCTGCTGTCCTCTGAGTTTTATTTCCTTCCCTTCCATCACTTCCTGGCCCGCCTCCTTGTTTGCCTGTCTATATAGGACATGCTCAGTCTAGGCCACTTTGCCTGAGCAACTTCCTAGTTGTCGGAGCTCCTGTGTGTTACTATCTCCTGTATCCTACATTGACTACTTGTGTACTGACCCCGGCTTCGTTCTCTAACCTTGCTTGTTTTCCACCTGTCCTGATCTTGGCTAGTCTATCGGATTTCCGTTTGTCTCCTCCCATTGTACTCTGCTCCTGCGAGTGGTCTCCTCATCCTCAGCTGGGCGTACCCGGGGGCCACAACCTGGTCCCAACTTACTACAAGTCCATCCCCACCATCAGGGGCTCTGGTGAAGAAGCAGGCTGGGGCTTAGACTCCTCGCCCTGGGGAACCCCAAGTTGAGGATCTACAAGGGCTCACTACCACATGTGCTGACACCCTGCTGGATGTCTGAGCAAAAGGAGGTTGAGAGGAGTTATCAGGAAGGTTTGGATTGGAATTGGAGGAGGCTGAGAATTTCCAGATGAGCACATATATAACTGTATGCCTATGCAAGCCTGTGTTTACCTGCAAGGATGTTGAAATGGAAGAAGTGGCTGTGTCCATGAAGCTGCTGCAGCCCAATTGACAGCAATGGAACTGCCTGCATGGGGATGCACGCAACACCTGGGCACAACCCCGTGTGAACAAGGCCTGAGTCTATGTTTACGTTTTGTACTGTGACATACAGTATATATTATGTCTATGCATGTTTAATGATATGGATTTATTGTTCTTGCAATGCTTTTCACTTTTTTTTGTTTTAATAGTATGTCCAAGACATCTCAAATCACAGCTATTAACTGGCACAGTGACCGATTGTGCCTTGTTTCTGCAGTTCAAGTTTTTAATCGGTGTATTCTGCCTGCGGCCCATTTGATGTCAAATAGTGACATGGAACCTGGAAGAAGTAGTGAAAAAGATGAATGCTCTGGAGGAAGAAGTGACAATGGAAGCAAGGAACAGCTCAGTCCTGTCATCACTGGAGGAGGGCAAACAGGCAAGTGATTCTGGCTTAATATGCAGGCTTTTGCAGCATACCTGCACTTTACGGCAAGTGTCATGCAACTTAAGTTCTGCTTTAGTATTCCTGACCTATTCACTCTGTATGACTGTATGTATTATACTCCTGACCACTGCACTCTGCATACTGGGCTGTACTTGATAAGCAAATTCATCTTTTAAAAAAAAAAAATGCATGCACATTAATAAAAAAGTGCATTTATTACATTTTTGCATTGGAGCCTGCAGAGCATTGGAACCACTCCAAATGTAATCCAGTCCTGATCGCTCTACATTGCATACATCTGATCTCTTCATTCCTACACGTAGGCTCACATTTTACATTCCTTCCAGTGGTACACCCACATTTGCTGCTGCATGTGCCACCACATTCTTCTCTTTTGTGTACCCAACATGGAGAAGGGGGGGGGGGGGGGGTTCGTCATGTAGCTTATACATGGCCTGAAGAAAAGGGAGAGGTTCTGCAGCTGTATCTTGTTTCTGTTTTCCTCATACAGTAGGATGATTGAGTGTTGCCATCCTAGGAAGTATGTTACTAGCAGAGTCACTTGGTAAAAATAAAAGGAAGAAAAGAAGCTGGAAGAAAGAAAACTAACACAGCCACCATACCTTTAACGAAATGAATGCTCAGCAAACTAGAGCTTTGTTTTAACATATTGAACTTGTGTTCAGACAAGTACTTTTAGGATTGTGGTTTGATATAATATTTTATAATCCCTTTATATAGAAACCTGCTCTTTTGGCATCCCTTGTGTTACAATTGGGTGGCCCTTGGCTCCATAATGTTTCCTTCTGTCCCAATGGGATTGCTGGTTCATGCAGACAACACCATCTAGTGGATGTCTACACTGACTATTAATGATTTTGCTCAATTATATTGGTAACATGTACAGTTGTGCTCAAAAGTTTGCATACCCTGGCAGAAATTGTGAAATAATTCTTTGGTCAGTTATTTATTTCAGGTAAATATTTTGCGCTAGTGAATATATCCGTGAGACAAAAAAATATAAATAATAATAATAGCTCTGCTTGGGCGGAGCTTGATCGATGTGACGTCATTATGTTTGTCTACGAGCTACTGCGCATGTGCTGAGTAGCTAGGTTCGTTTTCTGTGATTGCTGTTATGCTGTTGATGCTGGTGTCGGCTGGGACACCTCCTGAGTTAAGTGCAATGAGTACCTAATAAAGGAATTTGGTTTTTATAATACTGCACCATGAAGTTCTCTTGTTTCTTTCGAGTGCCTGGCATCTTCTTCCTTGGATACGATTAAAGGTGGCTTTTCTGGAGAAGTGGATTTCCTTGATAATTTGAAAAGTCTTTTCCATTTTGATATTGGTCTATGTGGATCGGTGTTCTGCAGAATTTCATTTCCTGAAGATATACCTACGGATGATCTGCCATCATATCATCATTTCCAGAGCAATATTTGTTTTTTGTTTTTAGCTCTGGTGAGTTTATTTAGTTTTTTTAGGTTTTTGGTGGTGTTTTGTCACATTTTAGACACTTCTTTGCACATTTTTTGTGTCATTTATATTTTAAATTGTGGACTTATTATTTGAACTTTTGCTTTTTTAATTATTTTTTCTTTTTTTAATTATTACCCATATATATATATATTATTTATATTTTTTGTCTCACGGATATATTCACTAGCGCAAAATATTTATTGTAATAATCGTTACACTTTATTTACTTATGGTGATTTTTTGCAGCTGGTACACCACAAGTGGTTTATATATAATTTTTAATTTTCCATAGGCGCTATTATATATATTTTCTTTATTTATTTCAGGTACTTATATAGCGCCATCAATTTATGCAGCGCTTTACATATATATTGTACATTCACATCAGTCCCTAACCCTAAGGGGTGTACAATCTAAGGTCCCTAACTTACATCCATACACATATTAGGGCCAATTTAGACAGGATCCAATTAACCTACCAGCATGTCTTTGGAGTGTGGGAGGAAACTGAAATACCCGGAGGAAACTCACACAGGCGCAGGGAAAACATGCAAACTCCAGGCAGGTGGTGCCGTGGTTGGGATTCGAACCAACAACCCTAATACTGCCAGACGGAAGTGCTAACCATTTAGCCACTGTACCTGCCCATGTTATGGCTGCAATCTTTGTTGAGAATATTTGAAATATCTTGCGAGCCAGAAAGCAGACAAAAACTCCTTATTTATACACTTTAAAGTAGGATCGCAAACCTCTAGCACATAACTACCAATGTGGCAAAACGCGAAATAAAAATATATAGTGTTGCGCTCCCAAACCTCCAATCAATATATTATTATTTAAATCACTAAATCTCTATTATAAAGAACACAATAATTAAGAATGATGTGTGTAATTGATCATAAATTCTAATACTCATATACTTAGAATTAATTCAGATAAACCATGTGTATAAATCAAACAAATATCAAATAATAAAATATATATATAAAAAAATAAAAAATAAAAAATAGATAATAAATATAAAAAATATAAAAATAAAAAAAATAAAAAATAAAAAAAAAATAAAAATAAAAAAAGTGGAAATAATGTCCCAAAAAGTGACTTTGTGCTGAAAAATCTTCAATCTATAATGATTATAAATCGGTGACTGCTTGTGAATCCTCCCTCAAGTGAAGATGTGCGCTCACCTCATAGGAAGCCTGCAATTAGGCTATATAAGCTTGCGGTTCTCCTCCTTTGGAACCTGCTTGTTTAGAACTCCTGCTTTAAGATATCCGTGGTATACGACATATGCTATGGGGTGAACCTCCTCTCCAGAGGGTGCAATTCCTTTATATATTCATCTCCTTGCAGTTCTCCACATACAAAAAAGATCTCGACATGGTGCTTTATCTTTTATAAAGATTGACTTTATTTGCTTAGGGTATGGCACTCACATGTAATGTGTACGGATAGTGGTAGCACAAATACGATCCAAAACTACCACTGACTGTCGGAGCTGTGTACCCGTGGTCCGGCAAACGAACTGACTTCCTCCGAGTGACGTTACTGTAACGTCACTCGGAGGAAGTCAGTTCGTTTGCCGGACCACGGGTACACAGCTCCGACAGTCAGCGGTAGTTTTGGATCGTATTTGTGCTACCACTATCCGTACACATTACATGTGAGTGCCATACCCTAAGCAAATAAAGTCAATCTTTATAAAAGATAAAGCACCATGTCGAGATCTTTTTTGTATGTGGAGAACTGCAAGGAGATGAATATATAAAGGAATTGCACCCTCTGGAGAGGAGGTTCACCCCATAGCATATGTCGTATACCACGGATATCTTAAAGCAGGAGTTCTAAACAAGCAGGTTCCAAAGGAGGAGAACCGCAAGCTTATATAGCCTAATTGCAGGCTTCCTATGAGGTGAGCGCACATCTTCACTTGAGGGAGGATTCACAAGCAGTCACCGATTTATAATCATTATAGATTGAAGATTTTTCAGCACAAAGTCACTTTTTGGGACATTATTTCCACTTTTTTTATTTATTTATTTATTTATTTATTTTTTTTATTTTTATATTTTTTATTTTTTATATTTATTATCTATTTTTTATTTTTTATTTTTTTTATATATTTTTTATTATTTGATATTTGTTTGATTTATACACATGGTTTATCTGAATTAATTCTAAGTATATGAGTATTAGAATTTATGATCAATTACACACATCATTCTTAATTATTGTGTTCTTTATAATAGAGATTTAGTGATTTAAATAATAATATATTGATTGGAGGTTTGGGAGCGCAACACTATATATTTTTATTTTGCAATCTTTGTTGGTCTACCTGACCTTGGCTTGGTATCAAGAGATCCCCAAACCTTCCACTTCTTAATAGGTGATTTAACAGTACTGATTGGCATATTCAAGGCTTTGGACATCTTTTTATGTCCTTTTCCATCTTTATAAAGTTCCATTACCTTGTTATGCAGGACTTTTGACAGTTCTTTTCTGATCCCCATGGCTCAGTATCTAGCCTAGTCAGTGCTTCCAAGTAAGAGCTAACAAACTCATTGACTATTTATACACTGACACTAATTGCAATTTAAAAAGCCACAGATATGGGACATTAACCTCTAATTGGCATTTTAGCCCGTGTGTGTCACCTTGTGTGTCTGTACCAAGGTGAAGCATTCCAGGGTATGTAAACTTTTGGGTGATTTCTGTTATCATTATGATTTAAAAGGAGCCAAACAACTATTTGATAATAAATGGCTTCATGTGATCATCATCCTTCAATAAAAGAGCATTTTTTGGCATGATCAGTCATATTTTCAATATCAATGCCAAAATTTCACAATTTCTGCCAGGGTATGCAAACTTTTGAGCACAACTGTATGTATGCAAAATTGAGTATTTCGGACTATTTTTATGTTCAGATTTTAGACAGTTTGATAATCATGTATTATATTTTTTAGATTTTGTTCACATGTACTCCTGAAGAAGACAACAAATGTTCGAAACGCATTGAACCTTCATGTGGACTTGTGGATTGTTTTATTTGATTTACAAAAACTTACATGTGAAACATATATGAGACTTTTTATTGGAACATATCAACATGGCAATACATGTATCTTTTTATTCTTTGTATATTCAAATGTAGACTATCGTATGTATTTGTGGTGGTACTGGCATCTTTTGATATGCCCTTAAAAGTCCTTTGCTACACAATTCTGGCTTTGTGTGTTCAGGCAAGTCATCTAAAGATGTGCACAAAAAAAAATATTGGCAAAGTGAACATCGTTTTCTTTTTTGGTAAATCAACCTAACTTGTATCCTTTAGCTTTGTATCCCAGCATCAATGAAATGAGGTGGAATTATTTAATACGCTACTGATACTTTGCTACTAGTATATACCTAAATTTTTTTTTCATTACATTTTTATTGATTATTGACATAAAAAAGAAAATAACAACTGTTGTGGTTACATATGATGAGTGAGACAATTCACAGTGTGCAGAAGTATAAGGTAATATATGTGAATATGGAAAATGCAAACAATAACTGTACATTTATAATGGAAAATTAAATAATCACATAAAATCTTAAATGGTTGTTAATACGAATCATATGGAATTATAATGAATGATAATAAAGATTATATTGTAAACTCTAACGAGCAGGGCCCTCTGTTTCCTCTTGTACCAGACTGTATTGTAACTGTAATGTCTACCTTCATTTTGTAAAGCGCTGAACAAACTGTTGGTGCTATATAAATCCTGTATAATAATAATATTATAAATAATAATATAGGGAAATGTAGAGCAATTCTGAGGTATAACCATCATTCTACTATCATGGTGTAGATATGAAGGTCGAGGAAAAGTGAAAGAGAATAAAGAAAAGAAGGAAAGGGTCAGAGAGGAAGTCAGGAACAAGGACCAAGAGAGTGGATATCAATATTAGCAAGTAAGTAGACCATAAATGTTTCATGGATTTGTCAAAATCTTGTGGGAGGTATGACTTAATCCAAGGAGACCATTTTTTCTCAAATTTATGGATTTTATTGTGAAGAATGGCAGCAAGTTTTTCATTGATCATTACATTATCTATTTTTAATAAAGAAAAGCAAACTGTTAATTAGCATGAGTTGATGCTGTTTTTAAGCACCTGGATTCCAGTGGTATGAAAAACAGGATATACATTATCTAAAGATGGGCAAAACATGAGTGTAAATGTAACAGAATATACAAACTTAAGTGTGTGTATACCTATGTGACTAATTACAGAAGATAATTAAACACTCCTCCGTGGAAAAAGACCCCCAATGTTTATTTCTCCTTGACCCAGCTGCATTAAGGAAGTTAAGGTAAAACAGATCAGTGCCCGGTGTGATTACTGATAAGATAAATTCCTCCAGAGATGGCCTAGAGGATGGAGGTCAATTTCTTTTTTTCTCAGTCTGATCATTGCTGGCCCAAACATGGGCAAAAATCAATCAGGTCTGTGTTATGCGCATTGACAGGGCAAAGGTTTGTTGTGTCTGCTGGAGGCTGTATGGTCCATAAAATGTGTTCCTCTGTTTCTCAGAACAGTATAGTAACTGAATAAGTAAAGAAGAACAGGTACCAATTACTTGATGTCAGTATGTCTGACTGTGGTGGATGTGTGTGTGTGCAAAGATCAGATCAATGTGCTAAAACTGAAGAATAGTTAGTTTCAGTTGTACAATTTGATACATTTATTACCAGATTCGAACAGTGAGCAGAGATGTCTTTCAACAATCCATGGTCATTTTTTGAAGCGGCATGTGCAGACTGATGTTAGAGATTGAAGAAATAATTAGGTTGTTTATAATTGTGACTGACATTATTTATTTATTTCAGGTACTTATATAGCACTGTCAATTTACGCAGCGCTTTACATATATATTGTACATTCATATCAGTCCCTAACCCTCAAGGGGCGTACAATCTAAGGTATATAAGGTATATATATATTTCTATTTTTGCAAAAAATTTCACCTAAAGCTGAATTTTGGACCCAAAATCTTCCATTTAAATATATTCTCCAATAGCCCCAAACCCAGATATTACATCATCAATGGGCTGTCCATAGCCTGTGCAGAGATCAGAGCTGTGGGAGAGGCCTATAAGACCCCACCCACTACAATATGCCTGCAGAAGACTACTGGAGGGGGCAGAAACAAGACCAGTTGCTCTGCACAAGGAGAGAGAGCAGCGGTGAACAGTCTTTATTACAGAAAGATCCTGCGGCAAAGTTTCACACTGGATTACTGCACAGATCTGTAAGAAATACACAAAATACACCAAGATTCAAGGAAGAATACACATGACAAATGTATGAACGGGGTGTGGTTATGCGGTGCAGAAATCGCACAGAAACTGGTGTGAAATCTGCACCGCATCAGTGTGAACTCTAAGCTCATTCCCCTGCCACCTAATTCCCGCAGTATGTTATGCTTTATTTTATTTTTTTGTGGCAAAAAGGAATTGCAGTGGGTGACAATGCTTGAAAAGTAGTGAGCATTACTTTTTATTTTAAGCACCTGCTGAAGAACTATTGTTTGAATTTATTTATTACAGGTACTTATATAGTACCATCAATTTACTCAGTGCTTTATATATATATTGCACATTCACAACAGTCCCCACCCTCAAGGAGCTTACAGTCTAAGGTCCCTAACTCAAGCACATACATACACATACTAGGGCCAATTTAGACAGGAGTTAATAAGCCTACCAGCGTGTCTTTAGAGCATAGGAGGAAAATGGAGTACCCAGAGGAAACCCACATAGGCACAGGGCGAACACGCAAACTGCAGGCAGGTAGTGTTAAGGTTGGGAATCGAACTGATGATCCTAGTGCTGCTAGGCAGAAGTGCTAACCATTTAGCCACTGTGAATGTTGAGCAATAACTTGACCCTTAACCCTTTAATGTAACCTTTAAACTTAATCCATAAGCATGACATAAACCTAACCCAGAGGACTGGGGATGAGCAGGGTAGAGGACTGGGGGAAGCAGGGGAGGAGACTGAGGGGCAGCAGGGCAGAGAACTGGGGGGCAGAAGGGCAGAGAACAGGGGTAACTGGACAGTGTACAGGGGCACAGAAGGGCAGTGTATAGGGGTCAGCAAGGCAGAGGATAGGGGTCAGCAGGGCAGAGGACGGTGTCAGTAGAGTGATGGACAGTGTCAGCAGGGCAGTAGACAGGGTCAGTATTGCAGAGGGTTGGGTCATTAGGGCAGTAGACATGGTCAATAAGGCAGAGATTTATGTGAACAGGGGGTCAGCAGGGCAGAAAGTTCCCTCTTATGCAGAGAAGGGAAGAAATGATGACACACTATTGCTTGTTCTTCTGGCATGCTAATCCTTGCTAGCCCTAGCCTTTTGTCCATCCTGTGTGATGTCACATACAAGCATTTAGGATGGATGTGAGAGGATGGATGGTGGGTATCAGGGATAACACTAGGTATGTTGTTTCCCTTTGCCATTCTGCATATGTGGAAGGAGCATTTATGAGAGCAGGGACACAATCTACCTGCCCGAGATCCATACGTTGCCAACCCCCACTGTAAGTCTATCTATCTATCTATCTATCTATCTATCTATCTTTTATCCATTTATCCATTTTTAAACTAAGTAATATTGTTTATTTCACATTCTTCTTTATTTCTCTTAGGGAACCTGGACCAACAGAAATTCAGCTAGCTTTGCGGATGACAAACAGTAGTAGCACATGTAAGTTACATAGTTACATAGTTAGTCTGGCTGAAAAAAGACAAAAGTCCATCCAGTTCAACCATTAATAAAAGTTATAAACCTATACCCACAGTTGATCCAGAGAAAGGCAAAAAAACCCAGCAAAGCATGATTCCATCCTGATTCCCCGATCAGGTCTAATGATGGCTACACACAACATTTTTTTGGAAATTTATATACTGTAATTTTTAACCAGTTTTGGATCACAACTAAACAGATCCAAAACAAGCTATCACTAAGTCTCAATTGTTGTGTGGTTTCAATAGAATCTATTAGTAATTTGCATTGATTTTCTTGGTCATTTACTGGATATATATGCTGGTTTAAAGTGACTTAAAAGTGCCAAAAACTTCCTTGTGTATAACCAACATAACACTTTAATACCTCTTCAGAGAGGATTGGTGTGGTCTCCAGGATATTTTACTCGTTATCAGCTCCTAGCTTTACCCATAAATCATCCAAACACAACATGAGGCTGGTTAACTGAGATGGATTAAACACATGCAGAACAGCATTAGTTCCTTTTGCTAATAATTTCTTGTAAATTCTTTTAAAATAGTTTCTCCTAGTGTCTTCAGTGTGTTTTTTATCATGAATCCTGAAAACTTTCAAAATAAAAATTTCCTTTCATAAATTAGTGTAACATATATTGATAAGATACAGTATAATGAGTCCAGAGATGGGCAAAAAATGGTGAGGTTGAAAACAAGAGAGACTGCAGGAACGTAAAGCAGAACTCCAACTTTGTAAATGAAACTAAGAATGCCAGCCTGTATGTAATCCAAAATTAAATGTTACGTTCTGCTTCAATTAAATGCCTTACTTATGACATTTAGACTCCTTCTGACTTCCAAATAGCAGGAATAAAGCTCAAAGATAATAATAATTATTATTATTATACAGGATTTATATAACGCCAACAGTTTGCTCAGCGCTTTACAATATAAAGGGAGACAGTACAGCAACGATACAGTTCAATACAAGAGGGTTAGGAGGACCCTGCTCCTTGGAGTTTACAATCTAAGAGGGAGGGGCTAGTGGTACAAAAGTTAATAACTGTGGGGGATGGGCTGGTAGGAGGAATAGAAGATTCTGTTATTAGCTGAGGGCAGGATAGGCTTCCCTGAAGACATAGGTTTTCAGAGATCACCTAAAAGTGGGCACAGTAGGCAATAGTCTGATAGATTGAGGTAGTGAGTTCCAAAGGATGGGGGAGGCTCTGGAGAAGTCCTGGAGATGAGTATGGGAGGAGGAGACAAGGGAGCTAGAGAGCAGGAGGTCGTGCGAGGAGCGGAGAGTACGGTTTGGGTGATATTTAGAGACATGATTGGTGATGTAATTTGGGGCAGAGTTATAAATGGTTTTATATGTTATTGTTAATGTTTTGAATTTTATCCGTTGGGCAATGTGAAGCCAGTGGAGGTATTGGCAGAGAGGGATGGCAGATATGGAACGGTTAGTAAGGTGGATGAGTCTGGCAGCAGCATTCATGATAGACTGAAGAGGGGATAGCCTGCGATGAGGTAGGCCAATGAGGAGGGAGTTACAATAGTCAAGGCGAGAGATAACAAGGGAGTGAATAAGTTGCTTAGTTTCAGAGTTTAAGAACGGGCGTATCTTGGAGATGTTGCAGAGGTGAAGTCTACAAGATTTAAACAGTGATTGGATTTGGGGGTGAAAGGACAGATGGGAGTCTAGGACTACACCTAGTACCCTGGCATGAGGGGAGGGACGGATGGTTGTATTATTGATTTTGATGGAGAAGTCAGGGGAGGGGGCACAGGCTGGAGGGAATAGTATGAGCTCAGTTTTGGAAAGATTGAGTTTGAGGAAGCGGAGTGACATCCATGCCGATATGTCACTTAGTATGTTAGTAGGAGACTGAAAGGTTGAGGTGAGGAGTAGAAAGATAATCTTAGAAAGATAGATAATCTTAGAAAGATAAATAATCTTAGAAAGTATTACTTTAATGAAAGTAGCTGATGCTTGGGACAGACTTCCAGCAGAATTAGTGAACCAATCCACAGAGAGTGAATTATACATGTCTGGGATAAACATAGGTCTATCTTCAAACAAAAAGATTGAAAAAAAAGAAACCCTCACCTTTAAGAAAAGGGTTTGACTTGATGGATCACTTGGTCCTTCTACCCTCACTCTTCTATGTTTTTGGTTAAGTTAGTTAAGCTAAGTAAATGGGTTTGACTTACTAAAGTACACAAATTTTCAAACTTCTAAGTGACGGCCCTTTTTTCTTAGCAAATAAGGAGCAGAAGTGTTCACTTTTAATTCCCAGTCATGTGCAAGGTAAATGAAGCAAAAAAGATTTTTTCTTTCACCTGATTGAAAGATTAAAGTTAACACACCTTCACTGTATTCACTAAACTGAATCAATATTCACTTTGTTAAATGTAAAGTGTCCACAATTATAGTAAATCAACCCTGATGACTTAATGTGAAAAGTTTACTTTTAATGTAATTTAGTTAGAATAATGCAATTTTTAGTATTAGATTTTTTTTTTTTAATATTTAAAAATAGCCTGCGGTCCACTTAGTAAATAATCTACATTCTATAGAAATACGAATGACAGAGATGTACCCTTTTACAGCTGCTCAATGACTAATGTGAACACCAGATGGCACTGTACCACGCTTGTAGCTGCTGTGATTGCTTATTGTAAGCTAGAATGAAAACTTATGAAAGTCAAATTATATTTAGAAAAGAACCATGGCTTGTGTAAATGTACCATGCAACCCTGTTTTTTTTTTTTATTAAAATAGCCATGTATAAAAGTAATTACATAAAAAAAAATCCTTTAAGTCTGGTTTAATATTTAAAGCTGAACTCCGGCACATAAGCTTTCATTTAAATATATTCCTCAAACCCAGATATTACTCTGAAAAAGTAGCAGTGACACCATTGCTGTACATAGCCTGTGCAGAGAACAAAGCTGTGGAAGGGAACCAGCAGGCTCCACCCACTACAGCCTGAATGCAGAAAACCACAGGGAGGGGCTGAATCAAGACCAGTCACCCTGCACAAGAAGAGAGAGCAGCAGTGACCAGTCTTTATAACAGGAAGTTTCATGCTGGATTACTGCACAGATCTGTTATAAATACACAAAGCATGCCAAGATTCAAGGAAAAAATACACATGACAAATGTATTTAGACAATATTTGTTTATACTGGAGTTCAGCTTTATGTACAGTATATTTAAACCCTTGCCTTGTAAAACAGCTCATACAGTTAAGGTGTTACTAAACCCAAAACCGTAAAATCAGTCTTTATATGCAGTAAAGCATGCTTGTTATACTCACTGTGGAGCCTAAGGGGGTAATCCTCTGCATTGTGTAAAAAAGAATGTTTGATCCTGTCTTCACTGATCCTCCCCTTCTTCCACAGTCCCCAATCCATTTCCTGATAGAACAGAGCCTTGGGGGCAAGCTGCACATGCTCAATTTGGTGTATATTGCTAAAAAGGTTTTTTTCTTGGGAGAGCCCATGTGATCAGCACAGGGCCAATCAGCACTGTCCTATCAGAGGGTCAGGGGTCCTGCATTCTCACAGGACAGTCAAGGGTGAATGAAAACTCCTCCTACTTGCTTTAACCAGTGCTCTGCTGGCCACAGACAGAACTCACAAGACTGCTGTAACTGCTGATGAGAAAAGTTATGTAGCAGTTTATATTTACTAAACGAATTGCATTTCCATGTTCTGTGTGCTGTGGGAGACTGGATATAGTGAATGCAGGGTCCAGGGTTTAGCAATACTTTAAAAATAGAAATTAAAGCTAAAACATGTGTGTATAGACATATAAAACATTATAAATATCTTTCTCCCCCTTTTTATAAATTATCACATATCCTCTGTTCTCTGCTGCATAGAGATTCTTTATAAATAATGCAGGTTTGATGAACCAGCATAAATTGCACTCCTTAACCTCCCTAGTGGTATGATTATGTCCATATTTCTGTGCTCAAAGCGGTACATTTTTTTGCATGGAACTATGTATTTTTTTCATTGTAGGCCTGTAATTTTTAGGAATAACTCACTGAAATCTGTCTGAACAAGAGTCTAGTAAACATCCCGGGTATGTTAAAATTTGAAACACGAAATCATAAATTATAGTTTAATAAACAATCATAAAAAATAATAATAATAATACATTTTATTCAATAATATAATCAAACCAAAAACACTGAAATTTGAAATATAGCACCAAGTTCGCACATCACTGAGCAAAGTCGCAGAATCGTTTTCAGTGTCTGATGATGAATTTCCCCACAAATCATTATCACTCAATTCTGCAAGTGGTTCTAATTTACTATCACTGTTCTCTAGCTGGTCTAAAACTGATTTTGACCTAAAGGGACGCTTTTTGGACATCATGGACATTTCTCAGTTTCCAGACAGAACAGTAAGAATGCAGGCAGGGCACAGGACAAAGCACTAGGGACAAAATGTATGTGAAATGGTTTGATACAGTAATGTTTTACTATGTGATTTTAGTGAATTTAGTGAATGTCACTTTTTGTCATTTTCAAATTTCCCGCCGTTCCATCCCCATACGTCCCGACGTTGCAGGGAACGGAACCCAGAAGACAGATGCTGGCATCTGCCGGAGGACATTGCCGAGTGTAGCTCGGGGGATACCGCTTGTGGTACTGAAACTTTACCCCAATCTACACTTGGGAATACCGCCAGGGAGGTTAAGTATATGGTCCACAATTCAGACAATATTACTTGCTCTTCTCTTTTGCCTCTAGTCATATTTTAAACAAATTGGTCTTTTTTTGTATAGTTTTTCAGAAATACCATTTCCATTTACAAAAGCTAAAAAAACCCCCACCTTATTATAATATTCAATATTTGTCTAACAATATATTAAATCGTTGACAATGCTCCTAGTATCTTTTTTCCCCCTTTCCCTTCCCCTCCTTCCTCTTCCATATCTCATGCCTCCCCATCCCTTAAGCCCTCCCCGCAGCCCTAATTAATTTCTTTCTACTTGTTCTAAAAGAATATTACTTTAGTATTATTTTTATCCTCAATGACTTTTTCTCTTTTTTTCTTATTTTTTTTTTCCTTTCTCTTTCCCTAGTACATGTATTCTAGGTATGAACTTGACCTTTTAAATACTTCCCACTTTTCCCATCTTCTACGGAAAATCTCCATCCTATCTTCCTCCATGTGGTATAGTTCTTCCAATTTATAAATCCTCTCCACCCTTTCTATCCAATCTTTAACACTCGGTGCTTGTTGTTTTTTTCCAAAACTTAGGTATTAAACCCTTCGCGGCATTCAGATAGTACACTAATCCGATTTTTTTATATTTTTTTACTGAAAGCTCAGACCTATAAAGGAGACAAATGTCTGGTTCCTTTTAAATATTGACCTCCGTTATTTCCTGTATTACGTTTATTATGCTTCCCCAGTACTTTTGTATTTCATGACACTCCCACCACAAGTGAAACATTGTGCCTCTATTTCCACATCCCCGCCAACATAAAGGTGAATTATTTTCACTTATCCTATGTGCAACACTCGGTGTGATGTACCATCTTGTCAAAAATGTATAGTTCATTTCTACCTCCTTCATATTTACATTTCCATGAATTAAACTATAAATTTTCTCCTGTTTTTTTTCGTCAATTATTACTCCTAAATCCCTCTCCCATTTTTCTATATATTGTGGCCTTATATCCCTACTTTAACCAGTGAGTATCTTATATATTTTTGAAGTCCCATGCTTCCCATCTCCTCGGATTTCTAATAGGTGCTCAAAAGGATTCCAGTCCTCTTTTTTTCTTATTGGTTTTGGGAAATTTCCTATAAAGTGTTTCAACTGAAAATAACGCCATATATCCATTTTCGTGAAAATTTCCCTCTTTCTTTCCAACTCCCCAAGTGAGCATATTTCCCCTCCCTTCATTATATATTTTAATTGTGCTTCTTTCTTCTTTATCCACTACCCTGTGATAGTTTCTTTGCCTGGAGGGAAAAACTCTGTGTTTGCTAGGGGCATTAACAGTGAATTAAATTCCCATCCCATCTGTTTGTGTAAAGCATCCCAAACTCTAAAAACATTATATGTAAATAAACTTGTGTTATCTACTAATCCACGGTACTGAGGAGGCAACCAAATATTTCTACATAAATCTGTACAGCTTAATGTGTTTTCTATTTTTACCCAGCTTTCTCCCTGAGTGTTATGTGTCCAGTCAAAAATTCTTGCCAATATTACTGAATTATAGTATCTTTTTATATCTGGAACACCCAACCCACCTTTGTCTTTGTCTCTACTTAGAATATCATAGCTAATTCTAGGCTTCTTATTCCTCCAAATAAATCTAGTCAGGATTTTTTTAATCGTACCAAAATATGCCTCGGGTAGTTTAATTGGTATCATTTGAAATTTATATAAAAGTTTTGGAACAATCACCATTTTTATCAAATTTATCCATCCAATCCATGACTGAGATCCCCATCCTAGTTTCTTTAGTTCATCCCTAATCTCATTTAATAGTTTGATATAATTTGATCTATATAGGTTTTTTATACTGTAGATACCATCAATTTTATACCAAGATATTTTAATTCTCTTTCTCTCCAAACAAAGGGGAATTTCTCCTGTAGCATTTTTTTATCTCTAGTTAGAAGGTTTATATTTAATATCTCTGTTTTAGTTGGGTTAATATTTAGATTTGACATTTCACCATATTCTTTTAAAGATTTTATTAAGTTTGGCAGTGTTATCCTTGGGTTTCCTACATAGAACAGCATATCATCTGCATAAGCTGCCACCTTATGCTCCATCTCTCCTACCCATATTCCTTTTATGTCTATATTATTCCTTATGGTGGCCAGGAAGGACTCCAAAGACAACACATATAACAATGGAGACAGAGGACATCCCTGTCTTGTTCCATTCTGCATCTCCATATATTCTGACAGATTCCCATTTACCATAATTACGGCCGAGGGTTTACTATATAATTTCCTTATCCATTCTCTCATTCTAGGGCCCACTCCCAAAACTCCCAAGGTGTCTAACATATATCCCCAACTGACTCTATCAAATGCTTTCTCAGCATCTATTGAGAGTATCAACGCAGGAGTTTTCTCCTTCCTACTTTTTTGTATGAGAAACTGAGATCTTAATCCGTTATCTCTACCTTTCCTCCCTGGGACAAACCCAGCTTGGTCCATATGTATCCACTTCAGCATTAAATCTCTCGACCTGTTTGCTAGTACTTTTGCGTATAATTTAGTGTCTGTATTTAATAGAGATATCGGTCTATAACTTGCAAAATGGTTATCATCTTTACCTTCTTTACATATAAGGACAACATGAGCTTGCAGGGATTCCTTCCTCATTTCCATCTCTCCTCCCAGGGCATTCATATATATCCTCAATTTTGGTATTAATATTTCTTCGTATTTCTTATAATATCTTACTGTATACCCATCAGGGCCTGGGCTCTTCCCAGCTACCATACTTTTTAATGCTATTTGTATTTCTTCTTGTGTGATTACTATTTCCAGAGATTTTAATTGTTCTTCACTTAGTTTCGGTAATCCCGCCTTTTTTATATATGCCTGTCTTCTTTCTATTTTTCTTATCTCATCTTTTCCTTTAGTACCATGGGGCATTATATTATATAACTTATTATAATATTCTTTAAACACTTTTGCTATATCTTTAGTTGAGTATACTAGTTCTCCTTTGTCATCTCTTATTTTCTCTATAAAGTGCCTAGATTTTTTTTTCCTTTGGGCCCTCATTAAGTATTTTCCTGGATGATCTCCCCATCTATATCTTTAACTTATAATTTTATTAAAGGCTCTCCTCTTATCCTCTTCCAATAAATTTTTTAATTCTTCTCTTTTAAATATTATCTTTTGCATCCCCTCTTTTGTTATTTTATTTTTATGCATCTGCTCTAGATTGCCGAGTTCTCTAAGGAGTGTATTCATTTTTTCCCTTCTTTCCCTCTTCTTCTTAACTCCTATCGCTATTAGGATTCCTCTAATATAGGCCTTATGAGTTTCCCACATAGTAGCATCCGACACTTCCACAGGATCATTTTCTTTAAAAAATTGCCCTATTTCCTTCTCAATTTTCAAATCCGTCTCTTTATCCTGAAGAAGTGTCTCATTTAGCCTCCATAGTCTTCCTCCACTCTGCTCATTTCCCCATAGTAATTTCATTGTAACAGGAGCATGATCAGAAATCGACATGGTTTCAATATTTACTTTAACTATAGACTCAATAAATCGATTAAACAAATTGGTCTAAAATTACCTACAGCAAGATTTTGGCAATTGGATGTGAAAACAGGATATGACTACTGAAGATCTCTTAAAGGAAATATCTTTCATTGGTGTCAGTGGGAGGAATAGTGCCCCATTGTTGGTATTAGTGACACCAATGATGGGGCACTATTCCTCCCACTGACACCAATGATACTTACCTTGCTGACCCCTGCTCCAGCCTGGGCTCGCTCCCTCCCTCTCCCATCTACAGGCAGCATACCTGGCTGCAGCAGCAAAATTTGCACTTACCCGTCAGCTGTCTTCCTTCTCTGGCCTCTCTCTTCACTCGCTCCTGCAGCTCCCTCGATCTTCTTCGATCTCCGCGCGCTGCCGCTCGGCTCCTCCTCTCCAAGCTCCACCTCCTCGCCGGTGATTGGCCGCCTGTGTGCCTCTCCTGAGCTACAGTTCCGGTGACCAATCAGCGGCGAGGAGGCGGAGCTGTTGAGTGATCCCGGAGGTGTGGCCAGGTTACAGGGGCAGCATATTATCCCGCCCACAGATCGCCTGAGACAGGAGCGGTGTCTCGGTTCCTAAGACCATCGGAAATATGTGTTTTCCGATGGTCTTAGGCGACCCCTGTGAAAGGGTCGTTCGACCCCCAAAGGGGTCGCGACCCCCAGGTTGAGAACCGCTGCAGTAAAGCGTGCTTGTTATACTCACTGTGGAACCTAAGGGGTTAATTCTTTGCCTTGTGTAAAAAGGATGTTTGATCCTGTCTTCATTGATCCTCCCCTTCTGCTACTGTCCCCAATCCATCTGCTGATAGAACAGAGCAGTGGGGGAAAGCTGCACATGCTCAGTTTGGTGTGTATTGCTAGAGAGTTTTTTTTTTGGAAGGGTGCATGTGATCAGCACAAGGTCAATTAATGCTGTCCAGAGAGACATTCAGGGGTTGTACAGCTTCATAGGACAGTGAGAGGAGAATGAAGACTCGTCCTACAAGTTTTAACTAGTGCTCAGCTGGACACTGATAGAAGTCACAAAACTGTTATATATTGCTGATGAGAAAAGGTATTTAGCAGTTTATATTTACTAAAATAGTTGCATTTCCATGTTCTGTGTACTTTGGGAGACCAGATATAGTGAATGCTGGGTCCTGGGTTTAATAACACTTTAAGACTAATGATCCAATTTGGACAATTTAAGTCTTCTTATTAGTAAGGAAGATATTTCATTTTTGCAAATTCCAGGTTCCGGTTTCAGGTTTCCCTTTCTGAATGTTCTGTTTATTGTATGTCCTTGCTTGCTTTTCAAGGACCCTGGGAATTTAAAGCATGGAATGAATTTTTTGGTATGATTTTTGCAGGATTTTTGAATGACTTTATATTAAGGGTGAGGCAAACCCTTGACAGTGACAGATACTGAACACACAATGAATAAACTGAAATAGTTACAATATCTATCTATATAAAATTAAACAAACATAATTAAAAAATGAATAGATGTGTTAACTTAAACTTTTCAATGGATTCTTGGCACAGCCACTGTCACCTGACTTATGTCTCACACTGTGTTTCTAGGAATTTAAGTAAAGTCCACTGCTAATAGCACAAAGAATCCCCAGGAGGCATTTTCCTCAGTAATGGATAGTGATGCCCAAAACATGACAGTGGTGTTCTCAAAGCCATGCGGCAGCTGTACCCACTTTACCATCTGAATAGTTTGTAACCCCCTGTTAAACAGGTAAGAATATTAACACTTATGTATGTGTCTTCTATTCCTTCACAAATGGAGCAAAACTCCTTTACGAGAACCTCAAGTCTGGCAGCAAATTTGGTATAGTCTGCTATCTACTGTGCACCACAGGAAGGAATGAACCTAACAGAGTGCATTTGATATTGGTGACTTGCAAATTGTCTTGAAGTGTTACTAAACCCAGGGCCCTGCATTCATTATATCTGGTCTCCCGCAGTACACAGAACACGGAAGTGCAATTATTTTAGTAAATATAAACTGCTAAATACCTTTTTTCATCAGCAGTTAGAGCAGTCTTGTGACTTCTACCAGTGTCCAGCAGAGCACTAGTTACAGCTTGTAGGTAGAGTTTTCAATCTCTCCTATGAGGCTGCAGAAACCCTGACCTCTGTCTGGACAGTACTGATTGGCCCTGTGCTGATCACATGCACTTCCCCATAAAAAAAACAACTCACTAGCAATACACATCAAACTGAGCATGTGCAGCTTGCCCCCAATGCTCCGTTTTATCAAGATATGAAATGGGGATAATAGAAGAAGGGAAGGATCAGAGAATACAGGATCAAACTTTACTGCATATACAGACTGATTTTACTGTTGTGGGTTTAGTAACACTTTAAGTGTAGCAGTAGACAAGGTGTTAGATCCAGCTTGAAGCCAGTGTCCTAGATACAGAAGAGCAAGCTATTTGAGATGCAGCTATATCTTGTGTCTCTTGTGAGATGGATAGGACTGCATAAAAATGTAATCTACATTCTGTAACAAAGTCAAAGTAAGCTTGACATCTTGAAAATCCTTTTGTAGAAACTGACTAGAATGTTAAGAAGACTCTAATAAACCCTGGACTATACAGATTTAGGTGTACATATGGTATGGTTGGGCCTTTTGGAGTTACCACTAGTAAGCAACAATAAGAGCTTCCAAGGTTAGAAGCACTCATTATCTATCACAAAGATCCTTTAACTTGTTGGAAAAAATCCACAGGAGTTGGCAGATGCAGCTGTTTTCTCAAAGAGAAGAGGAAATGAAAATATTAAATTTGAAGGCACCACTTCAGCTTATCGGGCAAGTTGGACAAGAAAAAGCAGCAGGTTCTTGTCATTCTCAAACTATGGATAGTATGAAGTAGAACCCCGAAGAACACATGCTTGATCTCAGTTGCTAAACAGTAATGTTTATAGGAATTCCAGGCAGATTGCGAACAACAGGGAAACGAGACTTCATTTGTTATTTTTTATTCTAATAAATTACTTGATTTGAGAGAGATGTATATATATATATATATATATATACAGTATATATATATAAACTGTATATTAGGTCAATGTCTATAGTGTCTGGCTCTTGAGTCTTCTTCATGGGCCATATTGGTGTTCTCACAGGTATCCTGATGAAAATGTTTTGTGTCAACAGTTCAATCAAAATCAAATCGAGATTTGAAAGGGTATACATGTGTTTCATCTGGAAGAGTTGACTTAATAAATTCAAATTATATGTCAGACGTGGCATATAAACACTCTGAGATGTATAAACATTTGCAAGATTTGCACCGGAAACGTTTTCTGTCACGAACCTGACTGGAGGCTGAGGTGATGAGAGGGCTCCCCTTATGGCTAAGTGCAATGCACCCCTGAGGGCAGTAACAGAAGGTGCAGTGCCCAAAGATGCATGAGTTGTCAATGATATAGATGCCTGGTGAAACCCGATGGGACGACACCCGTGGGTGGACAGGATACAGGAGTATGCTTCCTGCTCTGCCCATCCACCTGGATCCAGAGGACTGGTGGATCCAGGTGGATGGGCAGAGCAGGAAGCAAAGTCAGAAGCCAGAGCCGGGGTCAAACACAGAGCATCAATCAGGAGCAGGGGCGGACTGACAACTCATGGGGCCCCCGGGCAACAGGGGATAATGGGGCCCCTGTGTCCTTGCCCACACCCAAAAAAGCCTATGAAGAAGCCAATGAAAGGTACCAGGGGCATCTCATGGGGCCCCCTACTGACCCCGGGCCCTCGGGCAGTGCCCAAGTGCTCGAATGGTCAGTCTGCCTCTGATCAGGAGTAAAGACAAGAACGAAGTCAGAAGCAGGCCGGGACATGCACAGGTCATCAATCAGGAATAGGCAGGAGCAGATCTGAGGAACAAGCCGAGTTTGAGAGCCAGGAGAGGAGCCAAAACAGGTCAGGGTCAAGCCGGGTCGGTAACAGATAATCAGCAGAATAATACACACAGGAACAAGAGGCTGACGATAATCCAGCTATTATTGTGAGAGGTTGCAGTCCTTTTAAAGGCCACTGGGCACCAGCAATTATCATGCCCTGCATGTGCCAATGTGCCATCGCACACATGGATGCGCAATTGCGTGCCGTGCGCCTATGCTCAGTTTTGCGCAAATTAGCATGGCTATATTGGGCATTGGCGCATTTGCCAGGGCTTCCTCATTTCTTTCCCTGACATTTACATTCTTAAATCACAGGGGGGAGATCCATGCAAAATGTTAATCTCAAAGTCAATGAGAACATCCATTACAAGAAAATAGTGAAGGAAACAATTAGTACAAATAAAAGGACAGTTCAGGACAGGTGGACCAAAGTAAATAGAAAGTGGTTAGTAATAGGACAAGATAAGGGACCTTTCCACATTTGTGAATAAAAGTATGCTAATAAGGAAAGATAAATCTAAGTGAAAAAAAAATCAGAGATAGTATTTTGTGCTGCAGTGTCCACAAGGAAGCACACATCCATGCCACAAACTAAAGTGATCAGTTTTACCAAAGACAATTAAAGTTTAAGCAAACCTGTTTATCAGTATAATAGTGTTAAACTGGCAGTGATGCCTTTCTGCATTTCAGGTTTTTTGCAGAGTGCCCAATAGTCTCAAATTCCAGGGTACAAATTAAAATAAATTGTGGCCACAGACTGCACAGTTGGCATGTATCTCCACCCCCTCTCACTTTCTGTGTTTTGGTATTGGCCAGTAAATCCATGAATCATATTGCTGGCCAATAGGAAAACATGTATAGCATTAAGTGGGGAGGGACGCAACATGGTAACCACATAGACCAACTTGAAGCAGAACTCCAGACAAAAATAAGATAAAAATGAATAGCTCATTAAAAGATAAAAAAAACTGTATTTGTTGCACAATCCACATTTGATCCAGAAATGTTGTTTGGGGCTATGCACCCATCCCTGCACATCTGTCAAACACAGATGCTCAGATCATGCAACACTGTATAGATCTCTGTATTT
The DNA here is from genome assembly GCF_062004578.1 of Staurois parvus. NCBI lineage: Eukaryota > Metazoa > Chordata > Amphibia > Anura > Ranidae > Staurois > Staurois parvus. The sequence continues at coordinate 8,320,927 of NW_028317961.1, read as the reverse complement.
GTGTGAATGAACTCTAAAGCCGCCCATGGACAAAGCAATTTTCTTTCCTGCAACTATGGGTCCCTTCCAAGGAGCCATTGTGTTTTTCCGGTGGGGCGCGGGGGAGCCGTCCCTACAAGGAGAACACAGTGATTACTGCTAGCGGCTATAATAGCAATAATTGCATGTTAAATCCGGCAGGCTGGTTGTACCCAAGTTGATCAATTGGTCAACTTGGGTACAACCAGCCTGCACATACATGGTTCGAATCTCGGTCAACCATCTACGGCTGGCTTAAGCAGTACCCCGGAAATGGTACCATTTAACTTGAAATGTTTATAAAAAATTGCATTGCTCTTCATGGTATGTGAAGGTGTCTAGGCACTCTTGTTTGGCATCCTCATAGCTGTATTTACAGTTAGAGACCAAACCTCGGTATACACATACCAAAATTGGGGCAGTTCAGCAGGAATTGGCCAAATTTCGGTACGTGTGTACTGCTGTCTTTTCAACAAAAGCAGGTCTAACAACCGGCTGCTGTTGACTGGTCATGCTGGGAAACCAGCATTCGATCAGCACTCAAAGCCAATGGCTGCAGTGCTGATCTGTGTATTCTGGCTGGGTGGTGTTTCCACTGTCAGAATATAATAGAACAGCAGAAGAGATCCATACATCAGTTGTGTTGTTGTGGGGGTCTCTTAGGTTTTTTTTTTCATTCAACCTGCTGGTTGAATGAAAAAAACTGTACATGTACCCAGCTTAAGACACTGCTGTCTCTGATTTTAAGTCTTAGGAGATTTGGGTGAGATTTGATGATGTCACTACTATGCCACTCACTGTCCTCCATACAAAGACACAGTGCAAAACAAGGCATGGTAAGTCAGTAATGGGGAGAAGATCAGCTGCAAGATGGCCCCAGGAAATTCTGGTCCCTAGCCCCCGTTTGCATTTTTTATTCTTTAGTGCACACATTCTTATTATTGTTATCAAATCGCATTACCTCCCCGAGTTGCACATGCTTGGCACTTCTTAGCTTTCTGCAACAATCCACAAGAATTCATTCAATGCTTTTGACAATTACCCCAATATTAACTTTTAAAATCACATCACCAGGTTTTGGTGTAAAGCCAGGGGTGCTCAACCTTTTGAAGAATGAGGGCCATTTAAGTGATTTGATAACTAGTCGTGGGCCAAGATGATATGAAATGGTTCAGAGTTTTTATTTGTTTTTAATTTTGAATAGCATAATGAGCATTTTCTTCCTGCAGCTGCTGATTGCCAGCGGGAGGGAGAGGAGGAAAAGCTGACTTTCAGTGGCTGCAGGAGGAAAATGGAGAGGATTGTATATGTATATGCCAACCCCCACCACTCCTGTGAAAATGTACAGCAGAATGTGACAGGGAGACCGCATGGGCCCCCTGCAGCACAGGGTGAGGTTTTCATTGTAGCCTCTGATGCCACACCAATGGTTGGCGGGGGTCATGGGTGGTGGTAAAAACACATCTTATCTACTGGGTTTTACCACCCCACAAATGTAAATGAGCCCTTATGGTCCTGAGCCCCCATAAGGCTGCTTTTACACTGATGCGCTGTGGTTTAGCGCAGTGTACCTGCAGGTTAGCTGCAATTTTCCATAAACTTCTATTCCACCTTTGCAGGTGTGATACACTTTCTTAAAGTGCACAAAATCACAGGATATAATAGAAGTCTATGGCTCAGTGCTACTAACCACAGGAAAGCCAAAGGTGCACTGTGCGGCCCCATGGATCAGTGTGAAAGCAGCCTAATGTTAACCCTTCTATAGGTGCTAATATTCCCATTGCAAAAGCACAGTGTATGTGATGTTTAATACACTGACCTTTTTTTTCTCTTCCAGCTTCTGCTGGCATCGCTCTCCAGGCTGCTAGACAGGTCCCAGGCAAAGTGCACTTGGTATGACTCTGCCTGGGATAGGAGCCGGCACTACAGGTAAAACATTGGCTTATGTGTTCCTGCTTCCTCTGCGTCCACCTGCTTCCTCCAATTCCAGCACATGCTCGATGCAATCTGATGCTCTGGTATGGTGGGTTGGCAAGTTGGGATGGTGGGTTGGCAATCCTGGTTGCTGACCCTGGGCATGTGCTTCCCTGGTTTAGGGTTGAGGACTACATCAGAAGGCCACATGTGGCCACAGGTTGAGCACCTCTGCTTTAAGCAGTAATCCACTAGAACATGGAATGTTCTTTTCTCCGTGAACCCTATCCCAATGATTACATATCTTCTTTCATAAGAGGGAGCCCAAAATTACCCTTCTACATGTGCAAAAAAGCTTTGTTAATAGATGGGAGGAAATGCTTTGCAGCTTCACCAGACAATGAGCATCAGAAATTGGGACTTACTAATATCATATTATATGGTAAACTAATCCTCATGCATAATTATTCTTGTAAAACTACAAAAAAGCAGAACACGTCTAATGTTCACAAAGTCATAACAGTCGATGTGACCTACTAGGTATGCTTTTAGTCTGTGGGTGTGCTATGTCTTTCTGATGTAATAAACTTGCAGTAACTCTGCTGTACATCCTGCTTTAGTATCAGCTGTATAGGCCTGTTTAATTACACATCCAGAGCAAGGATGCTGGGAAGCTGCTCCAAAGTGACTGCACACATGTGTACATTCTTTGCGGCAGATTAATGTTTTCCTGCTCAACAGATCTGGCTGGTTTCTTTTTGTTCAGGAGCTGGAGTGTTATATATTAATACATTTTAGGACAGCTGTGAAGATGAATTCTTACCATTTGGAAAGTTTGTGATACAGTCCAGTTTAGAAACAAAACTCTACGCTGTGGTCAGAACTTGACATGTGATTTTTCATTTGCTGAGGCAAAGAAATCAACAATACTATGTCTAAGATATTGCAAAATGCCAAAACATGTTTTTCAGAGAGATACACAATAGGTAGTTGTTCATTTATAATCCTTAGGCAGTTAAGATCTGCGTTCAAAATATAAGTACAGAAAGCCTTTTGCACTTTGCCATTTGTGAATATCTCCAGGCAAATGTAAAATGGCCATTAAGTGGACAGAGCAAAAGGAAATTTTATTTTTCCCAGGTTTCCACTTCAGTATGTAGTAGTTTATAATGACTGATATTAAAACATGTTAATACTAATAGTAGTCAAGGAAATGGGAAGAGATGGAGAAAGTAGGGATGACCTGTGTCTGGAGTCATAAAGTGAGCCTGTAGTTTGTCAATTCAGGACATAGTAAATTGATCGCTTAGGCCAGTTTCACACCTTTACATTGCAGTAACATGGGTGTTACAGAGCGCATTACTGCAAAGCATTGTACCACACTATGCACGCATCCATGTGCCCGGTGACACTAAATTATGCATCTGTGTTGCAGTGCACCAAAACGCAATGCATGGTAGTTCACTACGTTGTGGTATGCTGTCTTGGGAAAAATAGTACAGGTGCATTTTTTATGTCCATTCTGATTTGTTGGCAGCACATTAAATGAATGAACTGTCTTTTAAACATCACATGATCAGCTAACCTGGCTTAGCAACAGTTAACCCAACAGCAGCAGACAGTGTTCAGCAGCACTCTTTCTGCATTCTGCATCCTTAAAGTTCATAAAGCCTTCACTCTATCCAAGTACAAAAAGTCTATATTAACATCTATCAAGTTAAAAAGATGGTGTTCCCTCCTGATACATCTTGGCCAATCCTGGCCTTAACTGTAGACTTAAACTAAGCCCAGGATTGGTTCAAACCAGGGGCGGACTGACAACTCGGATGCATTCTGCATCCTTAAAGTTCATAAAGCCTTCACTCTATCCAAGTACAAAAAGTCTATATTAACATCTATCAAGTTAAAAAGATGGTGTTCCCTCCTGATACATCTTGGCCAATCCTGGCCTTAACTGTAGACTTAAACTAAGCCCAGGATTGGTTCAAACCAGGGGCGGACTGACAACTCATGGGGCCCCCGGGCAATAGGGGATCATGGGGCCCCTGTGTCCTTGCCAAAACTCAAAAAAGCCTATGAAAAAGGTACCAGGGGCATCTCATGGGGCCCCCTACTGACCCCGGGCCCTTGGGCAGTGCCTGAGTTTCCAAATGGTCAGTCCGCCCCTGGTTCAAACCCTTCAGCAGGGGAGACCCTCTTAATGTCTTTTTTTATGTGGACAGAGTGCTTGTCTTATGGACTTTTATAGAATGAGCTGCCTTACCACAACACACATTACAGCACAACATAATGTACTCACTGAAAATGAATGAGATCTCAGACTCCTTAAGTTGATAAAAAAAAAAAACAGCCTTGCAAAATAAGACCATTTATACTTAATTTTGCTGCTGTCCATTACTGCAATCTTCACTCTCTTGCAGAAAAAAAAACACCAGGAGAAACTTCTGCATCTACAACTTGCAGAATGCTGTAGATTCTACTTTGAGTAGTTGGAACAAGGGGTGGACTAACCATTTGAGCACTCGGGCACTGCCCGAGGGCCCGGGGTCAGTAGGGGGCCCCATGAAACGTCCCTGGTACCTTTTTTACAGGCTTTTTTTTAGTGTGGGCAAGGACATAGGGGCCCCATGATCCCCTATTGCCCGGAGGCCCCATGAGTTGTCAGTCCACCCCTGGTTGACACAGTTTAGTTTTTTTGCTGGCTAGCTTGAAACTGTGCTGGGGACCCCCAATTAGATTGGGGTGCATGAGTTCCTTACCACACATTGTGGTTTCACCAGCCACTACCATTTCACTACTGTGTCCTATATATATATAACAAAACCTTTAAAGATGGAAGAGCATTTAATGCATATTGTCTTCTAATCCATTGTAATATGCAAGGTTGTAACTTGAAAATATTATATACAACTACTAATTGTTTTTATTTGATCATATTTGTTAATGGTTCTTTGATATTCATCAAACTGTTGGTGCTATATAAATCCTGTATAATAATAATAGTAATAATAATAATAATTCATCTTTTCCATTTCAGTAGAATACTTCTTTTAAAATGTTAGAACACTGCTGCTGTATAAAAAAAGATTATAAAACTGTATTTTATCAATCTAATATTCCTAACCATCCACCCAATAAAATAAAAAAATGACTGTTTATGCACAGCATTTATTCATGATTTAAGCTGAAACTATACCTCTGCTGAAAATGGGTATTACTGTATAAATGCCTGCTTTCAATTACCAACTGGTTAACACTTAATTTACACTTCCTGTGACTATAATAGATCATTTCAATGTCTCTCTCTGAATGCTAATACAATGTAAATCATTATCAAAGTTTTGCTGTGGAAGGGAAAACTCTAAGGCATAGTTACGAAAAGATTTGTAGTTGCTTTTATATGCTATACATTCATAAAACTTTTCTGTCCATTTCTGGATGTTTACTTCTCTTGATTTAGACTTGAGACCACCCTTTAGAAACTAAGTGCACTACAATGAGAGTGTACTCTAGTGGGCAGGGGCGGACTGACAACTCATGGGGCCCCCGGACAGTTGGGGATCATGGGGCCCCTGTGTCCTTGCCCACACTCAAAACACACCCAAAAAAGCCTATAAAAGGTACCAGGGGCATTTTATGGGGCCCCCTACTGACCCCGGGCCCTCAGGCAGTGCCCGAGTGCTCGAATGGTCAGTCCGCCCCTGCTAGCGAGCTTATGTAAAACATATTTAGCTGTATAGTATTATTTTGTGCCTCATGAACAAACCTAACATGTTTCAAAAGCTTCCACAATTTTTAAATCCAAGTAGCCAGTACAGCGTTTCATTTAAATTCACTTACATTTGAAACTTACTGCTAAGTTAATAGCAAAAATGGTCAAGTTGACAAGTCAGAGTACGGTTCGGGTGATATTTAGAGACAATATCGGTGATGTAATTTGGGGCAGAGTTATAAATGGCTTTATACGTTATTGTTAATGTTTTGAAATTTATCCATATATAGGAAGCAATAAGAAGCCAGTGGAGGGATTGGCAGAGAGGGGTGGCAGATACAGAACGGTTAGTAAGGTGGATGAGTCTGGCAGCAGCATTCATGATAGACTGAAGAGGGGATAGCCTGCGATTAGGTAGGCCAATGAGGAGGGAGTTGCAATAGTGAAGGCGAGATATAACCAGGGAGTGAATAAGTTGCTTAGTGGTTTCCGAGGTTAACAACGGGCGTATCTTGGCAATGTTGCGTAGGTGAAGTCTACAAGATTTGAACAGTGATTGGATTTGGGGCTGAAAGGACAGATGGAAGTCTAGGATTACACCTAGTATCCTGGCATGAGGGGAGGTACTGATGATTGTGTTATTGATCTTGATGGAGAAGTCACGGGAAGGGGCACGGGCTGGGGGGAATACTAAGAGCTCAGTTTTGGAAAGATTGAGTTTGAGGAAGTGGAGTGACATCCATGCCGATATGTCACTTAGTAGGTTAGTAATGCGCGATGAGACTGAAGGGGTAAGGTGAGGGGTAGAAAGATAGATTTGTGTGTCATCAGCATAGAGATGGTACTTAAAGCCATGGGAGTTTATCAAGTGACCAAGGGAGGAGGTGTAGATGGAGAAGAGAAGGGGTCCAAGAACAGAACCTTGAGGGACCCCTACAGAAAGAGGGAGTGAAGATGAGGAGGCAGCATTATAGGTAACGCTGAAAGAGCGCTGCAATAGGTAGGAGGAGAACCAGGAGAGAGCAGAGTCTCTGAGGCCAAGAGAGTGGAGTTTTTTGAGGAGGAAGGGATGGTCAACCATATCAAAAGCTGCAGAGAGGTCAAGTAGTAAGAGTATGGAGTAGTGGCCATTGGTTTTAGCAGTTAGTAGATCATTATGTAAAGACCATCTAACACTACTCTCTCTACTGACTGATAATGATGGTGTTACAGAAGAGGAGTATATGTAGCCACCCTAAGGAGTGTCATGCCTACCCCAATGTGGGTGGTCAGGCACTATAGCTGGCTGCTGAGTTCTTCACCTATAGCTGCCCCCTTTTTCATAAGGCAAGCAGGCCTACCGGTACTGGGTTGCCCCCAGGTCTTATACACAATGGTATACTATCTGGCCACGATGTCAGGGCAGGCATGAACTGAGCACAGTAATCAGATACTTGATCAGAGCACAAAAACAGGTACTTTCAGTAGATAGACAGAGTGGTTTAATGACAGTCCAGGTACAAGACTACAGATTCAGAATAGTCAGGGTCCTATCCGTAGTCAAAAGACAGGCTGTGTTCAGAGTTTAGTTCAAGTTCCATTTCAAGGCCATAACAAATTATATCACAAGCATGAGACTGCAGGCTTGCAAGGCTTAAACCAGTTTTGGTCTCCACCCAGAGACTGGCTACATCAATCACCCTGCAGGTGGACAGGCAGAATGCATCACAGCCAAAACCAGGATACTGGAACCTGCAGCTATCATGGAGCAGGATCACTACATGCTCCTGATAAGGAGGTCTTTTACTGGCTGATTACTAGATGAAAATAAAAGGAATAAAAACTTAAAAAAAGAAGAAAATGAATGCAGCCACCACAACGATTGGCAAACTGTAATATACTGTATGCAATTTTTTTTTTTGGGTTTAGTTACACTTTAAGGGTATTATGCATATATAATTTCTAAGTGTTGTTTTTACAGGAAATCTATTGTGATGTATGTAAATATTTTATTTTTTTGGAACTAAACAAAATTACAAAATAGTTGTACTTCCTTTTGGTTGCATGTCTTTCAAAAACTTAGATGCTAAAAAATAATTTAAAAGGAAGTAAACATTAAAAACTACACAAGACTTGTGATTGTTTTAACACAACCAAAGTTACTAGAGATAAAGGGTTCTGCAATGTGTCAAATTAGTGAAGAATATTTTTATTTATTTATTTGTTTACAACAGGTACTTACTTAGCGCCATCAATTTATGCAGCACTTTACATATATTGTACATTCACATCAGTCCCTACCCCTCAAAGGGAGTACAATCTATGGTCCCTAACTCACATTCATACATACACATACTAGGGCCAATTTAGACAGGAGCCAATGGACCTACTAGTATGTCTTTGGAGTGTGGGAAGAAACTGGAGTACCCGTCAGAAACCCACACAGACACAGGGAGAACATATAAATGCCACACAAGTAGTATAATATATTATCTAGTAGGTATGAATTGAGCTGCTAGGTGCAGTCTTTGATTCTTTGTATTTGAACCATCTATAGACAGTCTGATTATACCCAGGTTAATCCATGGATCAATTTGGGTACAACCAGCATGTTGGATTTGTGCATGCAATGATTGGCTATAGCTGCTAGCAATAATCACTGTGTTCCTCCGGAAGGGATGGCTCCTCGTGCCCCCCACCGGGAGAGCACAATAGCTTTGCGGGAGGGATTCCCCCATCAACACAGCCAGTGTCGATCGATTTTATTGCAGGAAAGAAAATCAAATCTTCTATGGCCTGCCTTAAGTGAAGCCTGAAAACTGAAACCTTTGTGATTTAAGTTTTACTCATGTGGGATATATCATTTCTCACGGTACAGGATAAACTTTTGGAAGTTTTGCAGGGCATACATTGTCAACCAAAGACTTTATGTTTGTCAAACAAAACTATAGTTTACGAATTACATTTTAAACTCAGATATCATTATATGACAATGACAATAATGATATAATGATGGTATAGTTAGGGTTGTTTTTAAAAATTGCAAAACTGATATTTCTATTGAGTTTATATGGAAGGTGCCAGCTAACATATTTGTTAATACTGGGACCTATCTAATTTTCTACAACAGCTTTTAACTAACGCTGACCATGGGCATTAGATTGTGATTGATGGTCAAGGAACAATCCAGCTATCCACAGTATTTACAGTCTACATCATCCAGACATGTTAATGTCCATGAAAGCAAAATGAGATATCCAGCCAGACACCCCTGGTTCCAGCTTATTTACAGGGAAACAATGCTGATTGTCCAAAATTACTACAATTACTTCTGAGATTTGTTGGTCAAAGTAGTCTGGTGATGACAGACAGCAAGAATAATTGTCTGACATAACCAGTAACAGTTTGAGGCCCATTTTTTAAAATGATTGTTTTATTGTGTATATAAAATTATTGATTTTACAAAAAAAAGTATACTGCATAATAAAAGATATAGGACTTATGGAACCTTTTCCAAATGCAGAGCTGAGGAAGCCATTTGCCTTCAGAAATTCTTTCTCCAAGTGTAGCTTTGTATGTTTCCTGTGAACAGAGCAGGTTCGAAGAATGAAGGATAGGCATAAACAATGCCTCTGGCTCATTTTGTTGTGAAATAGACATACACAGTAGTATGTCTAATATGTCTATTATATTAGTATACAGAGTACATCAATCTTGAAACATATAAGCTATTTTTTTTTGTTATCAAAGTAGAGGTTCTTTGTGTTTGACTGGACATTCATATCTTAGATCATTATCACTTGTGAGATATCATCAAGTATGCTATACCCATAGCCTCATAGACAGGAATAAACTGAAGAAATAGCCAAGCAAGCTACAAAAGTGGCTACCAGGCAAAACAAAATGATATTTATTATCATTCCAAACCAGTTGTCAGTACAGGAGTCTCCTTGTAAGTAGTTTTTGGTACAGGACCATAAGTCCTTGTGGGTGGATGGCCAAATTCTTTCAGTACAAAAATGGTAAGTACATATCTTAACCTGCTGTTAGAATTTGGATTAAAGATAGGTTTATGGACAATTGGACAATATTAAAGGACAGTGAAGTCCTGAAAAGGCCCACCAATGTGAAGTAAAATGCTAACTGTACCAGAAAAGGCCCCCCCCCCCCCCCGAACACTTGGGATACTTACAGTACTCATAATCTATCCTTAAAACTTAGCCTTTGAAGGAAAACTTCACTTTTAGAGCTTTTTTTCTATAAAGATTCCCCCCAATTATAAATTTTGTAGTGAAATACTTTCCATGAGCCCTCCTCTGGAGATATTTAGCGGTTTGCCCTGCTTGGCGCCACACAGTCTTCAATTGGCCAGGTTGTACATTCACTGTGCATGTGCTCCCCTCTCCCTAATTATTCCTATAGATGGGATCACACATTTCTATTCATGGCTATTTCCACTATGAATATAGCTTTATCTGTAAGAATGAATGGGGCAAATGGTGCACATCCACAGTGAACTAGCTCAATTTACAAAGACCGTGCAGTGCCAGGCAGGGCCACACAGGTATAATATTTGGAGCAGAACTAATGGTTAGTATTTCACAGAAATTGTTACGCAAGAGGGGGGAACTTTAACAGGGCTAATGGTAAGTATTTTACAGCAGTATTTACACTTGGGTAGGAGGATCTTAACTCTAAGAGTGTCCTTTATGGGTCAAGTTTGGTTTAAGTGTTAGGGAAGAGTTGAGCGCAATGTTTAGGGATTAGGTTACCTTTTATTTGAAGTTTGAAGATATAGGTGTAAAGGAGAGTGTTGTTAAATGTAGGTGCATGTGAAGGAAAAGTGTTTTTTTTTCCGTTTTGAATAGGGATTTAGAGTGCAAAGTTTTTGGACCCCAACCCATGTTTTTAATGCGGTCTGTTTCCCTGCTGGGGAAAGTCACCCTCTCTATTGATGGCCATTATGTCAAGTCAGAAAGTGAGGAGAAATCAAAAATGATTGGGTTGTCAACAGAGCAGGAGGTGAGCATAAATCATGCAATAGGCAAAATATTCTAGTGAGAACTCCCCTATATGAGAATTCACCTCATATTTGGGAGATTTCCTTTTATATGCAGTTGTATTTCCAGAAAAAGAAATGAAGGAAAATGTTTCCAGCGGGACACAGATGGCAAAAAATAACATTGGTGGTGGTTTAACTCTTTTCTACTTTAACTCTATCCAAAAATAAAAAAAGGTAGTTATATACACTTTAAGGTTAAAGGTCAGGGCAGTGGAGTAGCATTTTTTTTGTTTTACATGGTTTTGTCCCTAGAGTTCCTTTACCAAAATCAACTTATGATAACAAAATCCACTTGTTCATTTGTTACTGTTTGTTACAGTTTTTATTTATTTGTTTTAAAGGCCATTATGAAGAAAAACCCAAATAAAGGATCTGACATTGCCATGCTGTCAATTAGAGATGAGCGAATCGAACATGACGAAGTGGAATTCGTTCCGAAGATTTGGAAAAATTCTATTCGCGATGAATCCGAAGATTAGCAAACTTCGGATGCACGGATCGAATTTTCCCAAAAATGGCGGCGACATGTGTGGCGACGGAGAAAATGGACAGAGAAGATGGGGCGGGGATCTCTGGGAAGGCGCGCAGACAAGGCGCGCTGACCCATAATGCATTCATGACATGTGATCGCATTAGCCAATCAGCAGCCAGCCAGCACTGTGTAATGGTGGAGCTATAAATCGCGGCCATCTTAGAATTCTCCATTAGCCTCCGGTCATTCAACAGAGACAGACCTGTGTGTATTAAGGGACAGAGTTAGGGCCACAGAGACTTTAGGGCCACAGAATCGTTACTCAGGGACACAGAATCGTTACTCAGGGACACAGAATCGTTACTCAGGGACACAGAATCGTTACTTAGGGCCACAGCTATCAAAGAATCGAAAATTTAAAGTGACATACACCCTTTTTTTTTTTGGTGGCTGTCGTGCACAGTTGGTGCTGCAGTTTGCCAATTGTGCAAAATAAACTGACTTTCTGCTTCCCAACCACTATTGTACGTTCAAAGAGTTAAATCCATTTACACGCCGGCTGGCGGTAATATTTTTTGGGTGATTAGTGCATTCCAGTGACACAAACGTACAGTTTCCAGCCAACGGCAAGCTGCAATTGACCGATTGTGTACAATAAACTGACTTTCTGCTTCACAACCACTATTGTACGTTCAAAGAGTTAGATCCATTTACACGCCGGGTGGCGGTAATATTTTTTGGGTGATTAGTGCATTCCAGTGACATAAACGTACAGTTTACAGCCAACGGCAAGCTGCAATTGACCGATTGTGCTAAATAAACTGACTTTCTGCTTCACAACCACTATTGTACGTTCAAAGAGTTAAATCCATTTACACGCCGGCTGGCGGTAATATTTTTTGGGTGATTAGTGCATTTCAGTGACAGAAACGTACAGTTTCCAGCCAACGGCAAGCTGCAATTGACCGATTGTGTGCAATAAACTGACTTTCTGCTTCACAACCACTATTGTACGTTCAAAGAGTTAGATCCATTTACACGCCGGGTGGCGGTAATATTTTTTGGGTGATTAGTGCATTCCAGTGACATAAACGTACAGTTTCCAGCCAACGGCAAGCTGCAATTGACCGATTGTGCTAAATAAACTGACTTTCTGCTTCACAACCACTATTGTACGTTCAAAGAGTTAAATCCATATACACGCCGGGTGGCGGTAATATTTTTTGGGTGATTAGTGCATTCCAGTGACATAAACGTACAGTTTCCAGCCAACGGCAAGCTGCAATTGACCGATTGTGCTAAATAAACTGACTTTCTGCTTCACAACCACTATTGTACATTCAAAGAGTTAAATCCATTTACACGCCGGCTGGCGGTAATATTTTTTGGGTGATTAGTGCATTCCAGTGACATAAACGTATAGTTTCCAGCCAACGGCAAGCTGCAATTGACCGATTGTGCTAAATAAACTGACTTTCTGCTTCACAACCACTATTGTACGATCAAAGAGTTAAATCCATTTACACGCCGGCTGGCGGTAATATTTTTTGGGTGATTAGTGCATTCCAGTGACATAAACGTACAGTTTCCAGCCAACGGCAAGCTGCAATTGACTGATTGTGCTAAATAAACTGACTTTCTGCTTCACAACCACTATTGTACGTTCAAAGAGTTAAATCCATTTACACGCCGGCTGGCGGTAATATTTTTTGGGTGATTAGTGCATTCCAGTGACCTAAACGTACAGTTTCCAGCCAACGGCAAGCTGCAATTGACCGATTGTGTACAATAAACTGACTTTCTGCTTCACAACCACTATTGTACGTTCAAAGAGTTAGATCCATTTACACGCCGGGTGGCGGTAATATTTTTTGGGTGATTAGTGCATTCCAGTGACCTAAACGTACAGTTTCCAGCCAACGGCAAGCTGCAATTGACCGATTGTGCTAAATAAACTGACTTTCTGCTTCACAACCACTATTGTACATTCAAAGAGTTAAATCCATATACACGCCGGGTGGCGGTAATATTTTTTGGGTGATTAGTGCATTCCAGTGACATAAACGTACAGTTTCCAGCCAACGGCAAGCTGCAATTGACCGATTGTGCTAAATAAACTGACTTTCTGCTTCACAACCACTATTGTACGTTCAAAGAGTTAGATCCATTTACACGCCGGGTGGCGGTAATATTTTTTGGGTGATTAGTGCATTCCAGTGACATAAACGTACAGTTTCCAGCCAACGGCAAGCTGCAATTGACCGATTGTGTACAATAAACTGACTTTCTGCTTCACAACCACTATTGTACGTTCAAAGAGTTAAATCCATTTACACGCCGGCTGGCGGTAATATTTTTTGGGTGATTAGTGCATTCCAGTGACATAAACGTACAGTTTCCAGCCAACGGCAAGCTGCAATTGACCGATTGTGCTAAATAAACTGACTTTCTGCTTCACAACCACTATTGTACGTTCAAAGAGTTAAATCCATTTACACGCCGGCTGGCGGTAATATTTTTTGGGTGATTAGTGCATTCCAGTGACAGAAACGTACAGTTTCCAGCCAACGGCAAGCTGCAATTGACCGATTGTGTACAATAAACTGACTTTCTGCTTCACAACCACTATTGTACGTTCAAAGAGTTAAATCCATTTACACGCCGGCTGGCGGTAATATTTTTTGGGTGATTAGTGCATTCCAGTGACCTAAACGTACAGTTTCCAGCCAACGGCAAGCTGCAATTGACCGATTGTGTACAATAAACTGACTTTCTGCTTCACAACCACTATTGTACGTTCAAAGAGTTAAATCCATATACACGCCGGGTGGCGGTAATATTTTTTGGGTGATTAGTGCATTCCAGTGACATAAACGTACAGTTTCCAGCCAACGGCAAGCTGCAATTGACCGATTGTGCTAAATAAACGGACTTTCTGCTTCACAACCACTATTGTACGTTCAAAGAGTTAAATCCGGTTTTATTTTTGGGGTGCTTATTGAATTAAAGAGTATGTCAGACAACACGCAGAGGAGTGGCAGAGGAGGCAATGTTTCAGGAGCGAGCAGACGTGGCAGCAGAGGAAGGGGTCGAGGCAGCACTAGTCGCAGCCAGAGGCCAGTGCTCCCGGTGTCATCCAGCGGTCGTGTCTCCACCGACAACCCTGCCGTCATCGATTGGTTGACTCGGTCGTCTTCCTCTTCCCAGGTCACCTCTGACACCTACAGCCAACGGTCGGTGGGTACGTCAGACACAACCGTTAGTTGGCATGGCCCGGGAGCAAGCCCACTGAAATCACGTGTCCTCGACCTGCCCCTGTCCTTTGGTGTTCCCTCACCAAGCGAAGTATCGCATGCTGTGGGCTCAGCCCCACTGTACAGTGAGGAAGAGCTAACAGAGGGCGGTCAGGAACGGGGGGAGACATCCGCCTCTTCAGCAGCCAGGCGAAGAAGTACTGGCGAGGAGAGTGGCTCGGTAGCCGGTCTAGAGACAGGTCTGTCTCCTGACCCACACGCAGCCGAGGGGGCTAGTAGTGACGCGGAGACCCTAATTGATGATGATGAGGCTGATCGCACTTGGCAGCCTCGTCGTCATCAGGCTATTGCTTCCGCATCATCAGGAGAAGAGGGTGCCAGCTTGCCAGCGAGCAAAACAGTCTGTGGGTTGCCCAGGAGGCAGCAGGGTCGCAGCAGTGTCAGTGGAGCCAAACGGCCACGGAGTAGAGCACCAGCTCCACTGCAGCCTACCACCACGGCCAGTAGTGGTGCCGGTGTGCACGGAGGAAGTAGCAGTCAGCCAGTGAGGAGTAGCGGGGGCAAAGTTTCCTACTCGGCGGTGTGGCAATTTTTCGTCAAGCCGCCCGAGGAAGTAAACGTAGCCGTATGTCGACTATGTGGCCAGAAAGTCAAGCGTGGCCAGGGGGCCAATGTTGGGACTACAGCGTTGCGTCAGCATATGCAGCGTCACCATTCGGTGGCCTAGGAAAACCATGATAAAGATACGGCGGTTCTGCCTGCCCCAGCCCCCGCTCCATCACCCGCTCTGTTACTTGCTCCGTCACCCGACGTCAATCGCCCTCTATCAGCCAGTTAAGGCTCCAACACCTCTGCTGAGGGGAGTTGTCGCTCGTTGGCATCTTCCGCTCGTTCAGATGCTCCTTCTCCTGCTACTCCTCTTCACGGATTCCGTCAGCAGTCTATCTTGGAATCCGTTTCCAAGAGACAACAGTTTGCGAGCACGCACCCGACGGTGCAGAAGCTGAACGTCCTCCTGTCCAAGTTGCTGGTGCTGCAGTCCCTCCCTTTCCAAGTGGTGGACTCAGCACCTTTCCGAGAAATGATGGCTTGTGCCGAGCCGCGGTGGAGAGTGCCAAGCCGGCATTTCTTCGCCAAAAAGGCAGTGCCAGCCCTGCATTCACATGTAGAAGAGATGGTGGGCCAGTCTTTGAGCATGTCGGTCTCTGCCAAAGTGCACGGCAGCGCTGACGTGTGGAGCTGTAACTACGGTCAGGGACAGTACATGTCATTTACGGCCCACTGGGTGAACGTGGTGCCGGCACAGCCGCACCAGCAACTTGGACAGGTCACGCCGCTTTTGCCTCCACGTTTGCACGTCCTTGGTCCGGCAAAGATGTCCGCCTCTACCACCTCTTCTTCCGCCGTGTCCTCAGCCGCCACCCCCGTGCCAAGTCCCATTACCCGACCGGCATATCACATGTGCAGGGCGCAACGGTGTCACGCTGTGCTGCACCTGGTATGCCTTGGCGAACGTAGTCACACAGGGGAGGAACTTCTGAGTGTAATGAACAGAGAAATCGACAGATGGCTGTCTCCGCGCAAACTGAAAATCGGAACCATGTTGACCGACAACGGAAAGAACATGGTGTCTGGTCTGCGTCAAGGAAGGTTGTGCCATGCGCCATGCATGGCTCACGTGTTCAATCTGGTTGTCAAGCGGTTCCTAAAATCCACCATCCCACTGCAAGACATCCTTAAATTGTCACGTAAACTTTGCATGCATTTCAGCCATTCATACACCGCAAAGCACACCCTCCTTGAGCTGCAGCGGCAGAACGGAATTCCACAGCATCGCCTGATCTGCGACGTTGCAACAAGGTGGAATTCAACCCTACATATGTTAGACCGCCTTTACGAACAGCGAAAGGCCATCACCGATTTCCTGATGTTACAAGCGGATAAAGGTACTCCCCTGTGTAACTTAGATGTCAGCCATTGGCAGCTCATGCGTGACACCTGCCGCTTGCTCAGGCCCTTTGAGGAGGCCACGCTATTCGTGAGTCGGCAGGACTATGGGATGAACGACGTCATTCCTCTGTTGCACGTCCTGGAACAAATGCTGTTAACAATGGCTGGTCAGGGTGCGGTAGACGTGGCGCACAGATCTCAATGCCACATGACCCCTGTGGGGGCAGGACAGGAAGAAGAGGAGGAGGTAGAGGAGGACATTGGTGCTCAGGAATTATTGAGTGAAATGGGTAGTTTTTCCACTCAGCGGACAGGAGTGGAGGAGCAGGAGCATCTGGTAAAGGAGGAGGAGGAGACAGAGGACCCAGACGCACCGTGGCAGTATGCTGTGGAGATGGAGGCAGGGAGTCCCTCGCATTCCTTGGCACAAATGGCCCATAGCATGCTCGGTTGCTTGTGTAGCGACAGCCGAATAATAACCATCAGACAGAGGGATGACTTTTGGCTGTCCACCTTGTTGGACCCTCGCTACCGTTCAAAAATGGTGGCCTTTTTCACACTTGCTGAGAGGGAGGCCAAAATAAAGTACTATAAAAACCACCTATGTAGTCAGTTGGTCTCTGCCTTTCTGCGCCAACGTCCATCCTCAGACACTGTGGGCCCTGTGCGCTCGCGTTCCGCTGCCATGGCAGCAGTGGCAGCTCCACCAGCAGCGGCTGCCTCAGTCTGCAGTCGATGATGAGTAGCTTTCTTCACCAGCGCAGTGAGGAAACTACTAACCAGCCGCAGCAGCAGCAGCATCAGGTGGACCTGGAGCAGGACCTCAAACAACAGGCTTGGGCCTACTTGGACAGCACCCTGCCAACCGAGGTAGACAATCCCCTTGACTACTGGGCAACGAAACTTGACCTTTGGCCCCAACTAGCTGAATTTGCCCTTGAAAGGCTGTCATGCCCGGCCAGTAGCGTGGCATCGGAGCGTGTGTTTAGTGCGGCAGGAGGTATTGTAACTCCGCGGAGGACACGACTGTCCACCCAAAGTGTGGAGAGATTCACGTTTGTGAAAATGAATCAGGCGTGGATTAGTCTGGATTTCAAACCACCAGTTCCTGACACAACTGACTAAATCCGCCATGAATCATGCCCCAAACATGTTATTAGGGACAAATGGAAGACCTCCACCTGATCCGTACATTTGTATATATATTTTATTGAGAGGCTGCTGGTCGGCCGACTCATGTTTTGCACATTTTTAATGACTTATACTCTGCAGGTCGGGCCCCTCATGAATTGGGGTTTTTAAATTATTTATACTTTGCTGGACGACCGTCACATGAATTGAACCTTTTTAATGACTTATACTCTGCTGGTCGGGCCCCTCATGAATTGGTGTTTTTAAATTATTTATACGTCGCTGGACGACTGTCACATGAATTTAAACGTTTTAATTATTTATAGTCGACCAGTTCCAGACCGATGGAATAGCAATTTTTTAAATTATTTATTTGACACGTGTTGTCCATCTCATCAATGAGGTGGACTGTTTATTTATTGGCCACGGTTTGGCCCCCTCCTGTTTCTTACATTGTTAACTTGTTGTATCGGTCACGGTTTGGCCACATGTTTGGTTGTCTTGTTAAGATTTTCTGTAATGTACACAGTTACGCTTGACTTGTCGACTTTCCACAATCTACTAAGGTATAGCATCGCTTCAAAGTTTTTTTTTTTTTTTTTTGGTCTAAACCATTTCTTATAATGTCAATTTGTAGGATACGCCGCTGTAAGGCGACCTACTTTTTTGTCACTGTGTAGACATCTATTTATAGGCCGATGTTTGGCCAGAAAGATATATTTAGTAATAACCTAGCCGTTCAAGCCGCTCACTGAACACCTCGGGAATTGCTTTGTATATCTGTCGCCTTAGGGGCCGCTGTCTGGCGACATAATTTTTTGTCACTGTGTAGACATCTATTTATAGGCCGATGTTTGGCCACAAAAATATATTTAGTAATAACCTAGCCGTTCAGGCCGCTCCCTGAACACCTCGGGAATTGCTTTGTATATCTGTCGCCTTAGAGGCCGCTGTCTGAACAGCTCATGAATTGCTTTCTATATGTGTCGCCTTTGAGGCCGCTGGCTGGACAGCTGATGAATTGATTTGTATATATGTACATATTGTCTGCTGTCCGGACAGCTCATGAATTACTTTTTGTATATAGCCTTCCAAACCACTCTCAGAATAAGTCATGATATTCATGCTGTGTATAGCCTTATAGGCCAATGGTCAATCAAGTCATGATTGTTATAGTGTGTATAGCCTTATAGGCCGCTGTCTTTACAACTTTATAATTCCATGCAGTATATAGCCCTATCGGCCACTTTCTGGCATCCAGTTGCTGTAGCCCCCATCACCACACTGTGCCACGGGCCCCTGTACCGCCTTCTCATACTGCTGCCAGATCCATCCTCTGTCATGTGCGTCTTTGTCGTCTGCTCACGCTGCTGGGTTCCAGTTTTAAACCTAGGCCTGTGTATGGCTTCCGAATACTGCTGCCTCCACCGCCACCCTGCGCCATGTGCCTCTGTCGTCTGCTCACGCTGCTGACGGCTTCCGCTTTTTAACCTAGGCCTGTGTATGGCTTCCGAATACTGCTGCCTCCACCGCCACCCTGCGCCATGTGCCTCTGTCGTCTGCTCACGCTGCTGACGGCTTCTGCTTTTTAAACTAGTCCTGTGTATGTCTTCCGAATACTGCTGTCTCCACCGCCACCCTGCGCCATGTGCCACTTTCGAGTCTCCTCACACTGCTGCCAGGTCCATACTGATTCATGGCCCCCTGTACCGGCTCCTCATGAACATGGTTCAGCGGGTTTGCATCACTTAACGGCAAATCGTTGACAAATGCTGGGACGTTCAGTGTTGTGCGCATTAAGCCAGACACCAAAGGGCAGCACAGACCTGTTATTACTCGCTCAAGCATGGCTGAACAAAACCAGTCTCTACCACAAATTGGACCCAGACCTGCTCAGGGTCTCGTAACTAGATTGCACGGAGGAGTAGAGTCCGTTATCGGAATTAAATAGACAAAACGCCACACCAAAAAGAGTGGCCATTTCCAACACTTATTCCAGAAAGAGGAACAACCCGTTTCATATACGGCCCGTAGACGTTTCACGTCTGCCACATTCAGTCGATTTAAGACGCAAGCTCCACTTCCTGTGGTCTCTGACCGTCGATATACCTTTAAGTGTCAGCTTTGAAGCTATATTCCCTCCGGAGCACTGACACTGGTGCCCTTCCGTCAACATGCCTTTAAGTTTCAGTTTTCAACCATATTCCCCACAGAAGCCAAACTCTTGGGTATCCCAGAAGCTGCTCAGCGGGTCAGGGCAATAAAGCTCCCGGTTCGCAGGTTGTTCCGTCTTATGGATGGAAGTACGACGGTATATGATCTTCTTCGCACCCACGGCATCACCTCATAGAATCTCTGCATTGCATCTGCAATCACAACGCTGACTTCCCGGATCGCCACTCAGCCATTGGACTCTTGATAGTCGTCTCCCCACACTGCTGCTGGGGGGACTTTTTAACCTAGGCCTGTGTATGGCCTTCAATTGAAGCTGCTTCCGCTCTGCCACTCTGCCATTGGACTCTTGATAGTTGTCTCCCCACGCTGCTGCTGGGGGGACTTTTTAACATAGGCCTCTGTATGGCCTTTAATTGAAGCTGCTTACGCTCCGCCACTCTGCCATGGGCCTCTTGGGTATCCCAGAAGCTGCTCAGCGGGTCAGGGCAATAAAGCTCCCGGTTCGCAGGTTGTTCCGTCTTATGGATGGAAGTACGACGGTATATGATCTTCTTCGCACCCACGGCATTACTTCGTAGAATTTCTGCATTGCATCTGCAATCACAACGCTGACTTCCCGGATCGCCACTCAGCCATTGGACTCTTGATAGTCGTCTCCCCACGCTGCTGCTGGGGGGACTTTTTAACCTAGGCCTGTGTATGGCCTTCAATTGAAGCTGCTTCTGCTCCGCCACTCTGCCATTGGACTCTTGATAGTCGTCTCCCCACACTGCTGCTGGGGGGACTTTTTAACATAGGCCTCTGTATGGCCTTCAATTTAAGCTGCTTACGCTTCGCCACTCTGCCATGGGCCCCTGTACCGCCTCCTCTTGCTGCTGCCAGGTCCAGAGTGTGTCATGGGTCCCTGTACGGCCTCCCATTGCTGCTGACTTCATCGCCAGACTCTGCCATGTGCCACTTTCAGGTCTCCTTACACTGTTGGTGGGTTCCATTTTGTGATAGGGTGCTGTATGGCCTTCCATTGTTGCTGCCTCCACCGCCACCCTGCGCCATGTGCCTCTGTCGTCTGCTCACGCTGCTGACGGCTTCCGCTTTTTAACCGAGGCCTGTGTTTGGCTTCCGAATACTGCTGCATCCACCGCCACCCTGCGCCATGTGTCTCTGTCGTCTGCTCACGCTGCTGACGGCTTCCGCTTTTTAACCTAGGCCTGTGTATGGCTTCAGAATAATGCTGCCTACACCGCCACCCTGCGCCATGTGCCTCTGTCGTCTGCTCACGCTGCTGCCAGGTCCATACTGATTCATGGCCCCCTGTACCGGCTCCTCATGAACGTGGTTCAGCGGGTTTGCATCACTTAATGGCAAATCGTTGACAAACGCTGGGACGTTCAGTGTTGTGCGCATTAAGCCAGACACCAAAGGGCAGCACAGACCTGTTATTACTCGCTCAAGCATGGCTGAACAAAACCAGTCTCTACCACAAATTGGACCCAGACCTGCCCAGGGTCTCGTAAGTAGATTGCACGGAGGAGTAGAGTTCGTTATTGGAATTAACTGTGAGGGACTTTTAAACCTAGGCCTGTGTATGGCCTTCAATTGAAGCTGCTTCTGCTCCGCCACTCTGCCATTGGACTCTTGATAGTCGTCTCCCCACGCTGCTGCTGGGGGGACTTTTTAACATAGGCCTCTGTATGGCCTTCAATTTTAGCTGCTTACGCTCCGCCACTCTGCCATGGGCCCCTGTACCGCCTCCTCATGCTGCTGCCAGGCCCGTAATCTGCCATGGGCCCCCGTACCGACTCCTCATGCTGCTGCCAGGCCCGTAATCTGTCATGGGCCCCTGTACCGCCTCCTCATGCTGCTGCCAGGTCCAGAGTGTGTCATGGGTCCCTGTACGGCCTCCCATTGCTGCTGTCTCCATCGCCACACTCTGCCATGTGCCACTTTCAGGTCTCCTCACACTGCTGGTGGGTTCCATTTTGTCATAGGGTGCTGTATGGCCTCCCATTGCTGCTGCCTCCACCGCCACACTGTGGCTCCACACTCTGGTTTTGGCCCCGTGACTGCCCAAATGAGTGAAGTGTGCGGTGATTCTAAGATCGACGGCACTCATCTGCATGTCATACTGACTGACAGTATTATTTCTCTTCCCCAGCAGACTCCAAGGGCATTTAAATTAAAGGTACAGTGTTCTGCACTAATATAAAGGCTCTCTGAAGCCTAGAAACACCCTTTTTATAAGTTAAATTCGCAGCGAATATATTCGGCTCGAAGCGAATTTATTCGGCGAATTCGGCGAATCAGCCGAACCGAATTTTTGAATAATTCGCTCATCTCTACTGTCAATCTATCAATGTTCTAGTGATTACTGTGGTAACATTATACTGAGGTCTTTACCCCAAAAGATACTGGTGCTCAGCAAATATTGTCTTTACATGCCAAACCAGACCAGCATTCCTGTACACTACAATTTAGTGCTGTGCCTGTCTATATAACCTGTTTCTGCATTGAAAGGAAAACACAGGCTTTTCTGCCTGTATAGATCTTCTTTCCTCAGCAACTGCCATGATAATATGCACATTGCAAGGCTTATTAGTTTGCCCATAGGCAGGAGTTCTTGATGTGTTCTTATTGTCAGAGTTGTAGATTCAAGTGCTGGTCCACCCAAGATTTTTTGCAGATTCATTGAGGTTGACTTCCCAGCTCTTTCTCATTTTCTGTGGCTGCTTCAAGCTTTTGCTTATATTTTTAATTCACATTTTAGGAGATTTAATAGATGAACCAAGATTCTTCCTGCAGCAGTAGGAATTAAACGGTGACATGGAGAAGTAGAGCCAAAAGCTACTGTCTGGATATATCACTACTGAAATCCCTGAAAAACAGCAGTTTTTGGGTGGAATGACCCTTTGCAACAGATCGCCTATAGGGGTTTATTTACTAAGGCTGGAGAGTGCAAAATCAGACTCACTTCTGCATAGAATTCAATCAACTTTCAAGTTTTATTGGCAAAGCCTAAAGTGTTACTAAACCCACAACAGTAAAATCAGACTGTATATGCAGTAAAGCATGCTTGTTATACTCCCTGTGTAATCTAAGGGGTTAATCCTCTGCATTGTGTAAAAAGGCTGTTTGATCCCGACTTCTCTGATCCTCCCCTTCTTCCAGTGTCCCCCTCTTATCTCCTGATAAGACATATCGTCAGTGGTGGTTTTAAGTTTTGTGCTGCCCTAGGCAATACAAAAAATCTGCTGACCCCCATCTCCCTAGCCACCCCATCCCCCACACTACTGCCCACCAACCTCCCGGGAGAGAAGGAGGGAGACTCACCATCAGAGCTCTCTGGAATCCCAGCTCCCTTCTCGGAGTCTCACAGCTGCTTCCCTGGCTCCCCTCACTCCACTCTTCCACCTGCTGCTCAGCCCTGGTGCCCCTCAGAACTTCCTTAGCATGCCAGGGCAACCAGCATCCTTTCTTCTGAAGGGGGATGGACCCCTGAAAAATGCCTTGTTTGCCTCATGGCAAACACGCCCCTGCATATCGCGTGGAGACACTCTGCACATGCTCAGTTTGGTGTGTATTCCTACAGGAGAATGAAAACTCCTACAAGCTTTAACCACTGATAGAAGTCACAAGACTGCTATATACTGCTGATGAGAAAAGGTATTTAGCTGTTTATATTTACTAAAATAGTTGGATTTCCATGTCCTGTGTTTAATAACACTTTAATTGAACAAGCTGAGGTTAGAAGCTGATTGGTTTCTATGCAGAATTGAGCCTGATTTTGCACTCTCCAGCAGGCCTGGACTGGCCATAGGGCACACTGGGCATTTGCCCAGTGGGTTGGTTCTGCTGTGCCCAACCCCGGGGCTGGTACTGGTCCTTGGCCTGTTGATGACTGGACCGCAAAGCGGGAGATAAGTGGTGACCACGGTCTGGACAGGGCTAACACAGACTCACCACTCAACTCCCATTATGTGGCCATGCTTGTGTCTCCTCTCCTGTTCCTCTGCGAGAGGAGTTGGAGATCTGCACTGAAAACCCCCTCCCCAGGCAATCCAGCCCTGATCCCCATGGAGCAGTGTACAGATCAAACACAGAAGACTGAGGAGCGAGAAGGGGGTGGGACCCGGACTGGCACTTGGGGAGAAGCGTTCAGGGACCACACTACTGCCCAATCATTGGCTGCAGAACGACGACACGTGACCGGTGGAGAGCCAAGAAGAAATAAGGCACAGAGAGAGCTCCGGTGTGAGAGAGAGAAATATAGATCCGAGAGAGAGAAATATAGATCCGAGAGAGAGAGAAATATAGATCCGAGAGAGAGAAATATAGATCCGAGAAAGAGAGAGAGGGGGAGAGAGAGAGGTCTGAAAGAGAGAGAGAGAAATATAAATCTGAGAGAGAGAAATATAGATCTGAGAGAGAGAGGGGGGAGGAGAGAGAGACGTAGAGAGAAATAGGAGAGAGAGAAAGAGAGAGAGAGAAATAGAAAGAGAGAGGGAGAGCGAGAGAAGGAGAGAAAGAGAAGGAGAGAGAGAGAGAGAAAGAGAGGGGGAGAGGAGAGAGAGAGGAGAGAGAAAGAGAAGGAGAGAAAGAAAAGGAGAGGGAGAGAGAAAAGGGGAGAGAGAGAGAGAAAAGGGGAGAGAGAAGGAGAGAGAGATAAAAGGAAAGAGAGACGGATAGAGAGAGACAGAGAGAGAGAGAGAGAAAGAAGGCGAGAAAAATAGAAGGAGGGAGAGAAGGAGAGAGAAATAGAAGGGGAGAAATAGAGAGAGGGGGGGGTAGAGAGAGAGAGAGAGGGCAGAAGGAGAGAAAGAGAAGGAGGGGGAGAGGAAGATAGAGAGAGAGAGAAAGAGAGATTGGAAGAAAGAGAGAGAGAAGGAGAGGGGGGTAGAAGGGGGGAGAGAGAGAAGGAGAGAGACTGTGCAGGGGAGGCAAAGTGTAAAAGGGGGCACTGTGACTAGAGAGAAAAGAGGCAGGGACATGACTGCAAGGGGCACTGTGATATAAAGGGGACTACACTGTAATCATTTCAGAGCCCCTTTACTTTACAGTGCAAGGACCTACTCTGTGACTATCTCCTCACCTCAGTCTAAAATGCCTGGGCCTAATTTTTGTCCCAATCCGGGCCTGCTCTCCAGCTTTAGTAAATAAACTCCAGTGCATTCTTCAGTGGGGTTATTAGACACAGAAAATACAAGTCTCCAGTACATGAATATCATTTCAGTTATTTCCTGTTTTGTTAAATAACTTAATTTATTAACCTAAACTGGGAAATATTTTTTTTAAATAAGCCAAGTCATATTTTTTTTTCCTTCCATAGTTTGAACCAAAGTATTCTTCTGCAAAGAGATTAATCTTGCACTTTTAAATAGTAGGCATTATTTATAAGATCGAATGTACAGTTTTCACATGTCACTTTAACAAATGTCGGTGCTTTACTTTGTGGTTAAGATTTTACACTCATAATGTAGCAACACCAGTGAGAGGGTTTCATATTCTTGCTTTAGCCTTTCAAGTATTACACACTTTCATCTAATCCATTAAATCACTTTACAAATGAATTGATAATGTAGTGTGCCCCAGTTTCAAAGAAAGCCTATCAACACCTTTCAAACATATTTTGGCTATTTAAACAAAGTGTAGTTCAGCCAGCGTTTCTCACAAAGAGCTGGACTCCGGGTTTGTTTTTGCAGGCGACATCAATTCAAAGATGAACTCTGCTTAGATGTGGTAACTATAAAGCAGAGCCCCATATAAATAAATAAGAAGGGGTGAAGAGAAGTATTACTATTACTCAGGTTGGACATGACATTGCCAAATCTCAGAACACATAGACAATGGATATTTATCAAAATGTTTCTCTGCATACTCACAGCGCTGAAAATGATTAGTACATCCATCATGGGAACACCTCATTTTATTTCGTCAGAAAAATGGTGCGACAAAGCAATTGTAATCCTTTTAACCAGAAACCTGAAATGCTTTCTCATAAATTATCTCAGAGATAGGAAATTGTGGTATTTTTTAACTGTAAAATGAAATTCCTTTACCTGCAAAGAAAGAGAGAAAATCAAATATAACTCAAAATCAATGTTAAAATAGTTAAATACAAGAGTTAATATGATGAATAATTTTCCAGTTTGTGGACATATTTTCAAGGACTCAGTCTACTCAACAACTTGTGTTTTAGGGGTTTACCAGCCACTTTTAGTCCCCTTTCATGCTATCGGGTAGACGGGATTGGACCATCAATTCTTCTCTATGGAGTGATGGATTTAAATGGAATTGTGTCTGTTTACACCTGCCTACTTCCAATTCGAAACAAACAGAAACAAACAGAAGGGGATCCGTTGCCCTCCATCTAGTCAGATCAGGTCGGAGGGCAGTCAGGTGTAAATGTACAGCCGGTCCATTTACAGCCGACCGCCCTTATGCAGAATGGACATAGACCTGTCAACCACGCAATCTGCTCTGCTCAGCAGTCAAATCCCTCACTTGAGCAAGTGGATTCCGCCCTGTGCGAAAAGGGCCTTATTCAAAAGAAAATTCCTTTACATCAGATTTTCCTCTCAGGGGTTCAGCATCAACAGGATGTAAAGGAGAAAACAGTCTCTTGGCTAATTTGGTCTGCTCAGACCCACAGTCTACAACAACTCTGCACACACTGCAATAATTCTCAGATGATTGCCTAGTCAGGTTGCCTGTCTTTACAGCCAGACATCCCAGAACACAGACATACACTACAGTACACATGTTGCTTACCCACATGGAAGCAAAATATATTTTAAAAATATTCTTCCCAAATATATTGTCATATATTTTATTTGAAATACTACAATTTTGGCCGTATTCAATATGTTTAAAAAATAAATAAATAAATATATATATACACTGTATGTTGAAATGCGGTTTTATTACAAAATATATGAAAATATTTTTAAAAATACATTTTCAAATATACTGTATGTCTTTAAAAATACATTTAATCTACATTTTTGGAATGCATTTACAGATATATGTAAAATATGTTAAAATTACTTTTTTATATGTTAAAAAAATCTGAAGAATATATTTAAAAAATATATATTTTTAAAAATATATTTTCATATATTTTGTAATATATAAAAAACACATTTCAGCATGCAGTATATATATATATATATATATATATATATATATATATATATATATATAAAAATATATTTTTAAATATTTTGAATACTGGCAAAATTGTAGTATTTCAAATATATGTCAATATATTTGGGAAGAATATTTTAAAATATATTTCAAAACTTCCATGTGGGTAGTCCTGCACCATTATTCTTCTAATGAAGGATGAGCCTCGACCATCAAGAGTGACTGCCTTTTGCAGGCAACTCACACCTGCCAATCAGTCCCACACCTAGACTCTATCGCTGTGAAAATTAGTCTTAACTGCTTCTCCATAGAAATACAAGAAGGAACACCAGACCAAAATTAGATAAAAGAGTCCAAGATAATGTATTTGTTGGTAAGAAAGTCACATAAAAACATCCAATGTATTTTGTGGGGGCATTTCCACCGCTCTTTATCAAACACAGAATAAAACTTGGATAATCTCTGAGAAACTACTGTCTTCAGGGATATATATCAGAACAAGTACTGAACATGGAGTAACAATTTGACAGCAGTGTCTGAGCAGAAATGTTGGCTACCTCTTTTGGAATTTGTATATTATCCTTGAGAAGTAGTCAAAATCCAGCCTCAGTGCATTAAAGCTGAACTCCAGGCACTTAAACTTTAATTTAAATATATTCCTCTATAGACGTAAAGGATATAAATCTGCTTCATGTGTAACAGATTCCTTTCCAAACAAAGTCATTACCTTGTAAAAGTAGCAGTGACACAATCACTATGTTGTACATAGCCTGTACAGAGAGCAGAGCTGTGGGATGGAACCAGCAGTTCCATCCACTACAGTCTGCCTGCAGAAAACTACAAGAGGGGGAGGAGACAAGACCAGTCATTTTGTACAAGGACAGAGATCAGCAGTGACTGGTCTTTATTACAAAAAGCTCCTGCACAGTTTCATTTGGGTTATTGCATCTGGGAGAAACATACAAGTTTTAAGTAAAAATACCCATGACTATTATATTTAGACAATATTTGCTTATTCAGTTCATCCGGAGTGTTTTTTGCCATAGCAACCATTATTTTATTCAATGACAACCCATGACAATGCATGAAAGCTGAAAATTTTAGTCATATGGCTGAAAATAATGATTGGTATGCCAAAAATGTGGTAATGTTAGCTGAACTTAAAGTTTATCACCTGTTTCTCTCCCATCGCCTTCTAGCTCTGTGCTTTGAAGAAATCTATGTTGTTATTTTCTTCCCCACTTCCCACTGTGTCCCTCTGAATGTATATTGAAGGACATTGCAGCAAGCATACTTCCGGTCTCTGTGATGCTGAACCCCCCCCCCCACAAGATCGATTACCGTTACAGACTTTCCCCCCCATGGCTATAGGTCATGTTGTATACAACTGCTGCATCACCTGTGGTGAACACAACTTTCATCATGACAGTTTCATCTTTGTGCACACTGAATTCCAGGTCTCAGGAATTCCTTTTCGGCAATTGGCATGTTGCTCAGACAAGTGTATGTGCAATGTGGTCCAGAATGTCAATACATGTAGCCAGGGGCAGACTGACAACTCATGGGGCCCCCGGGCAATAGGGGATCATGGGGCCCCTGTGTCTTTTGCCCACACTCAAAGCACACCCAAACAAGCCTATAAAAAAGTACCAGGGGCATTTCATGGGGCCCCCTACTGACCCCGGGCCCTCGGGCAGTGCCCGAGTGCTCGAATGGTCAGTCCAACCCTACATGTAACAGCATCTTGTTTCATAAGGACAAGCATTATCTGCGGAGAACCCTTACAGTGAATTTCAAGGAGCAAAACGTGCTAGCAAAATGCACTTCACAAATCAATAGTGCAGTGCTAAGTTAGATTAAAATGTATGTGCAATACAATAGTGCAATGCAAGTATATCAAACTCTTATGTGTCACCACAAATTGAAAAAAATAAAAATAAAGGAATCCAAATGTGAAGCCAAAAACTGTGAATTCAGTGGTTCTTCGATTATGTGGGAAATGACAGATGTGGATACCAAACACCCCCAAAACTTCTTAACCACTTCCCGACCGGCCGTTGTATATAAACGGCTGGACGGTGGCACTGCAGGGTCGGATGGCCATTTATAAACGACCTCCCCGCACCCTGCTTGTGTGCGCTCCTCCGGACACAGTGAAACACCGATCGTCAGACGGGACCTCTGTACGAGGTCCCGATCACATGCAAAGTAGTAAAAAAGCTTAAGGATCAGACTTCAAAAACAGAAAAATATTGCAATGTTTAAAGGTGACAACAGCTGTGTTCAGAAGATGATTTTCTTGAGAGAACAATACATAAACAAGACTAGCTGATGAGACAGATTTGAAAATACAGATGAAAATGAACAGCAATGTGGATAAAAGCTTTATATTGTAAAATGTTATTCTATTGTAAAAATTGTGGTAAAATGCAAATAAATTATAACAATAATATTCAAGTTAAAGTTTAAACAAATAATTCTAATAAAATTGCTTGCTTAACATGTATTATTGCATATGCCTCAGAGTAATAAAAACCTTATGATTTTCTCACAAAGCCTACCTCAACTAGGTTATATTTTCAGATTTTCTATAATGAACCAGGATGCATCCGCACATTCACACCTCCCTGCACTGACATGCATGCACCTGCGCCAACACTAGTGCCCTCACACATTCACGTACATTGGATATCAAAAGTCTACACAACCCTGTTATAGTGTCAGGTTTCTGTGATGTAAAAAAAATAGACAAATGTAAGCCATTTCAGAATTAAATAAAAAACGAAAAAAAGTGGTTGCATAAGTGTGCACACCCTCTTATAACTGGGGATGTAGCTGAGTTCAGATTACGCAATCACATTCAAAATCATGTTAAATAGGGGTCAGTACACAACTGCCATCATTTAAAGTGCCTCTGATTAACCCCAAATAAAGTTCATATTTATAAAGAGATATTCTCTGGATCAACTTTACCTATAAATGTTAGTATCCAGTTATATTCTGTGTATCTAAGAAAGAATCCAGGCCTTTTTTTAAGCAATCCACTGAGCTGGCCAGAACAACTCTTGAGGGAGTCTATTCCACATTTTCACAGCTCTCACTGTGAAGAAACCTTTCCGTGTCTGGAGATTAAATTTATTTTCCTCCAGATGTGAAGAGTGCCCCCTTGTCCTCTGTGATGACCTCAGGGTGAATAACTCTACACCGAGTTCACTATATGAACCACTGATGTATTTATACATGTTGATCATATCCCTCCTTAATCTCCTCTTCTCAAGAGAGAATAAATTCAGTTCCTCTAATCTTTCCTCATAGCTGATCTCCTCCATGTCTCTTATCAGTTTGGTTGACCTTCTCTGTACTTTCTCCAGTTCCCCAATGTTCTTTTTGTGAATTGGTGCCCAAAACTGAACTGAATATTCCAGATGAGGATGATCTGTACAGG
Source organism: Staurois parvus (assembly GCF_062004578.1). NCBI lineage: Eukaryota > Metazoa > Chordata > Amphibia > Anura > Ranidae > Staurois > Staurois parvus. The sequence goes on along the minus strand of NW_028317961.1, from coordinate 8,290,675 downwards.
GGTAATATGATATCTCTCTCTCTGGAGTCTATACCTCTTTTAATACAAGAGAGGATTTTGCTCGCTTTAGAAACCGCAGCTTGGCATTGCATGCCATTATTAAGATTGTGGTCTACCAGAACTCCCAGATCATTCTCCACCATTGATTCCCCCAGTTGTACTCCCCTAGTATGTATGATGCATGCCAGGGGCTGACTGACAACTCATGGGGCCCCGGGCAATAGGGGATCATAAGTCCTCTGTGTCCTTGCCCAAACTCAAAAAAGCCTATGAAAAAGGTACCAGGGGCATCTCATGGGGCCCCCTACTGACCCCGGGTCCTCGGGCAGTGCCCGAGTTTCCAAATGGTCAGTCCGCCCCTGATGCATGCATATTCTTAGCCCCCAAGTTACATTAAAGGTGGAAAAAGTTCTGAAATTATTTATCTTTGTCTAATTTTTTTACATCACAGAAACCTGACATTTTAACAAGGATGTGTAGACTTTTTATATCCACTATAGGCAGAAATGCATTCACACAAGAGCATTTAAACAAATGCATGAACCTGCGCTGACACAAGCAACCTGGCATGCATCGGCACACAGTTCCTGGAGGAGCTAATAATATGCCATCTACATGAATACAGTACTTTTGCCACAGGGGTGGCATGGCAGGAACAGGAGATCTAGCACCGCATGACAATATCCTTAATAATACAATACAGTATTTGTGTAGATTTTGTAAAGAATTCTGAGTAATACGTTTAACTGGCACCCCCCTTCCTCCTCAACAGCCCCATGCTTATGTTTGTGGATCAATATTGCATTCACCTAAAGTGTTACTAAACCCACAACAGTAAAATCAGTCTATATATACAGTAAAGCATGCTTGTTATACTCACTATGGAACCTAAGGGGTTAATCCTCTGCATTGTGTAAAAAGGCTGTTTGATCCTGACTTCTCTGATCCTCCCCTTCTTCCTGTGTCTACTAAATATCTCCTGATAGAACAGGGGCTCTGGGGCAAGCTGCACATGCTCAGTTTGCTGTGTATTGCTAGACTGCAGGGTTGTCAAACTGGTGGCCCTCCAGCTGTTGCGACACTACAAGTCCCATCATGCCTTTGCCTTTGGGAGTCATGCTTGTAACTGTCAATGTTGCAATTCCTCATGGGACTTGTAGTTTGGCAACAGCTGGAGGGCTGCCAGTTTGACACCCGTGTGCTAGAGAGTTTTTTTTTCTTTGAAGAATGCATGTGATCAGCACAGGGCCAATCAGCACTGTCTAAAGAGAGGTTGCAAACTGTAACCAGTGCTCTGCTGGACACTGATAGAAGTCAAAAGACTGCTACTGTATATACTGCTAGTGAGAAAAGTTATTTAGCAGTTTATAATGACTAAAATAGTTGTATTTCCATGGTTTGTGTACTGTGGGAGACCAGACAGAGTGAATGCAGGGTCCTGGGTTTAGTACCACTTTAAGGGACAACACTGACTTATTGCTTGCCAGCAGACTCCCTAAACATTCATTCTGTGTAGGGTTCTTATGACTGTCAGGCAGCAGCATGAGGAACAGAGGTCTGAACCAATGGCAGACTTTGCTCCTCCTACTGAGTGCCAGAATTGCTAAGTGATAAATAGGACTGTAATGGTAAAACGTACTCAGCATCCCAATCGGGCAACCACATTATTCAGAGGTGCTAAATAGCCATGACAGTTTGTAATAATGAGACATAATAACAGCAGTGAGTTCCTGTACATCCACCAGGAAGTACAGTATATATTGCAGCTTGCCAATCATTAGATGTGGTGGCTACCTTAGTTTTCTTTTCTTCTTTCCCTTTCTTTTCACCTGGTAATCTGGCCAGTAACACACCTCCTGTATTAGAGTGCCTCCATTCCGGATGAAGGAGCATAGGAGGCAATGCTGGACAGCAACATTGTCAGTCTGGCGGAAGGGGAGTGTTAGATGGACTAGAAGATTTAGATACACTAACAAATTGAAGCCAAACTTCAGCTTACACATTATAAGCTGTTACAGCAAACATTTTTTTCCTGTTGTGATAAAGGTTTTACATAAATACCTAGAAGCTGATAATTGTAAGTACCCATGCTAGTGTTGAATGGTTTTTTTCTCATCTCTGAAACTAATGCATTTTGCTCGAGGGCTTTTTACTTTGAAAAAAAAAAACAACAACAGACTTTCTGGCCAGATCACCATATGAAAATAGAAGACATAAAGGAAAAAATAAAATTAAAGGATTTCAACCACCATATCTAAGAATTAGTAAGCTGCAAAATAATAAATGTATGGTTTTGGGTTTAACCACAGTATAACCATAACGGCCCCGACCATCTCTATGGTCTAAGAAACTGGAAGCAATGAGTATTTAGTCACCAGTTTTGCTGGTTGTAATCAAACCATTACTGGTTTTAAAAAAGCATCAGATCATACTGGTCTTGGCTACACTCAAAGCTTTTAGGGCAGAGGGGAGATTTGGGGTCTAATAGACCCTAGATCTCTCAGTAAAGAGCCCCTGTCACTGCCCATGCTACCACCAGGGATGCTGTTCATCCCTTGCGATAGCAATAAAGTTGTACAAAACATTTAAAGGTACAGTGTAAAATTAAAAATGCTAATAAAATAAACATTTTTTTAAAGCACCCCTGTCCCCTCGTGCTCACTCACAAAGGTAAATGCACACATCGGTCCTGCATCAGTGCATAAACTGCGATCGCTCATCACCACGTCAGATCGAGAGCAATAACTCTAGCCCCAGACCTCCTGTGTAAATCCAAAGTGGTAACCTGTAAAAGTTTTGAAAGCATCCCCTATAGATAATATAATGTATGTAGTTTGTCACCATTCTGAGGCGTGCACAATTTTAAAGTGTGACATGTTTGGTATCTATTTACTCGGCATAACATCATATATAATATATTTTACCAAACAATTAGGTCTTATATTGTGCTGTTGTGCATTAAAATTCATTAAAATTTATTTTTTTTTAGAATTGCATTTGAAAAACCACTGCACAAATACCGTGTGACATAAAAAATAGCAACACACATCATTTTATTCTTTAGGGACTCTGCTTTTAAAAAAATATAATGCTTGTGGAATTTAAGTAATTTTCTAGCAAACAAATACCACTTTAATTACATGGTATTAATGTCAAATGTCAAAATTAGAAATGTATTAAGAACCCTAATTAGTTTAGTCTCATGTGGGCAAAAGGACTAAACATACTTTAATGCATAACAGCATACAACAATGAACATTTTAAAAACTATACTCCACTGATGACTTGTAAAAATCTTTAGTATGAGAGTTACACTTTACAAGGGTTGCCACATGATTTAGATGGAAAAAAGACATTAAAATTATAAGCAATGTGTATATACATAACATGTAGTATATCAATGCCGTTAGATAATATCTAAAAGACTGATTTCAGTTCTTATTGTTTGCCTGTTGCAAATTGCTATATAAGCTCCATGCACACTGGCTTGTACAGGAGTTTTGTGCTTTGCCTGTAAAAGCAGCTCAGTGTTATCCAATGTATACATGCACTTTAGGATGTTTAAAAGCATATTTTAAAGCAGAGTTCCAGTTGAATTAAAAAAAAATAAAAGTCAGCAGCTAAAAAAACTGTAGCTGCAGACTTTTAAAATACACTTACCTGTCCTGTCCTGTTTACGGTCCAGTGGTGTCCTCACCACGGCTGATTTCCCCAGCCGACTTCTCTCCCCTGCACCAGCATCTTCAGTGTGAGCACCCGGCTGTGAAAACTTGTAGCTTCACAGCCGGGTGCCCACTGCACATGCGCGAGAAGTGCTGCACTTTGTGAATGGTCCTGTAGTCTTCTCTGATCTGTCAAGTGTCCCAGAAGACTACGGGGAGGGAGGGGGGAGGACAGCGGTAGTGGGAGCAGGTACCTGTCAATTTCGGATACCCACTCCCCCCCCTGCTCCCCAAAGGTGCCAATCCTTAATGGGGAGCGGGGGATAAAGCCTTAAAGTGGAACTTCCCCTTTTGGGTGCAGCTCTGCTTTAAGCTCAGAGTTTAGATGCAGGAAAAAAAACCCTTCTGGTTTGATTTTTTGATTAGAGTTTTCTGGCAGTAAAAACACTAAACACTCCAAAACATATGTCTAGTTGAGCATTTTTTTTCTGTAAAGGGAACTGGAGTTTTTTTAAGCCCAGTGTGCACGGAGCCTTACATTTAAACGTTGCATTAAAAACACTGAACATAGTACTGTATTTAATCTCCATATATGCTTTATTACTGTTTTCGGTCTTTAAAAACCACTTGACAACCGGGCTATAGCAGAATGACGGCTACAGTGTGGTTGTCCAGTTCTGGGAGGGCGTCATATGGCGTCATCCCAGAACGTGCCCTCCTTGTAGCTGGCCAGCTAAGACCGGTCCTAGGTTGCTAATATGGTTCACATATATGTGTATACCAAACCTGCCAATAACCTCAGTACAGTATATATGTGCATATGTTAAAGCCAAAAGCAGAATCATTGCTGTGATTTATGTCTTTGAATGTTATATGACATTTATATATTCATTGTGTTAGCAGAAGCAGAAAAGGAAAATATGCCTTTAAGAGTTAGTATAGAGCTGAGCCAATCACAGCCAGCCTCACACTGTACAGAGTCTTAACCAATCCCAGCCAGTTTCACATTTGTGCCTGTGTAAAACTCCCTGCTAGAATATTCTAGAGACACTTGCTCACCAGACAGAGGAGGAAACAGACAAAGTTCCAGTCAGAGAAGCTCCATGGAAGCAGAGAAGGCCAAATAGGTATTTAATGCACTTGTGTGTTCCTCTGTTGTTTAACAGTGCAGGTAGATCTGTGTGTAAAAACTGTTGTATGTGTTTACTTGTAGTTCCACCAAATCAAGTCACTGTAGAGTAATCATAATCGATACAATCTACCGAATTTAACGAACCTATCGAATTTACGAATTTATCAATCTACCAAATTAATCTAACGAAATAATCTAACGAATCTATCGAATCTATCGAGATAAGCTATCGAATCAACCCAATGTAATACGAATGAAACCATTGTAATATGAAAGAAACAAGCCATTGTAAGCAGTGTTATATGAAGAAGATTGAAGTTATTAAAGAAGTTAACTAAAGTATTCGGTGTGCTCTTTAAACCTACTGCATCCATAGAGCGGCATTGGAGGAATTACAGAGTAAAGTCAGTCTAATCAAACAAAAGAAACAGCAACTGCATAATTTTTCTAATGCCACAGCGCACAAGGCACTACATGGTGCTGCGCCTGCCACATTCCTGCACGCCCCCAGTGGCACATACCCAGCGATCTCCGTGATTGCTGTGTCCTACGGACACAGCTGATCACATGATGTGGTAAAAGGCCAATCACAGCGGCCTTTTACCATGTGATCAGCTGTGTCCAATGACACAGCAGATCACCGGGTAAATACAGTTGCCAGTTGTCGGCTGCACTTTCCTCATACGGTCACAGCATGAGGAAAGTACTGTCAATAACCAGCAATTATCAGAAAGCAGAGCAGCACTGATGATCAGTGCCCTGATGATCAGTGCCCAGCACTGCCACCCATCTGTGCCCAGCAGTGCCACCCACAAGTGCCAAGCAGTGCCATCCACCTGTGCTCATCAGTGCCCAGCAGTGCCACCCATCTGTGCCCATCAGTGCCTAGCAGTGCCACCCACCTGTGCCCAGCAGTGCCACCCATCTGTGCCGCCCATCAGTGCCACCCATCAGTGCCCATCAGTGCTGCCAGTCAGTGCCCATCAGTGCCGTCAGTCAGTGCCACCCATCAGTGCCCATCAGTGCTGCATATCAGCACCCATTAGTGCCACCTATCAGTGCCCATCAGTGCTGCCTATCGATGCCACCTCATCAGTGCCGTCTATTAGTGCACATCATTGCTGCCTATCAGTTCCCATCAGTGCTGCCTATCGGTGCAGCCTCATCTATTGAAATCAGTGAAGGAGAAAAATTACCTGTTTGCAAAATTTTATAATAGAAACAAAGAAAAACTTTTTTCAAATTTTTTGCTCTTTTTTGTTTATAGAAAAAAAACACCCAGTAGCGATTAAATACCTCCGCAAGAAAGCTCTGTTTGTGTGAAAAAATTATAAAAATTTCATATGGGTACAGTGTTGCATGACCGCACAATTGTCATTTAAAGTGCGACAGCGCTGAAAGCTGAAAATTTGCCTGTGCAGGAAAGGGGTATAAGTGCCCAGTAGGCAAGTGGTTAAGGCAGTACACAAAATTAAAATAATTGGTCTGGATTGTTTTAAAAAAAAAAAATGTTTACAACTGTAATATTCCCTCTTAAATGTATTTCCAAGCCATAAATAAAGATTTCACAGCTGATCTGATCCAATATGTACGGGGTCATTACCCTATCCCCTATTTTCTTTGCTCTTTTAACAACTTGAGTCCCCAAGCCTTTTTATTTCTTAATTCTGGGTCCCAGAGCATATTTAATTTTCTTAGTCTCAGTTCCCCACCCAACCCTATTAGTAATATATATATATATATATATATATATATATATATATAAGAACAACTTGTTTCTGTATCAGACATTTATGGAGTCTTAGTGCATGGTTGCCAAAGAATTATTTGGCCCATTGAATGTTATCTTGGAGTGTCAAGAAAAGCTAGTATTTACGACAGGATGTGTAACAAAATGCTGCACACCAAAATCCTTGTTCTGGAAGTTCACACATACCCCCTAGTGGTGGGGCATGGCCTCAGCCCAGACTCCCCGCTGATGGATGCTTGCTCATTGGATGGAGAACCACACCAGGCGGCTCAAGGGTGTGTGTGTGAGAGTGCTTGGGAGGGCCTTTAAATATAGTGTAGGCCATGTATTTGGTCTCTTTCTGCTCTATTTCTGCTCTGACGTGGGACCAGCTAAAAGATACTCAGCTTTGAGGACGAACTTACGTAACGTATCATCTTTACTATTATCCCTTTATACTTTTTAATATTGGCTTAGATTTCTATGTTAATTTTACTTCTCTTGTAAATAAATAAGACTTTGCTTCTTTGAGCATTGTGTTTGTTATTATCGCTAATATTGCCTTGTATTACGTCCTCCAATATTGTCAAAGCTTTTATAATACTAATTAATTATAGGAACCGACAAATAGTACATAATTGTGTAATAAATAGGGAAATCCAAGAAACAAAAACCCCTATTATTTATTTCAATATATATATATATATATATAATTTTTTTTCTTCTTTAGGACAAATATGGCTTTAATTTGGTAGCAGATTTGTATAAACACTGCATACATAGGGTTTTTGTGGAAAGAAATAATGAGAAATTAAAAAAAAATACCTGTATTCTTTCCTAGTACATTTACATAATTTGTAAACCCTAGATATTTACGCTGAAAAATAACCATCAAAGTCTGCTAATTAAAATATTACAGTACATCAGTGTGATTTCTTTGTAACATAGAAGAATAGTAAAGCTTAAAGTGAATGCATTTGTTATACTTCAGGAGAGCTTTATTCTTTTACATTCCGATGTATATACAGAAAAAAAATTAGTTTTTGATAGCATTTGAATATGATATGAATATAATGCAGGCAGGTTGCAAAGGCACAAATTAACATGAAGACAACTTTTAGGAAAAAATACATTGTGTTTTTTACATTTATTTAGATTTTTAGCTTCATAGGGAGTCTGGAGTCAGCTGAGTCCTCATCAAGATCCCCCATGCAGTGGCGCAGCAACAGATCATTTCAAATAGTGATCTACTGCTGGCAGCCCAAACTGATCACTAAAGCAGTATTCTATTACTGCAGGCAGAAGCAGGAGAGAGCTGTAAGAGCTTTGTCCCAGCCTCCATACTCAGAGGAAGTGTAATAATGTAACTTATGATGTCACAAGTTTCCAATGTAAGCACAATGTGGAAGCAATCCTATGGAGTGCTGTGTAGCAAGATCCAAATTGGCTGAGCTGATTGTTGCATTTCCTGGGCTTACTGCTGGATTTCAACATTTCCAGCCTAAATGCCAGCAGAGAACCCAGGAGTCTCCAATTCCAGAGTGCAATTTTAAAATGGCACTGGGACAAATAGCTGCTTTCCTAGTGCCTAGGCGATCGGACCGAAAGTGGGAGCGGGTACCTGTCAAATTTTAAATATGCTTCTGGAACTTAAAGACGAGTTCCACTCACCCTGTCAAAAAATAAAAGCCAGCAGCTACAAAAACTGTAGCTACTGACTTTTAAAAAACAGCCACTTACCTGTCCCTCGGTCCCGCGGTGTGTCCCCCGCAGCCCGTTTCACCGGCCGTCCTGTATTCCAGGAGGCCGGCATCTTCAGTGTGGGCAGCTTGCAGCTTCACAACCGGGTACCCACTGCGCATGCGTGAGTAGCGCTGCGCTTTATGAATGGTCCTGTAGTCTTCTGAGACCTGTCACGTGTCCCAAAAGACTACAGGGAGGGAGGGAGAGAGGACACCTTCCTCTTCCAATCGCCTAGGCTATCGGACCGGTAGTGGGAGCGGGTACCTGTCAAATTTGGGTACCCGCTCCCCAAAGGTGCCAATCCTTAATGGGGAGCATTCCTTAAAGCGGAACTTCCCCTTTTGGGTGGAGCTCCGCTTTAAGTGGTTAAATATGAAGGTTCTTGCAGAAAAGAATGCCAGGTGGCGCTCTACAGTAGGCAAAGCATGCAATAGCAGAATACGTGCACATTGAAAAGAGGACAGTGCAGACCAGTGAGGCTCACTATGTCTTAAAATTCAGGATTCTCTTCTAAGCCAATTTTGAACTCCAAAAGAGCGATTGATGTTGTCTATGAATGAAGGGGCACTAAGGGGCCTATTTAGCAATGCATATTTAACACTTTCATGACCAGAGGTCATTGAAACCTAGATGCCCAGATCAAATTTTGAGGCATCAGGATGTATGTTAGCTTAATAATTGTTGTGTAACTAATTTGCCAACCTAAATAAATTTTACACATTTTGAATAAGCATTCTGGTATTCTTTTATTATAAACTGACAAATTGATAAATTTTTTTTTAAAAAAGAGCTTTTAGTATTTTTACAATAACAGTTTTCAATCACTTAAAAACTTAAAGCAGAACTAAACTTAAAAAAAAAAAACAACCAGGCAGACTATTTATTGCAGGGGAGACATAGGGGGGTTTATTTACTAAAGCTGGTGAGTCCAAAATCAGACTGCCTTCTGCATAGAAACCAATCAGCTTCTAACCTCAGCTTGTTCAATGAAGCTTTGGCAATGAAACCTGGAAGCTGATTGGTTTCTATGCAGAAGTGAGTCTGATTTTGCACTCTCCAGCTTTAGTAAATAAACCCCAGGATGTCATAAATGTGACTAAAAATTGTTAATTATAAAATTACAATTGATTTTTTTGTTTGTTTATTAGTCCATTTATGATAAAAAACAGTCTACCAAATAAACCAAACTCACCTGTCTTTTCACAATCTTCTTTAACCACTTCCCGTCCGGCCGCTGTTTATAAACGGCAGGACGGGACATCTACAGGAGCGGGTTGCCGTCTCTAAACGGCACCTTGTGTCTGAGGCTCGTGCGCGGCTCCTAGAGCGCGCACCCGCGAGCCCGATGATCGCCGAGTCCGACGGACTCAGTAGATTACGTGACATGGTATGGGACCAATGAAATCGGTCCCATACCATGTGATCAGCTGTGTCCAATAAGGACACAGCATAAGTGTAAACAAAAGCCGCATGGTGCGGCTTCCGCCTCCTTCTCCTCTCACGGAGTTGTCTGTGAGAGGAGAAACAGCCAAGAGGAGGTAGTAGACACCTGATCGCCCCTAAAGTGTCCCTGATCGCCCCTAAAGTGTCCCTGATCGCCCCTAAAGTGGCCCTGATCACCCCAATAAGTGGCCCTGATTGCCCCAACAAGTGGCTTTGCCCATAAGTGGCCCTGATTGCCCCCACAAGTGTCCCTGATTGCCCCCACAAGTGGCCCTGATTGCCCCAACAAGTGGCTTTGCCCATAAGTGGCCCTGATTGCCCCCACAAGTGTCCCTGATTGCCCCCACAAGTGTCCCTGATTGCCCCAAGTGGCCCTGATTGCCCCAAGTGGCCCTGATCGCCCACAAGTGGCCCTGATCGCCCAACAAGTGGCCCAGCAGTGTCCCTGATTGTCAGTGTCCCTGATCGCCACATAGTGGCCCAGCAGTGTTCCTGATCTCCACAGTGTCCCTGATCGTCACAGTGTTCCTGATCGCCACACAAGTGGCCAAGCAGTGTCCCTGATCGCCGCAGTGGCCAAGCAGTGTCCCTGATTGTCACACAAGTGGCCCAGCAGTATCGCCGCAGTGGCCAAGCAGTGTCCCTGATTGCCACACAAGTGGCCCAGAAGTGTCCCTGATTGCCGCAGTGGCCCAGCAGTGTCCCTGATCACCACAGTGTCCCTGATTGCCACACAAGTGGTCCAGCAGTGTCCCTGATCGCCGCAGTGGCCCAGCAGTGTCCCTGATCACCGCAGTGTCCCTGATTGCCGCACAAGTGGTCCAGCAGTGTTCCTGATCACCACAGTGTCCCTGATTGCCGCACAAGTGGTCCAGCAGTGTCCCTGATTGCCGCAGTGTCCCTGATTGCCGCAGTGGCCCAGCAGTGTCCCTGATCGCCACACAAGTGGCCCAGCAGTGTCCCTGATTGCCGCACAAGTAACCCAGCATTGTCCCTGATTGCCGCACAAGTGGTCCAGCAGTGTCCCTGATCACCGCAGTGGCCCAGCAGTGTCCCTGATCACCGCAGTGTCCCTGATTGCCGCACAAGTGGTCCAGCAGTGTCCCTGATCGCCGCAGTGGCCCTGATTGCCGCAGTGGCCCAGCAGTGTCCCTGAACACCACACAAGTGGCCCAGCAGTGTCCCTGATCACCGCATTGGCCCAGTAGTGTTCCTGATCACCACACAAGTGGCCCAGCAGTGTCCCTGATCACCGCAGTGGCCCAGCAGTGTTCCTGATCACCACACAATTGGCCCAGCAGTGTCCCTGATCCCCACATTGGCCCAGCAGTGTTCCTGATCACCACACAAGTGGCCCAGCAGTGTCCCTGATCGCCGGACAAGTGGTCCAGCAGTGCCCCTGATCACCGAAGTGTCCCTGATCACCGCAGTAGTCCAGCAGTGTTTCTGATTGCCACACAAGTGGCCCAGCAGTGTCCTGATCATCGCAGTGGCCCTGATCGCCGCAGAAGTGGTCCAGCAGTGTCCCTGATCGCCGCAGTGTCCCAGCAGTGTCCCTGATCACCGCAGTGTCCCCGATTGCTGCACAAGTGGTCCAGCAGTGTCCCTGATCACCGCAGTGTCCCTGATTGCCGCAGTGGCCCAGATCACCACACAAGTGGCCCAGCAGTGTCCCTGATCACCACACAAGTGGCCAGCAGTGTCCCTGATCGCCGGACAAGTGGTCCAGCAGTGCCCCTGATCACCGCAGTGTCCCTGATCACCGCAGTTGCCCAGCAGTGTTTCTGATCGCCACACAAGTGGCCCAGCAGTGTCCTGCTCATCGCAGTGGCCCAGCAGTGTCCATGGTCGCCGCACAAGTGGTCCAGCAGTGTCCCTGATCGCCACAGTGTCCCTGATTGCCACAGTGTCCCTGATCGCCACACAAGTGGCCCAGCAGTGTCCCTGATCACCGCAGTGGCCCAGCAGTGTCCCTGATCACCATACAGTGGCCCAATCAGTGTCCCTGATCACCTTACAGTGTACCTGTTCATAAAGTGTCCCTGATCTCTGCCACACCAGTGGATCCTGTTCACTGCCATCGTCTGTGAGGAGAGAGATCCAGTACAGCTAACTGTGAGTAATTTTCAGCCTTTGCACAGAGTTTACACACACTCACAAAACATTGCCAGCCACCTCACTGTATCTCTGATTTTTGCCCAACAGTGACTAGTGTGAACCAACTGCAGCCAGATATCTGTCCCTCACCGCAACACCATCCTGATCACTGCCATACCAGTGGGTCCTGATCAGTGTCAAAAATATGGCCAAAAGATCATATACAAGCGAGGAGGCATTTCAAATTCTGAGTATGACAGATGAGAGTGACGGAGAACTCTCACTGTCAAACTCTGATTCTGTATATGAACCAGAACACAGCAGCGGTTCACTCTCTGAATCAGAAGAAGGTGTTCCAACAAAAAGAATGAGGAACTCCAAGGAGCAGCAAGCAACCACCAGCAGCTCAATACGTTCTTCTGATATGGCTACTACCAGCACTGTAAGTGCAAGTTCTAGTATTCAGGTGTCACATCCGCCACCAAGGATTAGGGCCCATACTGCTGTCCCAGATGCTCTTTTAAACCCTGTGTGGCTACCTTCAGGATCAGGAGCACCTATAATTCCCCCATTCATAGCCCAGTCAGGCATTCAGGCAGAAACCCAAAATTTTACAGCCATTGATTATTTCCATTTATTTTTCACTGAAGAGTTTTTGAATTCAGTTGTGCACCAATGCAATATTTTCGCCCAGCAATTAATCACTCAAAATCCCAACTCCTGTTATGCTCGAACATTTGAGTGGAAATGCCTCACAGTTGAAGAATTTAAAGTTTTTCTTGGCCTTACATTTAATATGGGACTAACAAAAAAAAATGAACTGCATGCTTATTGGTCGACAAATCCCATTCAACACATGCCGCTCTTTTCTGCCACTATGTCCAGGACCCGCTATAAAACAATTCTGCACTTTCTACATTTCAACGATAATTCCCTGTTCCCCCCCAGAGATCACCCCGAGTACGACAAACTTTATAAAATTCGTCCACTAATCAATTATTTCAACCAAAAATTTTCAGAAATATATTGTCCTGAAAAAAACATCTGTGTCGATGAATCCCTAATCCATTTCACTGGGAGGCTGATCATAAAACAGTACATTCCAAGTAAACGGGCCAGATACGGGGTGAAGATGAACAAACTCTGCGAAAGGTCCACAGGATACGTGCACAAGTTCCGTATCTACGAGGGAAAGGACAGTCAGCTAGAGCCCCCTGAATGCCCAGTCTATATGGGGATTAGTGGAAAAATTGTCTGGGACCTGGTATACCCCCTCTTCAATCAGGGGTACCATCTTTACGTGGACAATTTCTACACAAGCCTGCCCCTTTTCCGCCACCTTTATCTCAAGGACACTGTAGCCTGTGGCACAGCTCGACCCAATCGGAAGGGATTTCCACAACAATTGGTTGCTACCAAGCTAAACAGGGGGGAGTCAGCTAGCTTGAGAAATGAAGAGATCCTGGCCCTTAAGTGACGAGACAAACGGGATGTGTATGTCCTTTCATCTATCCATAACAGCAGCTCATTGGAAATTCAAGGAAGTCGCGGTCCCATCCGAAAACCCCAATGCATACACGAATACAACCTATTCATGGGGGGAGTGGATTTAAATGATCAAATGTTACAGCCCTACATACCCAACAGAAGATCAATCTACTGGTATAAAAAAGTATCCTTCTACCTTTTCCATATGGCCCTGTACAATTCCTACATCGTTTTCCAGAAGTCCACACAAAGACCTGTCACCTTCTTACAATATCAGGAAGAGATTATCACATCCCTCATCTATCAAGGAAGACCCGTACCTGAACAAATTCGGTCTGATGCAGTGAGCCGATTGCATGAAAGACATTTCCCCAATATCGTCCCCCCTACCGAAACAGACCGCAATCCTCAAAAGAGATGTCGGGTATGCTCCAAACATAGAATTCGATCTGACACCCGATACTACTGTCCCCAGTGTCCCTCAAAGCCTGGTCTCTGTATAGAAGAGTGCTTCCGTATCTACCATACCGCACTACATTATTAGTGAAGTACGGTGAAGATATATTTCTTTGTCCTCTGTTTGCTATTTCCCTGCCACGTTTCTGCCTGTTGCCTGAATTCATTTTCCTGCCTTCCATCTGAACTGACCTCGGCCTGTTTATTGACCATGCCTCTGCTTGCTGCCTGAACTGACCTCGGTGTGTTAATGGACCATGCCTCTGCCTGCTGCCTGAACTGACCTCAGCCTGTTAATCGACCATGCCTCTGCTTGCTGCCTGAACTGACCTCGGCCTGTTAATCGACCATGCCTCTGCCTGCTGCCTGAACTGACCTCAGCCTGTTAATCGACCATGCCTCTGCCTGCTGCCTGAACTGACCTCGGCCTGTTAATCGACCATGCCTCTGCCTGCCTCCTGGACTGATCTTTTGCCCTCCCACTTTAGTAGTGGCATTCAAGACAACACAGGGGTCTCACGTATGTGAGGGGATCCAGAGTAGTGTTTCCGAGCAGAGAAAACTTTTTTGTTTTCTTTGGGTTTTTTAATTCCCGGATCAGGGTCTGGAGACCAGAGGCTTCGAAGAGATTTGGGTGGGATGAAGCCTCTACCCCTTTGTCCAGTCTTACCTAACCAAGGCCCTAAGCTTAATGTTTCTGCCTGGACCAATCCTTTTACCACGTCTTTGCTTGCTGTCTGTATTGACTGTGGCCTTTTTATGGACCATGTTCCTGTCTTCTTCCTGGACCACTACTTTGCCTGTTTGCTCACCACGTCTATGCATGACACCGGTACTGACCCATCTGCACATCCCACTGGCTACCTTCCTGCAAGACACTGGTGCCACCCACCCTCTGCACTGAAACAACAGGTACTCTTTGGTTTATCTTTTGTTCAACTTCTTGGTGAATGAACATAGTGCTATGTGGACAGCCACGTACTAATAGGTTAAGCTTTTAGGAACAGGCTGTAGGTGAAGCTACACTATGCTTTATTGATATATAATGTTTGCTAATTTTTGTGATAAACAGGTTGCAATGACCAGTAATCAGTCCAAACACTGAAAATGTCTTACACATGTGGTATCCCCATACTCATGAAAAGTAGCAGAATGTGTTTTAAAGTGTTATTCTAAGAATACCTATGCAGTGTGTTAGAAATATGTTATTATTGGTAACATTGCATTAAAGAAAAAATAACTACTTTTTTTCACATTTTCTAAAAATCTGTGTAAAAAATTAAGTCTTCAGAAGACTTTGCTGCTCCAGGACCTCCAAAATTGTGATACGTAGTCAATAAATTAGATGTGTAATTTTTGCCCTTAGTATGCCTAACGGTGCTTATTGCATGTGGGGCCCCTCCATTTGGTTAGGCTGTGAAAAAGTCTTGCACGTGTGGTATCGTTATACTCAGGAAGAGTTAGAGAATGTGTTTTGGGGTGTAATTTTAAGTATACCTATGCAGTGTATTAGAAATATCTTCTATATTGACAACTTTGCATAGAAAAAAATACATTTTCATTTTCTTTTAACATATTCCAAAAACTTTTGGCAAAAAATGAAGTCTTCAGAAGACTCCCCATGCCTCTTAAAACATACCTTGGGGTGTTTGCTTTCCAAAATGGGGTCATTTTGTGGATAATTCCATTGCCCTGATGCTCCAGGACCTCCAAAACGGCAATAGGTAGTCAAGAAATTAGATGTGTAATTTTTGCCCTTAGAACGCTAACAGGTGCTTATTGGATGTGGAACCCTTCTATGTGGCCAGACTGTGAAAAAGTCTCACACATTTGGTATCGCCATATTCAGCAGGAGTTAAAGAATGCATTTTGAGGTGTAATTTTAAGTATGCCTATGCTGTGTAATAGAAATATCTCATAGATTGACAACTTTGCATAAAAAAAAATATATTTTCATTTTCTTTTCACATTTTCCAAAAACATATGGCAAAAAATGAAGTCTTCAGAAGACTCCCCATGCATCTTAAAACATACCTTGGGGTGTTTGCTTTCCAAAATGGGGTCTTTTTGTGGATAATTTCATTGTCCTGATGCTCCAGGACCTCCAAAACAGCAATAGGTAGGTAAGAAGTTAGATGTGTGATTTTTGCCCTTAGAACGCTAACAGGTGCTTATTGGATGTGGAACCCCTCTATGTGGCCAGACTGTGAAAAAGTCTCACACATTTGGTATCACCATATTCAGGAAGAGTTAGAGAATGTGTTTTGGGGTGTAATTTTAAGTATGCCTATGCAGTGTATTAGAAATATCTCATAGATTGACAACTTTGTGTAGAAAAAAATACATTTTCATTTTCTTTTCGCATTTTCCAAAAACTTGTGGCAAAAAATGAAGTCTTCAGAAGACTCTGCATGCCTCTTAAAACATACCTTGGGGTGTTTGCTTTCCAAAATGGGGTCATTTTGTGGATAATTCCATTGCCCTGATGCTCCAGGACCTCCAAAACGGCAATAGGTAGTCAAGAAATTAGATGTGTAATTTTTGCCCTTAGAACACTAACAGGTGCTTATTGGATGTGGAACCCCTCTATGTGGCCAGACTGTGAAAAAGTCTCACACATTTGGTATCGCCATATTCAGCAGGAGTTAAAGAATGCGTTTTGAGGTATCATTTTAAGTATGCCTATGCTGTGTAATAGAAATATCTCATAGATTGACACCTTTGCGTAAAAAAAATACATTTTCATTTTCTTTTCACATTTTCCAAAAACATGTGGCAAAAAATGAAGTCTTCAGAGGACTCCCCATGCCTCTTAAAACATACCTTGAGGTGTTTTCTTTTGAAAATGGGGTCATTTTGTGGGTAATTCAATTGTCCTGGTGCTCCAGGACCTCCAAAACTGTGATAGACAGTCAAGAAATTAGATGTGTAATTTTTGCCCCTAGAACGCCTAAGGGTGCTTATTGGATGTGGGGCCCTTCTATGTGGTTAGGCTGTGAAAAAGTTTTACACATGTGGTATCGCCATACTCAGGATGAGTAGCAGAATGTGTTTTGGGGTGTAATTGCAAGTATGCCTATGCCGTGTGAGAGAAAGAACTTGTTAAATGACAACTTTGTGGGAAAAAAAAAAAGAATTTTTTTTACTTTCATCATTTCCTTAAAAAATTGGCAAAAAATGACAACTTCAAAAAACTCCCCATGCCTCTCATTAAATACCTCAGACTGTCTACTTTCCAAAAAGGGGTCATTGGGGGGTATTTGTACTGTCCTGGCATTTTAGGGCCCCAAGAAATTATATAGGTAGTCCGTGCATCAGGATTGATACATTTTAAAATATATCAAATATATATACCGTGGTCTGTGGACTCTATAACTTTCACAAAGACTAAATAATACACACTGATTTGGGTTATGTCTACCAACAAAATGTAGCACAATGGATTTTGGCCTAAATTTATGAAGAAAGTATATTTATTTGCAAAATTTAGTATCAAATACTAAGAAAAACATGTTTTTCTTCAAAATTTTCAGCCTTTTTTCATTTTTCTAGCAAAAAATAAAAACCCCAGTGATGATTAAATACCACCAAATTAAAGCTCTATTTGTTTGAAAAAAATGATAATAATTTCATTTAGATACAGTGTTGTATGCCTGAGTAATTGTCATTCACAATGTGAGAGCGCCGAAAGCTGAAAATTGGCCTGGACAGGAAGGGGGTAAAAGTGTCCGGACAGGAAGTGGTTAATATGTACACCGATCTGCAAATGCAAGGCTCAGTGTACATTCTCAGCACACCTCAGCACCAGAATGAATGCACGCCCACGCTCATGTGCAGAAGTTAAGTCATTCTGGCCTAGCCAGTCAGGATGGCAGAGGATCCAGAACCTGAAAGAAGGTGTGTGAAGATGTCAGCACTGATGAGGGAGCAAGAGAAGGTGAGTTAATATCTGCTTTCAGTTTAAAATGCAGCTTCACAATTTTAAGGCAAAATGGCAGCTGAAGCCAGCAGGTTTACTTGTAAACAAACCTCATATGATTACTATTACTTTACTTTCATGGTGATTTAAACTGTTACTAAACCCACAACAGTAAAATCAGTCTGTATATGCAGTAAAGCATGCTTGTTATACTCACTGTATAACCTAAGGGGTTAATCCTCTGCATTGTGCAAAAAGGCGGTTTGATCCTGACTTCTCTGATCCTCCTCTTCTTCCAGTGTCCCCCTCTTATCTCCTGAAAAGGCATGTCATGTGGAGACACTCTGCACATGTTCAGTTTGGTGTGTATTGCTAGAGAAGTTTTCTTTTTTATTGGGAGAGTTCATGTGATCAGCACAGGGCCAATCAGCACTGTCCAGACAGAAGGTGAGGGGTCCTGCATCTTCCTAGAGCAAAATGAAAACTCCTCCTACAAGCTTTAACCAGTGCTTGGCTGGACACTGATAGAAGTCACAAGACTGCTCTAGCTGCTGATGAGAAAAAGGTATTTAGCAGTTTATATTTACTAAAATAATTGCATTTCCATGTTCTGTGTACTGTGGGAGACCAGATATAGTGAATGCAGGGTCCAGGGTTATGGGGAACCAATCTGATTGTAAGTGTAAACCAGTGGCTGTCAGTGATAGCATGGCTGTCAGAAGAAGCACGCCCACCTCTATGCTCTTAGTTCTATAATAAAGAATAGGTTCATGTTCCTTCAGTATGGATCACCATGGTGGGGACCATTCATTTTCCAAAATGGGTTTATAACAACTACAGTATCTCCATTGCCACACAATTAACACATGGATTTAAACATACTTTTTCCACTGCAGAGTCTGAATTGTTGCAGTTGCAGACAGTTCAAACTGAAGACACTGATAAATATACAGGGTTCAGAAACCGATGTCAAATGTAAATTTTTGCATGAAAACATTTATACATCTAGGTTTTCTCAGGTTCTAAGAAACACTTACACTTAAACAGTGCCCTGAATATAAAATACACAGTATATAAGGATAATTTTCTTACAAATCACTGGCAAGGATATCAGGTCACCATAATTTTATTTGGTAGACCGTATGTTGTATTTTGGAAGGAATTGTCATGCATTAACTGCAATGCTTGCCTGGTTTAAAGGTTAAACAGATGTGATGACATAATGCAGCTATGTGGAAGTGCTTGTTTAATTTGAAAATACCATAACATCTTTTTCATAGCTGGCTTGGAATATGCATTGGAAGAGCTTTTATTCAAGACATTATTCCAAAAAGCTAATTCAGCTGTGATCATTTTTCCCAGATAGTAAAGTGTAAAAGCCATGTAGACAGACATGATATATAAAAATAATGACTTTTTAAACCATGTTATTTTAGATTCTGATAAATAAAATAAGCCAACATCTTTAATCCTCACATGAACCTCTTAAAAAAAGAATAAGCTTTTTTATATATATATACACACACACAGTGCTCAGCTAAATGAGTACACCCCAATAGATTTGTCAGAAAACCTTTCCTTTCCTTTCAGAATCAACATTTTCTATGGGACACTATACTACCAAATACTCCCACAAATGCGAGCCATTGATTGCAAACAAGATTTATTAATTTGCACACTCGAAAAAGTATTTTTCCTAACAAATTCATTCAAGACCATGTTACAAAAATTAATACACCCCAATGAAAGTCTTAGGAACAAAGCTATATTTTAGACAACAAAATCCTAATTAACAATAATTCAACTACAGGTGAGTCTAATTGCTGATTAAACAGGCGTCCAGCAGACAGTTGCTTATAAAAGGGCATTACTTTACAAAGAAAACCCCTTCCCATTTCATGTTGCCAGCAATGGCACCACATGAAAGCGAAATGTCACAAGGCCTGAGAAAGAAAATAATTTGTTTACACAAGGTAGCTGAAGGCTACAAGAAGATCCGCAAAGCTTTACTTATCTGTCAGAATACTGCAGAAAAAGTGATTAAAAAATTTAATAAAGATGGAATTGCAACCATCTCACAGAGACGTCCAGGCCATCCATGGAAGTTAACACCTCGACAGAAGCGTCTTCTGATGAGAAGGGTTGAAGAAAAACGCCATGCAAGTTCACTGCACTTAACTAAAGGCGTAGAAAGCCAAACTGGGGTGATTGTTTCCTGTGACACAATACAGCGTACACTGCAGAGGAATGGAATGCATAGGTATCATCTACGATGGAAGCCTCTCTTAAAGCCCATGCACAAAAAAGCCCACCTAGAACTTGCCAGGGCCCATGCTGAAAAAGAAGAAGACTACTGGGACTCTGTACACTGGAGTGATGAGACCAAGATAAATGTTTTTGGAACTAATGTCTTCAAAACTGTATGGTCGTCGCGAAGGTGAGGAGTACAAAGACAAATGCATGGTGCCTACAGTGAAGCATGGTGGTGGCAGTGTCCTTCTGTGGGGCTCCATGAGTGCTGCTGGTGTCGGGAAGCTGCATTTCATTGATGAATTATGAATTCACAGATGTACTGCTCTATATTGAAAGAAGATGATACCATCACTCTGTGCCCTTGGTCCTCATGCACATTTCCAACATATCAATCATTTAAAACACACATCTAAGCCCACTGTTGCATTTGTGAAGAAGAACAGCTCCTGATCTGAACCCAATCGAACACCTATGGGGATTCTGAAGAGACAAGTTGAGTATCACTCTCCATCCAGCATCCAGGCTCTAAAAGAGGTAATTCTTGAAGAATGGAAAAAGATAGATATTGCAATATGTCGCCAGCCTGTTAATTCCATGCCCAGAAGACTTGTTTCTGTCCTTACAAATCATGAAGGTCATACAAAATACTAGATGTAGTAGTTTTTATTGTGGGGTGTATTAATTTTTGCATCAACTAATTTGAGTAAAACAAAAGATCTTGTAATCTAAGTTATAATATTAATCTTACTTTCATGTAATAAGCTAAACAAATGCTCTACACCCTGTTCCAAATTATTATGCAAATGATATTTTTCTCATTTACCTAAATAATTGATGTAAATAACAGTCAGCATAATTCTCATGTTATCAACTATTAAGAGTACAATTCAAATTTTATTGAACAAACCTCCTAATGATAACAGTATTTTTTTTAAACATAAAAAACGTACAATGCACTGTTCCAAATTATTCCGCACAGTAAGTTTCAAAACACTTTATAGGTTGTAAAGAACTGAAAATTGTCATTTGTTGTGTTTGCAGCATATTTACTGAAATCAAAAGCTATTTCAATCAAACTTTTGACAACATTTTAACTTTTTAAACATTTTAACAGGTCACGTTACATTGTAACATAGGACCCCTTATTTGATAGCAGCTTCACAAGTCTTGCATCCATTGAACTTGTGAGTTTTTGGACAGTTTCTGCTTGAATTTGTTTGCAAGATGTCAGAATAGCCTCCCAGAGCTGCTGTTTGGATGTAAACTGCCTCCCACCCTCATAGATCTTTTGCTTAAGGATGCTCCAAAGTTTCTCAATAGGATTGAGGTCAGGGGAGGATGGAGGCCACACCATGACTTTCTCTCCTTTTATCCCCATAACAGCCATTGATGCAGAGGTATTCTTTGCAGCATGAGATGGTGCATTGTCATGCATGATGATGATTTTATTACGGAAAGCATAGTTCTTCCTTCTGTACCAGGGAAGAAAGTGGTCAGTCATAAACTCCACATACTTTGCAGAAGTCATCTTTACACCTTCGGGGACCCTAAAGGGGCCGGCCAGCTCTGTTCCCATGATTCCGGCCCAAAACATGACTCCACCACCACCTTGCTGACGTCGCAGCCTTGTTGGAACAGGGTGGCCGTCCACCAACCATCCACTACTCCATCCATCTGGACCATCCAGGGTTGCACGGCACTCATCAGTGAACAGGACTGTTTGAAAATTAGTCTTTATGTATTTTTCTGCCCACTGCAGCCATTTCTGCTTGTGAGCATTGGTTATTGGTGGCCAAATAGAAGGTTTATGCACAGTTGCAAGACACTGGAGGACTCTACACCTTGATGTCTGTGGGACTCCAGAGGCACCAGCAGCTTCAAATATCTGTTTGCTGCTATGTAATGGTATTTTAGCAGCTGCTCTCTTGATCCGATGCATGGACCTGGCAGAAATCTTCCTCAATGTGCCTTTATCTGCACGAACCCGTCTGTGCTCTGAATCAGCCACATATCTCTTAATAGTGCGATGATCACGCTTAAGTTTTTGTGAAATATCTAATGTTTTCATACCTTGTCCAAGGCATTGAACTATTTCACTCTTTTCAGCAGCAGAGAGATCCTTTTTCTTCCCCATATTGCTTGAAAATGGTGCTCTGCTCAATAACGTGGAACACCCTCCTTTAGGTGTCCGTTTATGAACCAGCAGTAATAGATCGCTGCTCAGTTCTCCGGCATTCTCGGAGAACACAGTTCTCCTGTGAATGCAGTTTATGAAGCAGTTCTCCGAACGAAGGGAGAACGGTCTCCAAACACTGGAGAACGGTCTACAAACTCTGGAAAATGGCTGATTTTACTATAATCTCGTGAGATTACAGTAAAAGATCAGTTTACTAAGCAGAGGTAAATTATCGCTGCTTAGTTTGCGGTCCCTCCGATTCTCCAGCTCTGGGCTGGAGAATCTGGAGGGAGAACACAGATCTCCAGAGAAGGGCTGACATGATCTAATGAGTGTTATAAACTGTGAATGACCAGAGAATAGCTGAGATCCGTTGAATCGCAGCTATTCTCTGTGTCATAAACGGACACCTTAGTAGTTTTTCCTTAAATTGGGCTCACCTGCCAATCTAATTATCACAGGTGCCCGAGATTGTTTTCAGTGATCAAAAGAGCCCTGAGACACAATGCCATCCATGAGTTAAACTGAAAAACTAAATATTTAATCTTTGTGACACTTAAATAGAATTTGCATGATAATTTGGAACAGTGTGTATAAACCTCAGTTTTGTCAAAATATTGGAAATTGTTCTTGTGTTCATTGAGATATTGATTAAAATCTTACTTTTCAAAAGGGGTGTACTCATTTATGCCGAGCAATATATATATTAACATTCCAAGGCCCCGTCACTGGGTGAATATAGGTAGAAATAGTCAGGAAAAGGACTCAGGGTTTGCACATGTGCTGAGCTCAGGACTATGGAGCATGGATTTTGAGTGGAGAAAACTACTTTTGCAGCTTTCTCCAGATTTTTGTATTGCCAGATGGGGCTCCATTGTATAGAGATTTAAAAGTGCCTTGGGAGGGAAGAAGTCTCCAAACCAGTGCCCAGCAGGGTGTGTACCCAGATGCACACAGCCCTTATAATGATGGTCTGCTAGGAGTTGTAGGTGGAGTGGAGGGGAGTTAGAGCAGTGGCTGCAATTGAGAGAGTATCTGTGTGTAGATAGATGCTGTGTGCGATAAGAAGTTTGTGGCTGCGTGTGTTAAGTGTTAAGGGAATCAAGGCTGTGTATGTTCAAGAAGTCCAAGGCTGTGTGCATGGAATAGCCAATTGTCTGGGACACCAAACAAGCAGAGGTACTGCTAATGAGAGAGCCAGGTGGCTTAGTATTTTCCATTTGTATTTTGACTGGAGAAGAACTGTGTGGGAAAGCTTATGTTGGACTTTTGTTTTGTTTTTTTTTCTTTTTTTTAATAAACATGGGCTACCAGGCCCTTAATTATACTGCAGTTCCTCACTGATGTGAAAAAGCATCTTCCACTGAGTTAAACATCCCCCATGTCACAATATATAGTTTTACTATATACATTATGAACATTGACTGAGTCTGGGGGAGCTATAAAAACAAACATATTAAAAAATTGTACAAAAAAAAAAGCAACTATATAGTATTTTTCAATATGTTTATATAATTATTGACTATGGTCAGGACTCATTTTTTATTTTTAATAGTATTATTATTATTTTTACAGGTACTTATATAGCAACGTCAATTTACGCAGTGCTTTACGTATATATTTTTGTACATTCACATCAGTCCCTGACCCTCAAGGAGAATACAATCTAAAGTAAGATTTTATTTTTCTTATTAAAGTAGTTTTTCACCCTTTCCAACACCTGCATTTTTTTTATTAACCCCTACTTTCATTATGGTGAGATCAGCCCACTTTAGATACTCACTCACCCAGCGCATCCAGTTAAGCGCACTTAGGCATGTCAGGAAACTTTTCTGCTCCAAACCTCTTAACCTCCCTAGCGGTCTGATTATGTCCATATTTCTGTGCTCAAAGCTATGTATTTTTTTATTGTAGGCCTGTAATTTTGAGGAATAACTCACTGAAATCTGTCCGAACAAGAGTCTAGTAAACATCCTAGGTATGATAAAATTTGAAACACGAAATCATAAATTATAATTTAATAAATAATCATAAAAAATAATAATATAATAATAAATTTAATTCAATAATATAATCAAACCAAAAACACTGAAATTTTAAATAGAGCACCAAGTTGGCACATCATTGAGCAAAGTTGCAAAATTGTTTTCAGTGTCTGATGATGAATTTCCCCACGAATCATTATCACTCAATTCTGCAAGTGGTTCTAATTTACTATGGCTGTTCTCTAGCTGGTCTAAAACCGATTTTGACCTAAAGGGACGCTTTTTGGATGCCATGGACATTTCTCAGTTTCCAGGCAGAAAGAACAGTAAAAATGCAGGGAGGGCACAGGACAAAGCACTAGGGACAAAATGTATGTGAAATGGTTTGATACAGTAATGTTTTACTATGTGATTTTAGTGTATTTAGTGAATGTCACTTTTTGTCATATTCAAATTTCCCGCCATTCCGCCCCCCATATGTCCGGACGTCGCAGGGGACGGAACCCAGAAGACAGATGCCGGCATCCGCCGGAGGACATTACAGGGGAGACTGGAGGAGGGACATCGCGGGAGCACAGGACAAGGTAAGAGAAGAACAGATCCCGGAGCAGCGCTGCATGGTAAGCCCGAGTGTAGCTCGGGGGTTACCGCTTGTGGTACTGAAACTTTATCCCAAGCTACACTCGGGAATACCGCCGGGAAGGTTAAGGAAGGCAGGCTATGCCTGAGTGTGTGTGCATGCATGAGCACAGAGTGACGTTGTGTCATGCATTTTAAAAATGTGTGACTGTCATTGAGAATGTAAACCAACTCTGTGTATGAGGGGGCCACTGAACCTAAAGTACCACAAGCCCCTCAAGGTCTTAATCTGGCCCTAAGACTAGAGGTCAGAAGCAGCAGAGTCTTTGATTCATACTATAGATATACAGCAATGAGGCTGTATGCTCAGTGGGAATTAAAAAAAGTACATCTTTAAACCTTAAGTACACACATAATATCTTCCCTTGTCCCTCCTCCCCAATCTACATGCAATTGAAATTTATGAATCAAACAATTTCATTTTTCTGTTTCAATATTTTTATTAAGAAAGTTTTGTTTTAAGAATACAACAAGCTCAAGATACGCCCATGCAGGGGCAGAGCAGAACAATAACACATAATTAGACACATCCTGCTGACTTGTATTAGCCAAATAACAAAATGTCCAATGACATCAGGCAAAAAGCCGACCAAATAATAGCAGCAGTAATCCAAATTAGTACCCGAAAAAGAAGAGAAAAAAAAGGTTAGAAGAAAAGATAAAGAACATAAAACAAAAAAAAAGGAATCAGAAAGAAAACATGGAGGAAAGACAAACTGGAAGAATCACGGATCCAGGGCTAGCACAGGCAACGACTATACCTGGCCATAACTAGTAGGAGGCAGGGATGGCAAGGAATAACGTATCCAAGGTTCCCAAACCTTAAGGAATCTCGGATGAGAATCATGAAGAATGCTAGACATCTGTTCATTGATCAACATAGCATGCATCCAGGTCCTCACCCCCTGGAAGACAATCGAAGGGGTTTGCCAAGCTCGAGCTATAGCACGTTTGGCCGAAATAAATAGGTAGGTTGCCAATTTCTGCTGAGACCTAGACAGACCCAAAATTGGGCAATACAGGAGGGCTACCCTTGCATCCCTACGGACCGTAATATGAAATAGTGTTTGTAGCAAACCAAAAACCCTAGACCAGTAGCCTATCAATCGTGGGTATGACCACCAAATGTGCAAGACGTCCCCGCGTAAACCACAATTCCGGAAACACCTATCTCCGCCAGTCGGATTAAAGTGAGCAGTCCACGCCGGGACCCAGTACCACCGCAGGAGAACTTTGTACGCTGCCTCAAGAGTAACTGTATTGAATGAACATTTTGCCACCATCCCCCAGGCCCTACGCCAATCCTCCACCACAATTGAGACACCCAGATCTCGCTCCCATTGATAGACATAAGACAGGGGTGGTAAGGAGGACCTACTGTTAAGGGAGGCATAAATCACAGAAATGAGACCAGGGACCCTGGAGAATGCTGACAAACGTGCTCAAAGGGCGTTTTGCGGTATGGGTATGTAGAGGTACGACGGAGGGATAGGACCCAGTGGCGCAATTGCAAATACCGATAATATTCCCATGGCGGGACCCTCCTTGATTCTCAAAGACTCCCATGATGGAAACGTACAAGCGCTCAGAAAATCATGTACAATAACAAAGCCATGGGAGGCCCACTAGGAGAAAGAAGGGGGATGTTCTAGGCATTATGCATAATTGGCAAAAGAGGTAGAAATGATGAAAATTACCATAATAGTTTACAGAATCCCAGGTTCGTAAACTGGGAAGCATGATAGGGCTCAAATCCAGAGGGCACAACTTAGGTGGGAGCCAAAGCAATGTACTTAAGGAAAGTGGAGCACAGTTGGGTAATTCCAAGAGTACCCATAACGGGATATCTGTTGTGGCATGAAGCATAGACAAATGGGAAATCTGAGCCGCCAAGTAGTATCTAGAAACCTGTGGAACTAACAAACCTCCCTGTAATCTATGAGTATACAGAGTGGCTCGAGGCACTCTGAGACGTTTATGAGCCCAGATAAAACTGAGAATCCGGCTTTGCAGTACACGAAGAAGACGCAGGGACCTGAATAGGGAGAGTGTGGAAAAAGTACAGGATCTTCTGCAAAATAATCATCTTGACAGCATGTATCCGGCCAATCCATGATAAAGAAGGAAACTGCCAAGAATGAAGCAGGGAAGTAACAGAGCCCAATAAGGGGTAATAATTAGCCGAAAATAAGGCAGAGTAGGAGGAAGTAAGTGTACCGCCAAGATAAGCCAGGGAATGGGATGCCCAACGGTAGGGAAATTGTGTCTGCAACCGTTCAACCAGGTCGGCAGGGAGCGTAATATTCAATGCCGTGGTTTTAGACAAATTGATGCTAAGGCCAGATATAGTCGAAAAACGGTCCAATATGACCTCGAGATTGGGGAGAGTGATGAAAGGATTGGTTAAAACCAAAAGAGCATCATCTGCATAAAAGGACTGTGGGTGGTCTGCACCCTGCAAGAAGGGCTGTGGGTGGTCTGCGGCCTGCAAGGAGGGCTGTGGGTGGTCTGCGTCCCACAAGAAGGGCTGTGGGTGGTCTGCGGCCCGCAAGCAGGGCTTTGAGTTGTCTGCGGCCCGCAAGGAGGGGTGGTCTGTGGCCCACAAGGAGGGCTGTGGGAGGTCTGCAGGGATGTCAGGCAGGCTCTCCAGGTCCGAGAATGCATCTGGGCCGCCCGCAGGTAGCCCGCAGGGATGGCCAAAATCGAGGTTGGGGCTTCTGCTTGTGAGTAGGCTGCATCGGCGGACCGGCTCGGCACGTGAGTGCTGGAGGCGCGAGGCCGCTGGTTTTTACCCCATAGGTGGCGGGGGGGTCAGCGGAGGGTGAAGGCAAGGATGGGGGACAGAACAGACTCCTCTGGAGGCAGATGCTGGCTCACTGTACCCGGCGGTGGAGGAACGCAGCTTTCAGGTGTCCATTCACCTGTGCTGCTCACAAGCGACCCCCCCCGAAACAATTTCATTTTTAAGAAACACTTCTTTTGTCTCTCTGTGATGTCATTGCTGGGTCTTTCTGCTGGTCTTTGTTTTACTTGAGTTTTGTGGGAGGGACTGCTAGGCTCTTGCCAATATCACAGCACCCTGCTTCGTATCTTTTTTTAAAAACCCTTGTGTTTTATGAAAGAACACATCTCTGACATCCCTTTAGATGTGCATGCTCATCCCTGCTGGCTACTAGGTGCTGTAGACTCTAATTGTGTATTCTGCTGATCAGTTGCTTGATTACACTCAAGTAGAGTGTAATCAAGCAGCTCTTAAAAGTTTCCAGTGAACAGCAGGAAGGAACATATATGTCTAAAACAGCGGTTCTCAACCTGTGGGTCACGACCCCTTTGGGGGTCGAACGACCATTTCACAGGGGTCGCCTAAGACCATCGGAAAACACATATTTCCGATGGTCTTAGGAACCGAGACACCGCTCCTCTGTCTCAGGCGATGTGTGGGCGGGATGATATGCTGCCCCTGTCACTTGGCCACACCTCCGGGATCACTCAACAGCTCCGCCTCCTCGCCGCTGATTGGCCACCGGAACTGTAGCTCAGGAGAGGCACACAGGCGGCCAATCACCGGTGAGGAGGTGGAGCTCCTGCGTGCGTAGATCAAGGAAAATCGAGGGAGCTGCCGGAGCAAGTGAACAGGAGAGCGGCCAGAGAAGGAAGACAGCTGACAGTTAAGTGCAAATTTTGCTGCTGCAGCCAGGTATGCTGGCTGTAGATGGGAGAGGGAGAGAGCGAGCACAGGTTGGAGCAGGAGTCAGCAAGGTAAGTATCATTGGTGGGAGGAATAGTGCCCCATCATTTGTGTCACTAATACCAACGATGGGGCACTATTTCTCCCACACATACACCAACGATGGGGCACTATTCCTCCCCCCACCGACACCAACGATGGGGCACTATTCCTCCCCCCACCGACACCAACGATGGGGCACTATTCCTCCCCCCACCGACACCAACGATGGGGCACTATTCCTCCCCCCACCGACACCAACGATGGGGCACTATTCCTCCCCCCACCGACACCAACGATGGGGCACTATTCCTCCCCCCACCGACACCAACGATGGGGCACTATTCCTCCCCCCACCGACACCAACGATGGGGCACTATTCCTCCCCCCACCGACACCAACGATGGGGCACTATTCCTCCCCCCACCGACACCAACGATGGGGCACTATTCCTCCCCCCACCGACACCAACGATGGGGCACTATTCCTCCCCCCACCGACACCAACGATGGGGCACTATTCCTCCCCCCACCGACACCAACGATGGGGCACTATTCCTCCCCCCACCGACACCAACGATGGGGCACTATTCCTCCCCCCACCGACACCAACGATGGGGCACTATTCCTCCCCCCACCGACACCAACGATGGGGCACTATTCCTCCCCCCACCGACACCAACGATGGGGCACTATTCCTCCCCCCACCGACACCAACGATGGGGCACTATTCCTCCCCCCACCGACACCAACGATGGGGCACTATTCCTCCCCCCACCGACACCAACGATGGGGCACTATTCCTCCCCCCACCGACACCAACGATGGGGCACTATTCCTCCCCCCACCGACACCAACGATGGGGCACTATTCCTCCCCCCACCGACACCAACGATGGGGCACTATTCCTCCCCCCACCGACACCAACGATGGGGCACTATTCCTCCCCCCACCGACACCAACGATGGGGCACTATTCCTCCCCCCACCGACACCAACGATGGGGCACTATTCCTCCCCCCACCGACACCAACGATGGGGCACTATTCCTCCCCCCACCGACACCAACGATGGGGCACTATTCCTCCCCCCACCGACACCAACGATGGGGCACTATTCCTCCCCCCACCGACACCAACGATGGGGCACTATTCCTCCCACTGATACCAACGATGGGGCACTATTCATCCCACTGACATCAGTGATGGGGCACTATTCCTCCCACTGATACCAACGATGGAACACTATTCATCCCACTGACATCAGTGATGGGGCACTACTCCTTCCACTGACACCAATGATGTGGCACTACTCCTCCCACTGCAAAATTACAGTTATGAAGTAGCAACGAAAATAATTTTATGGTTGGGGGTCACCACAACATGAGGAACTGTATTAAGGGGTCGCAGCATTAGAAAGGTTGAGAACCACTGGTCTAAAAGGATGCCTGGGATGTATTTCTTCATATAAAGCTTGAAGCCTGTCCTAATAGCCAAGCACACACATGATGAAAAGCAAAAATTATAGATGACAGAAAGCTAATAGCTTTGAATGGTGGCCCAATGACAGTACATATCAGAAGGAGTGAGGGTTGATGATAATTGAATTTTTTCAGATGGAAATTGAAGGTGGTCTCAAGATAGCTGCTTCAAGTTCAGAGTTATATTGTGGAGATGCAAGTTTGTAGTGAATTGTATTTTCAACAAAGGAAAGTTCCACTTTGAAGGTACCACTTAGGCACAATTAACACTTCTAGATGTCTCCGATAATACAGCAATACTTCATTTTTCGAGTTCAGTTCCAGTTTAATAAACTGAAAAGCAAACTTTAATGTAAACTCATTTTGTCATCTTTGAAACTACCATGCACAAATACATGCATGCGTGCTGTGTGTCAGATGTAGGTATCTGTGCAAATTTGATATTTTACATTGAGACAAACTGGTATGTAGGTGTGAAAGGTGTGTTTGGAATTTAAACTTCAGCATACATTAGAACACATCTCTCCAGCACTGCTAGACGTTTGGAAGAGGGAGTTGATAAGCACTGTTGTTAGGAATGTGCTGACTTTCAATGAGGTAGAGTAGTGGGAGCAATGTAGGACACTAAAGAAACAAGAAAACTGCAGTGACCCTTCAATATTAAACAGAAATGGAGCATACAAGGAGTTGCTATTTTAAATAATCAGCGGTAAACAGAAATGAAGCAAAGAGAAGATATGCTAATTGTCGGGCACAGTTTGAATTGGCCTTTGGCCAGTGGCATGTCAAATATTAGTGAAAATACAGCACAGCTGTTTCAGTATTGGGGTTTCCTTTTACAAGCCCTGTAACAGGCTTTGAGAGAGACAGGACATTTACTGCTTCAGCAACTCTAAAACATAAACTTAACAAGTAAGACTCATGTTACATATAAAGACAGTAATCCATGAAAGAGGATCCTTCTTGTAGCCATCTTTTACTTTCCTAATTCCTTTCTTAATTCCCCATCACCCATTTCACCGATAGGACTGTTCTTAGCAATTATATTTACCTTTACAAAACTGTCAAAAATGCATGCCTATGTTTTACATTTTCAATAAACCTTTCTTTTTATTTGATGGTATTTGGATTTTTTTTTTCAATCAAGATATAAAAAAAATCAAGAAAGCTAGCTTTAAATGTTAAAAGAGAATCATGGGATGTCAAAATAACAAACATACAGTACATACCAGGGGCGGACTGACCATTTGGAAACTCGGGCACTGCCCCGAGGGACCGGGGTCAGTAGGGGGCCCCATGACATGCCCCTGGTACCTTTTTCATAGGCTTTTTTGAGTTCGGGCAAGGACACAGGGGCCCCATGATCCCCTATTGCCCGGGGGCCCTATGAGTTGTCAGTCCGCCCCTGGTACATACTCACCTAGCTGGATGCAACATTGGTTCCGATACTGCCTTTGTCCCTCACCTCCTCTAAAACCAAGAACTGAGCGATCAAAGACCACAGCTCTCAGTCTTCAATGAGCAGAGTGAGATCTCAGTCTCCAGTGAGCAGAGTGCTGGTGACTGTCTGTCTCCTGTTCTCTGCTCTGACCCTCCAGTGCTCATGGAGCACCAGGCTGCGGAGCGGGTGGGATTCAGTACAATCAGCTAGTCGTATTTCTTTCATATGATCACTGCTAGAGGCTATAGCTGCCACCAAGGATCCTTATGTTCTGCTGGTAGGAAAGGCTTCCCACCAACAGAACGCAATAGTGCTTTGCGAGGGATTCCCCCATCAACACAGTCATGGAAGGAAAGAAAATTACATAATATTGTAAGCTCGAAAGAGCAGGGCCCTCGAACCCCTCGTGTATTGTTTTTGTTACTGTATTGTCTCATGTACTGTCCCCCACTACAATGTACAGCACTGAGCAAACCTTTTGGCGCTATGTAAATACTGTATAATAATAATAATAATTTATGGGCTACTTTACTCTCTATCTCTTTCTCCCTCCATCATATCTCCCTCCCTCTCCCCCATATGTAGCATAAAAAACAGCAAACTCAAATACTCCTGTGCTTGGGAATGGACTCAGATAGGGCTATGGCTACATCTCGGATGTCCTGGAATGTGCACTCCTTGCTGCCCTCAATGAACCGGGGTAGTCCAAATGCACTGGATATAAAGAAAACAAAATGCCTGTAGCTTCTTTTATTTTGTTTGTTGGCTCTTAGGAAAAGGTAAAGTGCTCGAAATGCGTTAGCCTGTTGGAAGTTCTGGGTTCCCATTGCAGATGGACATGCAGTCTGGATTGGACAGTGCTGTTCTTTGTGATGTGCCTTTGACTTTTATGTCAATCGTGAGTGCGATGCCTATTTTTTATCATTTCAATAAATGCTTTTATGATAATGCACTAGGCCGCAGCGCCCTCTATTTGTTTTCTTTATGTCCATATGTAGCATAGTCCAGACTGATACACTTGAATTGAGATGTGCATTACACACTTGCATATTCCTTGGTTGTTGATTTTATTGAAGTTCTCCTTTAAGGTAGGCTTAAACAAAGTGCTAGTTTTTTGTGTGCAAAAAAGAAAATGTTATGAATGCAGAAAAGCAAATGTAATAGAAGAATTGGTTAAAAAGGATCCTTTGCCCTGAGGTTTATGCATGTCTGTGAGAAGTTTGGCTCAGTAACTAGCAGTATTTTGTGTAACTTTACAGTTAAAAAGTCAAAACATCTTCAAATACACAAGACCACAAGGCGACACTGGCAATCCTTGATGACAAGAGTCAAATAGCTGTTGGAGAGGATGGAGAGAAAACTAATTGGCAAGTTTTATTTGCAAAAAAGTGCTTAGCTTAATTTAAAGATAAAACATTGAAAAATGTGAGTTAGGTAGTAAAATCAATCCACTACAATCTGCTTAGGTGTATTACAATATTTCATTTCATTTCATTGTATGGTCTAAGTTAAACCAAGCCCTGAGCATTGCCACCAATATTGCCATCATCTACTATGACAGGTTTGGAAACAAATTCAAAAATTGTATTTGAAGACGTGTGATTCTGTACAGTAAACACCAATATTCAGATTTAGCATTTTTTTCATATATCTTTGTATGAATATATATAGCACATGTTAGAAGATGACATTGTCAGGGAGAATACTTATTGAGACCAAGGATAAAGAAACAATTAGTGCATCAAATAATTGATATACTGCCAACCTCATCTACAGGCATGTTTAAAGTGTTACTAAACCCACAACAGTAAAATCAGTCTGTATATGCAGTAAAGCATGCTTGTTATACTCACTGTGGAACCTAAGGGGTTAATCCCTTGCATTGTGTAAAAAGGCGGTTTGATCCTGACTTCTCTGATCCTCCCTTTCTTCCAGTGTCCCCCTCTTACCTCCTGATAAGACATACCGTGTGGAGTCACTCTGCACATGCTCAGTGTGGTGTGTATTGCTAAAGAAGGGTTTTTTTTTCTTGGGAGAGTGCATGTGATCAACACAGGGCCAATCAGCACTAACCAGACAGAGGTCAGGGGTTCTGTATCCTCCTACAGCAGAAAAAAAACTCCTCCTACAAGCTTTAACCAGTGCTCGACTGGACACTGATGGAAGTCACAAGTTTGCTCTAACTGCTGATGGGAAAAGGTATTTAGCAGTTTATATTTACTAAAATAATTGCATTTCCATGTTCTATGTACTGTGGGAGACCAGACAGTGAATGCAGGGTCCTGGGTTTAGCAACACTTTAATTCTTCCTTCTTTCTATAGTTACATGCATGCCTTGCCTGTTTTCTCTCTCTCCCCCTCCCTCCTCTATTCATTAAACTATTCATATTTCCATTTATCCATCCATACCACCCTTCATCAGTTTATCCCTACTCCATCATTTATTTGCTCCTACTTCTATCACCTAATCCCTCCCTTCACCTGTTCTTCCACGCATCCATTCATCCATCCATGCATTCCACTTCCCAGTATATCTTTCTTCTTGCAAAGCTAACTAGCAATGATGGTTTATCTTGCAAGACAAAAACTTTTTATTATCAATAAACAAATTGTTTAAAAAGGACTTGGTGACTGTAGATGCAATTAAAACAATGGATAAATGTCAGGAGGAGAAGGCACTGTTGCGCTATGCAGAAAAAACCCTCTAAATGACTCTAAATGAACCAATAGTTTTTGCTTGAAATGTTTGATGTGTATGTTAACACAAAGGGGATTTATAAAAAATGTACTCAATAAAAGAACATGTACATTCATTCTGTGCAAGTGGGGGCAAAAAATGAATGTTATTAGGATTGTTTTCTTGTGCTGGTCCCAAATTTTTTTTATTGATTTAAAACTGAAAATACTGCATTTGGCCACTATATGTAGCTAGGTATTATAGGAATTTCCCATGATACTTAGCTCCATCAAGTGACCAAAAGAAGTATTTTCCATTGTAAACCTATGGAAAAAATTGGATATGCACAAAAAAATTGCCTGATAACATTTGCTTTTGCCCCCATATACACGCACTTTTACTGAATGAATTACTTTGTGAGTTTTTTTTATAAATAAACTCCTTGGTGTAGAGCAGTGTTTCTCAACTCCAGTCCTCATGGACCCCCAACAGGTCATGTTTTCAGGATTTCCATTATTTTGCACAGGTGATTTGATCAGTTTCACTGCCTTAGTAATTACCACAGCTGTTTCATCTGAGGGAAATCCTGAAAACATGACCTGTTGGAGGGCCATGAGGACTGGAGTTGAGAAACACTGGTGTAGAGCAACCATCCGAGGTACTGCATAGCTACCTGACATAGGGCAGAAATACTGCTGGATTACTATGATTCTGATTCTTGTTTGATAGAACATTGGCAGATGGTTAACTCTGTACAAAACTACTAAACTATTTAGAGGGTCATTTGGAGAGTCATATTTTTTTTTCAGACATATTAATTAAATAATGTTTTGTTTTATAATTATTGGGAATTGAGGCTACAACCCAAGCCATAGCATGAAGAGACTTACTTTAAAGGGTGCAAATGACAGTGAGTTGTGTACTCTACTCTCTTTGGCTACCTGTTGTAGGTGAACTATCTGTACTCTATACAAACTCTAAAAACCTCTCCTCTTCTCTCCAGCAGAGGTTAGGAGAGAGCCATGAGGGAAGAAACTATTTATTTTCACAAAAAAAACCCCCACAACAAGCATATAGTTACGTATTACTCGAGTGGAAGTCCGCAACGCAGGAGAGAGAAACTTCAAACAACAAATGAGCATGGTGTTGATAATAAATTTGTGCACAGAAACATATATCATTTCATGGAATAGAAGTATCGTCAACATTGCTCAAAATTAGTAAAATGTTTAAATGTGGGTTGCAGGCAGTCCCAGACTGATAGAGACCAGTAGTTACAGAAAATCTTTATACTGCACTAAAAAAGAAGGATTGTAAATATTTGGAACATTTTCACCATCACTAAACGGCATGAAAAATTTTTTAGCATTCAAAAAAAATGACCCCCTTAGGTAGATAGTCACATTTTAGACTAACTTCTAGCAAGGATGTTCTGCCATACCTAGAAACATGTCATTTTCAACCAGGTCTTCTTTTTTGCATTATGGCTGTTCAGAGGAACCACAAAGTGAGGATGAACAAGCAGATACAGACACAACTGGCTATTTTTTCTTGAGAAGCTTAAATTAAAAGAGCAGTCTGCCTCTTTGTTGCAGCAGTCACAATTCAAGCAAGTCCCACTGTCACTGGTATTATGAAATGATTATGCCACTAGAGAAAAGAAAGTATTATTATATGAAGCATTCTATTTATATTGTATTTTTAGGTACTATTAATATTACATTTATTTTATAGTATACACTTTAGCACTTATATTTTTTAAGGGTTTTTTAATTACATTTAGGGGTCTTTTTATCATTGTTTTCAGCCAAGATTTGTCCATTTTTTTACCATCAATATATTTTCCACAATTTTCTATTTATCATGGTTTTTCGGTTAAACTCGTTTTCAAACATGACTTACTGGTTACAAATTTGTATCAAGCAAGATTCACTTAAGTGAAATTTGCATCAAACGAGATTTGCTGACATCTGTTCTTCGATGAAAAAACTAGTTTACTGTACTATTGAAGCTTGTTTTCACGGAACATTTCAAGGAACATTCATTTCAAGGAACATTTGATTTAAATTAATGTAAGATTTACCTGTTATCTACCCAAATTAAAGGTTCACCTGTTGGTAACATGTTACGTATACACCTATATTCAGGGTGTACTATAACATGTAACCTTTTATCATCAGACTGGCTCCCTGCTTTGACAGCGAGCTAGGGATCTTCTCCCCCGCTAGCTGTCAAATTTAGTCCTCTGTGAATGAGAGTACAAGTCATAACAGCATTAGCGGCTGTCGGCTTGTAGTCCTCAATGAACTACCACGGCACCGTGGATAGCTGTGGTAGTCCATTTATTCTTCCTGTTAATATATTTGCTTTCTTGTACACCCCGTACGGGCAAGCAGATATACTGACAGATCTATAGTAGACCTGCATGGCACCAGCGATCTGCTGATCACTGGTGCAATGCTTTACAGGCTCTTGCAGACAAAAATAAAAAATGCACATTATTTGTACCTGCAAAAAAAATGTGCATTTAATCTTTTGTTTCTAAAAGGTGAACGTATCCTTTAAATTGCAAACTATTCACTTTATGGACTGATTAATTTTACCCTGGGTCCTTTCACACGGGCGTTCTGTTTCTTTCATCAGTTCAGTCATGTTTGTTTCAAAAAAAGGACAGATCAGTTTTCATCAGTTTATAACAGTTTTTACATCCACCACCAATGCAAAAATGGATGCAAAAAACAGACTGACTGTTCACATCTGTTTTTTGTCCATTCCAATTTTTTTTTAAGAACAAAAATAGGGCTTTCTTCTGTTTCAAAAACGGATGTTAACGGAAGCGATATATACGGATATCAATGGATGATCATCTGCTTACATCCACTTGTCCATAGAGATGCATTGATGTCCATTTTTCATCCATCAACGGATGGATGAAAAACTGACAAACGGAATGCCCGTGTGAAAGGTGCAAAGTGACATGAACTGGTGAATTTTGGCCATTTGACATGCTGTAGTCAGGTGACCTTCCCCATCCCTTATAACATAGATGTGTGCAACTGTTTGTGGGTTAGCACTGGTGTTGTTTGAGAATGACTCTTGTTGATGAAATTCCAGCATTACTGATCTTAGCAGTAAGTAGCAAGCAGACACTGCAGGCCAGACTTGTCCAACCCGCAGCTCATGGGCCACATTCAGCCCAAGACGGCAATGAATGCAACCCAACACAATTTTTTTTTTTTAATATTTTGTAAAAATCCATTTACGCTTAGCGAACACGTGAGGCCAAATAAATATTTGACAGTGTCTCTATACTGGACTTTTATAAGTCTATACTGGTTTTATCTTCCCAAAGAAAATTACCCCACTCTTCACAATCATGCCTTATTCAAGTCATCAGTTTTCAGCAGCACCTATATTTGTGAGCAACTATTTTCAAGAATGAAGCACACAAGGAGCAAAACTAGAACCAAATCATCTTATCATCTTACCAGATATTGATAAGTTAGTATATCAAAAATAGTGTTAAATATCGTACTAGTTTTATGATGCTACAAAAAAAGAACTTTTATCACTCAGATAAGTACTTTATTTATATCGGTGATCATGACTTTGTGATCTACCTGACGTTTTCTGTTCAGCAGTTATGCTTATTGTTAGTGTATTTTATGTGTGGCCCAAGACACATCCTCTTCTTTCAATGTGGCCCAGGAAATTCAAAAGGTTGGACACCCCTGGTTTAGGCTGAATTTGAGTTGCTGCCTTCTTTGAGGATGAGACAGCCTCACTAGTTTCAAACTCCAAACTTTCTATTTTATGTTCTGTCTGATCCTGACGTTTTAGGCCATTATTGCCTGCCTCAGCCTGCCATGCAGGAGTTGCTCCAGCATTTAGGGAAGAATTTGGAGCCACAAAAAAGGCACAATAGAGCATTGCCTGGTTTAAGGAAGGTCTTAGCAGACAACAGGAACTTGCAGGATGATCAAGCTCAGTTTTTTCCGCATACAGGGGCAAGTGTTGGAGATAGGTGGTCCATGGCTAACGGTGAGTGCACATCCATGTGGGGCACCGACTGAGCACAGAGGAGCACGTGTCATTTTTACACAAAGTTCACCAATTAGTATTCAACACCTGGGCACTTTATTTTTCCGAATTGGGACTGAATGTTACAATTATTCACTTTGTATACGTGAAGCAATATTACTCATGTATTGTCAAATTTAATGCACTTAATTTATGCGTGGTCCACATGGTATTTTGTTCAATTCTATAGTGGCTGCTTTTGTAAATGTATTTGTTAAGTAGAGTGCCCTATTATGTAATATGACCATTGTGTAATTTGGCCATTGTAGGAAAGACAACTAAACCTTGGCCTAGCTTGTGTACATATCCATGTAGATACACCAACACAGGTACACTGCTAAAAGCATTTTCTACAACTACCCTTACATAAGGATATCTTGACTCATCCTCCCAGTCAATAGCATGTAAGACAAACACTGTGGTGTTTTGCTTTTGCCTTTGTATAACTGAGTAACCAAAAATTAGTGGCAAGTAATCAAAAGTATACAATTTAAGCCAGTTTAATGTGCTGCAGTTACATGTTCTCAAGCTGTACTGTACTCCTGGATAAAGTATGCTTTAGCCTCTTCAACAGTTGTGGGCCCACAATAGAGAGACAAGCAAAGACAAAAGTTCAACTCTAGTCAGCCTTTGTCATTACTGCATTTCCTTGCCAAGCCATGTTCCCTTCATTTTGGGATGGTCACAGCCTACTATGTCCATTTTCAACCGAACCTGATTCCTGATTAAGCATGGTTATAACATAGAAGCAGTACCTTGACAGGTTTGTCCAGTGCCCAGGGCAAGGATGCAGAACTGCACCCCTCTCCTCTGCTCCTATTGCATGGTATAGAATGGGTGTATTGCTCTGCATTCATTCTCTGACTTTTTGATTTGACTTCTAATGGTCGGCATGAAGTGTGCACTGCATATGTGTGGCCAATTGTTTGCTTTCTAGCAGATAGAAGGTAGCTGCACAGATATGGTGTACTTTTGTGCCAGCTGAAGGCAGGTGGGGTGGAGAGTGGATATTCTGGAGCACAGTTTGAGAGCAGAAGCTGTCAGAGCAGACATGAAGTTGTGCTCTACTGGTTTCTAACCACTGATCTGGAGCAGGGGCGGACTGACCATTTGGAAACTCAGGCACTGCCAAGGTCCCGGGGTCAGTAGGGGGCCCCATGAGATGCCCCTGGTACCTTTTTCATAGGCTTTTTTGAGTTTGGGCAAGGACACAGGGGCCCCATGATCCCCTTTTGCCTGGGGGCCCCATGAATTGTCAGTCCGCCCCTGATCTGGAGCTTGAAGGGATGCCACCTCCTATCCCAGTGCCTTGAGCGGCTTTCCCTCCTGCTCACCCCTTCTCCCAGGTCTGCATAGAACATATACAGTTCACAACTTCTATTCAGTTCTCATATTTGTGTATTAACTTCCCAAAATGTAATGTATGCATGCAGAGTATGTTATGTATAAAAACAATATTAGAGTCATGTTTTGATCTCCAAAAATCAAGTTTCTGATGATTATGCTTTACAGGGAGAAAACTGTTATACTCTGCTTCTAAATTCACAGATCTTGTCATGTGCTGTGCTATGCAGCATGATATGGCCATCACACAACACTTGAAGCCAGAGTAGAAGAAACTGAAAAAAGCAACATCAGCAGCAGTAAGTCTTGTTGCCATACTCCAAAGCAAAAGTGAGGCAGGACATAGGAATTTGGCTCTGACTGAAAGTAAAGAGATTAGACACCAGGGGGTCAATTCACTAAATAAATAACAACTAAATTAATGTGGTAAAATAATGCATGCAGTAAATCTTTTGCAAATGTGCAATTCACTAAGATTTTCGCGGTAAATAACTCATGTGGTAAAATATTGTTATTGCAATAATTACCGCATATTTTCATGCAGTAATTCATCGCACAGTAGCTGTTCATTAAGAAAGGCAGCCAGCAAGTCCTTAACAACAGATGACTCGTCAGCTGTCAGTGGGTTTCCCAATGAAAGTTGAATGTAAAAAAAAAGAATTGTTGGCAATTGTAAATGATTAAAAAAAACAAAGTGGGCCCCCCCCCCCCATTCATACCAAGCCCT
Organism: Staurois parvus; assembly: GCF_062004578.1. Taxonomy (NCBI): domain Eukaryota; kingdom Metazoa; phylum Chordata; class Amphibia; order Anura; family Ranidae; genus Staurois; species Staurois parvus. The sequence goes on along the minus strand of NW_028317961.1, from coordinate 8,250,479 downwards.
TCTAGTCTGGTATGGATTTTTAGGGGAACCCCCACACCAAAAAAAAAATAAAGCAAAATCCATATCAGACCTAAAGGGCTTGGTATAGATGTGGGGGGACCCCATGCTGTTTTTTTTATTAATTCTTGTTTTTTATATTCAGCTGTCAGCAGGAAACCCGCTGACAGCTGATGAGTCATCTATTGTTAAGTGCTCGGGGTCCGGTTTCTTTAACAACCAGCTCACCGCATGTGATACCACTAGCAAAACCCTGGTGGTAAATATCGCATCTTATTTTACTTTCTGCTCCATTTATGAATTGGACTTAACAGCTTACCACACTTTTTTTTTTTTTTTTTTGCAATATTTACCGACACATGTGTTAAATACTGAATAATTGTTATTTTTTTTGTGAATTGGATATTTTTTTTACCACATGCGATAATTTTTGCAAATGAGTCACGTGACTGTGTTATCGCATGCGGTGACCTTTACTGAATTGATCCCCAGGTGATTTATGAATAGTTGCCAAAATATTCAACAAAATTATTAAAAATATGAGAGCTGTATGTTCAAGATTTGCCACTCAACTGGATGCATAATAAACGGAATGAATGTTAGCAGAAACTGAATGGAGAATCCTGTTGAATCTTTGAGGGAATCTTTTGGATGAATATTCACTGGATGAATGTCTTCAGCAAATTACCCCTTACTGTGTTTTTAAACACCTAAAAGCTTTGTCTTTGTGTGACAGAGTGGTTACATTTTTGCTAACTTATTGGATACAACTTGTTCTTCACTTTGAAAAATTCACTGCACTCCAAGGAAAGTCACTACTTTCTTAGGATGCCTGAGAATGGTATTTACTACCTAATGCAGGCCATAGATGGGTCGAAAACCGGCCGTTTTTAAAAAAAAAACCTGAAAAATTGGTAGTTCAATAGGCCAACGTTACCACCAATGGTAGAAAAAATCGGCCGATTTTCATCCCGTCTACGGCCGGCATTTAGTTACTTCTGTCCCTGCAGAGAGCTCCGCTATTATATTTTACATTAAAAAGTATAGCGGTTGCAACATTGTATCTATTTGTATCCATTTCGGATTCAGATGTTTTTATTTGGATACAAATAGATACGTTGCAACCGCAATACTTTTTCATGTCAAATATAAAAGCGGACTGGAATTCTTCTTTTTCTTCTTCTTTTTCTTGCAGGTCACGGCTCATGCGCAGATTTTTTATCAGTAAAAAGATTGGCCGATTTGCCCATCATTGCTGTGAAAATCAGCCGATCGGCAAAATCATCAGATTTTTTTCCAACTTTAACGATAAAAAAAATGTGCCAAAATCCAGAAAAATGGCCGACCAATTAACCCATTAACGGTGCGAAAATCAGCCGATTTTTTTTTCGGCCGAAAAATCAGCCGATTTTCAACCCATCTATGGCCTGCATTACTGCTTACTAGGATTTTCTTTACTGTATGAATCATTTGATGTAAGCCACACAATGACATTATTCTTTTACTTGTAGGATACTACTGAAATGTACTTTCCAATATACTGTTCGAAAATGCAAATATGCAGATGGATATTTTACTTCTCTTTCCATTTCCAGAATCAACAGATGGAAACTCCACCATAGAAAGATAGCCATAGAAATTGTGACAGGGCAATGAAGGAGTAATATCAAATAATGTTAAGTCTCTTCTCTCTCCTTTTTGTCAGCATGTTCTGTGTCAGGCAAAATGCATGCAGCACACTTGATTGGCTCCAAGTGGGTACCATCCCTTTCCCACTCTGGGAGATTCTACTAGTTTTACTGTTTAGACCATTCTTAGAGGGTAAAGGCATATGTTGGTAATTACATTAATGAAACATTTTTGTTTTTTCCCCCCATAACAAAGACATTTTCATGTTTTTAGAGAATATACAATTGCATTTATTGGTGTTGTTTTATAGCTGCCTGCAGTTCAGCTTTAAATGTAACTATATATTTAACCATCAATATTATCAATGATGATGATCCTGTCATTTTGAATTAGCAGTCACTCATTGACGTTAACCAGCATGCATTCTGTAAAATAATATTAGTAATGTCTCTTTGTCATAATATTTCCCAACCATGTTTACTTTTCACTTACTTATCGGGCTAGTACAGTTTAGCGATAGCTAATCATAGAGACTTCCTCCAGGGAGTATGTTCATGCACATCTTAATTATCATATAAAGTGGACCCTGGCTTATTTCAAGACTCCCATACATGACATGCAGTTTGCGTTCCATGTAACATGTTTTTTAACCGTAGAGAAGAAATCTGAAATAGTAAACATAAAAGGCACGCTTGTAAAACTGTTCTCTGTATATAAAACATTCAGAATTCCTCAGTGATGTCTGCCTGCGTGAAGACTGGAGCTGGCTTCTCTCTAACTGGACATAATTTAAAGGTGACAACTAAGAGCACATTGTTGTCCACAGTGTCATGCTAGTTATAATGGTCCCCTCTTGTAGCAGATGGTCAAAAGTTCTTGCACCAATGTGAAAACTGTGAATGTATTTCCGTTCTTTAAAAGCTGATTCAGTCTGTGCTAAGGAAACTCTTTTCTTTTGCTCCTGAATACCCAAGTATTTCAGTTCAGATTACCTTAAGTCTTGCTAGCCACATAGGGCTTCATAATGTGGCTAAATGGTTAGTACTTCCACCTGGCAGTACTAGGGTCATTGGTTCGAATCCCAACCATGGCACCACCTGCCTGGAGTTTGCATGTTCTCCCTGTGCCTGTGTTTTCTCCGGGTACTCTGGTTTCCTCACATGCTCCAAAGACATGCTGGAAGGTGAGTTGGCTCCTGTCTAAATTGGCCCTAGTATATGTATGTATGAATGTGAGTTAGGGACCTTAGATTGCACACCCCTTGAGGGATAGGGACTGATGTGAATGTACAATATATATGTAAAGCACTGCGTAAATTGACGGCGCTATATAAGTACCTGTAATAAATAAATAATGGTTTTCAGAGATCTGTACACTTTTTTTGGAATAAAAAAAAAATTAAGGTCCTTCAGGACAATACATCATTCTTACAGGTATTCGGCACAACCAGGAAGTCACCATAATCACTTATTTCACCCTGAATAGACACCTTTAATTTATTTATTATTATTATTTATTTCAGGTACTTATATAGCACCATCAATTTATGCAGCGCTTTACATATATATATATATATTGTACATTCACATCAGTCCCTAACCCTCAAGGGGCATACAATCTAAGGTCCCTAACTCACATTCATACATACACATACTAGGGCCAATTAAGAGAAGAGCCAATTAACTTACCAGCATGGGTATGGGTGTAGAGAACACTTTACAGTATAATAGTAAGTGACCCTGTTTATTGTAATAGAATTTATATACAGTACAGCACTTGTTATTTTAATTTACCCAATTCCTTCTGGCCTGGGAAACTATAGCTAGTTTTAACTCAGGGCTCAGTAACTAATAAAGGCTAGAGCCAGGTTAGGTATTTGATGGTCACTTCTGATAGTTAGAGGTCCAGATGCATGTCAATTTAGATTACTGGCTAATTTCCCACAAAGGAAATCCTGTCTGTTCACAGAGGCCCTGTCCTGGGTGGAGGCACTGCCAATTGTATTATCAAACCCACTCTTCCACTTAGTGAAGGTTCTGGTTCTCTTATTTACCTACAGGTTTAGTGCAATATCCTGTTTGGGGAGGATAATAGTGCAGTATTTGGGGTTTATGTGTAACGTGTGCACTGAACATAACTTTACCACCTTCAATAATTTGATCTTATCTTACATAAACTTAAGGACTTTAAAATGTCTTTCCTCTTAAAACTACTTTACTATTTCAGGGTCTTACTAGTGAATGCCCCCTATATATCCTTTGGATCCTACAAAGGCAGGCCTCTCATTTTATATGTCATCAGCACAAGCCTAGACTGCCTTTCCATCCTAAGACCTGAGCCAAAGCAAAGGGAGGTTTGGGTGTCCCTTACATCATCAGTACATTCAACCAAAGCAAATTGCTCAGCTTGCCAAATATCACGCAACTTTTGAAATTCCACTTTGGGTGGGTTTGAAAGCTATAGGTTGTGACCCCTTGGCTATTTACAAATTGCTCTGGATAACACACTCCCAAAGGTAGATTCAACTTAAATAACCCAATCACTAACTGTTTTTTTTTTTTTGAAAATTCTATTTATTAAGTTTCAAAATATGAAGTATAAAACAAAGCCTTCTCTGGGCATTCCCAGGCTCAGGCAAACAACCAGTTACTCTACTACAGTTACTTAACTCTAAATACCAGTTTCCTTAAAGTATAACTAAACCCAAAACAAAAAATTTTATATTTTCAGCTTACCAGTTCTTAGGTGTGGTAGCTGCGTCATTTTATTTTTTTTCCTTTATTTTTACTCAGTGATTCTGCTAGTATTACAGTTCATGTCCTAGGGTGACTTTACTAGGGTTAACTTTACAGATATGCATGCTTGTTCCAGGTCATTGACTCAATCTGACACTTATGAAAAAAATGTTTGCTTTATTACATTTTTGCTTACTAATGAATATGTATGTACATATGAACAAATACTAAAGATTAATGGGAAAAAGGCAAATGACAGAAAAATGAAGTTCAGAATAATGTTAAAAGAGGTCTTTTTTTTTAAATTATTAAACCTATTAATACTATTCCACACATTGTGAAACAACTATCAGTGGAAAACAAATCTGTCTCTTTGTCTAAGAAAAAGCAGAGGGAGGCATACATACAGAACCAATGGCACAGATCTAGCAGTGGAAACCACATCTCTGGGAATAAGGCTGACGGAAAGTCACTGCCCTCGAAGTACGGACAGTGTTGTTCATCCTGGAAAAAAACTACACCTTGATGAGAACCCACAACAAATAACCACACAAATCTATGGGGTCATTATACTCATTGGCAAAGGAACATACAGCATATGAGAGCTCAAATTTATGTTGGGTAGTTATTATGGGGTTAATTAAGTTTTCTTACCCACACTAAAACGGAATATCAGATGTTTACTTGAAAATTACTGCTGTACCTTATGAATGGCCTCTACTGTAAACAGCATATTTCTGTATCCCATTCAGCCTGACAATCAGTCCTTTCACACCAGCTCTTACGCTAGAGAACATGAACAAACACTCCTGCTTCAGTAGTTTTACAAAGTGCTGTATGTTTAACATAATTTAGATCTTAGGAAATTATTCAGATAGGGTGACTTATTAAAGAGGTATAGGTTGATCAGAATTTTATGCAGATGATGAGAAAAAGGGGAGATCCTCAATTTTAGCACATTTCAAAATGATAACCTTAAGTGCTTTATTGGTTTTTGCAATTATTAAACATGGCATTTATTGTAGACTTTGCAAGAAAAAAAACACTCAAACAGTATGATCTATATTACTCTCTCAGCTGTGTAATCTGAAGGGAGTCATTAGGCCTGGCTTGCTGCATATAGATGAGGATGGCCACTGCTCAAACCGAACCCCAGGAGTCAGAGAAGAACAGGACGTAGTAGGATGGCCTCAGCCGTCACGCCCTCTGATGCATTTCACCCCATCCATAGGGGACTTGGTCACAGAGAAGAAGCCTCTGTGACCAAGCCCCCTATGGGTGGGGCAAAACACATCAGTGGGCGTAACCAGAGGGAAGGCTGAGGCCATGCTACTACATCCCGTTCTTCTGTGACTCCTGGGGTTTGGTTTTTGAGCGGTGTCCAGGGGTGGACTGACAACTCATGGGGCCCCCGGGCAATAGGGGATCATGGGGCCCCTGTGTCCTTGCCCAAACTCAAAAAAGCCTATGAAAAAAGGTACCAGGGGCATTTCATGGGGCCTCCTACTGACCCCGGGCAGTGCCCGAGTTTCCAAATGGTTAGTCTGCCTCTGGCGGTGTCCACCCTCATCTATATCGCTAAGTGTCTGGAGTAACTTGGGACACTGCTCCCATCTTTTCTTCTTTGCCGGCAGGATGACCTTCGTTTCTGTCAGTCTTGAGCGGTGCCAGAAGCATATTATTGATTTCCTGGCTTGCTGCATGTTGCTTATTACAACTCTAGCTAAAGCTCCATACCAAACCAAAGTTTCTTGTGTGCTGGTGCTTCCTATATTCAACAGCACAATGTCCCTCTCATTGCTGTTCACTCATCCTATACTGTAAATGTACCATTCACTGCTTGAAGCAATGCATTCTATGACATATATAATGTACAGTCATAAACTACTGCTCATTAAGGTGAATGTTCTATATTGCATGTATACCTGCAGTACTGTGCAGTGTATGTGGTAAAACCCTATCCTTCCTAAAAATATGCCTTTTATAATAATAGAATTAATAGATAAAATGTCATAATGTTTCCTGTTTTCTGCAACTGGAGAATTCTGAATAACTGTAAGGCTTATGACTTTGTGACTTTGTATGGCTTGTCGCTCCTTGTCTGTTTATACCTTACAAAAAAACCTGAAAACATAAAAAAACTGTAAGACTATGCTCATGATTTAAAATGAGTATGTGGAATGGCACATTGGAACAAATATCTGTATGCAGGCCGGTACATAACTATACATATGCAACCACATACATATGTGCTGGCACTAAATGGCCTATTTATACTGATCAGCTGCACATGACCATAGCTGTCTTGTCTACAGTGTTCCATTGATACCTGTGATCTGCATCTGACTACCTTTTACCAACCCGGCTTGCCTTAACTTACTCCAGGTATTTGCCTGTACTTATCTCGGCTTGCATTTGAACTGTCCTCCTGCCTGCTCCTTCTGTTCCTGACTTGCTTGTCTGTCACCAATTCCAGCCTCAATCCTGATTCTGCTCATGATTATACTTGACCTGATCTCTAGGTACTGCTCCAGCTTGCCTGATTTCACGCCACGCCTGAGTCTGTGTGCTTTGGTCATTTTCTTCCTGTAGTCTCTCAGTCATTTCTCCTGCGTGCACATTAGATCCAAACCTCAGCCTACATGACAGCTTACCATCTGTCTGCTGTTCCTGTGATTTTCACATACGGCTTGGTATCCCTGTGTCCATTTTCCAGTCCATCATTGACTATGGGGAAGCTACACAATGCTAACCAGTTTGGATATGTCTGTCTACCTGTACCAGCTTCTGGTAAGAACTACAAGACACTTGTGCCACTCAGTTCCCTCTTGCCACCTGTTCACATTACTAGGGGCCCTGAGGTGTAAGGGAGCCTATCCACATAACTGCAGGCTTCTACACCAGATACTGTATGTGACAGTACCACAGTAAGCTGAACAGAGCCCAGATTTCATTAATTAGTATGAGTGCAGGTGCAAGGAACTTCTGGGAATACATGTTTGTTTTGTCATAGAGCTGGGAAAGCTGTTGATATCAGACACTGCATAATCAGGTCTTGCCATGGAACTGAGAAAAATTGTCAACACTTCCTATACATATGAAACATCCTCTATTGCACAGCACCATCTCCCTCTCCATGCTGTTAACTATTCCTAGACATACACTATATTGGCAAAAGTATTGGGATACTCCTCCATATCATTGGATTCAGGTGTTTCAATCACCTCCATGGCCACAGGTGTATAAAATCAAGCACCTAGGCATGCAGACTGCTTCTGCAAACATTTCTGAAAGAATGGGATGCTCTCATGAGCTCAGTGAATTAAAGCGTGGTGCCGTGATAGGTTGCCACCTGTGCAATAAGTCCATCCCTGAAATGTCCTTCTTATTATATATTCCACGGTGAACTGTTAGTGGTATTATAACAAAGTGGAAGCAACTGGGAACAACAGCAACTCAGCCACAAAGTGGTAGGCCACATAAAATGACAGAACGGGGTCAGTGCATGCTAAAGCACACATTGCGCAGAAGTCACCAACTGTCTGCAGAGTCAATAGCTAAAGACCTCCAAACTTCATGTGGCCTTCACATTAGCACAACAACAGTGTGTAGAGATCTTCATGAAAAGGTTTTCCATGGCCGAGCAGCTGCATTCAAGCCTTACATCACCAAATGCAATGCAAAGCGTCAGATGCAATGGTGTAAAGCCCGCTGCTACTGGACTCTAGAGCAGTGAGATGTGTTCTCTGGAGTGACCAACCATAATTCTCTGTCTGGCAATCCGATGGACATGTGTGGGTTTTTTGCGGTTGCCAGGAGAATGATACTTGCCTGACTGCATTGTGCCAAGTGTAAAGTTTGGTGGAGAGGGGATTATGGTGTGGGGTTGTATTTCGTGGGTTGGGCTTGGCTCCTTAGTTCCAGTGAAGGGAACTCTTAAGGCACCAGCATACCAAGACATTTCGACAATTTCATGATCCCAACTTTGTGGAAATAGTTTGGGGATGGCCCCTCCCTGTTCCAACCTAACTTCACACCAGTGCACAAAGCAAGGTCCATAAAGACATGGATGAGTGAGTTTGGGGTGGAGGAACTTGACTGGCCTGCACAGAGTCCTGACCTCAACCCGATAGAACACCTTTGGGATGAATTAGAGCGAAGACTGCAAGCCAGGCCTTTTTGTCCAACATCAGTGCCTAACCTCACAAAGGCTTTTCTGGAAGAATGGTCAAACATTCCCATAGACACTCTCCTAAACCTTGTAGACAGCCTTCCCAGAAGAGTTGAAGCTGTTATAGCTGCAAAGAGTGGGCCAACTCAATATTGAACCCTACGGACTAAAACTGGGATGTCATTAAAGTTCATGTGCATGTAAAAGCAGGCATCCCCATACTTTTGGCAATATAGTATATTTTAGCAAGAGATCAAAGATCCCTAAATTTTATGTGGGTGGGGCCTACCATGCCCATACACTAGGGGTACCTTTGCCAAGGGCATGCTCACCAATGCTCAGGACCAGGTGGGAACTGGGGTCATGTGCAAAGTCTAACTGTAAGGGACCGCCTGACAGCACCTCTATCAGTCCCCCGGTAGAGCCTCCCCAGCGTGCGGAGTCTAAGCACCGGAGCACTTGTTCACCAGGGCCCCTGATGGTGGGGATGGACTTGGAGCGCTTCGGTACCAGGTCGCAACTACCAGGTATCTCCAACAGGGGTAGAGGAGTCTGACAGGGGCTCCAGAGAGCTAGGAGTCTGATGTAAGGGAGCCTAGTGATCCCTGCGGGTTGGATGGATGGTTGAGCTAAATCAGAGTCATGCAGGCCGGGACGGTAACTAGAGGATCGGTAAGGTACAAAACGGGAGGCAAAGGATAGTCGGGTCACACGCAGGGTCAATACCAGGAGGTCAGATCTAAACGGGAACATCCGGGAGCAGAGTCAGGCAAGCCAAGGGGTCAGGACGGGAGAAGGCAACAAGGTCAAAACAATCCAGATCAGAAGTACTCACACACAGGTAACAGGATACAAAGACCATTCGGCAACAAGTGTCTGTGCAGGGCTAGCTTAAATAGGCCGCCCTGCACCTGACAGGCGAAGCCTGGGTCCTAGTGCCTGCCGAGTACTGTCCAGACGACGTGTGCGCCTGGGTCCTAGTGCCCTGCCACCTATACGTCTCGGCAGACACCTACGCATGTGTAGACCCATGCGTCGCGATGGTTCCTGACACTAACATTAAGACAGTTCCCCAACTTAGAGATGAGCCTTCACTGCTTGTAGTAATGAAGCAGAGTTTCTCTGTTAAGCGGTGTCCCGTAGCTCTACACAGTTATACTTGCTGCATTTGGATTGGCGGGCCACGCCGCTCCACCTCCCCCAGCCAGTGTATTTCTGTTACCTCACTCCCAGTAATAGAGTGGGATCTCACTGGACACATTGCGCAGATCTCATGTGTGTCCTATATTAACTCTTCTTCCCCCGTACCATGCAGCTAGGCTGAGGGCCTTCGTGACGCTGGTCTTCTCCCACTTGCAATGGTTAATGGACTGCTGGGGGGGGAGATTAAACAGAGGCCCCCTCGCTACCGGAAAACCTCCTCACCTCATCCAACTACCATGCCTATGACTGATTACCTTTTGTCATGAACATGTACTTATTTACTCTGAGCAATGGTCTTGCTCTTCCTTAGCACACTGCATTGACACTGTGTTGTGGTCTTCTTCATATTCCCCTAGTGCTTTACAGGCCCAGTTTCTTTGGGATATGCCAGAACCAACATGTAGCTCTGAAGAAGGGAGTACGTCTCCTGAAACGTGGCAACCACAGTTGCCAACACCCCCAAACTATGCAAGACATAGCACAAAAGAAGACAGAAGACCCTCAATTCTAGCATTTCATATTTTCTACATTTTGCATTACACCCATGTGGGGCAGGTTACTTTCACCAGTCAGCTGTCTTAAGTATAACTACAGGCATAATATTATTTCTTAGTTTTAAAGAGAGTGGCAAGGGTTAGAATTTCTGTGAGGATTTTATTGCTGTTTTGGTTCATGTTGGGACAATTTTCTATAACTCTCTGCCCCAGAAATTACTGCATACGGAACAGGAGGTAAGTGTCCCCCCCCCCCCCCAACAGGGAAAAATATGGAAATACAAACTTGGTAGAAATTCTAACCCATGACTGCTGTACTAAAAAAAAAAAAAAATTTATACTTAGTTACTTAGTCTCTGATCTCATACTATAAATATACTGTACTGTAAAATATTTATTGAAGAGATGGGTCACCAGAGAGACAACTTTTGTTGCTGTGTTACTCCAGATCTCTGCATCGGCCAGCTCTCATAGATGCATCTTTTATAAGTTGAAATATCTTGCTGAAGGGTTTTCTTTGGAATGACTAATCCTTTGAGTAGAAAGTGCTATAAATATTTGCATAGTCATGGATTTCATCCAATCTCCTATTTCTGAAGTTGCTGCATATGTCTTTATGCATAGTTTGCAATTTACTTACTAAAGTTACTGCAATAGGGGAGGCTCACATGACTGACATCTCCCAGAGCTTTCCATAGGATCAGAACTTTTTATAAACACCTTTTACATCAAATATCTGCAATATTATGAACCACTTTGAAGTTATCTTTACATAGTTTACTTTAAAACTGCTATGAAAGCAAGCTGTCTGTTTTAATCATATTAATATTAAAACAGTTCATTCTCACCCATAGTTTTTATTTTAAAAAAATGAGAAAAACATTTTTTGAGTTCACATTGGGTTAGTTGTTAAACCTCACAGGCAGAAGAAAAAGTAGTCAAGGTTCCATGCAGACACACATAGTATCAGAAGTTAGAAGATTAAAAATATATATTTTTTTATTTTTGCGTTTGTCTTTGTGCAGTTATAATGGGATTGGACAGCAACAGTAAATACTACTGTGTAATGTATACTGCAATTTTTAGTTTAAACAAATTGTTGAACATAGAGTATTGATAACACATTATGGAAAACTCACAGAAGAGGATAGTGTTTCCCAAAAAATCGTCAATACTGTAATTTTGAGGAAAGACCTATATCATTAAATGCTCCCTTTAAATTTAAAAGTGATGTTATTTTTTTCTCTGTGGAACATGTAACGTATTTGCCGGCGTATAAGACGACTTTTTACCCCTTGAAAATCTTCTCAAAAGTTGGGGGTCGTCTTATACGCCGGTATACGGCATACTGACACTTTTTAGGCGGGCGGCGCGGTGCCACCGCCGCCCCCCCCTTCCAACGGAAGGGATACTAGGTACAGGGGTGGGCAGGGGCTGCTGTTTCTTACCTGGCTCCGGGGCACTATTCCTCCCACTGATACCAATGATGGGGCACTATTCCTCCCACTGACACCAACGATGGGGCACTATTCCTCCCACTGACACCAACGATGGGGCACTATTCCTCCCCCCTACTGACACCAACGATGGGGCACTATTCCTCCCCCCTACTGACACCAATGATGGGGCACTATTCCTCCCACTGACACCAACGATGGGGCACTATTCCTCCCACTGACACCAACGATGGGGCACTATTCCTCCCACTGACACCAACGATGGGGCACTATTCCTCCCACTGACACCAACGATGGGGCACTATTCCTCCCACTGACACCAACGATGGGGCACTATTCCTCCCACTGACACCAACGATGGGGCACTATTCCTCCCACTGACACCAACGATGGGGCACTATTCCTCCCACTGACACCAACGATGGGGCACTATTCCTCCCACTGACACCAACGATGGGGCACTATTCCTCCCACTGACACCAACGATGGGGCACTATTCCTCCCACTGACACCAACGATGGGGCACTATTCCTCCCACTGACACCAACGATGGGGCACTATTCCTCCCACTGACACCAACGATGGGGCACTATTCCTCCCACTGACACCAACGATGGGGCACTATTCCTCCCACTGACACCAACGATGGGGCACTATTCCTCCCACTGACACCAACGATGGGGCACTATTCCTCCCACTGACACCAACGATGGGGCACTATTCCTCCCACTGACACCAACAATGGGGCACTATTCTTCCCCCCTACTGACACCAACGATGGGGCACTATTCCACCCCCCACTGACACCAACGATGGGGCACTATTCCACCCCCCACTGACACCAACGATGGGGCACTATTCCACCCCCCACTGACACCAACGATGGGGCACTATTCCACCCCCCACTGACACCAACGATGGGGCACTATTCCACCCCCCACTGACACCAACGATGGGGCACTATTCCACCCCCCACTGACACCAATGATGGGGCACTATTCCACCCCCCACTGACACCAATGATGGGGCACTATTCCACCCCCCACTGACACCAATGATGGGGCACTATTCCACCCCCCACTGACACCAATGATGGGGCACTATTCCACCCCCCACTGACACCAATGATGGGGCACTATTCCACCCCCCACTGACACCAATGATGGGGCACTATTCCCCCCACTGATACCAATGATGGGGCACTATTCCTCCCACTGATACCAATGATGGGGCACTATTCCTGCCACTGATACCAATGATGGGGCACTATTTCCCCCACTGATACTAATGATGGGGCACTATTCCTGCCACTGATACCAATGATGGGGCACTATTCCTGCCACTGATACTAATGATGGGGCACTATTCCTGCCACTGATACCAATGATGGGGCACTATTCCTCCCACTGACACCAATGATGGGGCACTATTCCTGCCACTGACACCAATGATGGGGTACTATTCCTGCCACTGATACCAATGATGGGGCACTATTCCTGCCACTGATACCAATGATGGGGCACTATTTTTGCCACTGATACCAATGATGGGGCACTATTCCTCCCACTGATACCAATGATGGGGCACTATTCCTCCCACTGATACCAATGATGGGGCACTATTCCTCCCACTGGTGTGCATTGGAAGAGGGGTAGTCTTATATGGCGAGTATAGCCCAAACACTACATTTTAGCAGGAAAAGTAGGGGGTCGTCTTATACGCCCAGTCGTCTTATACGCCCAGTCGTCTTATACGCCGGCAAATACGGTAAGTATTCTGTGCAGCATTTCTTTTGTGGCTCTAAATGACATTATGCGACACCTCTCCTCTATGTAATAAATGGTGCCCACCCTATGTTTCTGTCCTCACCCGTATGCTTTACACACACTAAAGTTGACCATAAATGGATTAAATTTGGCCAGGTTCAATGGGGACCAGCTATATTTTGATAAGTATGTGACTGTCTCTGCTTGACAGAAGTCAATCATTTTGTCAACATCTGTTAAAGGGATATGCTAGAAAACTTTTGTTGATCAGTGTATCCTGACAGTGGTGAGTCTCGGTCGGGGAGGGGGGGGGGTTGGATTCCTTCATACACCTCACTTGTATGGATGGAGGAATCTTCTATTTTTTTTTTAACACAGCTCCTCTAATGGCATGTTCATAATTTCCACTGTCTAGCAATAGGAAATTAGTTGGGTAGAGTAGTTGAACTCTCACCTCAGAGCACATTGAAATGCGCTTTATGATATCAAATAGGCAAAAGGATTCTTCACTTTTTCACTCCACAGCCATGTGATAGTAATCAAACACCTTTGAGCTTTCAATAGATTGTCAAACCAGAGCCAGGGATCAGTCCCTTTAAGGGTGATGGGGGGCACACATTCCTATCCTTAAAAGGGAACAAAGGACACTCCCATGGTACAGTATGTACTAATATAAAAAATTATTAAGAAGCAGTAATACACTAACATGTAGTAAATTAATAAAATGCCATAAAATCATCAGATGCAGGCTTCACTTGTTGTCAACTGAACTCACTATTCCAGAGCCAAGCCCCTTACATATATCCTCCTAGATTGTAAGCTCTAATGAGCAGGGCCCTCTGTTTCCTCCCTCTTTTACCAAATTGTATTGTAACTGTAATGTCTACCTTCATTTTGTAAAGCGCTGCGCAAACTGTTGGCGCTATATAAATTCTGTATAATAATAATATATGGACTCATTATGGATGTTTTATTCAGCTATGTCACTCTTTTATTTTTTGTAGCTGTTATTTAGCAGCGCTACATCACTTATTTATTTTTATTCTGTTTGTTATACTGTTCCAGTAAGGTTATGTGTTATGATCATATTTTCTGTTGATTTTTATGTATTGGGCTGTATCAGAAATATGTCAATATTGAAATATATGGGATATGTGTTATAAGTTATACATGCTTAATAGTTGGCTAGTCCCAGAGGAGTTTAGGCATAAATGGTTGGGTCAGGTAACTATTTAGATCATGGATTCTGGAAAGGCCATTGAGCTGTGAGGATTCAACTTTTGCTGGCTTAGATGTGATGCAGAGCTATGTGTGAACTGTGTTGGACAGAACTGGAACAGAACAGACACAGGAATCTCCAGAAGTCTTTGTGTCAAACAAGATTCTGAACCCTAGTGTGGACCAGAGACTGAAACCTGAATTTCTGGTTTATTACCCCGCCATATCGTGACAATGCCACTGCTTGTGAAAAAGTGTATTTTTGGAATGTTGTCTCTTTTGGATCAGTTGTTCTTCAATAAACCATTCAAAGGGATTTAAATACCAGTGCTGCTTATTCCTTATACACCTGAAGTTAATGACTAGCAGTGGGAAGCTTAGGGGCATTTTTTTAATGGAGTGGAGATATCATTATCCACTCTCCATTATTTGTTTATTTTCTATGGCCCATCCCATTTATGAATATGACTCTGTGTTGTATAGCCAACAAGTTCTTTGCTTTACTATGCAGTGAAAACCCCGCGACTGGAGAACTAAGAGAAAATTCTGCAAAAAAAGGCAGAAAGAGAACCAGTCATGTGATCTGTCAAAGTCACATGACCAGACTCTCCTGTTTTTTTTTTTTTCCTGCAGAACTTACTCTTGCTTCTGTTGTTATAAAGGATTCTTAAGCCAGCAGAGCACAGAGCACATTCATAGAGCACATCACTGTGTGCAGTTCTGAGACTCAATTATATTGCCAGTGACCAAATAATATCTGATCAATGCCCCCAATGGGTTGTGCATAGTTGGATATCCTGAACTTAAGGTTACTACAAGTAGTTTTTTCAATTCTATGTTAATTGGGTGCTCACATTTCAGCTGTGACTGGCACAAGTGTTATCCTTTGATGTTATTTATTATTTATTTTGTTTGAAAGTGCATGCTACATAAAATCAATAAAGCTGTGGCCTTGCCCTTTCAACCGAAACTTGGACTGAAAGTAACTTTTTAAAATGAGGATTTCTATCCCTGTGTGCACCTGCACTCATTTAATTAATCCCACCCGTCTCATATTTTCTACAGAGGGCTTTCAATTAATTTGGCCAAATGAATTAACCACATGCCGCCCAGCCACTGTATAAATGCGGTGGCAGGGTGGCACGGCTGGGCAAAAGCACGTTTTAAAACGTGTGTTTTGTAAACAGGTAGGGGGCGCGCACGAGGCGCGCCGCCACCCTACCTGTCCCGCCGATCACAGCCGCGGATGTCAGTAGCTGGGTCACAGCCGGTCGTTACCGGCTATGTCCCGGCGATCGGCGGCAATCGCTGACAGAGAGCACAGCTGCAGTAGCTGTGCTTTCTGTCAGTTCCCTGACAGCTCCAGGACAAGCTGATCGGGACAGAAGAGTTTCTCTCTCCCGATCAGCGGTGTCCCGTGCAGTACTCATCCCCGCCCAGTAAAACACTCCCCTCACACAGTTAACCCTTTCCCTGAAAAATAAACTTAACCCCTTCCTCCCCAGTGCTATTAGTACAGTGTCAGTGTTTTTTTTTTTGCACTGATCACTGTATTGGTGTCACTGGGGATGTCAGTACCCCCCAATGTCAGAATGTCTGCCGCAGTCCTGCCATAAGTTGCTGATCGCCGCCATAAGGCACTGATCGCCGCCATAAGTCGCTGATCACCGCCATTATTAGTATAAAAAAGGCTAAAAATCCCAGTATCTTTCCCGCCATTTGTAAACGCTATAACTTTCACGTAAACCAATTAATTTACACGTATTGGGTTTTTTTTTTAGCAAAGACATGTCGCAGAATGCATTTTGGCAGAAATTTATGACTAAATTTGATTTTTAAATTTTTTTTTACTGGACATGTTTTATAGCAAAAAGTCCAAAATATTGTTTTTTTCCTCAAAATTGTCAGCCTTTTTTTTTATAGAGCAAAAAATAAAAACCACACAGGCGATCAAATACCACCGAAAGAAAGATCAATTTGTGGGAAAAAAAGGATGTAAATTTCATTTATGTACCGTATTGCATGACCACGCAATTGTCCGTTAAACTAGCGCAGCGCTGTATAGCAAAAAAATGGCGTAAATTGCAGTATCTATACCATAGTTTGTAGACGCTATAACTTTCACACAAAGCAATCAATATACACTTATTGGGATTTTTTTTACCAAAAACATGTAGCAGAATACATTTTGGCCTAAATTTATAACCAACTTTGAGTTTACTATATATTTTATATAGCTGAAAGTAAAAAATATTGTTTTTCTTCAAACTTTTTGGCCTTTTTTTGTTTATAGCGTGAAAAATAAAAAGTGCACAGGTGATCAAATACCACCGAAAGAAAGCTCTATTTGTGTGAAAAAAGGACGTAAATTTTGTTTGAGTGCAGCATTGCATGACCGCGCAATTATCAGTTGAATTAGAGCAGCGCCGAGTAACAAAAAGAGGCCTGGTCATTAAGGGGGGTAAATCCTCTGGAGGTCAAGTGGTTAATTGGAAGCACATTCAGGTAACCCTTCCTCACCTTTTGCCATACTTCCAACAGTCAGTAATGCCTTTATGTTCTTGTACCAGTCCAACACCTGCAATTCAGCCCCTTGTCAAATGGCTGATTACCCCCCCGCCGACCTACCGCTAGCATTGTCAAAGCCCAGAAGCAGTGTCAGTGGTAGTGTATTCAAAAGCACTAAGGCCTCATGCACACTGGATGTTTGTGCAGCTGCTTTTAAGTGTGTCAGGCATTTCTTTTCCTGCCTCTAAACTCCCTTGCATGTTAGCCTATGAGTCCATGCACACATAGGCTTTTAGCAGCGTTTAGAAGAAGGAGCTTTTAGAGGCAGTAAAGAGAAAAAACATTACCAGTGCATCCAGGAGCAGCAGATTTTTGGCAGAAAAAATGCTTCACGCACAGTGTCTTAGCATTTGAGGGATTATTCATTTAATAGCCAGAATAAATTATTATTATGGCCAATGAAATAAATTATTGCCCAAGCTCTTGATGTCTGTAAATGCGCCTAAAAGCTTGTAAACGCTTTAGACACTTATACAAACCTCACGCTTTTTTTTCTACCAAAACGCTGCTGCCAGGAGGAAAGACTTCCAAAAAAATCCTGTGTACATGAGGCCTAAGCATGTCAGAAACCTTCTCCGATGTGCATTCACATAACATAAAAACTGCTCTCCATGACTGCAGTGTGGATGGTCAAAGACAAAAAGAGGTCTCACACATGTGCTATCCTTATACTCAGGAGGCTTAGAATGTGTTTTGGGGTGTAAATGTGAGTATGCCTATGTTGTGTGAGGGAAATAGCTTGGTAAAATAACAACATTGTGAAAAAAGATGAATTACTTTTCATAATTTTACTGAAAAACTGTGAAAAAAAATTCAAAAAACTCATCATGCCTCCTACTAAATTCCTTGGACTGTGTATCTTCCAAAAAGGGGTCATTTGGGGGTATTTGTACCATCCTGTCAATTTAGGCCTTCGAGAAATGAGATAGGCAGTCAGTAAATTAAGATTGGTCTGATGATCAGGACTCAATTTATAATTTTCACACAGACTTAATAATGTACACTGATCTGGGTTAGTGTTACTAAAGAAATGTAGCAGAATATATTTTCACCTAAATTAATGAGAAAAAGTGTTTTAACAGACAAAGAAAAACATTTTTTTTTCCATAATTTTTGGTCTGTTTTCCTTTATATAACAAAACATAAAAAAACAGTGTTGATTAAATACCATCAAAAGAAAGCTCTGTCTGCAAAACATTTTTAATTTTTTCATTTTAAATTTTTATTTTTTTTTAATTTGGGTACATTCAGGTTGCATGACTGCCATTCAAGAGAAAAATGACCTGAGCAGGAAGGGGGTGACACAGTCCTGTCTTGCAGTGATTGATATTGTTATTTTTAGCCAGAGTTCTACTTAGATGCAAATCTCTTAGTAGTAATTGAAAGCCATGAATTCAGTGGGCGGCTGTTACTCATTGATATAATAGAGTGAATGACAGTTCCCCTCTCATAGGTCGGTATCCTTTTTGCTGTATGTGGGAGGACATAACAAAAGTTGTAGGATGGTGAAAGCTGTAAATCCAGTCTAAGGTGGTGACAAAATACTGTGTATCTATTTAAACTAAGCTATACCCCTTTGAGCCATGGATTCTTACAAAGCAAAACTGTAAGTGTAAGACTATGGCCTCTTAAGAAATAGAAAAATGTGTGCTGCAGCACTTAATTATACATTTATTTGCACTTAAAAATGGTGTGATAATGATGCTGCGCTGCTCCTGAATTCAGAGCAGAGTTGCCAATCTAATGTCAGCTGTGACTGCTTGTACATTGTGCCTGGGTTCAAACTGATGCGGTCGGGAATATGCAGCGTTTTCTGTGCAAATTCCTCACCGCATCAGAATCTCATCCTGTTCATGCGAACCGCTGTGGGTGTGTATATTAAGTTAACAACACTCCGAAATCGGTCCGCAAAACACGTTGCGATGTGCAGAATCGGATCGCATAGGTGTGAATACTCATGTGATCTAATTCTAGTGTGGACCAAAAAAAGGGTCCTGCACCTTTTTGGTGCGGGTGCGGTGCGATTAGAGCCATACAAAATGTATGGCTACAATCGAAACGCACACAAATTGCATGTGATTTGCACAGGAATGTGGTGCGGTTCCTGCGCGAATCACATGCGATAAACAGCACAGCATATATGTGAACCCGGGCTGTATTACAGTGGGATGAAAAAAATGTTGCAGAGGGGTTGCCTATCAGCATTGACACTGCTGATGCCTAAGCTTGTAGCTTGTCAATCAACAGCTGTCCACATCTAATTTTGCCCACTGCTTTGTGAATTGACAGTATTACCTTTTTATAAACCCTCCCTCTGTGGGTAGCAGTGCCTGGGAGGGGGAGCAAGTGAGACACAGATGAAAGAGGGTTTGGCTAGTCAAGGGCTGGTAAAGGAAGTTTTTGGTTCACTTTATAAGGATTGTGTGTTACATAGTAACTGGATCTGGCACTTGTTTAGACTGCAATTTAGATGTACTTCAAGTATATTTAAAACCAAAAACAGCTGGTATGGGCTATGGCGGTGGTCAGGATGCTGGTATGGCATATGGGGTTATCAGGATGCTGGTATGGGGCATGGTGGTGATCAGGCTGCTGGTATGGAGCACGGCTGTGATCAAGATGCTGGTATGAGGTATGGCGTTGATCAGGATGCTAGTACGGGGTATGGTGGTGATCAGGATGCTGGTATGGGGTATGGCAGCAATCAAGACACTGGAATAGTGTATGGTTGTTTATTTGCACACTGGGACAGATGACAGGGGCTGGCTGTATGTTTTATTAGGACTACACTGGGGCACTGCTCAGGACACAGGGACACCGTGACTGACTGGCACTACAGTCTGTGAGTGTACAAGAAGCCTGACAGGCTGCTGTACACACAGAGGCTGCAGGATCACTTCTCTCTGCTCTCATACTGAGGGGGTTAAAAACAAAAACTTTTTTTTAACTTGTCAGGTTGCTTTAAAATGACTGTAAACCCATTTTATAAAAATAACAAACATGTTATATGTACCTGCTCTGTGCATTGATTTTTCACAGAGCAGCCCCAATCCTCCTCTTCCCAGATCTCCCACCGGTGCTCCTGGCTCCTCCCCTTCACAAGTGCTTACCATAGCAAGCCGCTTTCTATGGGGGCACTTGGGGGGCTTGCTTCTGAGCAGGCTCTATATGTAGATAGACAAACAGACTGCTTCCTCACTGGCTGTGACTGACAGCAGCAGAAGCTAATGGCTCCTGCTGCTGTCTCTGAGCATATGAGGAGAGAGAGGGGTGTGGAGCCACTGAGAGAGCCACTGCTCTCCTGCACAACGCTGGATCAAGATCAAGTGGTGGTCAGTATAAGAGGAAGAAAGGGGCACTGGGGAGGTGGGAGCTGCACTCAGAAGGTTTTCTAACTTAAATCAAAGAATGGCCTCATGCACACAATATTGATGTTTTAGCATCTGCATTTCTGGACTTAATTTTAGACATTTGTGTTATATGTAGTCACACATATTATGCATGTACTTGCACGTGTGTGCATTCATGCATACAATATATTCCTTTGGAAAAATCTATGAATATTTAAAATATTTATGTTCTATTGCATGTATTTGTATGTATATGCCGGTGCAGATTTTTTTTTCTTTTTACTCAATATGCAGAGTTTGTTTACACGTTTGTGTGTACAGGCACATTGTAAAGAATAAGCGGCAGTTGAGATCCATAAAAAAACAACAAAAAAAACCCGCTGTACTGAGCTTTTTCACGCTGCAGCATGCAGGAGGCCAAAGGCAAAAAACTTTCAGCCTTTAGAACCACTTTAACAGTCTTCAAATGCATGTTGAAGCTCATCCCTTTGATCTGCAGATGAATGAGTACATACAAAAGTAGGAATGCTACTTTTTATCTCTCTGTCTCCCATCTAAACAGTGTTCATTAGCACAAAGTCAATGGGACAGTTTTTGACAGCAGAAGCTTCTATAGTTGCTGCAAATAAAGAACAACTCCTGCCTATTATTTGGACTGTGGGAAGTGCGATGGGGGGCTGCAACAGTGAGGCAGAAGGATGGGATCTCTGAAACACTGTATGCTGGATCAGGGGTGGACTAACAACTGATGGGGCCCCCAGGCAATAGGGTGTCCTGGCCAAACTCAAAAAACCCTATGAAAAAGATACCAGGGGCATCTCATGGGGCCCCCTACTGACCCCGGGCCCTCGGGCAGTGCCTGAGTTTCCAAATGGTTAGTCCGCCCCTGTGCTGGACTGTATGTACTTTGATTTTTTTGTTGGCCTTGTATAGTACATCTAGTGTCCACAATCGAGTAGCACTGTGTTTCTCTGTATTTCTATAAGTTTTAAAAACCAATGGATGATTCAGACCAATGACAAATCACAAGCAAAGGTGAGCTATCATGTGGGTGGACTACTGTAAGAATATCTCTATTTAGATTTTGTTTGTTTTTTTATTTTTTATTTATATTTTCTCAAGCAGACAGGAATGCAGGCAGATCACTACAGCAAACATTGGATGATTCCATCACAATAACATACTATAGCCATCATATGTTGTTAGAGACATTTTTAGATGTTTTTGTTAAATGCACCAACATAGAAAAAGGTGGGAGCAATAGTCCGTTTTTGCTTTCCCTAAACAAAGGAGCAGAATAAAAAAGTTCTTTTGCAAATTAAAAAGGAAAACAGGATTAGTGCCCCAACAAATCAGAGACGCTGGAAGTGACACGTACCAATATATGCGCCAGCAAGGCTAGTGCGATAAGTACAAATCACTTGGGATATGGATTTGTGGGAAGAACGTTAAACACAGACATTGTTTATCAGCTTCCAGTTATGACCTATGTCTGAAAGACATTTGGGTGATAACAAGGAACAGTCAGATTGTCTTCACACACAGTTATGTTATTTGTCATCCTCAGCTTTTATAAAGACCAGAGATTTGGAGGTATAGGTTGTTCTTTAATCATCAGCAATTATATAAAGTATTGGATTATGTAGAGTTTAGGGTTATCACAGATAGTGTACATCAGTCAGCAGACACCCTAGAGATAGCCTAAGTTATTTATTTTCGTATAATGTTTTTTTGAAAATGACTCTTTATTTTTCACAAATATTCATTTTAATTATAAAACATGCTAATACATAATAGAATAGCTATTCTTAATGTCCAGAAAATAGAAAGAATAAAACTGTGATCAAGATATTATTAAATGAACTAGAATTATTTTGCTATGAGAGATCTGCTAATATGGAGTTTAAAACATGACTATGAGTTTTGTGTCTGTGCTGTTACATTTCAAAATTTCATTCTAAAACTAAAATGTTTAAGGTCATTTTTGAATTTTTTATTGCCATCTATGTCCATATTGGGGAGATTTCATATGTTAGGACAGGAAGTGATAGAAACGCTCTAATAGTTAAGTGTTCTTGCATGGCAAGACCACTTACTGTTATCTCACATATATATTCTTATTATTATAGCCAAATTTACCAGCCTAACTGCTCCCACAGTTTTTACACTACATAGACAGTAATATACCGAAACGTGCGGATTGCTCCCGATTGCTGTGCTATTACTTTGTGGAACGTTTCGGGACATACATTTCATTTGGGTGCAGTTCTGCATGACCACACAATTGTCAGTTAAGTAATGCAGCGCCGTATTTCAAAAAATGGCCTGGTCAGAATGGGGGGTAAATCCTCTGGAGGGAAAGTGGTTAAAGTGTTACTAAACCCACAACAGTAAAATCAGTCTGTATATGCAGTAAAGCATGCTTGGTATACTTACCATTGTACCTAAGGGGTTAATCCTCTGCATTGTGTTTGATCCTGACTTCTCTGATCCTTCCTTTCTTTCAGTGTCCCCCTCTTATCTCCTGATAACACATATCGTGTGGAGACAATCTGCACATGTTCAGTTTGGTGTGTATTGCTAGAGAGTTTTTTTTTTCTTGGGAGAGTGCATGTGATCAGCAAAGGGCCAATCAGCACTCTTCAGACAGAGGTCATGTGTACTACATCCTCCTAGAGCAGAAAGAAAACTCCTCCTACAAGCTTTAACCAGTGCTGTGCTGAACACTTATAGAAGTAACAAGACTGCTCCAACTGCTGATTTGAAATGGTGTTTAGCAGTTTATATTTACTAAAATAATTGCACTTCCATGTTCTGTGTACTGTGGGAGACCAGATGTAGTGAATGCAGGGTCCTGGGTTTAGTAACACTTTAAGTTAATGAGTTTGTCTTGTCATACTCATTATGTTAAGTAAATGAGTTCGTTTTTACATACTCGTTATGTTAGAATGATCATTTTGGATTTTTTTTTCATATATTTGAATTACTTTTGTATATTTGGATATGTTTCCTATGTTTGGAATAGTTTCATATATTTGGATTAATTTAATATATTTTGGAAGATTGGCTATATTTGTTTTAATATGTTAATTCGTTATTTCAGGAGGTTACTTGGGCAATCTGAGTCATCCCTACTAGTCCAACCTACAAAGAAAAATGTAATGACTGATTTTTATGTATAATAATGAAAAAAGTTAAAGCAAAATAAAACCATAATGGAACTGAAAGAATGAATGGATCACATTTAATTTGGGTTCATTTCTCATGATTCAGAGATTCTGATGGATCCACCTCTATCCAACCCAAACACAATAAGTAGGAATCATCATCTTATTTCACTTTTACACCTTACTGTATTTATTGCAATATGTTTCTGTTTAATATGTAGTGCATTTTTTTATAATAATAATAATAATGTTAATGCAAAACAAAAACAAAATAGATCCAAATCAGTTTTGATTATTTGTTATGTTGTTTCAGATGCTTCAAACATTAACAGAAGGCCCAAACCATTGCATCGTGTAATCCAAATGAAACAAATTAATACCAATTAATTAGATGTTTCAGTATTATTTATTTTGGATTCGTTGAAATTTGTTACTTTTGTGATTCGGAGATTCATATACATCCAAATCTCCAAATAACAAAAATGTCATTTCGTAAATCAATTGATCATGTTTAATAAATAGTGAAGGAGCAGCAGCACTCTGTGGAGATCACACTATACTCTCTCGCCATATCAGTAAGCTCTGTCAGTTACAGGAGTAACACTATGCAGTACTTCAACCTTCATTTTCCAATCTTAACTTTGTTCATGGAATTATAGGAGGTAAATATAAAGGGAACCTGAGTTACTTTTTTAGAAAATACATTTAAATCTGAATGTCAGAATGGACGTTTATTTTTTCACCCAATTTTCCCCCTTCCCAAGCACAGTCTATAAATCATTATATTTTGTTAAAAATTTTAAAGCAGTTAGTACAAATGTAAATATTTATTATCCTTGACATCATAGGTTTTAGCTGATTTCTTTGGAAGATGCTGGGGCAGGGAGGCAGATCTGTGGACACTGACAGAAGGAGTTCTCTACTCTATCACCCCAGCTGTAGCAAGAAAGCTTACTTCTCTGTCAACACACCCATGGTTGTAATATTTCCTTCAGTGGTAGAAGCAGGATTTGAGTTAGATGTGTGCATGATTACTTCTGTCTATGTTCCCCTATTTAAAAAATGTTAAATCTGTAAAATATTGCTGTAGGTTTTGTCAACACATAGACCAACAATTAAAAATAGCCTTCATAATGACATAAAAATATAAATGCAAGTGTTCCTGTCCAGAAAACACAAAGTAGTGGTTTTGAGGTTGTCCATAGACACATCGAAAGGCTGTAAAGGTTGGGCCTTTATAAAAAGTTAATAACATTGATAACATCCAGCAGTTTATGAAATCAAATTTTACACATTCTGGGCCCTTTCATTCCTTTTATTCTCCTGTCCTGCATATGCTGGCCCTTATCAGAGGTTACTAGTAGGAATAACAGGGCCCTGCATGTGCAAAACAGAAGAAATGTTGATTATTAAAGAGACTATTAAGCAATAAAATAGAAACCTTTAGGTCTTTGCATGAATTTTAAAGGGGGAACCTCACCAAGAAAAAAAGTGGTTTCCCCAAAATTCCATATCAGACCCATGGTGAGATCTAGAGGAGTGGTGGGCTAGGCTGCATCCCCCCATAGCCAACACCTGCCCCCTCCACCCCGGACACTGTGCCTGGCCTCTGAACCACACTGCAGACAGTTACTACCCAGCTAAGTCTGTGATCGGGTCAGAATGCAGCCCAGTGGGATGATGGAGGCTGCTTATACCACCTCCCTGGTGAATAACTGCGTTAGGTTATCCTTTGGGGATCTTCAATATCTCCTGAGGCAACTGGAGTAGGTGGGTGGGGAAAGGGGTATGGCTGCCTCTTTCACTCCTCCCATGGACATCTTCAGTCAAGCTGATCCTGCATCTGAAGAAAGTAAAAAAAGGTACAGTGGACACAGCCCGGCCGTCATCACCAGCCATGAGGTAACTCCCTGTCACTATATTGCTCTAGTCTTCAACTATACAGCCCTAGTCTAACACTATATTGTCCTACCTGACACTGTACTGCCCAGGCCTGACACTATACTGCCCAAGCCTGTCACTATGTTGCCATAGCATGACACTATGCTGCTCTAGTCTGACACTATGTTGCCGTAACATGACAATATGTTGCCGTAACATGACACTATACTGCTCTAGCCTGACACTATGTTGCCATAGCATGACACTATACTGCTCTAGCCTGACACTATACTGCTCTAGCCTGACACTATGTTGCCATAACATGACACTATGTTGCCATAGCATGACACTATGCTGCTCTAGCCTGACACTATGTTGCCATAACATGACACTATGTTGCCATAGCATGACACTATGCTGCTCTAGCCTGACACTATGTTGCCGTAACATGACAATATGTTGCCGAAACATGACACTATGTTGCCATAACATGACACTATGTTTCTGTAACATGACACTATGTTGCCAAAACATGACACTATGTTGCCGAAACATGACAGTATGTTGCCATAGCATGACACTATACTGCTCTAGCCTGACACTATGTTGCCGAAACATGACACTATGTTGCCATAACATGACACTATGTTTCTGTAACATGACACTATGTTGCCAAAACATGACACTATGTTGCCAAAACATGACACTATGTTGCCAAAACATGACACTATGTTGCCGAAACATGACAGTATGTTGCCATAGCATGACACTATACTGCTCTAGCCTGACACTATGTTGCCGAAACATGACACTATGTTGCCATAACATGACACTATGTTGCCGTAACATGACACTATGTTGCCGAAACATGACACTATGTTGCCATAGCATGGCACTATACTGCTCTAGCCTGACACTATGTTGCCGTAACATGACACTATGCTGCCATAGCATGATACTATACTGCTCCAGCCTGACACTATGTTGCTGTAACATGACACTATGCTGCCATAGCATGACACTATACTGCTCTAGCCTGACACTATGTTGCCATTGCATGACACTATACTGTTCTAGCCTGACACTATGTTGCCATAACATGATACTATGTTGCCATAGCATGACACTATATTGCCCTTGCCTGACACTAAGCTGCCCTAACCTGACACTATGCTGCTGTAACATGACATTATGCTGCCATAGCATGACACTATATTGCCTTTGCCTGACACTAAGCTGCCGTACCCTGACACTATATTGCCATTGCATGACACTATACTGCCCAAGGCTGACACTATACTGCCCTTTGGCAGTACAGGTACATGTTCTCCCTGGCAGTGTCAGCTTCCATGCCCTTTTTTGCCTTTCCTATTAGAATGTGTTAGAAATGTGCAAAACTAATTTGCAAGATTCATCCCCCATAGTCTGTAATGAGTTCTGGGAGCATTCACAATTTCTGAACTGTTCAGTGAACATCCCGTGAACCAGCTTGTTTATTTGTAATTTCATTCTGCTGAATTTTAAACCTTCCACAACCCACTAGTTCCCTGAGTATAGAATTTTGGTCTGTAGCCACTTGTAACTCCCTATACCATTCTGACATATTGCCCTTTTGTTTATTGAATGCTGTACTTCACTTCACGGAACCCTTCATTCATTTATTTTTTCTTTAGCCTGCATATGGAATGGTAAGCTTTGGCTGCATAAAGTGTATTAAATTAAAGGCCCATTCACACTTATGTGCTTCACCTTAATTGAGGAAGATGCACCATAATATGGGTTAGTTTGTTGTAGTGCATTCAAATGCACCAAAGTAATGCACCTGCTTTGCACAGCAATGTACTAACATGAATCATAGTATGATGTACTATATTACAAAAGAATTACATGTCTGATTTGTGGTCCATTGTTGTTTGTTAGCAGCCTGTTTAAATAAATGGGCTGAATTAAACTAGCCATAATGGAGTAACTTGCTGTGAATGATCCCAAATGCCCTTCTATGTAGTGTTCAACATTACCAAAAAGAGTAGGTCTTGTTTTCAGTAGATTGAGGTGCTTTGGCAGCCCATTCATTTGAATAGGCTGCTTTATTACAGTGCATATTAATGTGCTTTCATTTAGCAAAGCACAATGGATTGGCTGGGTGCTAATAGTCCCTAACATCCTTCTGTGTGATGCAATTCTCTGCGATGGTGCAGGTCTATTTTGGTGTGTTACTGTTGTGTTGGCAGCCCATTGATATGAGTGGACTGCCTTACAGTATATGTAAACCCTTACCTTGTACAACAACCCATTCAGTTTAAAATATAAATGAAAGGCAAAACATTTGTGTATAGATATAAAAACATAAATACCTCCCTTTTTTGTATAAGTGGTCATGTGCCCTCTGTTCTCAGCTGTATAAAGAGGTCAGAGAGCTGGGGGAGGAGAAACAGCAGTACACTGATCATCTTCGTATGAATGGTTATGCAGGGGAAGGGGGGCCAGGTCAGGACAAGTCTGATCATTGGAGGAGAGCAGGCTGAGTTTTCAACACAGTTAGAAACACTAGATGACCATGCTGTGCTCTCCTGCCTAGTGTGGTCAGTTTGTAGTAGGAAAGCAGAGGGTCTGGCAGGAACACCAGGGATTTCACACAAGGAAAGCAATACAAAAAGAACAGGATACTTTTTTCATACAAGTACAGTGCCATGAAAAAGTATTCATACCCCTTGAAATTTACCACATTTTGTCATGTTACAACCAATAATATAAATTTATTTTATTGGGATTTTATGTGCTAAACCAGGGGTCTCCAAAATTTATAAACGAAGGGCCAGTTTACTGTCTTTCAGACTTTAGGGGGGCCGGACTGTGTCAATGGGAGGAATAGTGCCTCATCATTGATGTCAGTGGGAGGAATAGTACCCCATCATTGGTGTCAATGGGAGGAATAGTGCCTCATCATTGATGTCAGTGGGAGGAATAGTGCCCTATCATTGGTTTCAGTAGGAGGAATAATGCCCCATTATTGGTGTCAGTGGGAGGAATAGTGCCCTATTGTTCATGTTAGTGGGAGGAATAGTGCCATATTGTTCATGTCAGTGGGAGGAATAGTGCCCTATGATTGGTTTCAGTAGGAGGAATAATGCCCCATTATTGGTGTCAGTGGAAGGAATAGTGCCCCATCATTCATGTCAGTGGGAGGAATAGTGCTCTATCATTCATGTCAGTGGGAGGAATAGTGCCCTATGATTGGTTTCAGTAGGAGGAATAATGCCCCATTATTTGTGTCAGTGGAAGGAACAGTGTCCCATCATTGATGTCAGTGGGAGGAATAATGCTCCATCATTGGTGTCAGTAGGCGGAATAGTGCCCTATGATTGGTGTCAGTAGGAAAAATAATGCCCCATTATTGGTGTCCATGGGCAGAATAGTGGCCCATCATTGGTGTCAGTGGGCAAAATAGTGCCTTATCATTGGTGTCAGTGGGAGGAATAATGCCCCATCATTGCTGTCAGTGGGAGGAATAATGCCCCATTGTTGGTGTTAGTGGAAGGAATAGTGCCCATTTGTTGGTGTCAGTGGTGGGAACTATGCCCCACTGTTGCTGATGGTGAGGAGAATAATGCCCCAAGGGCCGGATAAAAGCAAGCAAAGACCCTCATTCGGCTCCCGGGCCACAGCTTGGAGACCACTGTGCTAGACCGACACAAAGTGGTACATAATTGTGAAGTGGAAAGAAAATGATAAATGGTTTTCAAAATTTTACAAGTAAATATGTGAAAAGTGTGGTGTGCATTTGTATTCAGCCCTCCTGAGTCAATACTTTGTAGAACCATCTTTCACTGCAATTACAGCTTCAAGTCTTTTTGAGTATTCCTCTACCAGCTATTTTGCAAAGAAGAATGGGCTATGAAAATGAGAATTACCTAGATTGTAAGCTCGAAAGAGTAGGGCCCTCTTACCCCTCGTACGTTGCTTGTTGTTGTTGTACTGTGCCATGTATTGTCCCCCCCTCTATTGTACAGCGCTGAGCAAACCCTTTGGCGCTATATAAACTCGTAGTAATAATAATAATAATAATATTCCTCAAATCATTATTTTATTTTGTTTCTATAAATTAAATAGTTTTGACAATACAGGGAATGCACTATTAGGTCAATGTCCTGTTCTTTTTGGCGACAAGATATTTCAGCAACCAAACTTGAAAAGTATATATACAAACAACCAAAACACCTTCCTGTACACAATTACAGAGGACAGAAGCAGAAAAGTGTTAAAGCAAACAGTATGGGAAGCTTTGTTGCAACTGACAAGATTGCAGCCTCTGGGATTACATTGTTTCATCCCTAGTATCAAATGTCTCCCTGAAGGACATTCAGAGGGAGGAAGGAGGAAGCATGAGTTTAAGAACTTGAATAGATTAGATAGATAGTCAAAGAACTTGGATACTTAGCCTGTAACTAATTATTGGGGATTCAGGCCCATGGGTATGTTCAACAAAACTCATATAGATGCATTAGACGTTTAGCATGGCCAAGAAAAAAAAAAAGAAAAAAGAACAGCAAGCACACCAGCAAAGAATATAACAAATAACAATGAAAAAAATTAGTTTGTGAAAATATCTAAATGAACATGATTACCCCAATATTTTGGCATGTCTGTGAGCAGTTTTGGCAGGTTATGATGTTCTTCTGGTACACATTGTACTTGTTGTGGTCATGAAATGCTGACATTTATTTCAGAAAACAGGGTGAGACAAAAACAATTGTGACTGTGTTATTTGGCAAGTTTTATTTGTAGCCTGAAAAACAGAAGTCTAGATAAACAATACCATTACGCATGATGTACTGCTGACACATAGTGTGTGCTTGAAATGTAGAACTAGATTTAAAGTGTTACTAAACCCACACCAGGAAAATCAGTCTGTATATGCAGTAAAGCATGCTTGTTATACTTACTGTGGAATCTAAAGGGTTAAACCTCTGCATTGTGTGAAAAGGCTGTTTGATCTTTTCTTCTCTGTCCCTCCTCTTGTTCAAATGCCCAAGTTGATCAGACAGACTGAACTGTGTCCTTCTGCACATGCTCAGTTTAGTGTGTATTGCTAGAGAGGTTTTTTTTTCTTGGGAGAATGCATGTGATCAGCACAGGGCCAATCAGCACTGTCCAGACAGAGGTCAGGGGGATTTCCATCCTCCTAGAGAAAACTCCTCCTACAACATTTAACCAGTGCTCTGCTGAAGTCACAAGACTGTTCTAACCGCTGATGAGAAAAGGTATTTAGCAGTTTACATTAACTAAAATAATTGCAATTTCATGTTCTGTGTACTGTGGGAGACCAGATATAGTGAATGCAGGGTCCTGGGTTTAGTAACACTTTAATAATGAGCAAACTTCTTAAAATCTACTCCATTGTAACTAGATTGTCTAAAGACGAATTCACATTGCAATGCACAGCAGCCATAGCAATTACCACCTCTAGCCGCTCTGCATTGCCTGATGCAGTAGAAGGCAGTGTGATGTGCGATTCAGCACATCACGCGGCTCCCCTTTTTTATGTTTTATGCTAAATGTACAAAACGTACACTTCATTCACTGCAATGTAGGGCAGTGCTGCCTTACATTGTAGTGCAATCCTGTACAGTGTGCTCTGATAAAATGCAATTTCCCACAGCATTTTGAAGCTCAGCACTAGGCTGCATTGCAGTGTGAATGGGGCACATAGGAAGCAATTGTTTTATGTGTGCCCCTACATCAGGGGTGCTCAACCTTTTAAAGTGCGGGGACCACTTAAGTAACTTGGTAACTAGCCGAAGGCCACAATGAAAATAAATGGTTGAGAGTTTAGATTTTTTTTATTTTTAATAGTATAATGAACATTTTCCTTCTGCAGTAGCTGAACATTGGCAGAAGGGAGCGGAGGAGCAGCCGGCTGTACATGCTGCCCCCATCGTCCCTCCTGTCCAAGTGTAAAACGGAATGTGACAGGGAGACCTCATGGGTTCCCTGGAGCATGGGGCAGGATCACCATTGCGACCCCTGATGGGTTTGGTAAAAACATGTCTCAACTATGGAGTTTTACTAGGTTGCTGACCCCAGACACGTGCTTCCCTGGTTTGAGGTCGATGGTTTTTTAGAATACGATAAAATGCCTGTCACCGCATACAGTGTGAATTAACCCTAATTCTTACCATTTATAGAATAGCATGAGTTTTTGATTGGAAAACCAAAGACAAATGCTTTTTTGCACAAGTCATACCTTTTTTTTTAATTCTTTATTTATGCAGACAGAAAACAAAGAAGATGGAATCAAAGTGCATTCCAAGACAGAGTGTAACATAACCAACAAGTACAATCTCAATATAGTTGGTATTAAAGTGGTTGCAAAGGCTCAAGGTATTTTATGTTCATGCATTCTGTGCACGAGGGTAAAAAAACCTTCTGTGTGCAGCAGCCTCCAGCCCCCCTAATACTTCCCCGAGCCCCATCTCAATCCACCGATGTGCACAAGAGCAGCAGCTTTCTGAGGTCTCGCCTTCTCATTGGCTGAGACAGCAGCAGGAGCCATTGGCTCCCACTACTGTAAATTACAGTCAGTGAACCAATGAGGAGAGAGCAGGGGCGGAGCCAAGCCACGCTCTATGTCTGAATGGACACATAGAGCAGGGGCTCCGGAGTGAGCATTCTCAGGTGCCCCTATAGTAAGCAGCTTGCTATGGGGCAATGGGCAGGAGGGAGGAGCCAGGAGTATTGGACCTGAGAAGAGGAGGATCGGGACTGCTCTTTGGAAAACCAAAGCAGAGAGCAGGTAAGTATAACATGTTTGTAATTAAAAAAAAAAAATCAGCCTTTAATATCACTTTAGCCATGCAGTAAGCAGGAGGCAAGGCTAGAATTAAAGATGAAAACTATAGAATCAATGACTTAGACAGAACATCTTGGAGCATCTATGACCAGTGTGAGTGTTATTAGTGTGGTTTCCTGTTTTGACAGTGTGGATTGGGTTTTAAATGATTGAGGATATGTAAGAAGAGGGGATGGGGAAAGGAAGGGAGAGAGACAAAAAGAAAAAAAAAAGGGGGGGGGGGCATGTTCCAAGCCACTCTCTGATATCTCCCTGGGCCTCACCAGTGGTAGCAAAATTTAGTGTGCTTACTGTCTGTTTCCTTGAACTTCAATTCGTAGTCTCTGGAAATGTTTCAAGGTAGTTTCAATATTCTTGCGTAAAACTGAAATCATGCCAGTATAACCAGGTCAAGCAAAATTTGTCTTCTTTGTGCTTCAGGGATACAGTGAGATCTTCCGTACGATTGATCTTAACCCTCCTAATCCACAGATGCACTGTGGGAGGATCTGCGCATCTCCATTTCAGTGGGATACAAGATCTCGCTGCATTTATAAACATTTTTTTTATATTGGGTTTTAGCAATGGGGATCAAATGTAAAAAAAATATAGCAGGATTATCTCTACGATTAAATCCTGTCACTTGAGTCTTTGAATTTTTCCCCAAAAAGGGGCGCAACAACGAGCATTAAGTCACAACTTATTTTTTTCCATAACACATGTACACCAAAGCGTTTGTACAATTAATAGGAAAAAAAGTGTTTTGGGCCCTAGGATTAATTACATTTGAGAAAATTACTATCATCACCATCAACATTTTAGACTCAGCAGGAAGGCCCACAATGTTAGGCTGATGTTGTGGGAAGACTCAGCTAGAAATATCCAGGTCAGGCAACTAGCTTTTTCAGAATGATGAAGCAATGGCAGCCTCTAGATTGCTTTCAGTATAGATTTCCTTTACATTGCTATGAGTGCGACTTTTATATGAGTCAATCATACATCTCACTTTTATGTTAAAAAAAAAAGCTGGTTTTAAGAAAATTAGTAACGACCAATGGGGTCTGTCATTACACGGTGCAGTTGGACATGTGCAATATAACAAACAGAATATCTACAAGTATTCCTCCACATTTCAAAATACCCAGTGACCAGTAAAGGCAAGAAAGACAAGCATTTTAGTTACATGATTAGAATTCACAAATATGATTATCTGTAAGAAGAACACAGTACATTTTGACAGTGTGCTTCTTTTTATCTCGTGCTGGCTTTAAACAGGAACATCAAATTGTAATAGGGCAGGAGCATTTGCATACAGTATGTAAAAAGAATACAAGATAAACCATTGGTATGAATGTAAGTTTTATACATCAAAAATATCTTTAAAGTGGACCTTAGGCTAACAAGCAAAGTCCACTGTATACATCAGGACCCCTCTTCCATTAGAATGTGGTGACTTTTCATTTTGCAAAGAACACCCAATCAAGTGCAAGGGAAAAAAACAACAGTATTTTTGCTTGTACATGACTGGATGATGGAAGTCAGCAGAGCTTCAATTCATTCAATAAGCTCTGGAGCAAATTTCCTTCCAAAGTGAAACTTCCCTTGTAAAGTGAACAGCCTGTTTGCCTTTAGGAGTGGAAGCCAGGGGTAAGGTTAAGATACTTGTTCAACTGGGGGAAACTTCCTTGCAGAGGCAAAACTCCCCTACAATGTGAACAGCCTATTCGGCTTTTGCAAATCAACATCTATATATCTTCCTTTTTTATATTGAGGAGTGCCCATGTACTTCACTTTACCCGACCAGTTGCTGTAGAAAGCAGGACAGTAAACAAACTAAGGTTTATGGAGAAGTCTGACAATGCACCCTTGGCTATGAAAGTGCCACTGGTATCTCATTATCCACAGGCATCCATCAATGGACTACAAAGGATCAGTTCACTCTAGTGGACATGCCTCTCTGTAACAGTACTGATATGGTGAATTCTGAGGAAATATATGAGCAAAGAAAGCAAGCTATGTAAGCAATTAGTCATTTATTGAATTGTGTGTGCAGCTTGTTTCTTCAGTAGCTTTATGTGGGGAGATTCCTACTGATAATACAAATCATCTTGGCTGGTTAATTTTACCAAAACAATGCAATGTGATTTTATACTTTGACCCATATAATAACAGCACAATGGCTAAATGGTTAGCACTTCCCCCTGGAAGTACTAAGGTTGTTGGTTCAAATCCCAACTACAGCACCACCTGCCTAGAGTTTGTATGTTCTCCCTGTGTCTGTGTGGGTTTCTACCCACACTCCAAAGACATGCTGGTACAGTAGATTAATTGGCTCCTGTCTAAATTGGCCCTAGTATATGTATGTATGAATGTGAGTTAGGGACCTTAGATTGTATGCCCCTTGAGGGTTAGGGACTGATGTGAATGCACAATATATATGTAAAGCACTGCATAAATTGACAGCGCTATATAAGTACCTGAAATAAATAAAATAAACAATAGGCAAAATAAATAATAGAGTATATAATGTATTAAAAAAGAGTTTTTAGAGGTTCAATAGCACCACAGTATCAGTGGTGGGCCTCTGGGGCAGGCTAAGTGTCAGAGAAACAGAGGAGATCATATTTTCAGAAGTAGACTGTAGATCCTTTTTTCTTATTTCAAAGGAACAAAGAACATTTTATAAAATTGAACTTATCACTTTGCCAATATAAAGCAAAGCAGCAGGTTTGCCTGATAGCTCAACTCCTCTTTTACTAATAATTACTTTTCTTATGCTTCCCCAATGCTCCATTCGACTACTGGGACTCTCGGTAAAAAGCTAAGAGGAGCCCTATATGTTGAAACGAAGAAAGGGCTCGTCCCTCTGCTCCCATGTGACAGAAATAGTTTAAATTAATTTTTATTAGGGTCACCGAACTTACTATATATCTCTAAAATAAAGATGAGAGAGATAAAATCAGTTCTCCTTACTGATACATCTGAAGATCTCTTTTTATAAGCCTAAATCCAAGATAAGTATTATATGAATAAAAAATGTACTATATATGCAGACCAAATATTGGTCTGTTTTGTGTATTACTTCCAGATCTGCGCAGTAATGCAGTGTACAATTGTGCACGTGCTTGCTGTGAAAATGTTAATTTACCTTGCCGCAGAAAAGTCGTTCTCAGATAACTGTGAGAGAAAAAATAATCATAGGGTTAATATCAATTTTTTGCATTCCAACAATGCTAAACTTGGTCTGTGTATCTAAGTTTTTTAAAAAAAAACTCTGGTAATTAAAGGGTTAAACAGAAAGTACAGTGTTTTTGGATAGATTTTATTTTAGTTTTTTATTAAGTTTTAAACGATTTTTGTTTATCTTTCGGAGCAGACACAGAGCTGTCATCCCTTTGATCAGCAGAGAGATCCCCTGTAGAGCAAGCGGATCTGCTAAACAGATCCACCCCATGTGAAAGGACCCTTAATCACCCACAATATGTGTTGCTTAATACAAATGGAATATTATTTTTTTATTTGTGTTAGGAATGATTGTGTAAAACACAACACATTAACAGTATTTTTTAATTTTTTTTTGATTAGGCTAAATATCCAGTGAGTATTTATTAGACTAGGTTCACACTAGAAGGTTTGTCAATGTAGCCTAAAACCTGTACAACAGAATACATTGGTTTGTGTTTTGAAGAATTTTAGGAAATGGTAAGGCACTATACTAGCAGTACAGGTTGTCCAAAAACAACAGAAGAGGAAATTCTTGGAGGTTGATTTGCTAACGCTGGAAAGTTCAAAATCTGGTGAAGCTCTGTATAGAAACCAATCAGCTTCCAGTTTTTGGTCAAAGCTTAACTGAATGAGCTGAAGTTAGACGCTGATTGGCTACCATGCACAGCTGTACCTGATGTTAGTAAATCGACCCCATTGTGTGTTCAATTTTGCTAGGCAAAGTGTGCATTGCATATTACAATGGTCAGTGTGGTTGAATGGGAGCAGAACACTTACATTTTATTAACTAAACATTCAGGGCTAGTTCACACTAGATGAAGTCCAGTGCATTATTTTTTTCTGCATCAAAAATACATGCACAGTGTTTTCCATGTATTCTAATGGCCCTAGTTCACACCAGTACAGTCAGTTCCAGTCAGTTTCTGGTGAAGAAAAAAATAGTAGAATATGCTGCATTTTTTCTGAACAGAACTGTACTGGAACACAGCAAACTGCATCAAAAACGCGTCAGGAAGAGTGTGGTGTGAACTGTAAGCAAAAACGTAACTGGAATGCATCCGGAGTGCGTTTTTGTGATGTGAACTGGCCCTTAGAAATAACTATTATTCTAACTCTAATTGTTGTAATAGTGACTTATCTCTTCCTGAGACCTCTATGCCTGGCTTGATTGTAGCAGAAACAATCACTGCAGACAGCCTGCATCAGATAGCTAGCTCGCAAAACACTTTATATCCACTAATATCTTTCATTCATGCAGAAAGTTTGAGACAAACAATACGATTCAGTAGATAGTGACATTACAGTGTTTAATGTGGTCAGAATGATGATTTTCTTTCCTAGCCTTAATGGAGCACCATGTAGGAATACAATAAAAGAGCTCACAAGTGAGGAAGGGGGAACTACAAACAGGAGGAATGACACAAGTTACATGTAATTAAAACAAATGACCACAGGGTGACAGCATACCACTAGTGAAACAGCATAGTCTATATACATAGATGCAGTTGCATTGCATATACAACTGTTGAAGGCAGCACAAATATGCACCAACTCGCTTTCCTAAACTGATTGTAAACCTTACATTTTTTTAAAAATAACAAATATGTTATACTTACCTGCTCTGTGCAATGGTTTTGCCAATGGCTCCTGCTGCTGTCTCAGTGTCTGAGCCACTGAGGAGAGAGAGAGCATGAGGGGGGAGCTGAGCATTGATTTTTTGTGGAGACATGTTCTCTGGAATAACGAATCATGCTTCTCTGTCTGGCAATCTGATGGACGTGTCTGGGTTTGGCAGTTTCCTGGAGAACAGTACTTGCCTGACTGCATTGTGCCAAGTGTACAGTTTGGTGGAGGGAGGATTATGGTGGGGGGTTGTTTTTCAGGGGTTGGACTTGGCCCCTTAGTTCCAATGAAGAGAACTCTTAAGGTGTCAACATACCAAGACATTTTGTACAGTTTCATGCTCATTTCATTCAACATTGTGGAAACAGTTTGGGGATGGCTTCTTCCTGTTCCATGGCTGCACCAGTGCACAAAGAAATATCCATAAAGACATGGATGAGCGAGTTTGGAGTGGAGGAACTTGACTGGCCTGCACAGAGTCCTGACGTCAACCCAATAGAACATCTATGGGATGAATCAGAGCAGAGACTGTGAGCCAGGCCTTCTAGTATGACAGCAGTGCCTGACCTCACAAATGTGCTTCTGGTAGAATGGTCAAACAATCCCATAGACCAGCGGTTCTCAACCTGGGGGTCGAACGACCATTTCCCAGGGGTCACCTAAGACCATCAGAAAACACATATTTCTGATGGTCTTAGGAACCGAGACACCGCTCCTCCGTCTCAGTCGATGTGTGGGCGGGATGATACGCTGCTCCTGTCACCTGGCCACACCTCTGGGATCGCTCAGCAGCTCCGCCTCCTCGCCTCTGATTGGCCACCGGAACTGTAGCTCAGGAGAGGCACACAGGCGGCCAATCACCGGAGAGGAGGTGGAGCTTGGAGAGGAGGAGCCGAGCGGCAGCGCGCGTACATCAAAGAAGATCGAGGGAGCTGCCGGAGCGAGTGAAGAGGAGAGCGGCCAGAGAAGGAAGACAGCTGACAGGTAAGTGAGAGAGCGAGCCCAGGCTGGAGCAGGGGTCAGCAAAGTAAGTATCATTGGTGTCAGTGGGAGGAATAGTGCCCCATCATTTGTGTCACTAATACCAACGATGGGGCACTATTCCTCCCCCCACTGACACCAACGATGGGGCACTATTCCTCCCCCCACTGACACCAACGATGGGGCACTATTCCTCCCCCAACTGACACCAACGATGGGGCACTATTCCTCCCCCCACTGACACCAACGATGGGGCACTATTCCTCCCCCCACTGACACCAACGATGTGGCACTATTCCTCCCCCCACTGACACCAACGATGGGGCACTATTCCTCCCCCCACTGACACCAACGATGGGGCACTATTCCTCCCCCCACTGACACCAACGATGGGGCACTATTCCTCCCCCCACTGACACCAACGATGGGGCACTATTCCTCCCCCCACTGACACCAACGATGGGGCACTATTCCTCCCCCCACTGACACCAACGATGGGGCACTATTCCCCCCCCCCTGACCCCAATGATGGGGCACTATTCTCCCCTCCACCACACTGACATCAATGATGGGGCACTATTCCTCCCACTGACACCAGTGATGGGGCACTATTCCTCCCCCCACTGACACCAGTGATGGAGCACTATTCCTCCCACTGACACCAATGATGGGGCACTACTCCTCCCACTGACACCAATAATGGGGCACTATTCCTCCCACTGACACCAATGATGGGGCACTATTCCTCCCACTGACACCAACGATGGGGCACTATTCCTCCCACTGACACCAACGATGGGGCACTATTCCTCCCACTGATACCAACGATGGGGCACTATTCCTCCCACTGACACCAACGATGGGGCACTATTCCTCCCACTGATACCAACGATGGGGCACTATTCCTCCCACTGATACCAACGATGGGGCACTATTCCTCCCACTGATACCAACGATGGGGCACTATTCCTCCCACTGACACCAACGATGGGGCACTATTCCTCCCACTGACACCAACGATGGGGCACTATTCCTCCCACTGACACCAACGATGGGGCACTATTCCTCCCACTGACACCAGTGATGGGGCACTATTCCTCCCACTGACACCAGTGATGGGGCACTATTCCTCCCACTGACACCAGTGATGGGGCACTATTCCTCCCACTGACACCAGTGATGGGGCACTATTCCTCCCACTGACACCAGTGATGGGGCACTATTCATCCCACTGACATCAGTGATGGGGCACTATTCCTCCCACTGATACCAACGATGGGGCACTATGCATCCCACTGACATCAGTGATGGGGCACTATTCCTCCCACTGACACCAGTGATGGGGCACTATTCCTCCCACTGACACCAGTGATGGGGCACTATTCCTCCCACTGACACCAGTGATGGGGCACTATTCCTCCCACTGACACCAGTGATGGGGCACTATTCATCCCACTGACATCAGTGATGGGGCACTATGCATCCCACTGATACCAACGATGGGGCACTATTCCTCCCACTGACACCAGTGATGGGGCACTATTCATCCCACTGACATCAGTGATGGGGCACTATTCCTCCCACTGATACCAACGATGGGGCACTATTCCTCCCACTGATACCAATGATGGGGCACTATTCATCCCACTGACATCAGTGATGGGGCACTACTCCTTCCACTGACACCAATGACATGGCACTACTCCTCCCACTGCAAAATTACAGTTATGAAGTAGCAACGAAAATAATTTTATGGTTGGGGGTCACCACAACATGAGGAACTGTATTAAGGGGTCGCGGCATTAGAAAGGTTGAGAACCACTGCCATAGACACACTCGTGGACAGCCATCCTAGAAGAGTTGAAGCAGGTATAGCTGCAAAGGGTTGGCCAACTCAATTCTGAACCCTAAAGACTGGGATGCCATTAAAGTTCATATGAGTATAAAGGCAGGTGTCCCAATACTTTGGCAATATAGTGTATATAGCACCCTCTTAGATAAGTGCTAGGTTTAGATAGATACTGAAGATTTAGTATGTGTTTTGACTGGTAAAGATAGTTGCCACACTGTAGTTAGCGTGGTTGTGATTTTTGTTAGATAACAGCATAGTTTGCACACTGTAATCAGTGCTGCTGTGTTCTGCTAGTCATGTCTGCTCAATGTATTCAGCTGCTGCCAACCCGATAGCTCCCTCTGCATCCAGAAAGCTTGAGAAGTTTCTGGATGATAGGTGTAGAGCTATGCAGATACAAGAAAAAAGAAGGGGGGAAGCGCCACCTAAGTGCAATATGTAAGATACAGTTTAATTACAATTGGTTAAAAACACTCAGGGATAAAATATATGAAAGCTCATCTGTTATCATAGTCCACCATAGTTCCCAACCTGTGAATGAGCTCGTCCACCAGGCATTGGTAAGCATCGAATTTAGACATGCTATTTTCTGAAATCATTACAAAATCTTATGGCTCCATCTGGCTT
This sequence comes from Staurois parvus, assembly GCF_062004578.1. NCBI lineage: Eukaryota > Metazoa > Chordata > Amphibia > Anura > Ranidae > Staurois > Staurois parvus. The sequence goes on along the minus strand of NW_028317961.1, from coordinate 8,209,706 downwards.
TGAAACCAACACTATAGGACTTGACCAATCACTGTGGGACTCCTCGAACACTCCCAACTCTAACATGTTCTTTATTTCTTTTTCAAAAGCTTACCACCTGGCCTCAGGTATTCTACAGGGCTTTACATTTACACGGTCACCTGGTTCTGTAGTGATGTCATGCTGTATAACTGTGGTCAGTCAAGGTAGGTGAGAGAAAAAGTCTCTATTCTTTCTCACAAACTCTTTTACGTCATTCTGCTGGGCCACTGACAAGATTTCAGTTATGGGTACCTCAGGTGTCATGAGCGCTATGTCCTTTTTAGGGGTTGGTTTTGCCAGTAAACTCTCTGTCCTTCCAAGGGTTTAAGAGATTAGCATGACATGTTTGCTGTGGTTTTCCCTGGCTAGTAAAATTTATAATCTACTTACCCTACTTTCTCCATAATTTCATAAGGCCACTTGGCCAGGAATTTACCATGGGACCAGTACCAGCCCTCTATCCCCAAGGTACAGACCCTGGCACCCTGTAGAGTAGTTCAAAAGGTGAGTAACCTGTAGATGCCTGAGGTATCTCCTGTATAGTAAACGAGGAGAGAATGGGGTACAGCAATAAAACAAATCCCAATTTCACCCATCTTTGTCCACCACCTTTTTTAACATGTTCTTGATCATTTTGTTAAACCATTTTGTTCTACAAGACCATGGGGGTGGTAAATAGAGTTATGGAGATGGGAGATTTGAACAACTTACACAATTCTTTAGTGACTCTGGACATATAAGGTGATCTGTTAATATTTCCTATTTCCTATCCACATGACTAAATACCTGGACGAACTCTTTGGCAATAGTCTTAGCTGAGGTATTACGAAAGAGAATGGCTTCAGGACATCGTGTGGCATAGTCCAATATTACCAGTATGTGCTGATGACCCCAGGCAGAATTTACCACTGGTCCCACCAGATTCATGCCAATTCTTTCAAAAGGCACTTCAATTATCTGGTTGCTGTACCAGCGGACTGTGAAATTGGGGTGATGGTGCAGAGTATTGACACTTTAGGCATGACGCACAATATTCTTTAACATCTGCATATAAACCAGGCCAAAAGAATCTCTGGGTTTTCTCTATATCCCGGTTCACCCATTATATGACCATGGGCTAAATCTAACCCCTTGTTTTACCACTTGATACAGCACGTTATTTGAAAGAGCCACGTTGGGATAAGACACCCCTACATTACGTTCAACAGGTTCCCCATCTATCATTTTAATATTTTATCTGGCTGTAGTAAGTGTGGAGTCTTTCAATTGTTCCACATAAAAATCCTTTTTTCTGACCTCTAAGTCAGGCACCACATTCTGTCTACTCTCATTATTAGAGTCCGAGATAATTTCTTGTTCAAGCTCTGGGCTGGATTCCAGCTCCTCCTGCTCCCCAGCCATTACAGAGAAAGGGAAAGGATCTACCCTGCCCTTGGACACACCAACAGTTTCCCCTTCAACTTTTCAATCAAAAGGGTCAGAAGCAGGGCTTTTTTTCTGGCAGAACGTGCTAGAACGGCATTCTAGTACCTCTGCCAGAGCACTATCTCACTCTCTCTCTGTCATAAATATTATAGGCGGCTGCTGACTGAATCAAGGTGACTGGCGGCAGCGGAGGGATCAAGCAGCTGCACTCTGAGAGAATGGAAGGTGGAGTGATCTGCACTCCTCTCTGCCTCTCCCTTCAGACCAACTGGAGGCTCATTGGCACCAGTAGTGAGGTGTGGCGCAGGCGCAGTCCTGTGATCAACTCATGGACTGGACTCACCGGATCCGGAGTGGGTAGCTAGCCAGTCCTCCTCCTCCTCAGCCTCCTGTTGTTAACTCTTGTGTAGTGACCTAATGAGACAAATTTTATGGTGATATAATGATTGATAAACAATGCTACTTAATGGGGGTTCTACTGTCTCTTTGATGCACTGGGCTGTTTCTGATGCAATGGGCTGTCTCTGATGCACTAGGCTATCTCTTTGATGCACTGGGCTGTCTCTTTAATGCACTGGGCTGTCTCTTGAGTCTTTAATAGACTGAACTGTCTAATTGCTGGATGAGACTGTCTTTGCTGAACTGTCTCTTTGCTGAATTGGACTGTCTCTTTGCTGGACTGAACCGTCTCTTTGCTGATTTTGGCTGTCTCTTTGCTGGACTGAACCGTCTCTTTGCTGAATTGGACTGTCTTTGCTGGACTGAACCATCTCTTTGCTGAACTGAACTGTCTCTTTACTAGACTGGGCTGTCTGTTTACTGAATCGGGCTGCCTCTTTGCTGGACTGAACCGTCTCCTTGCTGAATTGGGCTTTCTCTTTATTGGACTGAACTGACTCTTTGCTGGACTGCACTGTCTCTTTGCTGGATATTTGAGAATGTCTCTTTGCACAATGTATGGGGTTGTCTCTTTGCTAAATTGCTGAAAAGTTTGGGGTGTGTCCTTGCTGAATATATGGGAATGTATCTTTGAATATATAGGGATGTCTCTTTGGGGCTGTCTCTTTGCTGGATATTTGTTGATGTCTCTTCGGATATCTCTTTGCTGAATATATGATGATGTCTCTTTGCTGGATATTTGGGTCTGTCTCTTTGCTGAATATATTGGGATGTCTTTGCTGAATATTTGTTGATGTATCTTTGCTGAATACATGGAAATGTATCATTGCTGAATATTTGGGGGTGTTTGCTGGATATTTGGGATGTCTCTTTGCTGAATTACTGAGCTGAGCTTTCTCTTTGATTCTCTGGGCTGTCTCTTTGCTGGACTGAACTGTTGCTTTGCTGGATGGGACTGTCTTTGCTGGACTGTACTGCCTCTTTAATAGACTGAACTGTCTCTTTGCTGGATGGGACTATCTTTGCTGGACTGAACTGTTTCTTTATTAGATTGAGCTCTCTCAGGTTTTGGCTTCCTGAGTCCCAGGTTAGAGCAACTTCTTGCTCCAGTCCTGCTTTATTTATATCACCTGCTGGTGGTCACCAGTGAAACTCAAAAGCAGGTTCAGAACCAACACTGCCAAGGTGGCCTTGAAAACTCAGACTGGATTCCATCTTAGTTTCCTATTTATTTTATTTTATTGCAGGTACTTATATAGCGCCATCAATTTACACAGCACTTTTACATTTATTGTACATTCACATCAGTCCCTAAGCCTCAAGGAACATACAATCTAAGGCCCCTAACTCACATTCATACATACACATTCTAGGGCTAATTTAGACAGGAGCTAATTGTCTTCCTATGAATGCATGCGAGGTGACACAACGTCCATTAATCACCTCAACCTTCCCACTGTCACAATATTATATATATATATATATATATATATATATATATATATACACACACACACTGTATATATACATATACTGTATATATATAATTTTCAAATGCTGCCTGGAATGCCAGCATAGCAAAGAATTCTGTCTGAAAATCTTCCTAAGACTTGTTAGCCTTCTTCACAATTCTTACAATGCAAAATTAATTGGTGCTCTTTTATATCTGGGCTAAATTGCTATGGAAAAATATCTTGAAAATTTTCCAAGTTTTTTTTTCATCAAATATTTAACTGCACCATTTAAAATAATGACTAATTACTGTTTCTTTCTGGAAAAAATGTAGCTTTTCATATTGTTTGTTTAATGAACAGATGTTCTCGCCTAGTGTGCCAGAGCTTAAGATATAAATGTATAAAACATAGCATAAGTTTTCCATATGGCTTGTTAAAATTCAGACAATCCAGTTGTGTTCCTTAACATCTATCCCCCATCCCATTTGAGGTGCCATTTATTGTAATGTAAGTAAACTAGATTAGCTATAACTTGTTTTAACAAATTGCCCTATTAAGGGAAGTGTTAGGTTATTTCAATATTTGTAGAATATGGCAGATTGTAATATGTTCAGATACCTTCACACACTTTAATACAACACTACCAAATAATGAATAAATATGAAGACATCTGGTCCACATAAATCCAATCATTAATATTAAAGTAGTAGTTTATAATCAGATGTGTCTAATGAGAAGGTTTATGTATTTTAGCAGGAACATGAAGCTCAAAGAAAGAAGTCCTGAAGAAACAGACCATTCATAACAGATGGAAAGGCACAGTTTTATTAATGAGACAAGAAGATGTAAATATACCAAAAGAGGATAAATTATCATCTGCTAATTCAGTTCACAATTAAATAATGTGGAAATTAAAACATAAAGACAGTGTCAATTTGAGCATTTTCCCTGTAAATCAACTGATCAGTGAATCTGCACTTTGGAATTTTCCTAACAATTGATCAAAAATGTCTGGCCTAAAGGCAATTATAGGAGTAGCTTTTGATACTAGTGTTTAATTAACTGTTATTATGCTCTTGTACTTTTTGATGAGCGAATGTGCCTAGGTTTTATTTGTAAATTTGGGAAACTGTGAGCTTTAATCCAAACCCTATTGAAGTCAATGTGGAGCTCAATTTGAAATCAGTTTTAGCTATTTGCAGGGCTAATAGAGAAGGAATTATCAAACAAATTGCATTGTGAACTGGACACTGAACTGAGGAACATATATCAATGCAAATAAATTTGAAAAAATGTATTTTAGGAAGAGGGTCTTCCTCTTTATGGGACTTTGGGGGCAACATGGAAAAAACATCAATCATTTCAATCACTGACTTGAGAGATGCCTGCGACAGCGATACTGCATGCTGGCATCACATAATTTGAATCTGTAATACATTTCCTCACTTTTATAACATTGCTTGACTTTAAATATAATCCAGTAGATGCCACTAAATGCATATCCATGAGAAAAAATCTGCCAGGTGCTCAGAAAAGCATGATACTTATAATTCAAAAGGGGTTTAAAAGGGTAACACTTAGAAGATGACCTTGGGTCTCTTTGAAACATCAAAATAAGCATTATCACTAAGTGTTACCCACGATAAATGCTTAGTGGCCATGCTCAGGCTAACCAGGGCTGATGAAATGAATGCCTCTGACTAGTGAGGGTGCAGGCTGGGTGCTCGACTTATCTTTTTGAAGTGCTTGACTTTCATGACAGCAGCACCCCAATCTGATGTATTATTGTAAATAGGAAAACAATTGTTTTTTTACAGTAGTTGTGGATGTGACACCTGGGGGTTTATTTACTAAAGCTGGAGAGTCCAAAATCAGACTCCCTTCTGCATAGAAACCAATCAGCTTCTAACCTCAGCTTGTTCAATGAAGCTTTGGCAATGAAACCTGGAAGCTGATTGGTTTCTATGCAGAAGTGAGTCTGATTTTGCACTCTCCAGCTTTAGTAAATAAACCCCCTGATGTCTTTACTGATCTGTAGCTGGCATAAACTGACTTGTGAGAGTAGTAGCTAGACAAAACAAATCTAAAAGCTATAATAAATTTGTAATCTTTCAATAAATTGATTTTAGGCCCTCACCTTTGTGGCCCAACAGTTTCATAGTACAGCTGAATGCTTCTTTTTTATTGCAGTACTACACTGAATTTTTTAAAAAATTCTAAAAGTAGAATAAAATGTTACCGCAAACTGCACCAAAAATATTCAAAACCACAACCCCATATTCCCAAAACTCCATCCCTGTATGTGCAGTTATCACCAAAATATGTGTCTTGTGTAAAATGACTAGTGTCAGGACAGTTCGCAGGCACTTTAGTAAGCAGCACATTAAAAGACAGCTGCAGTGTGGGACTTTTTTATGTACTGATTCTGCTGCCAACAGGATCACTGTAGTCTGCAGCTTCTGCCTGTAGCCTCTCAACTATGATAAAAAGGCTAGCCATTTGTGCATCTATTTCTTTTCTGTTTTTATTCAAAGAACTTTGTGGGAACAGCACCTCAAAGAGAAAACTTTCCAGCAAAAGGCCTGCACTTATTGCTGGAACAAGATCCATTCTCTCCCTCCTTGAGCTGTGAAGTAGTTCAGCTAGTTCATTTTTGCAACCATCTTAGCTAGTTTAGATTTTTCTTTGCTATGCTGTCAGTGGCAGGGTCCACAAGATCACAGATACGTGGATGGGTGAATAATGGAACACAGATTTTTCATTATGCAATCAAAGTTAAAGTGTATGATTTCAGTGAAAAAAAAACTTGATGCGTTGCACAGATTATACAGAAGATTTACTAAAACAAGTGAATTCAGAATCTGGTGCAACAGTGCATTGTAACCAATCAGCTTCTAACTTCAGCTCATTCAATTAAGCTGTGGCAATAAAACCTAGAAGCCGAATGGTTTCTATGCAGATTTGCATCAGATTTTGCACTCTCCAGTTTTAGTAAAAAAAAACAGGCTGTATTTAAGCAGTACAGACCAGATAGGTGTTCATAAAAAGAAATATAAATTGGAGTATATTATTTCACAGAAAAATAAACATACTCAAACAAACTCAATTCAGACAATACAAGCAGCTTTATAGCTCATGGTTTGAGAGAGAGAGAGAGACCACAGAGGTTTCTAGCAATAAATCAAATAAGTTTATTATTTCCCTGAAAAAAGAAATACACACTGTAGCAACTCCATGAACAGTCTTTAAGCACTTTTACTAGGCTGAACTTTTATCAGGAGAGACACCTGCCATATTTTAATCTGAAAATCAACAGTACAGTATATTTAATTAGATAGATAAAGCCAAAATATTTTGTTGCAACTCTATGCACAGTATTTAGGCACTTTCACAAATTCATATTTTGAACAGGACACATACCAACCAGCTTTAAATAAATACGTCAGCTTTAGAATGTATTGATTTCACTGAACAAAAAGTTCACAAACAGTTCCTCTGTGTGCACTAATAAATCATTTGTACAAGGTTTCATCTTGGACAGGGTACCCACAAGAAATTAACATTACAGTGTAATATATCTCCAGACAAAATCCAAAATATTTTTATGCAAAGACTAGAAATCAACATCAGAGTGCTATATTTTCACAGAAAATGTCTCCAAAATATTTTTGTAGTCATGGGCCTAGTAATCAAGCATTTGTACTAGGTCCCATTTTAAATAGGAACCCCACCACCTATTTTAAAATTGAGAAATAAACATTCACTCAAAGTACTGCAGTGCCTATGTGCAAAGTCATTTGTAGCAGGTCCCATTACTGCAGGACACCAACTAGCTATACATGTTGTATGCAAATTTACTAGCCTGCAATTTTACAGTTAGAGACCAGGTAAAATTTATAATGAAATAAAAATACAGTGTACTGATCTAGCTATGACCAATGGTCCAGACTGGATATCTAATAGTCCAATGAGTCTGCTACTCATTTCAGATAGTGAATCATATTGTTTAGGTAAATTTTTACATTTGCCCATGCAGAACATTCTTGACCCTTATTAGTTGTGTGTATGTCACTTTTGCATAATATATGCACAGAACTGAATCACTTGTAGTAGACCCCATTTTCAATAATAGCCCAACAGCAATTGTGAAATCTAGATATCAATATTAGTATGTTGTTTAGTCCCAAAATTGCCTGCATTTGCAGTATAATGTTTATCAGCACCAGGCCCCAACTTGAGCAGGATAACCAAAGGGACTTTGTAAAAGCTAGAAGCAACATTACATGGTCATTTAGTCCCCCAAAAAAGTGCAAACAAGATTTTTGAACGTATGTTCCAAGTATTAATTTACTTGCATTCAAGCCCTAATTTAAATAGGACCACCAAGAACCATTTTTGAGTGCAGGAATTAACATTACAGTATCAGTTAGCCCTACAAAAACACCCAAAATACAGCAGTGTGTTCCCAGTATTAATTTGCTCTCAAGCCCAGTTTAAATCTAGAAATCAACACTGTAGTATCCTTCATTCCCAGAAAAAATGCCCCAAATATTGTATTGAGTATGTTCCCAGAATTAATTTATTCATGCTTAAGCCCCAATTTGAAACAGACCCTCAAAAGCATTTGCAACTTGAACATTACAGGATTATTTATTCCCAGTAAAAACATCCAAAATGATGTAGCATGTTCCCATTATTAATGAACTTGTGCTCAAGCCCCAAATTAGAAACAGAAACACCAATAAGGTTTCTTTTTTTAATCCAGAAAAAAAACATTACAGCTTGATTTATTCCCAGAAAAATAATATTGTACTTTTACAGACACTCTTTAGACACTTTTGCTATGCTGCCTTATCAGTAAGATTCAAAAGAGACAGCTTTGAATTAAAAAAAATCAGCATTACAATGCATTTATTTCTCTTTAAACTGCACTCTAAAATACTGGAGCGATAGTGTGTATGGCCCTTAAAGGCAATACCTAGTCCACTAAGCCATGGACACAGTGGGTCACAGATCATGCTGTGGTGACCGGAAGGACATTAGATGATGTCCCTGCAGGATAACAGAGATATCGCCCACCCATATAATTTTAATAGGCTGGGTGGGAGATAGTTAAAAACAATAACTAAAACATGTTTTTAACAGGACCAACATCATCCAACTTCTCATTAAAAAATCAACATTTCTATGCATTTATTGTACTGACAAAAGAGAACCTATACTATTCTAATGAGTAATTGTGCAATCTCGAAACACTTTTACTAAACACTACATTCAATCTCTTATTTAAAATCTAACAGAAAGGAAAAGAAATGAAAACATGAAAGAAAAAGTGCCCATCCCCCAAAAATAAAACCCAAAACAAAACAAGGGGAGGGGGCACAACAGCCAAACAGAAAGTTGTTGCTATTTCAGACACAGAAAGGTATATCTTCAAAGAAAAATACTCCTGAATGTCTCTAAAATCTGCTATAGGGGAGCTCAAAAAAAACTTTTGTCTCTAAAAATTTTCTGCAATGTTGTACAATTGTAGTTCTTCTGTATAAAATGTGTATTGGTGTTATTATTAATATTGTGTGGTACTGGGCATTTTTCTTTGCTCGTGTTTATGGACTGGTCTCCTCCTTGTTTTATCAGTTCTGTACAATAAATATTCTAGAAGCCTAGGACTTATCTTGAAAGGATAGTTTTCTTCCTAGAAACTAAAAATGTAACAGTGTAACTACCTGTAGAGCAGGGGTAGGCAACCTTTGATGGAGGTGGAGATCTACCTGAACAACATGAAAAAGATCAAAGTTCTTTTTGGGTTCAGCGCCATTTAAAAAAATAAATAACTAGCAAGGCCTAACTAAATAGCAAGGAGAATGTAGAAAAATATAATAAAACAAATGTCACTGTAAAAATACAAACTTAGCCTACCTTAAAAATGGACAGTGTCAGTCAGTAGGGCAGTGGACAGTGTCAGTAGGGCAGAGGAAGGTGTCAGTAGAGCAGTGGATGGTGTCAGTCAGTAGGGCAGTGGACGGTGTCTGTAGGGCAGAGGTTGTTGTCAGTCAGTAGAGCAGTGGATGGTGTTAGTAGAGCAATGGACAGTGTCAGTAGGGAGGAGGTTGGTGTCAGTAGGGCAGTGGATGGTGTCAGTAGTTTTTATTTTTACATTTTTACTTTTTAAGATTTTTCACAATTTCTTTAGGAGCCATGTTGAAAGGGGAGCACTTGGGGGAGGGGCCAAACAGCAGAAAAAAGGAGGAACAAGGACGGAAGGGGCATCGGGGGAGGCTTTTACTACAACTGCTGCAGGAGGAAAATCTCCTGGAGCTGCTCCAGGAAGACAATAAAGGGGATCTTTGGAAGGCAGGTATTTTAAAAATCGGAACTCCCAGCAAGTGGCTGGGGATCAGGATTTTTCTGCCTCTCCAGCACAAGGCTGCATAGGCAGCTGCCTTAGGGCACCAGGGTGCAGACAGAAAATCCTGATCCCCAGCCGCTTGCAGATTTTTAAAATATCTGTCCATGGGAGGGAAGGGGGGGAGGACACTGCTGGGGGGGAGGGGCCAGAGGTCACTGTTATGGGCGAAAGGGGGGCAGAGGACATTCGTTGGGGGGGGTGAAGGGGGCCAGAGGTCACTGCTATGGGAGAAAGGGGGGGGCAGAGGATACTACTGTGGGGGTGATGTGAAGGACACTGCTATGGGGGTGGCTCTGCCCATAGCAGTATCCTCTGCACATCACCTCCCCCTCTACATTAGTGTCCTCTGCCCCCCCTTTCTCCCATAGCAGAGAGCTCTGGCCCCCTTCTCCCCCGCAGCAATGTCCTCTGCACCCCTTTCCCCCAGCCTCCTCCTCCGCTGCTGTCATCCTCAGTGTACAGCGGACAGCGGAGGACAACACGGCTCAGGACGGAAGGTGGGAGGAGGAGCTGGCCAAATGAACTTTTCATATTAACATGCAGGTGATTGGTTGCTAGGTCGGTCCTAGCAACCAATCACCTGAGGGTTAATATGAACATTTCATTTGGCCAGCTCCTCCTCCTGCCCTCCATCCTGAGCCGTGCTGTCTTCTGCTCTCTGCTGTGAGCTGAGAATGTCACAGCAGCGGAGGAGGCTGGGGGAAAGGGGGGGAGAGGGACCTGCTCGCAGTCTACCTGTCACCTGCCTGCGGTCGACAGGTAGACTGCGATCAACGGGTTGCTGACCCCTGCTGTAGAGAAATTCATCCTAAAAGCAGAAGCGTTGGAGGCCTAAAAAGAAGAATTTGGGAATTTAAAAATGTAGAACCCTTCTAGCTAGCTAGGGGGAGCTAGATGATTATTATTGTAGTTAGAAGGCTGAGGAGCAGCCAGGGAGAAATAGTCAGAGGGTCAAATTTGGATAAGGGCTTAGAGGCTCTGCAGATCAGTTCCTTGATACCTCCTCCTGCTCTAGAATTTTGGAGAAGATTCTACTTGAGGTGATTGTAGCCGTATTAGTGCACTTGCGACAGAAACAATTGAGTACTGAAGTTTGCATTAACATACAATTTTGAGGACAAGCTTTGGGGTTATGTCCCCTTCTTCAAGGTCCAGGCAGTACTACTTCACAAAGTTTTAGCAGAATGTTAGAAGAGATGTTGAAAGGGGGAGAAGAAAAAACCCCAGAAAGAAACACACACAAACAAATGTACACAGCAATGGTTATAAGGCTAGGATTAGACTAGAGATAAGACAGCAATTTCCTGAATAGTTTTGAAATTTCCTTTAAGAACTAAAATATTGAGGTCTTCCATAGTGTGGTCTGATTGTGCGAAATGGTGTCCCACAGGTGTGCAAAAGTCATCTTCTTTATGTTCCTTGATGGTATGTTTGTGCAAATTCATCCTTGTTTGCAACTTCTGTCCTGTTTTGCCAATGTAAGATCCTTTGCTACATTTTCTGCACTGGATAAGGTACACAACATTACTAGAAGCGCAGCTGTATGATCCGGATATATTGAAGATCCCTTTTGAGTGTCTGACATTTTTTGATGGATTGATTTGGCTGCACAGTTTGCAGCATTTTTTTTGCAGGGTTTGCTTTCATTATTTGTGACATCTTGATCAGAAGGAAGTTACCTACTAATTAGTTTATTTCTGAGGTTGGGGGGTTGTCTGAAAGCTACTATTGGGGGTTGCTGGAATATTTCTTTCAGAGTTCCATCCTCTGTTATAATGAGTTGTAAATCTTTGATTATTTTTCTTATTCCTTCTAGTGCTGGGTTGTATGTGGTTACTAGAGGTGCACGGTTGTTTGTTTTTTTCTCTTTGTACTGAAGTAGATTTTCTCTTCGGGTTCTCAAGGCTGTGTTTATGCTGGTGTTGATAATTTTGTCCTTGTAACCTTTCTTATGGAAGGAGTCTGCTAGTGTCCCTAGATCTTTATCTCTGTCTCTTGGGTCAGAACATATTCGGTGGTAGCTAATGGCCTGACTGTGTATGATGGCACATTTCGTGTGTTGGGGGTGGAAGCTGGAACTGTGGAGGTAGTTGCATCTGTCAGTGAGTTTCCTGTATATTGAGGTGTGAAGCTTATCATCACTGATGTATACTGTGGTGTCTAGGAAGTTGACATGTGTATTTGAGTATTCCATTTTTAGTTTGATTGATGGATGAAAAGTGTTGATCAATGAGTAAAATTGTTTTAGGTTTTCTTCACCTTCTGTCCATATGATGAAATTATCATCAATATAGTGATAGTATCTGTATGGTTTTGTTCCATGCTGTTCAGGAATTTTTCCTCCAGGTCAGCCATAAATAAATTGGCATTTTGGGGTGCCATTTTACTTTTCATCGCAGTACCCATACATTGTAGATAGATGTCTTTATTGAAAGCAAAGAAGTTGTGTGTAAGAATGAATTCAATGAACTGTGTAACATCCTAAATAGTGTATTTGTGGTTTGGTGAGGATGATAAGGATCTGTGACATCTAGCTAATCCATCCTTGTGAGGGATATTACTATACAGGGATACTACATCCATAGTCACTAGAAGTGTATTAGATGGTAATTGCTGTATGTTGTTGATCTTGTTCAGAAAGTCAGTTGTGTCTTGCAGGAAACTAGCAGTATTCTTGACTAACGGTTTTAAAATTTTTTCTAAAAAGCCTGAGATTTGTTCGGTGAGTGTGTTCATACCTGTTATGATGGGTCTGCCTGGATTTCCTGGCTTGTGGATTTTGGGCAGCATGTAGAAGTCACCGATTTCTGGATGATCCGGAATCGCATTTATAAGTTCTGAATGTAGGTGGGCTTGAAGTGTTTTAATGAGACCATTGCTTTGTAAAGTCCTGGGTCGGATCATAATCCAGTTTTTTATAGTAGATGGCATTTTGCAGCTGCCTCTGGCTTTTTTGTATGTATTTGTTTGTATCCATCACAACAACTGCTCCCCCTTTATCCGCTGGTTTGATGGTGATGGCCTGATTACTGCGCAAATAGTGTATAGCCCTTCGCTCTAGTGGTGAAAGATTGCACAGAATTTTTTTTTTGCTGGGTGGATATCAAGGATGTAGCTCGCAGTCTGAAGCTATCAATATAGGTATCCAGTTTGGGGTTGCGTCCTTGTGGAGGTGTGAAGCAGCTGTTCTTTTTCTTTGTGTAGCACTCCATTGTCCTAGGATTCCTTTCATTACTGTGGAAATATTCTTTGAGCCTTAGTCTCCTGAAGAAATCCTCCATATCTGACAATAATTGTAAATGATTCAATTTGGTGGTTGGGCAGAATGTAAGGCCCTTGGAGAGGATGGTTAATTCTGGTTCAGAAAGTTTATGATTTGACAAATTCTAGAAGCAGTGGGCGGGGGTGAGGAGGGGCTGATCTGCATACTCAAGGGACTCTGGCCAATCTCCAAGCAAGAGGCTTGACATGGGACCAGAGCAGCCCTTAAGTATGACTGAGTTTGCTCTGCAGCAGGGAGAGTTCGGGTAGAAGACTGAGTGAGCAGGATGCAGTATGGAGCCTGGGAAGGGGTTCAGGAGAGGGGCCTGCCTATAGGTGGAGGAGCTGGAAGGGAGGATCTCTCAGTCTCAACCATCCCCTGAGAGAAAACAGCCTGGGAAGCAGGGAAGGGGCTAGCCCAGCATAAGGCCTGAAGGCAGCCACCAACCCAAATGCTTCCAGGAGAGTGAGTAATACCACACCACCTGGGCCAGATAAGGGAAAAGAACATTCAGGTGGGAAATCTGACTAGTCCCCATCTGGGACTGCTGATCTTAAGGTGGCAGATTCTGGGTCCAATTGCCTAGGTATTCTATCAGGCAGCTTGGTGAAGAGGAGACTTTATCTGGGGTCTGTGGTGGTACACCAGGAGAGGCTGGATAGCTCTCCAAAGAAGATAAACCCTTCTGGGTACTTGAACATAGTTTCAGGAACTTGTCCTCAGTTTAACAGTTTCTTGGGCATCCCATGTACCCCTCATCCCCATCCAAATTCAAATCCCCTTATAAAATCCCAAAAAACAAGTTCAAGGACTGTTTACTGTCTTTGGACATGCACGTTGCCTGGCTGCGCAGGACCATAGGGTATTGCTACATGTAGAGGCTCATAATTCCAGTGTCTTTTATAGTAACCTGCACTGCAGTTGCCCCTAGCAACCGGCAACCAACAAGCCAGGAAATGTACTTGGAACAGTGGAAGTGTCACAGAGCTTGTCGGGGAGAGGGAAGTGTGCTGTACTGCCAGAATTGTGATTGCTGCTGTGATTTAAAGGATTGTTGCTAATGTTGTTGCCCATAGCAACTATGCTGGGCTTGTCCAAACATATCCTTGCTGTTCTACAGGTGGCTCCTAACAGAGACTATGCCCTCTACTTGTCTGCAGATATCAGAAAAATGTGCATTGCTGTCCTGTTTGCTGTTGTCCGGAGCAATCAGAACGGCCTACCAGTCTGCAAAAGTCCCTTTGCTGCTCCACAGGTGGCTCCTAAAAGAGATTATGTATGTTGTGTACCTGAAAATGACAATAAAGGGTTCATTGCTACCTTGCTCACTGTTGTCCGGATTGGCTCATCAGTGCCTACAAGTGTTTTACTTTTCTACAGGTGACTGCCACAAAGGACTTGCTTGTCATTGTCTTGGGCAACCAGAATGGCCTGCTACCCAGTGGATTACAGATGCTCAGCTGCCCTACACCAGTTAGGCTTAATGACTCTCTTTATTCAACAGTGTTCAGTGGGGAGGGGGGGGGGGAATCATCACTGCTACAATTACTACAGACATCCAGTTGTCCAACCAACAATAGCTGGAACGAAGTGTCTTGCCCTTGCCAGTGAACTGCCCATGTGTTTCTACCCAGATTCAGCATTGCAAAAGCCTTCAATCTAGTCAGCACCCTCCCATTTGGAACAGCAGGGGTTAACACCAGCACGGTAAAGTTCCTGCAAGGCAGTCTCCCTAGTGCCAAAAGTGTCTCAAGGAGGGGTGTGACCACACCCAGTACACCCAGTATGCTGTGAGAGAGAGTGAGTGGAGGAAGATGGTGGCTGCACTACCGATTGGTCTACCCAAGATTAACCTAGTGGATAGCCCTGAAGCATAGAAGTGGCTTTGCTCTAGGGCTAGTGGAAGGAGTGGACAGTCTGTGTCTGCTGTGTCCTGATTGCAGGAGACCAACTGCCCTGATCAGAGTATGGATCAGGTGTGGGCATTGTGAGGTGCCACTGATCAGGCTGCTGCCCAGCGATCTGGTGGCACATGCATACACAACGAATCTGCATACAGGACTGTGCATGGAGAATCCGGAGCAACAGAAGGTCAGAGAGTGTCTTACACTAAAGGTTACTGCATGCTATAACACAGTCAAGTGACTCATTTGCATAAATTATTGCATGTGGTAACAAAATGTCCAATTCACAAAAAAAATAATGATTCTGCGGTATTTAATGCAAAAAAAAAATGTGTCAGTAAATACCGCAAGAAATTGTGCAGTAACCTGGTAAGTCCATATCACAAAAGGACCACGAAGTCAAAAAAGTTGCAATATTTATCACCAAGGTATCACATGTGGTATTTCCTGTTCCTGTGAAGGTGTAGGAATTGGTTCAAGATGGAGGTGATTGAATGCAAGCTGCTGCAGTTCAACATGCTGAGAAGGCATATGAGGAGACGGAGAAGAGTGGAGGTAATGGCTCCAAGGCTTTTCATGGAGCACACACTGCTGGATGATTTAACAGAGTCGTCAGCAGTGCGTAAGTTCCATTTGACCAAGGAGCTAATACTTATGCAGTACTTCCGGCTGCATCTAGGTTTGGAGTCTACCGCCCAGCGGAGTCATGCAATACCAGGCATGACTAAATTGCTGGCTGTGCTGCATATCCTTGGCAAGGCCTCCTATCAGATGGTTGCTGGTGATGTCATAGGAATATCTCAGGCATCCTTTTCTTGACTCCTTGACATGGTGCTACAGGGCTTCCGGCAAATTGCACCATCTTATATTTACATGCCCTCATCATGGCTGGAGTGGGATCAAATTAAAGGAGGATTCTACAGCATGGCATTGATTCCCAACGTAATTGGTGCTATTGATTGTACACATGTCCCCCTATTCCCTCCCAGTCACAAGGAGCACATCTACTCATACACAAAAAAGACTGGGTGCTGTAATAAAATCAAAAGGTGCTTCAACAAAGTATTAGTTTATGGGTGCTCACACTTATGCAACCATATTATTTTAGTTTTTTATTTTTACTTCCCTTCACCTAAAAGATTTCAGTTTGTTTTTCAATTGAGTTGTACAGTTTATAGGTTACATTAAAGGTGGAAAAATATATCTTTTCATGTGACAACACTGAAGAAATTACACTTTGCTACAATGTAAAGTAGTGAGTATACAGCTTATATAATAGTGTAAATTTGCTGTCCCCTCAAAATAAAAAAACACACAGCCATTAATGTCTAAACTGCTGGCAACAAAATCAAGAACACCCCTAAGTGAAAATGTCCAAATTGGGCCCGAAGTGTCAATATTTTGTGTGGCCACCATTATTTTCCAGCACTGCGTTAACCCTCTTGAGCATGGAGTTCACCAGAGCTTCACAGGTTGCCATTTGAGTTCTCTTCCAACTCAATCTGGAGACATGCTTGGCCAGTCCATCACCTTTACCCTCAGCTTCTTTAGCAAGGCAGTGGTCGTTATCATGTTGAAATACTGCCCTGTGGCCCAGTCTCTGAAGGGAGGGGATCATGCTCTACTTCAGTATGTCACAGTACATGTTAACATTCATGGTTTCCTCAATGAACTGTAGCTCCCCAGTGCTGGCAGAACTCATGCAGCCCCAGACCATGACACTCCCACCACCATGTTTTACTATAGGCAAGACACACTTGTTTTTGTACTCCTCACCTGGTTGCTGCCACACACGCTTGACACCATTTGAACCAAATAAGTTTATCTTGGTCTCATCAGACCACAGGACATGGTTCCAGTAAACCATGGCCTTAGTCTGATTGTCTTCAGCAAACTGTTTGTGGGCTTTCTTGTGCATTATCTTTAGAAGAGGCTTCCTTCTGGGACAACAGCCATGCAGACCAATTTAATGCAGTGTGCAGTGTATGGTCTGAGCACTGACAAGCTGAACCCCCACCCCTTTAACCTCTGCAGCAATGCTGGCAGCACTCATACATTTATTTCCCAAAGACAACCTCTGGATATGACGCTGAGCACGTGCACTCAACTTCTTTGGTTGACCATGGCAAGGCCTGTTCTGAATGGAACTTGTCCTGTTAAGCCGCTGTATGGTCTTGACCACCGTGCTGCAGCTCAGTTTCAGGGTCTCGGCAATCTTTTTATAGCTTAGGCCAGTGGTGGGCAACCTTTTTTTTCAACTGAGCCAAATCTCGCCAAAACCACGATTGAAATTTATTTTGAGAGACACATTTTTAAAACTGAAAATACATCCCCCATATAGTAATTCATCCCCCATAGTAATTCATCCCCCATAGTAATTCATCCCCCATATAGTAATTCATCCCCCATAGTAATTCATCCCCCATAGTAATTCATCCCCCATATAGTAATTCATCCCCCATAGTAATTCATCCCCCATAGTAATTCATCCCCCATATAGTAATTCATCCCCCATAGTAATTCATCCCCCATATAGTAATTCATCCCCCATAGTAATTCATCCCCCATATAGTAATTCATCCCCCATAGTAATTCATCCCCCATATAGTAATTCATCCCCCATAGTAATTCATCGCCCATATAGTAATTCATCCCCAATAGTAATTCATCCCCCATAGTAATTCATCCCCCATAGTAATTCATCCCCCATATAGTAATTCATCCCCCATAGTAATTCATCCCCCATATAGTAATTCATCCCCCATAGTAATTCATCGCCCATATAGTAATTCATCCCCCATAGTAATTCATCCCCCATAGTAATTCATCCCCCATATAGTAATTCATCCCCCATAGTAATTCATCCCCCATAGTAATTCATCCCCCATAGTAATTCGTCCCCCATATAGTAATTCATCCCCCATAGTAATTCATCCCCCATATAGTAATTCATCCCCCATATAGTAATTAATCCCCCATATAGTAATTCATCCTCCATAGTAATTCATCCCCCATAGTAATTAATCCCCCATATAGTAATTCATCCCCCATAGTAATTCATCCCCCATATAGTAATTCATCCCCCCTATAGTAATTCATCCCCCCTATAGTAATTCATTCCCCATATTGTGTCAATTCACTTACCTTTGCTCCGCGTGTTCCTCTCGCCGTGTTCCCGCGCCGTTCCGGTCTTCAGGGCGGACTGTGAGAGGAGAGGAGTTCGTCAAGCTTTCCCGCCTACATCCTGACAGCCAATGTTTGCCACGCTCCGCGGGCCAGATTAAAAGGTCCGCTGGGCCGTAGTTTGCCCATTGCTGGGCTAGCTGCAGAGTCCTGACTTTTGGGGCGGCCGCCCGAGAGGAGGGAGGGGAGCCGGCGCCCGGCACACAGAAGAGCCGCATTAAAGTATGTAAAGAGCCGCATGTGGCTCGCGAGCCGCGGCTTGCCGACCACTGGCCTAGGCCATCTTTATGTAGAGCAACAATTCTTTTTTTCAGATCCTCAGATAGTTCTTTGCCATGAGGTGCCATGTTGAACTTTCAGTGACCAGTATGAGATAGTGAGAGTGATAACACCACATTTAACACATCTGATCCCCATTCACACCTGAGACCTTGTAACACTAAGGAGTCACATGACACCAGGGAGGGAAAATTGCTAATTGGGCTCAATTTGAACATTTTCACCTAGAGGTGTACTCACTTTTATTGCCAGCTGTTTAAATATTAATGGCTGTGTGTTGAGTTATTTTGAGGGAACAGCAAATTTACACAGTTGTACAAGCTGTACACTCACTACTTTACATTGTAGCAAAGTGTCATTTCTTCAGTGTTGTCACATGAAAAGATATAATAAAATATTTACAAAAATGTGAGGGGTGTACTCACTTCTGTGAGATATAATTTTGAAGCTGCAGTACAGATTTAAATGTCTCCTTCTACAGACTACTGCATTAACAGTATTAACATAAAAATAAACAATTGTAACCATCCACGTGACAGCAGAAATGCAGAGCTTCAGGTCAACATTAAAAAAAACTATAACTTAAAATGAACAGCTCACAATCATGAAAAAAATGTAAAAAATAAAAAAATAAAATAAATAAATTGTATATATATATATATAAAATAATAATAATAATAATATATATAAATACATATACAGTATATTTATCTATCTTAAAGATAGACTTTCAACCCCTGAATCTTTCCTGTTACTGCTGTCGCTGGAATAATGCTTCTGAGAGTAGGCACAAGCCATCTTAGACTGTTTTAAGAAAGCAATATTTTGTTTCTGATACTCTGTTGTATTTTGAAACTCTTTCAGGAAAACATTAATACTAGAGATGAGCGAATTATTCAAAAATTCGATTCGGCTGATTCGGCGAATTTCAGGAAGAAATTCGATTCGATGCAAATTTATTCGCTACGAAGTTAACTTATAAAAAGGGTTTCTAGGCTTCAGAGAGCCTTTAAATTAGTGCAGAACACTGTACCTTTAATTTAAATGCCCTTGGAGATGAAGAAGGAGAAGGAGAAGGATGAGAAGAAGGAGAAGGAGAAGGATGAGAAGAAGGAGAAGGAGAAGGATGAGAAGAAGGAGAAGGATGAGAAGAAGGAGAAGGATGAGAAGAAGGAGAAGGATGAGAAGAAGGAGAAGGAGAAGGATGAGAAGAAGGAGAAGGATGAGAAGAAAGAGAAGGAGAAGGATGAGAAGAAGGAGAAGGATGAGAAGAAGGAGAAGGAGAAGGATGAGAAGAAGGAGAAGGATGAGAAGAAGGAGAAGGATGAGAAGAAGGATGAGAAGAAGGATGAGAAGAAGGATGAGAAGAAGGAGAAGGAAGAGAAGAAGGAGAAGGAGAAGGATGAGAAGAAGGAGAAGGAGAAGGATGAGAAGAAGGAGAAGGATGAGAAGAAGGAGAAGGATGAGAAGAAGGAGAAGGAGAAGGATGAGAAGAAGGAGAAGGATGAGAAGAAGGAGAAGGATGAGAAGAAGGATGAGAAGAAGGTGAAGGATGAGAAGAAGGATGAGAAGAAGGAGAAGGATGAGAAGAAGGATGAGAAGAAGGAGAAGGATGAGAAGAAGGAGAAGGATGAGAAGAAGGATGAGAAGAAGGAGAAGGATGAGAAGAAGGATGAGAAGAAGGAGAAGGATGAGAAGAAGGATGAGAAGAAGGAGAAGGATGAGAAGAAGGAGAAGGAGAAGGAGAAGGATGAGAAGAAGGAGAAGGATGAGAAGATGGAGAAGGAGAAGATGGAGAAGAAGGAGAAGGATGAGAAGAAGGAGAAGGATGAGAAGAAGGAGAAGGATGAGAAGAAGGAGAAGGAGAAGGATGAGAAGAAGGAGAAGGATGAGAAGAAGGATGAGAAGAAGGAAGAGAAGAAGGAGAAGGATGAGAAGAAGGACAGTTCTGTGACAGTTTCTGTCTATTTCTGACAGTTCTGTGACATTCACTCCATACAGCGGTTTCAACCGCTGTATGGAGGGAATGTCACAGAACTGTCAGAAATAGCCTATTTCTGATAGTTCTGGGACATTCACTCCATACAGCGGTTGAAACATTGTATCTATTTGTTTCCATAAATGACATTCTGCAGATACACTTAGAGGAGCTCTGCAGATACACTTTTTGCCGGCTTGGAATTATTCTTATTTTCATCCTACTTCTTCTTCTTCTTCATCCTCATCCTCTTCTTCTTCTTCTGAGGATGAGGATGAAGAAGAAGACGAAGAAGTAGGATGAAAATAAGATTAATTCCAAGCCGGCAAAAAGTGTATCTGCAGAGCTCCTCTAAGTGTATCTGCAGAATAGAGGAGCTCTGCAGATACACTTTTTGCCGGCTTGGAATTATTCTTATTTTCATCCTACTTCTTCTTCTTCTTCTTCTTCTTCATCCTCATCCTCTTTTTCTTCTTCTGAGGATGAGGATGAAGAAGAAGAAGAAGAAGTAGGATGAAAATAAGATTAATTCCAAGCCGGCAAAAAGTGTATCTGCAGAGCTCCTCTAAGTGTATCTGCAGAATAGAGGAGCTCTGCAGATACACTTTTTGCCGGCTTGGAATTATTCTTATTTTCATCCTACTTCTTCTTCTTCTTCTTCATCCTCATCCTCATCCTCTTCTTCTTCTTCTGAGGATGAGGATGAAGAAGAAGAAGAAGAAGTAGGATGAAAATAAGAATTCCAAACCGGCAAAAAGTGTATGTGCAGAGTTCCTCTATTTCTGACAGTTCTCTGACAGCTCCTTCACATGTACAGCGGTTGAAACATCTGTATCCTAAATGGAAACTAATAGATACAATGTTTCAACTGCTGTACATGTGAAGGAACTGTCAGAGAAATGTCAGAAATAGCGGAGCTCTCTGCAGGGACACTTTTGCCGGCTGATCGGGAAAAATCCGATTCGCGCACCCGAAGTAGGCAAATATTCGGATTCGACGCAAATCGAATTTTTCCTGAAATTCGTATCGAATTCCGGTTCGCCTGGTTCGATTCGCTCATCTCTAATTAATACCCTTTGGCTGGTCTGTTATGGAGATCAAATTATTTTTCAGCATTTCTCTATGTTTCTCCTGAGCTTGGTGAAAATGTTGGCTTTGTTCCTGATCAAGTTCACAAACTATGGGATATATCTGAATATTGATCAATCCTGAAGTACTGACAGCCAATCTAAATTCCTGAGGTCCAAGAATGTCAGAAAAGTGCAGATATCCCCCAAATTACCCCCTTTTTGCAAATTAGACAGTCTGACGTATTTCATAAGAGGCATGGCAAGTTTTTGAAGTTGTAATTTTTTTGTCATAATTTTTCGGAAATTTAAGAAATTAAAAAAATGATTTTCACCATTTTATTTTTACATACTGTCACCAGTGCAGTACAGCATCATCATATAACTGGCATGGCGGTAATCAGGGACACCGACTGCTGACAGTACGAAAAAAAAAATTGATAATTTTTTTTAATGTTTTTTATTTTGTTATTATTTTTAATTTTTGTATTACTTTTTTTTCTCTTTTTTAAGATTTTTTTTTTATATTTCACTATGACCAAAGCAGTATAATGTTACCATAGTAACAGATTTAAATGTCTCCTTCTACAGACTACTGCATCAACAGTATTAACATAAAAATAAACAATTGTAACCATCCACGTGACAGCAGAAATGCAGAGCTTCAGGTCAACATTAAAAAAAACTATAACGTAAAATGAACAGCTCACAATCATGAAAGAAATGTAAAAAATAAAAAAAATAAAGTAGTATAATGTTACCATGGTAACATTGTACTACTTTGGGGAAGTGATCAGTATTTTTTTTCTTCTTTTTATTCAGTTTGCTTATAGCAAAGAATTACTTTGCTATAAGCAAGCATTTACCTGAATGAAATCGATTAACTCAGGGTTTTTTTTTTTGTGATTAGCTGTGATTTGGCCACGGCTAATAACTTGACACAGCTGGGCTGTGATTGGCCCAGCTTGTGCATGTGATCGCTGTGACCACTCAAAGCTAGACACACGTGTATACAATGGATGGCATGAAAGGAAGCCATCCATTGTATACAACTGTCATGTGACCTGATGTGATTGGTCACAGCAGGTCACATGGTACTGGCAATGGGGCCAGTACACAGATCTGTCATCGGCCGTGTCCGAGGTACGCGGCTGGTGACAGATCACACCGCAGCGCGGACCTGCGGGCATGCGCAATGCGCGCTCCAGAAAGGATGCCATATGGCGTCCACCCGGAGGAATAAGCTGTTGCCGGCCGGCCGCCATCTTGCTCTAGGCCGGGCGGCAACTGGTTAATAGAGCTCAATTATTTTTTGGGTGGCTAACAATATTGCAAATGTAACACTTTTAACCTTTAATTTTTTACACACACATAAAAAACCCCAAAACTATAAGAAAGGGGCAGGAACTGAATGCGCAGCATAAGTGTAGGGCTTGCATGACTGAGTTGGCTGGGAAGGCTAGAGTCAAACTTGTTAATTGGTCAATTTAAAGGGATGGTAAGGCTTCCCTTATCGGTGGACAAGAAGGTGGGCAAGGTGCGGTTGGAAGTGGCAGCAGTGGTCTGGTAGAAGTTCCTTAAGGGTCAGTGGGAGCCTGGTCGGTGGAGAAGACATTTGGTAGACAGTGCTCACGGCCATAGTTCTGCTGTTGTAGTTGTCATGGAGGACATTGAGAGCATGCTTGCACGGCCTTGGGCGGCACTATGGTGAATGGCCCACAGTGGCTGAATGCCTGGATGAACGGGCTGTTGCAGGGGTCGGGGCAGGCTCCAGCTTTGCCTGCCCCGGTGCGGTCACGGGTGAGGAGGTCACGGCCTCCTGCACGCCTTAGCCCTGAGGTGACCTCAATGGTTAGCTGCCACTCTGGGAGCCCCTTTAGGGACCCTTCAGCCCCAAACGCAAAGAGATGGCCTCCTCTTGCTGCTGGCGGGGCTGGGAGGAATCCCCGTCTTGGGAGGGATCCTGACGGGAGATCTGCTACTACTGCATCCTCCCGGACCTCTTCTTCTGGATAGTGGGACGACATGGCCGGTGCTTAGGGTACTTCCCCCTCAGGCGGTGTGGCCCAGTGGGGGAGAGCAACTGTGGCTGGTTTGGGCCTTGCTCCGGGGGCAGCCGAGACCACCTGCAGCAAAAGACCTGGTCAGGGACTGGTTGGCGGTTGCGCACTGTCAGAGGTGCTTCTCCGGCAGGAAGAAACGACAGTGCAGAAGGATCGGATG
Source organism: Staurois parvus (assembly GCF_062004578.1). NCBI lineage: Eukaryota > Metazoa > Chordata > Amphibia > Anura > Ranidae > Staurois > Staurois parvus. Next base: position 8,186,102 of record NW_028317961.1, on the reverse strand, counting down.
GGAAGGCACCCTATCACTGCAGCCTCAAGTGAGGATGAAGACTGGAGGAGGGGAACTCTCGGATTCCGAGGCTGGAGAGGTGCTGGAGAAAGAGGCAGATGTGACCAGGACTCAGCTGGGATCCGGAGTGACGGCTGTGCGGCTCAGCGATCCACACCAGCCTGGTAATCTGTTTGTTCTTTGTCGTCTGTCACTGTCATCCCTTCTTGTGTCAGTCAGGTTCCGTCGGCTGGGGTGTTAAAGGGGGGGTCTGCTGGGGGGGCTTGTGTACGGGGCCAGGAGCTGGTACGGAGGGGGTAGGACCAGCGGTGCCGGCGAACGCAGAGGTTGGGCAGGATGGCTGTCCAATGTCCTCCTGGCATTAGTGAAGGGGTGCAGGGAAATATTGGCATGGGGGGATTCCGGAGCATTCGCTTTACCGGTATGTTTGCCAGATCCCACGTGGATGTTGCCGGGGGATGGGAGAGCTGCCGTTGCAAGAATTTCTCAGTTGCCATCGGTGCCCCTCCCTGTCGTGGCCCCCTCTGTCCCACCTGGTAGCACTGGAGTATCCCTCAGCTCGTCCACAAATGATTTGTTAGCAGTTTTGCCCTCACCGGCGGACAATGGCTTGCAGCGTGATTTGGCCTCTGAGGGGGTGCACGTGTCTGACTCTGTGCGATGTGAAGTTTACATTTGTTATAAGGGTCCACTTGGGGCACACCTTTGGTGCCACATGAAGGAGAAGATTTGGAAGGGAGAATACTTTGACATAGTTTCCTTGTTACCATTGGAAACATTTAATCTGGATAAAATGAAGCCATATGAGTGCAGGAGGGATGAGGAGGAGAAGCGGCATTATTGACTTCCCCGAACTTTCCCCAACTAGCTTTTCCCCAACAGTGTCATTGAGGAAAAGGCGCTGGACAACTTGGACTCCATTACTGAGGCCCAGAAAGTGTATGGGGGTGAGGCATGGTGTGGCTGCGCTATGATGAACAGTTCCATCAACAGAAGGCTGTTAGACCCTCGATTAGGTGGGATCATAAGGACATCAGCTTGTGGATGAAACTTCTGACCTAGGCTAGGGCCGCTCCTTCTCCCTTTCTGGGGGGGGTGGTTGTGGGGGTGTTGCTGCCTCGTCATCATGGGCTGCGAATGTAATGGGTTTTGCTGGTAGTTTAATGAGGGGACGTGTCGATTCAGAGGATTGTGCCATTTTTGCCACGAATGCTCCAGCTGCGGAGGTTTACATCCATCGTCGTGATGTTTTAAGCAAGGAAAATGGAAGCTGACCAAAGCTGGAAAAACGGAAGACACCAATAAGGGTGGAAAAGCTGGCACTGTTCTTAAGTAGATACCCTGAGTGGGCCGCTGCCTGTTTCTTCCTACTACTTGGATGTAAAGTCGTCAGAACTTGGGGTTCACCCTGAAGACACCAGCTGCTGGAGAATTCCTCTGATGGACTCTGTATTTACATAGACTTTACCTGTGTAGGTACGCCAGAGCAGCACATAGCCTGGTTAAGAGTAGGGACTAAGGAATTAGGGATAATGACTGTTTCATCTGAGTTCTTGTTGAACTGTTTAGTCTGGTTTTAGACTTTGTAATGTTGCACTTTATACTCAGGCAAAGTGTTAAACTTTGCCTTCTGCCTGGTCTGAAGTCCTTGAAATGGGTGCATTGCACATAACCAGCACTATCACACATAAAGTCTACTACTTGGGTCACACATGGGGTATGAAGAGTCAGCACATTAAGGGTCATTCTAGTGAAAGGTATACATGTGGTTGCCACAAGCAACGGAAAGGAACAGTTAGCAAGTAGTGTCGGAATATGTGCCTTTTATAGGTGGAATTGCCATGAGGGAGATGTTGTTGACACTCCCTATGTCACAATCCATCTCCCATAGCAACTGGAACAGAATTGCACCGCAGAGGTCCTCATCCTGTACAGAGCTATGGAAGTTCAAGATTTAAAGTAAAGTGCATGGTTGGACCCGCACTATGTGCTACTGGGAAAGATGTACATTTACACGGGGACCTGAGTGTTCTGGAGAACTGGAGAATAGTTGTGCAAGTGTACAAAGCATATATTCATCTCTGAGAGCGGAGGTCCGCCTTAAGGTCGAGCATTCCTTGTTGGCAACCTCAACTTTGTCCCAGGGCATTGGTGTAAACGGCACAGAGTAAAGGTACCCCATGTGTGTGAAATAGAGTGACCCTGTCCAAGGTGCCTAGCATAGCCCAGAAGAACCCATCGGGGGTTTTCTCTCTCATGTTTCCCACACTTGGCGCCCAATAAGTTAATTGGAAAACATGGAGGACGTGACCATCTTCCCATCCATGCTACCCACCTTCTTGCTACAAGTGCAGGAAGGGGAGAACTGCCTGGAGGTATAGTTGAACTCATTTATTTTCAATAGGTTTTTATTGAGTTTTACAATGTTACAAAAATACACCTGAAGGCCAATTTTGCTCATGCATGTTTGTTGAGAAATGTTGTCAAATGAGAGACCAGCATATGTCACATATACCAAGAAAAGTGGCAGTCATCTTAACAGGTGAACTAATTATGCATAGATTCCTGAAAATAGGTAGTGACAAAGCAATGCGCCATATTATAGCCCTTGATATACTTAACCCAGACATGTAAGAGAACAGAAAAATTACAAAAACTAGTAGACAAAAAGGGGAAAAGAAAAGAGAATAGAGAGGACTGCAACAAGGGGGTAGGAGGGTAAGAGTGACAAGGGTAGGGAGGGGGGATAAACAAGGGCAAAGTTGGGAGTTTGGGAGGGGAGGTGTCCATAGCCCACTAGGGTGTACCACATAGAATGTTGCAATAAATCAAAATTATAGTAGATGTATATCAAAGGTAAAAGGAAAGAAATGCAAAAATCCAAGGGGTCCAGATTCTCAAAAATTAGCGTCTCCTTAACACGACTTTTGACTTTTTTTTTTTAATTTAGAGATAGGGGTTTTCCAGTTTGATGATGTTGTGAACTTAGCTAAAGCATACCTAAAGGTGCCTGTGTTACAATCTAAACAGGTCACAATTCCAGTTATGTGATGCCAAGCCTCATAAACTAGAAAACAAAGTTCTCAACCTCCCTTGAATGAGCAAATCCTCCTTCACTTGTTTTCAACCCCAGAGGGAGTGTCACGTACCTGATGGGAGACTGAAATGACGAGGTCGGCCTCACTTGTGTCACTAGCCCTGACCCCACTGGAGTTGGAACAGAGGGAGTCTAGGACCCAGGGTAACAAGAGCGCCAGTAGTTGTTGTTTGCAGCTCTTGCAGATGATGACTCTGGAAGACTGATGATCTTCTGATTCAGGCACAGTAGTAACAAGCAGAGCTGGTCTTGTAGATTGCCAGGCATGCACCAGAGCAAGGCAGGTAAGAGACAGGAGCAATGTCATGGGAATAGCCAGGGTCATCAACAGTCAGGCAGCACGGTACAGAATCAGAAGGAAAGCAAAGGTCTGGAGCAGAGCCAAAGTCAGGAACCAGTATCAATAAGGAGAGCAATCAGAGTCAGGTGAGGAACAAGCCGGGAAAGCAACAAAGGAATCACACAGGAACAAGCAGGACACAGGGGAGCTGAAGACCAGTCAGCACTCAATATGGGCAGAGACACTCTTTAAATAGGCCGTCTGGCGCCAATCTTCGCCGTGAGTGTGCACGTGCGCGGTCGCGCATTTCTGCGCGCATGCGCACAACCGGTAATTCTTCTCCGGGAATTCCTATTATGCGCATGCGCATTTCCGATCGCAATTCGTCTTGCCAGAAATCCCTTACAGGGAGTGCTGTCAGTCTAGTAAGCAGGGAGCAGAGCTAGATGTGGCCATGCTGATAGCCACACCACTTTCAATGTTTTCCATTCCACTGTAGTGCTAACAGGCACAGCCTACATGAGGGTGACAAAGCTGCTCTGAATTCAGGAGCACTGCAGCAGCATTGCCCCACCATTACAGGAAGCTGTATGATGTAGAATTCACTGGTGAGATCAACAGATGTGTAACTGCAAGGGATCTAAGTGAAAACAGATACACTTACAATAAATGCCACTGCACATATTTTTTAAATAGGAAGCCATAGTTATACTTTAATTGCTTCAAAGTGACTTTAGCTACTAAAATCATTATTGTTTTGTTTTAAAGATCATTTTGTGTCTGTTAAAAATATAAATATGTGAATAACCATACCCTGGCAGCAGCTTTAAAAGTGTATTATGCTGCAAAGTGCCAAGACCTAAGACTTCTGAATTACTTTCTTCTTTGTACCACTTGACAAACCAAGTGACCAATTCTGAACATTACTTTTTACTTCACAAGCTGTAAGGGGGTTACATTTTATTAAAGAAATCAATGGCCAGATATGTGACTAAAGTGCACAGGCTGCACGTTTGTTGTAACTTTGAAGGCAGTTTGAATCCCTACTATAGGACAGGCTTGTTTGTAGGGTAAAAGATGAAACGTGAGAAGTCGGTTGCTAGCATAAGAGAATGTGAAACAGATGTAAACCCAACCACTAGAATCATGCAAAACCCCAGCCAAGAATAACCAGATATAATTTTGCTCCAAAATTTGGCTCCAATACAGAGATTTCCCCCCACACTACTTTTTTTTGTTGTTAGATGTATTCAGTCTGATGGACATCATTGTTCAGATCACTTCCTCTGAGCCCAGGTCATCCTGGACTTGACAGCCTGGTACTGGATCGTGATAGGAGAAGTTTCACATTGATGTGCTCATTTCTCTCTCACTCTGCTTTCTCTACCTGTAAGCATGCTTCCTATCAGCACATGAAATGATTGTCTCTATGTACTGTTTCTTCCTCTAACACTTCAGACCTCAAGTTCAGGGACTGCAAGAGGCTGATACCATCAAATTCAAGTACTTACACTGTTTGCATATTTGTGCATTTTATATCTGCCTGGAATATTGCTTTAATAAAAAATATCCAATTAAAGATTGATGCAGCGCTTTTCCTTTAGATAAAAAATCTTTTTAGGAGCATAAGCCACCTGGAAAGACCTTTCTTGTGAAACTTCTGATTTTGTTAAACTCTATTGTTGATGCTTTATTACAGCATAAATTTTGACTTAAAGACATGTCTCCTGATAAATGAACTTTGTATTATTCTATAAGCAGTTAAAACAATATAGTTAGGTGCCAATTGATACATATTACGTTCATGTCTCCTATCTGACTCCAAGTTGTATTTCAACTCATATTTTCTTCACTTACATTACTATTCATTTTAGTGTGCAAACACTAACCCATTGGTCTCCAAACTGTGGTCCTGGGGTCGGATGTGGCCCTTTGCTTGCATTTATCTGGCCCTTGAGGCATGATTCCTGCCACTGACACCAATAATTGGGCAATATTCCTTCCAATGCCCCAACAATGGGGCATAATTCCTTCCACTGACAACAAAAATGGGGCACTATTCTTCTGCTGACACCAACTATTTCTCCCCCTAATACCAAAGATTGGGCATTGTTTGATCCACTGGGTACAGTCCGGCCCCCCTAAAGTCTGAAGGACAGTAAACTGGCCCTTTCTTTAGAATGTTTGGAGACCCCTGCACTAATCCATTCTCAGTAAGTCCTCCTGAGCTAAACTATACTACACACACACACACACACACACACACACACACACACACACACACATACAAACACTTGCCTGGTCTTGTTTTCTTTGCTCAGCTGAATCCTCCTCACTGCTGGTCACACTTGCTTAGTGAGCTCTTATAGACTTCTATTGGGCTGTCTACCATATTTTTGACACCACATATTCACTTCTTTGCTGGTCTTTCTCCCCAAGGTGGATGTAGCCATATTACCTGGGGAAAAAAAATATCTCTCTCCGGAAAGAGGTCAGGTTGCAGATATGCTGAATTAATGCTTCATGTTTGTCAAAGAGCACCATATAAGTATTTATTGCACACCATTGCTAAACAGAACATCATGACATGTACCCACTTTAGCAGTGCCAGTGCCCAGGGCGAAGATGGCAAATGGTACCCCCACCGTTACCCAATCTCTCCCAACTCAGCATTTTACCCACCGGGAATGAAGATAGCTTCTACTTCATCCCATTTTGGGCCATGTGAAATGTCACATGACAAGGGAGACAGAAAGAGGGGCAGTCTGCCTTCACCCCCCAGTGGCTATTCTTAGCGTCTGCTTTCTTCCACCCACAACAAGTTGTGATTGAAGGGAAGAGAGAGCACAAGGCTCCTTTCACTAGCTATTTGACCCCTGCTCCTTCTGACAGAAGTGACGCTGCAGCCAGTGTGTTGCAGGAGAAGCTCCCAGTGCACCAGCAGGGGCTATGCTAAGATTGTAAAAAACCTAGGGCATCTTTGGTTACCCCAAGGACAGCAATAATATGGGATGCTGTTCATGCAGAGTGAATGATAGGTGTGGCCAAACTGGTAACAGGGAGATGGGCTTGAGGGGCACGGTTAAACAAAACCTAGGCTTCCTTGTGCCTATAAAATATGCATTGATTGCTGAACCACAAGTCTCACAGACACACATAAACGTCAGCACAGCCATAAAAAAATAATCACTGCCATTACATTTTGTACACTGAAAACAGAATTAGAGCTAACACTTTCATAATGTATATACATGCAGCGCTAATGATAAATAGATATTTATATAAAAAAGATAGATCATATATAAAACAGTATCAGCACAATATCATAAAATTGCTCTCTGTGTCACTAAAATAAATGATGGTATATAGATATTATATAAAAAGCAACATAAGCAATCAATCAAATAAATGTGCGCTCTATGGCGCTAAAAACAGTAACGTGAGAACATCCAGACTTGACGTCATAAGGTACATATAGTGATGTATAGAAATTCAAAGTTTAATAGCAGCAAAATGGTGAAAATCCGTGACCAAGGTGTCTAAAAAGGATGAGTATAGATTGCACTAACCAGAAAGCGCAAACTAATGTGCATTTGAGTAAATCAAGACCAACTCCTGGTAATCTGCATCTGGAAACTGGAACACTAGAGGTCATCTGGCAAGCGTCAGTTAGGCAGGTAGCACACCATAGGAGTATCCAGGCTCCAGAGATACATTCTCCAAACAGTAGAGGGAACCAAACATGCAGGTAATGCAGGGTCACCAGGATTCACCTTGGAGGGGGGGGGGCTTGTGATGAACAAGCCAAAAAGAAAAGATCTCCAATAGTGGAGTACTTTTATTGAAACATAGGGGTGATAACAAAGCAAAATACACTCACAGACTGGTGTATGACAGCAATCAAAATGGCGGAGTGACCTCACAGGGTAAGGCACCTTCCTTACGCATTTCATGCCAGAGTGCAGGGCTCTGGGATGTGTAATGTACAACGTTCAAGGGTCATGAGTATGTACTAAACAGAGTGATTCTGTTAGTGACAGGTTTTAGAGTACATAACACTCATATAGCAGAGGTCAGGAGTGTGTAATTCACAGAATGTAGTGGACAGAAGTGTGTGATGACCAGTAGAGGTCAATAGTGCAAACAAAAAGCATAAATCCCCTAAAAATACGCCTTCTAGTACAATCCCTGAAACGTGTAAAACCTGGGTAAAAGTTTTGTGAAAACATTTATAAATAGAACCCTAGTTGTTCTAAAATTATCACTGGTTAACAGATATTTATCTATGTTTTACTTTATTTTTCCTTTAAATTGTCAAGAAAATTTGAATAGTGTAGGCAAATTTTTTGTGTATGACTCATTTCAACTGTGTGAGTCTGTGATTAAGGTCAGGTTACTGCAGGTCAAGCTAGATGGCTTAAAAGGCTTGGACACTATCGCCTTCACTTGGTTTTGGAGGACCACTGGAACCTTCCAGAAGCCAGTAGGCGGGAGAGGTGGAGGCCTAATTTGCATGTTTACAGGAGTCCCAATCCCAGGTTTGGAGGCCCTGGTAGAGAGGTGGACCAGGCCATAAATATGGGAGAGTCAGGTTGGCAAGGGAGTCAGTGAAAGATGGAGTGCTGAGGAAACTGTCTGTGGCCTGGGAGCGGTCCCCTAGGTCTAGGGGGGGGCTGGCATCCAGGCTGAGCTTGGGCTGGCTGAGGAGGGTCCATTCAGCAGTACAGCATGAAGAGGTTCAAGGCCTGGGAGCAGTGGGAGCAAGGAGGACAGAGTGAGTACTTCAGCACACCCAGGGATTTACAAGGGGAGAGACTGCCACATGTAGCTAGCTTTCAAAGGGCAGCACTGTGCAGGGGCATATCATCAAATCAGTGACCACGTGTGCAAGATCAAAAGTTGGCCCTAGGCATTGAAAAAGAAAACAATGCAGTGAAAACTGGTCCTGGTTTAAATTGCATTAAATATTGGGCATGGCTTAAGAAGGTGTGGTTAAATAGAGTCTGAAATTACTTACATAAGGAATGTGGTAGTGTTGAATAGGGAATCATGGGTGTGTTTACTTTTGCACATTTGCGTATGTTGGGAGTGGAGTTGGGAGGCATTTCAAAGTGTTTGGGTGTAACTATTTTTTGACACTCATAGATTTTTTCACTAAAACTAAAGTCTGCTATATGATATAATGTTATTTTGCTAGGTTCACTTTGACAAAGCATCAAGAAGCTTTTAGCCTTCTGATGCTTCACATGCTCTCCATTGAAGCTAATAGTGCAGTGTTCACTCCGTTAGCTTCCAGGGACCAGAGAAAGTAATGATTTTCATTTGAAAGCCAACAGTATGCTTGTAAAGTATACACACTCCCAGATGCTACAGTTGGAAGCAATGTGTTTAAGAAAAGTCAAAGATCATATTTCTCCATTTCCGTGATGGTCAGGTTAATATAACCCAGCACAGAGTTCCCCCTTAAATCAATATCCTCAGAGTTCCCTTTTACATCAGTCTGCAGTGTTCCCCCTTACAGTGCTAGGGGAACTCTGGTGTGAAGGGGATGATGTAAGGGGGGATGCTACAGACTTTGGTGTAAAGGGGAACTCTGATATAAAATGGTCTCTGGTCACCAGAGCCCCCCTCCTTACATCAGAGTCCACAGCATTCCCCTTTACATCAGAGTTCCCACTTACATCAGGGTCTGCAAGCATTGCTTTTCACATCAGGGTCTTCAGAGTTCCCCCTTGCATTGTGAGGGACAATTTTGCAGACTCTGATATAAAGGGGAACTCCAAGGACACTGATTTAAGGGGGAAGGCCAGGAACTCTGATGTGGGATGGGGGCTGATGACCACAGACCACCTTCCACAGAGTGAACACACTAGGGTACGGTGAAGTTACTTATATAAGGGAAACCTTTATATCAGTGCCTCCCCTTACTTTAGTGTATTCACTCCCCTCTTAAATTAGTGACCTGCCCCTCATACTGGCCTGTCGGTGCTGTCACTGACCTTCCCTCAGTTGCACCATGCAGGGATGACATAAGTCAGAAGAACCTCTCTGGGCTCCAGCTTGGCAGCTCTGGTTTCATCCCATATTCTCCTCTACACAGTCCACACATATCTGACTCCTCCCATGACCCCCATCCTGGCAGCATTCCCGCTCTTGATTCCTCCCCAGGCTCCCCCTCAAATACTGCAGACATGATACAAGAGATGGTCAGAGATTATGGAAATGATACAAGAGATGGTCAGAGACTACTAACAAGGTAGAACAGATGGTTAGAGATTGTGGACATGATACAAGAGATGGTTAGAGATTGTGGACATGATATAAGAGATGGTTAGAGATTGTGAACATGACACAGGTGATGGTTAGAGGCTGTGAACATGACACAGGTGATGGTTAGAGGCTGTGAACATGACACAGGTGATGGTTAGAGGCTGTGCACATGACACAGGTGATGGTTAGAGGCTGTGAACATGACACAGGTGATGGTTAGAGGCTGTGAACATGACACAGGTGATGGGTAAAGGCTGTGGAAATGATACAGGAGATGGGTAAAGGCTGTGGACATGATACAGGAGATGGTTAGGGGCTGCAGCTACGGACATTATACAAGAGATCGTTAGGGACTGTGGACATGATAAAAGAGATGGTTAGAGGCTGTGAACATGATACAGGAGATGGTTAAAGACTGTGGCCATGATACAGGAGATGGTTAGAGGCTATGGACATGATACAGGAGAGGGTTAGAGGCTGAGGAAATGTACAGGTGATGGTTAGAGGCTGCAGACAGGATACAGGAGATGGCTAGAGGCTGAGGACAGGATACAGGAGATGATTATAGGCTGCAGACAAAATACAGGAGATTATTAGAGACTGCCACCATGGCACAGGATCAGGAGATGGTTAAAATTTCACCACTGCCTGCCATGCCTTCTCTGCAGCATGTAATTCCTTCCTTCCAGGCTGTGTTAGAAGCCGTCCATACGAAGGTACACCATGTTAACAAGCCCTAATTCAGTGGTCCATAAAGGCAGCGGCCACTGAGTAGTGGCATGCATAAAGGCAGCAACTGATGTTAGCTGGCTGTAGACACACAGCACCAGTGCCTACCATACTCCTGCACACTCACTCCCCTTCTGTGTTTCCCTGCCACCTTAAGGGTGCATTCACATTTGTGCATTCACACTCATTCATGCAGTGATCACATTCAAGTGATTGGCCCCAGATGCAGGCAGTCTCCGTCTGGGGCCAATCACTCGCAAGTGACCGCTGCATGAGCAATTACATGTGTGTGGGCATGATTATCTGCAAGACCTGGCAGCTTCCCATTGCTTTCATGGGGGCTTCCTACCTGCAGCTAATTGCAGGAACCCCCACTAAGTTCTCACAATTGATCACACACAGGGTGAATTCACAAGTGTGAAAGCATCCTAACACTTTACCACACTGCCACCTTAACAGCTTGCCTCTCTACCACCTTAACATCTTCCTAACATCCCATTACATCCCACCAATACACATTCTGGAGCAAACTAGTGGAGGTTACATCCTTTCTGGCAGTATCTCCAGCATGGATAGTGAGCTCCTTTCCCGCCTGTAGTTTCAACAACAGCTGGCAATAGACATACACCACCTCCTCCTCTGAGCTCTTTCTGCAGCCAGCTCTAAACATGTTGAGTGGGAATGCTGCAGTCTGCTAAAGAGGAGATGGAGATGGAAGGGAGGGCAGCAAGGTTCTGTGGAGCCGCTGGCAGTGAGGGTGAGGATCGCTGTCACTTGCAGACACAGAAGCCAACCTTCTGTGTTTACTAGTAAGCTGCAAATACAACTGGTAGTCTCTGGCTTCCGGCACAGACCCGCCCTCTGGGTTTAGTGAGGCAACCAAGGCAAATAGCACAGGCACCTGAAGCTGACTGTGGGTGTCAGCGGCTGGAACTTCAACCACTTGCCCTCTGCGACCCAGCGCTCTCGATAGGTGAATTAGGCAGCCACCTAGGGCGCACTGCTGCCTAGGGTGCAGCCGACCCTTGCCTCACCCCTTCCTCCTCCTCGTCACCCTTCAGGCTCCTGGAGACGGTGTCCATCTCGGAGTATCGGGGGCGCAGGACCGGTATAGAACTATTAGCTAGAAGGTCTCTGTCAGATCCCAGATCATTGCCCGGCTCGAGAGACGGGAGGGTGTGCTGGTGTCCTGGTGTCCTGATCACTGCTGCTCAAGGCTTGTTCTGTTTCTCCAATCTAAGCATTAAAAGTGTGATCTCTGTAACTTACAGTTGTGATGAGATAGCGATAACTCCAATCTTAGTTGAATGACACAGCCAGTGACTCAATCCAGATGATATCTTGTAGATCTTGTGAAGTTTATTCCATAAACTGAGAGAATCTTAAAACAATGAACATCGGATAGGTCAAAAGATCATAATGTGATCTGCTTCATGACATGAGACTAGAAGCTGCAATGCATTTCTGGGAAAAGGGGTGGGCTATCTATACAGCATTAACTAAACCAAAGGAAAGGGAGGAGCAGAGACAAAATTTAGAGAACACTTAAAGGCATATGACAGTCATGTGAAACATGACACTGCCCGTCGAAATCTATGATTTCTATTATACCAAACTTTAGTCCAATATAAGAGATGAAGATTCTTTCCAGGAACATCTGCAAAACAAGAGGGAAGGGAAGAACAAAGGAAAACAATGCAAACATTTAGCATAATACTTGCAGATGTTGGTCTCGAAAGTCCAGGCTGAGACATGGAAATCTATATTCAGAGGGGAAGGCAGCAACATGCACTATTCCTTCATACCTCCCTTTAAATCAAGTTGATGACTTGTCTTCCTCTTTTAAAGGTGTGCAGAACCTTCTTTCATGGTGGATATAGCCAAAATGTGTCCTGAAATGCAGTAGTAGGTAATGCACAACTGCCGCAGTCAGCTGGGTTGAGGCTAGTGGGAACATAGTGCCATTGTTCAGGCGTAGAGAACTTCCTTATGCGTTCCACTCTGTTGCCGACATACACGTAGAACTGTCTTGTGCAATTGTGTATATATCCTAGCACTATTTTGCTGTCTGCATAAAAGTCAAAGGAGTCTATTTCAACATCTGTTATAAGTTCTATAAGCTCAGCAATTTCCACAGCTAACACAGCTGCACAAAGTTCGAGCATTGGAATAGTATGTGCAGGTTTTGGTGTGAGCTTGGTTTTGCCCATGATAAATCCTACACCCACTTCACCACTGGGATCCGTAGCTCGAAGATAAGCCACCTCAGCAATGGCTTCATTGGAAGCATTGGAGAAGACATGAATCTCTCTTTTGGTGGCATTCTTTAAGGATGCTTGGGTGTAAGAGCGTGGTATCTGGAGTTGTTCTAATGCTTTTAGACACTGTTTCCAGGATTCCCACCTTTGTTGTTTCTCCTTGGGTAAGGGGGTATCCCAGTCTGAGCTTTCAGAAGTAAGTTGTCTCAGCAGTATCTTACCCTGAATGGTGAGAGGTGTAATGAAACCTAAGGGATCATAAATTCTGTTCACTGTAGACAAAACTCCTGATTTTGTGAAGGGCTTGTCACAGGCTGATGCTTGAAATGTGAATGTGTCTTGTTTAACATTCCAAAGCAATCCAAGACTGCTTTGTGTAACAGGTCAGATCCTAGTTGGAATTTCTTCACACTGACAGCATGGTCATCAGAAGGAAAGGCTATCATGACCTTGTCGCTGTTAGAGATGATTTTGTGAAGTCTGAGGTTCGCAGTGGCAAGCATGTTCTGGGTTCTAGTAAGAAGGTCAATAGCTTCTTCTTCAATGGGCAGAGATTTGAGTCCATCGTCTACATAGAAATTCCTTTTGACGAACTGTCTTGCATCAGATCCAAATTCTTTCTCACCCTCTTGAGCTGTTTTCCTCAGTCCATAGATTGCTACTGCTGGAGAAGGGCTGTTACCGAAAACATGTACCTTCATTCGGTAGTCTATGACTTCATCATTGACATCATTATTGCGGTACCATCGGAACCTGAGGTAGTTTCTGTAGTCTTCACGGACGATGAAACAGTGGATCATGTGCTGAATGTCTGCCATAACAGCAATTGGCTCTTGTCTGAAGCGAAGTAAAACTCCTATGAGATTGTTGTTCAGATTAGGCCCAGTGAGAAGATTGTCATTGAGGGAGACACCTTCGTGATGAGCACTTGAGTCAAAGACCACCCTAATCTGATCAGGCTTGCGAGGATGGTGGAAATCAAAGCATGGTAGGTACCAACATTCTTCTCCTTCCGTAAGAGAAGGTGCAGGCTCAGTATGATCTCTCTCAAACACCTTCTGCATAAAGTCCACAAAGTGCTTTTTCATCTTGGGCTTCTGGTTCAAACTGCGATTTAAAGAAACAAACTGTGATTCTGCATGTACCCTATTGTTTGGTAGTCTCTTTCTTGGGGTACGAAATGGTAGAGCTGCTACCCAACTGTTGGAATCATCTTGGTAGAACTCTTTACTTATGGTTTTCAAGAATTCTTTGTCTTCTATGGTAGCTGCCAACTCATTGTCTTTAGTGGTTATCATGAACACTGTGTTGCCGATGTTGTCATCCCAGAGATTAAGAGCTTTCTTATTGTCTTTTATGATGTGCCGTTGTGCACTTTTTTCAAACAGTCTTTATTTCACAATATATTTATGTGGTCGTTGTGCAGAACAAGTTGTTCGTCCATTTGACAGGACATGTGTTTTAAAGGAAGAGACTGTGTAGGACCTTATGTTCTTGTGTAGGCAGACATTGCCTATGATGACCCATCCTAGATCCAGACACTGAGCATATGGTGCATTGTGTGGACCGTTGATTTGATGACGTACTTTGTGCACTCTTAGGATGTCTTCACCGAGTAACAGCAGGATATCAGCATTTTCGTCGAAGCCTGGTATTTGGTTGACTATGTGCTCTAAGTGAGAATGGTGAAAAGCAGCTTCAGGAGTAGGAATCTCCTCTTTGGTTTTTGGAATCTGGTTGCACTCAGTGATAGTAGGCAAAGATATTTCCACATTGTCATTCAGAGGAGTAACTACAAGACCACTGGCTCTCCTACCTAAGACTTCTGTAGTGCCGGAACAAGTGCTTAGAGTATAAGGCAGAGCATCTCCAGTTATACTCAACAGTTCAAAAAACTGTGTTCTTGCAAGAGATCTGTTACTCTGATCATCCAGAATAGTATACAGTCTTATGGCCTTTTCAGGTTGACCTTTGGGGTATACATGTACCAAGCATATCTTTGCACAGGATTTGTTGCAGAATCCTTCTCCACAGACCTCTGTACATGTAGAGAACACTGAGGTGGTAGGTGTTGCTTTATTTGGGTGCTCCCCGCCTTGCTTTGCCTCAGGAAGATTGTTTGTGAGTGTAGTAGAGTTCTGCGAATATTGAGCTTGCACATGGTCATCACTGTCATACTCTATACATTTGATGATCGCTTTTCAGTCCTTTTGCAAAGTGCTCTGTGGAGGCACAGCATTTGTAGCAAACCCCAAATTTCTTCAAAAGTTCCTTACGTTCTTGGAGGGTTTTCTTTCTGAAGCCAATACATTTCTTAAGTGGATGTGGTTTGTTATGTATTGGATATTGGCGATTTGGGTCCTCAGTTTTCTTGTTTTGATCAGTCTTTTCAAGAACTGTAGCATGCACAGGTAGAACATTAGTCCTTTTCACTAACGCTGGACCTCTATGGTCTCTGTGCGACATACGTGTGTTTGTAGGTCTTGGAGAGAGTGTACTGAGAAGGTTACAGTCCCCATATGAGAAACTCGGGTCATTCTTAGTGTCTGCAATTTTTTTGATGAACTCTCAGAAGTAGGAAAAAGGAGGAAAGGCAACTCTGTGTTCTTCCTTATATTTTGATTCAAGCGCTGCCCGTCTTTCTTGAATTCCATATGGTAGCTTGAGAACAATAGATTTGATGCCATGAGAGGTTTCAAGGTAACTGAGACCAGGTAAGTTGATGTCAGCCTTAGCAAGTTGAAGCTCTAATAGAACATCGCTGAGTTCTTGAAACTTTAGATTGTTGCTAGCAGAAATCTTGGGAAGCTTTGCAACCTTTTGAATAAAGCTTCTTCAATGGCCTCTGGGCTGCCAAAGGTATGTTCAAGTCTGCTCCAAGCAGCATTAAGGCCTGCAGCAGGGTTGTCAATATGAACTGCTTTGAGCCTCTTGATGCGTTCAGTGGACTGGGGACCTAGCCATCTGATGATCAGATCTAATTCCTCTGTGGCATTGCTGTCTAGGTCACTCATTGTGGCCTTAAAAGTGGATTTCCAGCCTCTGTAATTTTCAGGCTTGTTATCAAACTTGGTGAGGCCTCTCTTAACAAGCTCTCTACGGAGCATGTATTTAGCAAACTGTGACATGTCTGTGTTTTAAGATTTTGGGTGCATGACTGCAGGTGGAACAGAGTTGGTTGTGACGGTTGGTGGACTTACGTGGAGTGACTTGGGAACATATGTTGCTGCTAAGGCATTCAATGCCAGAACTGGCTTAAAGTCCATTGGCACGTTGGTTGGTAGAGTAGTGTGTTTGCTAGGAGGTACTCTGTTGGTGCCAAAGCAAGGTGGACGGTCTATTAAATACATACCAGTGCCTGAGGCTAGCTGGGATGCTGCAGTCTTATGTACTGGAGGATTTAAGGGCAAATAGTCTCTTCTCTGCACATTCTGTACCTCAAGACGGAGTACTCTGGCTGCTGTAACAGGGAGTTGACATTCTGGAGAGGTGTGTGAAGAGTCTGAGACGTAAGGTACAACTGAGTGTCTGGAACTAATGTCTCTTTCGTTTTCATTAGTGGCTTGTTCTAAGACCCTTAACCTTGCCATGGCTGCGGCATGCTCACATTGTTTTTCCAAAACTTAAATTTCTGCCCTTTGGTATGTGGCTTCAGCTTCTTTCTCTGCTTTCTGATGTGCGGCCTGAGCCTCCATTTCTGCGGCCTGAGCCTCCATTTCTGCTTTCTTTTAGGCGAAAGCTGCATGAATTTTAGAAGCTTCAGCATCAGCAGGGGTTTTTATTAGTTGTTGACTGAGTGTAGAAGACCTTGATTGTAGGGATTTGGAAGATCTTGAGGAGCATCTAGTAGATGCAGGGTGATAAGATCTGGATTCATGGAGCTGTGTTATTCTCACTTCTGCCTTTGTCTTTGTTCGCACCACTAAATTGTCTCTTTCAAGATTGAGCTCCGCAAAACTCCTTAATTCTTCCAATGACCCTTGAGTGTTGTACCGCTTTAAGAGAGCAATATATTAAACACACAGTCTTTGATAATTCTCATAAGCAACATTCAATTGCTGGATAGCGCCCTCTAGTAGTCTTGGCTCATGAGATTGTTGGGAGAGAGCAGACATGCAATTAACAGTATTAGACCATAAGTCATTAATATTAGACAGCAATTCTTCCCTGTCAGCATTAAGATTCTCTTGCACTTTCCAGCTTTGTTTTGTTAAGCATTTTTCTCTTTTATCTAAGTCTTGCTCTGGATGAAGCTCTGCTTGTGGTTGTGTATTAGCTTCCCCAGACTGTATATCACTTTCCCGAATTATCATGTTAGCAAGGAGAGGGGTTGATAGAAAGTTTACAGAGAAATGTATAAATTTTTCTGTGGGTGAGCGCAGGTTTCTTAGGCAATGGTTGCAGAAAGGTTTTTTCACTTTCTATAAGATTTCAAAGACAATCCATGTGCTAATGCATACAGATGCAGTGTATAAACTTGCAGTTGTAAGACATTCACATCAATAATTTGTCCTGATACTGATGAGTGTTATGCTGAGATATACTTGTACATTGAAAGTGTGATCTCTGTAACTTACAGTTGTGATGAGATAGCGATAACTCCAATCTTAGTTGAATGACACAGACAGTGACTCAATCCAGATGATATCTTGTGAAGTTTATGCCTTAAACTGAGAGATTCTTACAACAATGAACATCGAATAGGTCAAAAGATCATACTGTGATCTGCTTCTTGACATGAGACTAGAAGCTGCAATGCATTTCTGGGAAAAGGGGTGGGCTACCTATACAGCATTAACTAAACCAAAGGAAAGGGAGGAGCAGAGACAAAATATAGAGAACAATTAAAGGCATATGACAGTCATGTGAAACATAACAAGGCTGCTGATAGGTGGGTAACACCAGTCCTCCTGTAGGCTACATGGGCACGCAGGGGGCCCAAACAGCAGGGAAAACCAGTTGTGAGCAAGACAGGGAGGGTGATCGGGGCAGGGGGAGCAATCACAGGAACGATACCCTGTGTTTCCTCTCCTGCCAGCTTGCAGCTGCTGCAGAGAGAGAAACAGACACAGGGTATCGTTCTTGTGATTGCTCCCCCTGCTGCACCTAGGGTTGCCAAATTTCTCAGCCTAAACTGAGGAATTGTGGGGTCTCTGTGGTGGAGGTTCTTCAGGTGTCCCACTACCAAACACGGGCCAGTACTGCTTTCCCCAGGGATCTATACTCCCCCCTCTCCTCTTCCCAGATAGCAGCTGGCTGGGAACTCTGATGACTGTGCCTTTTTCTGCTCCGCACACAGACATCCCTCTGCTGTTCCGAGCCAGTGTGAAGGTGTCTCTGCCTAGGACAGATGTGCTAAGGAAGAGCTGGCCCCCTTTAGTGCCAGAGCCCGGAATGTGGTGAGTGGAGGCTGTGGACTAGCTATGAGTTGCAATGTGGACCTGTCACCCACCAGCTGCTGTGGAACCCGAACTCCCAGCATGCCCTGACAACTTCTGCTGGACTTCTTCTTCCAGAGGAGCTGGGGAGACCTGTCTGGGATTCACCTGCTCAATCTAGGTTATGAATTGTGTGCCCAGGTTTTAGTCCGCCTGAAACCTGGACACATTATTCAGACCAGAAGCAAAGTCTCAGTGGGCCAGTGCGGCTTCCTTGTCACAGTAGCATTTACTAGAACTGTTCACCTGTATTTTCCTCCTGTAGCAGCTGAATGTTGTCTTCTCTTCCTCTCTCATCGGTATTCAGCCACTGCAGGAGAAAAATACAGGTTAACGGTTCTAGTAAATGCTACCCTTCCTGTCCAGCTTCCTCTTCTTTCTGCTGCCTGTGTGCTCCCCTGGTCCATGCCACACCCCTTTCTTCTGCTCTTCCCAGCCATCAGAGCAGGTGTCTCCAGGTGTAGGGAGCTCAATGATTAGTAGGTGCAGAGGTGCACCGAATAACACACAGGTAGTGGCAGGGGGGGCAGCCGGTGCAGCTGCCCCAGGTGTCACATTCTGAGGGGCACAGAAATTACTTCCCATCCCCCTCCCCTCTTTGAGCCCCTGGAAAACATGTGGCTCAATCCACCTGCTCCTCTCCTCCCACTCTTCTGATGACAGCTCCGTCCTCTGGGTCATTCTCTCTTCTCAATGTCCACATGACAGCTGGCTTGGGGGGTGCAGCTGTCCTGAAAGTAAGGGATCCCCACACTACTCTGTCAACCTCCACCATGCCTGAGCTTGTCACACCACTGTGTGTCTCTGCTACATTCTAACAGGGCCCAGCCAGCACAGCTTCCCCTCCACATACAAATGGGAGAGGCTGTATCTACTCAGTCTTCTGCCCCTCTCTCCCTGGCCGTGTGCTGCATCTGTGAAGGGGATATGGGGAAGGGAAGTTTTATCCTGGTTTGTTTATTAAACTGCTTCCTTCCCATCATACTCCCATCATCTGCCTATAGATGTGATGTATAACAGAATGCCTTTATTAACTTTATCCACTTAAAGCAGTATCAAACCCAGAAGTAAACAATTGTTATATTTCAGCTTACCAAATCGTAGATGTCATGGCTGCATTAGTTCTGCATTAGTTCATTAAAGCTATCCTGCTTTGATTTGTTTCATGATATTGTTAATATTTGCACTGGAAATTGTAGTCCTCTTCATTCACAGCCTGAGCCCTCAAAACCCCCATGGCTCCAGGTGGGGGGGTAAAAAAATATGAAGAAAGAAAGGACACCCCTCCCCTCCTCCCTTCCCCAAGTGTCTTTTCTTTAATTCTCCCTACCTTACGTCAGGGTTATTATTGGCTGCCTGCTGTGCTGTATATAGGGGCTTCTCATTACTTACAGCCTGAGCCTCAAATTGGCTGTCCACAGCCAAAATAATAAAAGCCAAAAATAAAAAAAATAATAAAAACCAAAGCCTTTTAGCCTTTTATTATTGGTTGAATTTGAGAAGATATCTCAGATTCAACCAATAATAAAAGTAAAGGCTGTGGCAGGCAATCTGAGGCTCAGGCTGTGAATGGAGGAACCCTTAGCATTTCCACGGCCACAGTTTAATACTGTACTAGTGGAAGGGACTCAGGGACTCAGGGAGTGCTAAAAGTCCATGGGTTAGGGGTGCAAATTACTTGCCTTGCCCCGGGCAACGACAACCCACGTTACCCTACTGCGCACAGGCTGTTTTATTTTTTTTCCGGGTAGGGTGCAAGTGACTGGTATTGCCTAGGGTGCAAAATAGACTGTATATGGGACATCTCAAAGGCCCAGGGGAAAAGAACAAGATCTGAACTAAGGGAGGAGATGTACTGCAATATGAAGTTGCAGACTAAATGACATACACATGTTAATGATAATTTATTGAATTGTACTGAAAATTGGTGCATTTTGATATGCCATTAACATATGGCGTAGACAATAGTCACCTACAGTCTCCCAAAGGAGAAACTCATGGTCATGAAATGCATAGAGAAATAAAAGATTACAGTATCAGGAAAAATGACAGTCTGACTAATGAAAAATATTATTACAGGTACTTATATAGTGCTGTCAATTTACGCAGTGCTTTACATATATATTTTACATTCACATCACTCTCTAACTTACATTCATACATAAACATACTAGAGCCAATTTAGACAGGATCCAATTAACCTACCAGCATGCCTTTGGAGTGTAGAAGGAACCCAGAGGAAACCCACGAAGACACAGGGAGAACATACCAATTCCAGGCAGGTGGTGCCGTGGTTGGAATTTGAACCATTACCCTAGTACTGCCAGGCAGAAGTGCTAACCATGTAGCCACTGTGCTGCCCAAAATACATTGATCTCTAATAAATTTGATCAACTGATAATTGGGACTGTAGGTGGTATTGGTTGTATGTTTATTTACAGTATGATTTGCATTGGCAAATGTCTTTTTAAAGTGTATCTGAACCCAAAATCAAAAATTTTATATTTTGTAGCTCACTAGTCCTTGGCGTGATGGTTGCTTTCATTTGTCTTTTTTTCAAGCATATTTTGCTTTATTTTCACCTGGTAATCCCGTCCCTGGTGGCTACGTCACTCCTGAAATATATATGTGGAGGGGGCCAGGAAAGCACCCTAGGCTGTTTTCCTGATATGGACTCCAAACCTGTCTATATATCTTCATCTCCATTACATGGGTGGTGGGGCAGGGCTTGTGACAAGGGCACTGCATTTCTGACAAGATCGTTTTCTGTACTTGCTGAATTAACTTGCTGTATTTAGCTTGGGAAAAAAAATACAATTGTTTAGGATAATAAGTAAATGTTGTTGAACTTAGTGTACAGGGATAGTCTCACTTTGTTTTGTCTCCCTCTTTACATTGACATATTTGGTATCTAATTTCTCAACCTAACCTTATCTTTTTTTAAATATACTAAAAAGGGCTATATATTCTTGCGTGTGCTAAAATTAATTTGAGTGAGCCCATTTGTATTTGTTCTACAACATTTGTCATGTTTGTCTTAATGCTTATTTATTGAGCTCCATACAGCTATAAGTATTGAGTCTTATTACTGTGATATATCATGACATTTGCCTTTGATGTAATTTGTATTTTGAAAACTTTTCAATAAAAATAATTGGAAAATAAAATTAATTTGAGCATATATTTTTTTTTTCTACTGAATATATAGATTTAATAGACAGTAGCACAACTATCTTGTGACAAAAAAATGCAAATGCAAGTATTGTATTCTAAAGGGTCTTTGCTTTGAGAATATTTAATATTTTGGAGGTTTTAGGTAATCTTCTGGCCTTAAACATGGGTTTAAATTTTTAACAGATGTGCAAAAAACATCTAAAAAGTGCTACAACATCAAAAGGGTTAAAATACCATTTTCTCCTGAAATTTCTGCTTCTTTCTATCACATTTCACACACTGTACTGAAATAGATGAGTAAAGGCCACATCTCTTAGCAAGTGTCCACACAGACATGTGTTGCTGTGGATATGAGGGAGTGTGTCTTACAAGGTTTGCTACTAAGTGCTGACTACTGAGTGCAATAGGTAGAATACTGTGCAACTGCTGTAACAGGAAAGTGGACATAAACCTGTTAGTACAATGTCTGGCTAAATAACTATTTCTATACATTCAGTTAGGCTTTAGTAACAGACAGGGCTGCTGTAAGAAACCATGGGCCCCATACAGCCAACCTGACAGGGCCCCCTCAGAAAAACCCCCCCAGTTTACTATACTTCTGTTATGAATGATCGCAGTGAGTGATTGGTACCAATCACTCGTCTTCATTCAGGAAAGGGAGGGGCTGGTAAATGTGACATATTTACTGGACTTTTACCCCAGTTTCCATCCTGAAGGATCCTATTGTGTGACTGCAGCTGCCGGTGGGAAGGAAAGGAGGGAAACCAGCAGCACTGCAGGGGTGAGGGCACACATAGGGGCTTGGGCAGTAGGGGGAAACGTATAGTGCACAGGGAGGGTGATGGATGCGATGGGCGCAATTTACTGGAAGTGATCCCCTCCCCTCTATGGCTCCCTCTGCAGCAGGAAGGAGAGAGAAGAAGCCAACTTTCAGCTGCTGCATAGAGCCATGCAGGGGATCAGTTCCAATAATTGCCCCTGTTGTGTTGATAACCCTCCCTGCCAACATTCAATTCACTCAGCTGCCTGGGCCCCCCTGCTGCCCTGGGCCCTGTACAGGAGGACTGGTGGTACCCCCTTATCCACGGCCCTGGTAACAGAACACAAATTAACTTACAGTATTACTTATTTTTCAAATTCTGGGGTCCATGTAAAATTTATAATGCAAATAATTAGGACCCTCTATGGGAACTGTCTAAGAAATGTGTTTTCTGTAGGTGTTTAACTCAGCAGTACTGCTCTGCACTTAAAACAAGTACTATTGCTGGTAAAATTTTTTGCATAAGATAAAGAATAAGTCCATTCTTACCTTATCCAATTTCTTATTTCAGGTTTGTAAATCTCTTATGTTTTTAACTTCTTTTCAGTTTTGAATGGATTTCAAAACAAATCAAGAGACACATATCGACTTTGGTTATTTTTGGCTAGTGTTAGGTAAATTAATAGCCCAAAAGCTTTTGTCACTTTGCCAGATTTTCCGGAGACCGCATTTAAGGAGTCACTGTTTCCTGGAAACCTTGAAGTTAGAAGAGATTTATGCCTTTTATATTGTCTTCCATTACTGTATTCAAAGGAGTTGTCTGTATGAAGGTTGATAGAGGGCAGTCAAACCTTTAGCTCTGCGCAAATTATATCATGAGGTGTCTGTCCATAGGGTCGACTTGTTCTCAAGCCCTAAAAACTAAACACAGCTGAGATCTAAATCCTCTGACAAATGGAAATTGCGTGCAGGGATCAGCAACAGCGTATGGCAAATGGAATTTTTAAACACCATCCCACTATGCCATATATACCTGATAAATGAACACTGCCTGAAAAAATGTTGAAAGGGGCATTACATGACATGCTTTAAGCTGACACTGAAATGTATTAACATTTTTAAATGATATAACAGAAGTTACATAACAGCAAGGATGAAAATACACAATATTCCATCAAGTTCAACTTATTATAGTGTTGATCTAGAATAAGGCAGACAAAACATAGTTATAAATACAATATTCTCTGAAAACGGTAAGTTATGAAGCTGGCAGCAAATATTCATTATATTATCAATTATCGTAACAACAAAAGTATGTATAAATCATTAGGCTCCATGCACACTGGGCGTTTTAATAACGCTGGTAGCGTTGGCTGTGTAACATCACATTAAAAACGCAAGTTTTTCAGCGTCTTTTAGTTTTTTTGCATTAGCCTTTGGCTGCATTTAGGCAAGTTTTTCCGCATTTGCGTTTTCTAGCTTTTTTTTTTTACACAAAAAATTTTTGCTCAAAAAACGCCCAAAGAGTCAATTTGCCGCGTTTTACCATGTTTTACTGCGTTTTTCAGCATTAGAGCATTTTTACAGTTAAGAAACTCCTCTAGAAACCCACTAGTTCTGGGGTTTTTTTCCAACCGAAAAACACCCCTGCCAAAAACCTGATTAAAGCCTATGTGTGCATGGACAAATAAGATAACATGCTGGGGAGTTTACTGGCTGCAGAAAAAATGCCAAAACCCAAAAACAGCAGCAGCGTTTTTCTGTGTTTGCGTTTTCTAGCTTTCTTTTATACAAAAAAAATTTGCTCAAAAAATGCCCAAAAAGTCGATTTGCCGCGTTTTACTGTGTTTTTCAGCGTTAGAACATTTTTACAGTTAAACTCCTCTAGAGACTAATTCTGGGGGGTTTTTTTTTAGCCAAAAAACACCCCTGCCAAAAAAGCTGATTAAAGCCTATGTGTGCATGGACACATAGGATAACATGCCGGGGGAGTATACCGGCTGTAGAAAAAAATGCCAAAAGCCAAAAACAGCCGCTGTAAAAATGTCCAGTGTGTAGGAGGACTTACGGATCAAGCTATAATATAAGCATAAACAAGACATAATTGTATAGGCCTAGCTTAAAATTACCCACTGCAAGTGATATTAGACCAGGAGTGTGATGTTAAAACCTTGTCATGTTTATATTGTTGAATGTTTAAGTGTAAGAAATGCTGTAGATGTGTAAACTATGACCAACTGTAACTGCTTGCCGACCGCACATTGTGGTTTAACTGCTATAGTGTGGGTCAGCTGCGCAGAATCACATAAATATACGTGATTGTGTATTTCCAGGTAGGGGGCATACGCCCACCCACCTGGCTGTGCTCTCATTGGCTGCCTTAGATGCCAAACAGCTACACAAAAGAGAGGAGAGAGGTCTGTGTTGGTGAACAGCACAGATCTCTCTACTGACAACAGGGATGTGGTGGATTTTGTCTCTCTGCAAAGCAGGGAATAAAAACCATCAAATTCCTTAGTAAATACAGCACACAGTTGACACAATAACACTTACTAGGTGCACAGTTAGTCCTTTGATTGCCCCAGATGTTAACCCCTTCCTACCCAGTGTTTTTAGTACAGTGAGTGCATATTAACGCTGATTATTGTATTAGTGACATTGTCAGTAAGTTCCCACAAAGTGTCAGTTAGTTGCAGATTGCCCACTGCACTATCACAGTCCCACTATAAGTCACTGATTGCTGCCATTAGCAGTATTAGAAAAAGAAATTCCAGTATATATACCGTCATTTGCAGAAGCTATAACTCTCACACAAACCAATTAATATATACTTATTGGGATTTTTTTACCAAAGACGTGGCAGAGTACATTTTGCCCCAAATTTATGAAGAAATTACAATTTTTTAATGGATATATTTTATAGAAAAAACTAAATATAACTTATAGTACAAAAAAAACCTAGTGGTGATCAAATACCACCAAAAAAGCTCTATTTGTGTGAAACAAATTATATGAATTTCATGTGTGTCCAGTGTTGCATGACCGTGCAATTGTCAGTTAAAGTAGCGCAGTGCGGTATACCAAAAAATAGCCTGGTCATGAAGGGGCTAAAATCTCCGGAGGTCAAGTGGTTAAGGCCCCTTTCACACAGTCATTCCAATTAGGTCCGCCTGCCAGTTTTTCAGGTGGACCTGATCAGAAGGACCATTCATCTCTATGGACAGGCGGGTGTAGACGAACTTGTGTCCATTTACATCTTCCTACATCTGGGTCTGATCAAATATGTTTAAAAAAAAGAGAAGGGAGTCTGTCCTCTTTAGTTTAGGCCATTGATGCTCAACCTGTGGCCCCCCAGCTGTTGCAGAACTACAAGTCCCATGAGGCTTCGCAAGGCTGACAGTTACAAGCATGACTCCAAAAGATTAAGGCATGATAGGACATTTAGTTTTGCAACAGAGGAAGGGTCAAAGGTTGAACACCCATGGTTTAGGCATATGGGATCAGAGGGTAGATGGGTGTAAACAGACAGCGGAGTCCATTTACTTGTCGCCAGCTATAGAGCGGAGTGGGCTCTGTGCACATCCACTCTGCAGAAACTGAGTGGGCACGGACCTGTTGTCCATCCTCTCTACTCAGATCAGCAGGGGAAGTGATCCACTGCTAATTGGAATGGAGTCTGCCTCATGTGAAAGGGGCCTAATAGTTCTTTTAAATTACCAAATGTAGAATTGTAACTGATTTGCAAGGATATGGGTCACCATGCACATTACTATTTGACCATGCAATCTTTGTTACCTTTAGATACCAAAACTATGTAATATGAGAACTTACCTGATTGCTACAATGAACTTGTATCCAAGCACACAGGCCCTTGAACTTCTTTGTTGGTAGGTCTAAATCAGATTGTACAATCAGGATGCATTGTGTATGGTGAGCTTTAGATTTTGTAGGGCATGTATTATGTTATTATACTGTATATCTAGGGATGTGATATCTTCTAGCATAACATTTTAAAATGATGTAAAACAGCCAGGTTCTTGTTATTAATCAAAGACAATTCAGAGTGGTTCAGAGGTATATCTAATGGCCGACTAGACAACTCACCTTGATTCCTTAAAAAGCCTGGGTTATTGCAAAACGTTTTTGTGTGATTTTATCCTGTTGCATCCCCTGTGATAGTGCCTGTGTTAGGGATGTGCTGACACCAAGTATTTTCATGGGTACTCATGAAAATACTACTGATACCTTAACCGATACTTTGCGGTGCGGCTTGCGTTAATGTACACAAATTGCACCACAAAGATTAGCATGCAATATGAATAGAGATGAGCGAATCGAACTTGGCGAAGTGGAATTCGTTTCGAATATTAGGAAAAATTCGATTCGCACCGAATCCGAATTTTAGCAAACTTCGGATGCACGAATCGAATTTTCCCCGATCAGCCGGCAAAAAGTGTCACTGCAGAGAGCTCCGCTATTTCTGACAGTTCTCTGACAGTTCTGACAGTTCATTTACAGCGGTTGAAACATTGTATCTATTTGTTTCCATTTAGGATACAGATGTTTTTATTCGGAAACAAATAGATACAATGTTTCAACCGCTGTAAATGTGAAGGAACTGTCAGAGAACTGTCAGAAATAGCGGAGCTCTCTGCAGATACACTTTTTGCTGTACTGGAATTCTTCTTCTTTTCATTCTTCTTCTTCTTTTCATTCTTCTTCTTCTTTTCATTCTTCTTCTTCTTCTTCTTTTCATTCTTCTTCTTCTTTTCATTCTTCTTCTTCTTCTTCTTTTCATTCTTCTTCTTCTTTTCATTCTTCTTTTCATTCTTCTTCTTCTTCTTTTCATTCTTCTTCTTCTTCTTTTCATTCTTCTTTTCATTCTTCTTCTTCTTCTTTTCATTCTTCTTCTTTTCATTCTTCTTTTCATTCTTCTCATTCTTCTTTTCATTCTTCTTTTCATTCTTCTTCTCATTCTTCTTTTCATTCTTCTTCTTCTTCTTTTCATTCTGCTTCTTCTTCTTTTCATTCTTCTTCTTCTTCTTTTCATTCTTCTTTTCATTCTTCTTCTTCTTCTTTTCATTCTTCTTTTCATTCTTCTTCTTCTTCTTTTCATTCTGCTTCTTCTTCTTTTCATTCTTCTTCTTCTTTTCATTCTTCTTTTCATTCTTCTTCTTCTTCTTTTCATTCTTCTTTTCATTCTTCTTCTTCTTCTTTTCATTCTTCTTCTCATTCTTCTTTTCATTCTTCTTCTTCTTCTTTTCATTCTTCTTCTTTTCATTCTTCTTTTCATTCTTCTCATTCTTCTTTTCATTCTTCTTTTCATTCTTCTTCTTCTTCTTTTCATTCTTCTTCTTCTTCTTTTCATTCTTCTTTTCATTCTTCTTCTTTTCATTCTTCTTCTTCTTTTCATTCTTCTTCTTCTTCTTTTTATTCTTCTTTTCATACATCTCATTCTTCTTTTCATTCTTCTTTTCATTCTTCTTCTCATTCTTCTTTTCATTCTTCTTCTTCTTTTCATTCTTCTTTTCATTCTTCTCATTCTTCTTTTCATTCTTCTTCTCATTCTTCTTTTCATTCTTCTTCTTTTCATTCTTCTTCTTCTTCTTCTTCTTCTTTTCATTCTTCTTTTCATTCTTCTTCTTCTTCTTTTCATTCTTCTTCTTCTTCTTTTCATTCTTCTCATTCTTCTTTTCATTCTTCTTTTCATTCTTCTTCTTCTTCTTT
This sequence comes from Staurois parvus, assembly GCF_062004578.1. Classification (NCBI taxonomy): domain Eukaryota; kingdom Metazoa; phylum Chordata; class Amphibia; order Anura; family Ranidae; genus Staurois; species Staurois parvus. Next base: position 8,158,369 of record NW_028317961.1, on the reverse strand, counting down.
TCATTCTTCTTTTCATTCTACTTCTTCTTCTTTTCATTCTTCTTTTCATTCTTCTTCTTCTTCTTTTCATTCTTCTTCTTCTTCTTTTCATTCTTCTTTTCATTCTTCTTTTCATTCTTCTTTTCATTCTTCTTTTCATTCTTCTTCTCATTCTTCTTTTCATTCTTCTTCTTCTTTTCATTCTTCTTTTCATTCTTCTCATTCTTCTTTTCATTCTTCTTTTCATTCTTCTTCTTTTCATTCTTCTTCTTCTTCTTTTCATTCTTCTTTTCATTCTTCTTCTTCTTTTCATTCTTCTTCTTCTTTTCATTCTTCTTTTCATTCTTCTTCTTCTTCTTCTTCTTCTTCGTCGTGCCCCGTGACTGCCCAAATGAGTGAAGTGTGCGGTGATTCTAAGATCGACGGCACTCATCTGCATGTCATACTGACTGACAGTATTATTTCTCTTCCCCAGCAGACTCCAAGGGCATTTAAATTAAAGGTACAGTGTTCTGCACTAATATAAAGGCTCTCTGAAGCCTAGAAACCCTTTTAATAAGTTAAATTCGCAGCGAATAAATTCGCATCGAATCGAATTTCTCCCGCAAATTCGGCGAATCAGCCGAATCGAATTTTTGAATAATTCGCTCATCTCTAAATATGAATATAAATGCAATTCCTTGTCCAAGTACTCACCCGGTCAAGTACTTGCCGATATTGAGCACCAATACTTTGCGATTTGCATTAATGGGTGCAAATTGCACCACAAAAAATAGCATGCAATTTGAACAGGAATGCAATTCCTGTCCAAATCGCATGCAGTTTCCCCACTGCTCCTGTGTGAACCCAGGCTTGACAAACCGGAAACTTCCTTGCAGACATCCCATGCTTAGTGTCAGTGGTAGGAGAAGAGAGAAAGCAGATTTGAAATCCCAGTCACTTTCTTTCCTCTCCTTGCAGCAAAGACAGTTCAGGCTAGACAAGCCAGGGTTCACACAGGAGCAGTGGGGAAACTGCATGCGATTTGGACAGGAATTGCATTCCTGTTAAAATCGCATGCTATTCTTTGTGGTGCAATTTGCACCCATGAAAGCAAATTGCACCGCAAAGTATTGGTACTCGGTATTGGCGAGTACTTGACCAAAAGTATCAGTACTCGTAAAAAACGGTATCAGTGCATTCCTAGCCTGTGTGATTGTGAATGCATTTTGGATTATTCAATGAATGAGGTGATTGAATGAGGTGATGCTCTGCTGACTTCCATCATCCAATCATGTGCAAGCAAAAATAGTCTTTAAATTTTAATTTTACGCCTAATTTTTTACACCATACTTTTACGTCTTCTACTCCTAAGAACCTGGCATGTGATACACTGTAGAACAAAACCCATTTTTAATCTTCCTGTAATGTTGCTATCACCTCTAGGTAGCTAAAGTGGATGGGGGTGTTATGTGAAAAGTATGCAGATGATTCACTAAGGCATCTCTGACTAATGTGGTGGAGCAGACTGAGACAGGGTATAGCTGAGCAGCACTGTAGTATATAAACTTGAAAGAGTGGAGTGTATTTGAATAGAATGACTTCCCGCAACACCTCTGACTAATATGCAGCAAAAAATTGAAGAATGCAGAACCGAAGAATTGTAACTCTTCCAAATATCCATGGTGCTGCAAAAATGGCAAACAACTTTTGTTATGGACCACCAGAAATATACAAATTTTCACCTTCATCAAATCTTCTGCAATTAGGTAATTCATATATTCAGGAAAATGGATCAACCTAAGCTATACCAATACTTAACCACTTCCAGTCCGGATACTTTTACCCCCTTCCTGTCCAGGCCAATTTTCAGTTTTCAGCGCTATCACACTTTCAATGAAAATTAGCATTTTTTTGAGACAGAGTTTTATTTTGGTTGGTATTTATTCACCACTGGGATTTTTATTTTTTTTGCTATGTAAATTAAAAAGTCCAAAAAGTTTGAAAAAAAAGTGTTTTTCCTTTAAAATTTTGCAAATAAATAGTATTTCATCATAAATCTTGGCCAAAATTTATTCCATTATATTTTTAGTAAAAACAAAATAACCCAAATTAGTTTATAACTAAAAATGATAAATTTAAAACTTTTTTTTAAATTTTATTTATAATATACAGTACAGTACAGTGTCACCATGGTGATACTGTAGTACTTTCGGGGGTGATGAAGATTTTTTTTTTTTTTACACTGATTGCTTTTACACCCATAAAGGATGTAAAAGCAATCATTTCTCCTTCTCTCTAGCTGCATTCTTGATCCCAGGACAAGGGATTGGGTAATCTATGAACTGTTCCCTGAAGAATTGCCAAAACTTGCATCCAGCAGACCTCTCCCTTCTTGGCCCTGGGGTTGTAAATGTACTCACACAGTCCTTGTCTTGCAGCTGTGGATAAAACTGCTTTCAGGCCTTCTGACTGAGCTGGTTCCTTTCCAAGCTTTGAAGACTGTCCTTCCCGAGTGGGCAGCAGGGCAGTGGAGCTCCCTCTTTCAGCTTCTCCTCAGCTTCCAGCCTCCAGCCTGGAAGCAGAACCCCCCTCCTCTGGGTTTCCTTCCCACACTACACAGCAACTCCTCTCAGCAATCCGTCTTCCACCCGACTCCCCTGATAGCATGGCTTTCTCCTATTTATAGTTGCATAGTTAGTCTGGCTGCAAAAAGACAAAAGTCCATCTAGTTCAACCATTAAAAAAAAAATTATAATCCTATACCCGCAGTTGATCCAGAGGAAGGCAAAAAACCCCAGCAAAGCATGATCCAATTTGTTCCTGCAGGGAAAAAAGTTCCTTCCTGATCCCCCGAGAGGCAATTGGATATTCCCTGGATCAACTTTACCTATAAATGTTAGTATCCAGTTATATTCTGTTTATCTAGGAAATAATTCAAGCCTGTTTTAAAGCAATCCACTGAGCTGGCCAGAACCAACTCTTGAGGGAGTCTATTCCACATTTTCACAGCTCTCACTGTGAAGAAACCTTTCCGTGTTTGGCGATTAAATTTCATTCCTCCAGATGTAAAGAGTGCCCCCTTGTCCTCTGTGATAACCTCAAGGTGAATAACTCTACACTGAGTTCACTATATAAACCACTGATTCATTTATACATGTTGATCATATCCCCCCTGATCTCCTCTTCTCATAAGAGAATAAAACATTTATGGGCTCTTCTATCACACTACCAGGGCCTTGTTGCCTGGGATTGGTCAGACTAACATGAATATACAGTTTGAAGTCTCTAAACCTTCGCCTAACTGGCTTCTGGAAGCTTCCATGGACCTCCAGAACCTGATGGAGGCGATAAAGTGTCAACCTGCTGAGTCATCCAGGCTGACCTCACACTGAACCCACTGAAATTCAGGCTCCCTCACTACCATGAGCCAAAAATACATTTACCTTGCGCTAGCCCCACCTAGTGGGCGCTACATTTAAAGAATCTGTCAATACATACCCTATCTATATTTAGCCTACTTTTAATTCATCTCCTACCGAGATATATTTTTCGGCTAACGTCTTAATTTAGTGGCTCACCTCAAACATTCATTTAGAGTAAAGTTAAAGGAAAGTCACATTCCTGCATGCATTATTGGCTACATTTTCAATGTTTTTTTAATCTTGTAAATAGTTAGATAATTCACACTCAAGTAAACAACATTTTTCCAGGATTCAAGCCATATCCATGGAGATATGTTTTCAGTGAAGTTCTAAACAGCTAGCAGAAATATTCAAGCAGATTTTGAAAGGCAAAAGCCCAAAATATATTTTTACATTATTCATTTTGCTAAAAAGAACCACTGTTCTTTTTTAAAGCCCTATAAAAAAGACTAGTTTTCATCTTCTTAAAATCCTCAGCTTTAATAAAAATAGTATCTCCTGATCTTGAATGAAGGTCTTGTGAATGCACGTCCTGTGTTGTCACACATGCTTTGGACTGAGGATACGAGCAGCTCTGATGACATCAAGCAGGTGTGGTCCATCATTGTCAATTCTACTCAGCCATTGTTTAAAGTGTATCTAAACCCAAAAGCAAAAATATAATATATACTGCGGCATACCCAGGGCTTTTTTTTATCAGAGAAAAGGTGCAGGAACCCCCCCTCCCCTAGACCATGCCTGTTCCTGCCCCTACCCACTCCTATGACCACCCCTAGGTTCACCCCTTGTCTCCACCCCTACACACCACCTAGCATTGCCCCCTTTAGAGAACAGGGAACCAACTTGGTTCAACCAAGTATAATTTGGGGGGCTATACAAGTAATTTATATGGGATTTGTTAATAAAAAGCAATGTAGTAAAATGTACAAACATTAGAAATATCTAGCACTTACAGTAAGCTCAGAGGCACTTCCAGCCCATATCTAGCACAGAGACCGCACCATATCCAGCAAGAGATGTCCCCATATCCAGCAAGAGATGTCCCCATATCCAGCAAGAGATGTCCCCATATCCAGCAAGAGATGTCCCCATATCGAGCGAGAGACCGTCCCATATCCAGCAATAGGCATCCCCAATATCCAGCAAGAGATCTCCAATATCCAGTGAGAGACAGTACCATATCCAGCAAAAGACATCCCCAATATCCAGCGAGAGACAGCCCCAATATCCAGCAAGAGACAGCCCCAATATCCAGCAAGAGACATCCCCAATATCCAGTCCAGCAGAGAGACAACCCAGTCCAGCAAAGGGATAGTTCAGTCCAGCAAATGGATAGTTCAGTCCAGCAAAGAGACAGCACACTTCAATAAAGAGACAGTTCAGTCCAGCAAAGAGACAGCCCACTTCAGCAAAGAGCCCAATTCAGCAAGGATACAACCCAGGCAGAAAACAGGCAGCCCAGTCCAGCAAAGAGACAGCCCAGTCCAGCAAAGAGACAGCCCAGTCCAGCAAAGATACAGACCAATTTAGCAAAGAGACAGTTCAGTCTATCAAAGACAGCTCCATTCAGCAAAGAGAAAGCCCAGTCCAACAAAGAGACAGTTCAGACTAGCAAAGAGACAGTTCAATCCAGCAAAGAGACAGCCCAGCACATCAAAGATAGTCACAGCAGGCAAAGCACAGCCCCTATTCAGCAACATTGTCACCAGAAAATTTGTCTCCACAGGATACAACAGGTAACAGGAGGAGGAGGAAAGGCTAGCTACTGGCACCCGATTCGACGATCATCCACGCGGCTGTTCCACGCCTTGCTCTCACAGCAAGTTGACAGGCCCAAAATAAATTTCTGGTTGGTCTCCAGGGAGAAGCGGAGTGCAGTGCAGATCACTCTGCCTTCCACTCTCTCATGCTGCAGCTGTTTGATCCTTTTGTGGTTGCGGTCCTTTTTTTTTTTTTTCAGGCAACAGCACACAATAAATGACAGAGAGTGCCTCAAGAAAAAAAGCCCTGGGCATCCCAATGTGGATGGTGGTTTAATATTTTGGCTTTTTTCTTTTATTTTACCTGGTTATTTGCCCATTAAGTCTGTAATATCTCTGCAAACTCCCTTTAACAGACCAAGCTGTACAGCAAAAGTGGCAGTTACATGTGGTAGTGGTAATGAGATAAACCTTTTAACACTGACAGGGGTGCTTGCAATGGTCAGCTTGTTGAAAAAAAAACTTGCTGTAAATGTTTAAAAAGTGTTAACTGGTGTTTAGTTTTAATGTGTTTAGTCAAGTCCATGTAAATCTAATAAAGCATTTATAAAAGCAAATTTTTTTTTTTTTGGACAATTGCAAACATGTTATACTTTACCTGCTCTGTGCAATGGCATTACACAGAGTGGCCCCGAATCTCTTCTTCTGGGGTCACTCTGACAGCATGCCGCTTGCTATTGGAGCACACCTACGGCTCAATCCCGAGATGGACTGTGTATGTGAATTTACACACACAGCACAATTCAGCCCTACCCCCTGTGCTCTGCTCACATGATTTGACTGACAGCAGCAGGAGCCAATGGCTCCCACTGTTGCCTCTGTGAGCCAAAAGAGAGGTGAGAGTCGCTGCAGGTGGGCACAATGCTGGATCAAGATAAGACTCAGGTAGGTAGTTAGGGAGATTTGAGTCCCCCTATACTCCTGCACAGTCAGGCAACACGCGTTTCCTTCAGACCTTCACACAGGAGATAGTGAACAGTTCTTGCGTTTGTTTTTGTTTTTATTTATTAAGGGGTATTGAACTTGGATGGAGTTGAGGGGTATAAGGGATACCCTAGGGAATTGCAAACTGAGGACAACATCCTGGCAACTATATACAAGTCCAAAGACAGAACGTTTTCTTCTTGGAGAGCTCTCCAGCCTCTCCTGGTGTATCACCCCAGACCCTGGATAAATCCTCTTCTTTACCCAGCTGTCTGAAGAAATCCCTGGGCAAGGGGATCCAGTGCCTGACACTTTCAAATGAATAGTTCCAGGTAAGGAGCTAATCAGGTTTCCCACCAGAGTGCTCTTTTCCCCTTAGCTGGCCCAGGGGGTGTAGGATTACTCACTCAGTTCTTGCCTGGTAGCTGGTTGGGTTGGTGGTTGTCTTCAGGCCTTCTGCTGGGCTAGCTCCTTCCCTGGCTCCACAGGTGGTCCTCCCTCTGGGGACCAATGAGGCAGAGTGATCCTCCTTTCTAGGTCCCAGTCTGTAGGTAGGCTCCTTCCCACTGGGTCCCCTCCCAGGCTCCTGCATCTCAGCTTTCCTCACATCTTCCACTCAAACTCTCCTGCTGCTGAGCTGGCACTGTCAAACTTAAAGGTTTACTGGCCCTATTGCTTGGGGATTGGCCAGAGTGTGCAGGCCAGCTCACCCGCACCCACTCCTACTGCTTCTAGAATCTTCTCCAAGGTTCTAGAGCAGAGGGAGGTATCAGGGAGCTGATCTGCAGAGCCTTTCAGCCCTGACCCAAATTTGACCCTGCTAACTATTTCCTCAAGCTGCAGCTCAGTCTTTTTGACTAATAATTAATAACTTGCTCCTCCTGGCTATCTAGAGGGGCTCTACAGGTAAAAAATGTTGAGTCTTCAGAACCACCCTAATGCACCTAACACTACCCTCTCCTAAACCAGGATGTGTGTTACTAGCTGGATCACCAGGTGAAAATAAAGGGGAAAAAGGCTTACAAATTGTGTTTTGGGGTTTAGATACACTTTAACTGCATGCATGTAGACAAGAAGTGGGTACACCAAAGGCTGCCAACAGTGAGCAGCACTGAGATGTAAAAAAAAGGACAAAAACAAATATAAAAACAGTATTTTCTAAAACAATAAAATGGTGAGTAGAAAACTGTGCTTTAGCAAACTGAATGTCATCCAATTAAGATTTAGATCAGCTTTAATCTTTGGTCAATTCCTTAATCCTTAATCATAAAACAACTTAAAGACAAAATCCAATAAAAGTAATTTTAATGGGTTTATTGTCAGTTAATGATGTAATATTTTTGGGACATTGCTTGGCATTGTGGTCATTGCCAGGTTACATTAATGTCCTATAAATAGTGAACTGCTGCATTTGAGAATTTAACTTTTTCTCCATTTTTTTCCTCTTAAAACATGGATTTTCACTTAATAATGTAATTACATTGCAACACTTCCTTTAACGGGATATTCACAAACAGATACAAAAGCCAGACATTCTCTTTGGTTAATGTAGACATAACAGAAATGATAGGTCAGACACACTACTGCCCTACTGTTTTCAGATTTTTGCTTAAGTGGACATAATATTAAAGCTGAAGTATTAGTTCTGGAACATAATGTATGGTCATATTGCAGTAAATTGCATCTTTACTATAATTTGTTTGTAGAGTAACAATTCTCTTAGTTTCTAACATGTATTTTTTAAACACATGAAGACACATACTTTTTTCTTCTATTTTGTCAGATGTTAAATATTCCAATTGTAGGATCCAAATGTTTCTTTAAAACAGTGATGTAAAAAAACTTTAAACATATAATTTAACTAATAATGTCACCTTGTATTCTGGAATTGCAGCTTATTACCCTAATTCTTAAAATAAAACTTATTTAATATGATCACTATGTTTATACACTTTTTACAGACACTATCTTTCATAAGCTGAGATATTAGGTTTCAAAGTGATTGTAAAGCTGCAGATTTCCTTAATCACTTCCCCGCCGCCATATAGCAGATAAACTGCTACATAGCGGCACCGGTGCGCAAAATCACGTGTATATATACATGATTTTGCATTTCTGGGTAGGGGGCGCACGCAGCTCGCACGCACCCCCTACCCAGAAATGCAAGATCATGTCACTGGCACTGCCATTCGCAGCCACGGATGTCAATCACCGGGTCCCGGCCGGTTATTGCCCAGCAGCGCCCGGTGATTACCGACACTCACCGACGAAGGAAGACTGTTTTGTTTACAAACAGTCTTCCTCCCTGTCAGCTCGGGCACACTGCACGGGATGGCTGTGCACAGCACAGCCATCCCGATTAGTGTGCTTAAACAGAAGCACACCCCCCCGCCCCCTAGTAAAACACTCCCTGCATATAGCTAATCCTTTGATTGCCCCTCTCATTAACCCCTTCCTGCCCAGTGCCATTAGTACAGTGTCAGTGCTGCTTTTTAGCACTGATCACTGTATTGGTGTAACTGGGGATGTCAGTGACACCAAGTTTGTTCCCCCCAGTGTCAAAATGTCTGCCGCAGTCCCGCTAAAAGTCGCTGATCGCCGCCATTACTAGAAGGAAAAAAAATCCCGGTATCTTTACCGCCATTTGTAAATGCTATAACTTTCACGTGAACCAATTAATTTACACGTATTGGGATTTTTTGTAGTAAAGACATGTTGCAGAATACATTTTGGCTTAAATTTATGCCAAAATTAGATTTTTTTAAATTTTTTTACTGGACATGTTTAATAGCAAAAAGTCCAAAATATTGTTTTTTTTTCTCAAAATTGTTGGTCTTTTTTTGCTTATAGCACAAAAAATAAATGCATAGGTGATCAAAAGAGAGCTCGATTCATGTGATAAAAAGGACATACATTTCATTTGGGTGCAGCATTGCACGACTGCATAATTGCCAGTTAAAGTAACACAGCGCTGTATCGCAAAAACTGGCCTGGTCAGGAAGGGGGGTAAATCCTCAGGAGGGCAAGTGGTTACATTAAAATAACAAACATGTTATACTTACCTGCTCTGTGCAATGGTTTTTCACAGTGCAGCCTAGATCCTCCTCTTCTCGTGTCCCCCGCCACTGGTTCCTTCTCTTCAGTGCCCTCATAGTAAGCTTCTTCCTGTAGGGGGCACCCATGCAGGCTTGCTCATTCACAGACAATAGGGCACGACCCCACCACTCGCTCCCTCATCACAGAGTTTGATTGACAGCAGCAAAAGCCAATTGCTCCTGGTGCTATGGATCTGCCCTGTGAGGAGGCACAGAGCAGAGAGAGCTGCTGGTCTCATGCAAAGTGATGGATCGTGATGGGGCTCAGGTAAGTATAAAGGGGTGGGAGCGGGGAACACATAAAATCTAAATAAAATACATTTAAGTTTTTGGTTGTAACATGACAACATGTGGAAAATTTCATGGGGTATGAATACTTTTTCAAGGCACTGTATTCACCAAAACAGCATGGATCTTCAGATTACATCCAAACTGTTTTTACTGAGGAATGATCACATCATAGCAAAGAAGTCAGATGCCATTTGCAACAGCTAAATATACTATAAGACAAATTGGTAGAATATGTTCTCTATTGTCTTGTATGGGCAAAATCAAACCATAAATTCCTCAGTTTGGGCAGCCACAGGGGTGCAGAATATAGAAACCAATCATGAACAAATGTCAAAATTCCAATCGCACATGTTCCTGGAAAAGGCTTGAGTATAGCAGGAGCTGTAGTAACAATCAGCTGGAGACTGGAAACAGATCACAGATCAGTGTACATATTTACCAGCACACCGTGGATCTTCACATAATGTCCAAATGTTTTTTTATTGAAGAATGATCACAGCAATGAAGTGCAATGTGTCTAAGCCTTGCTGGACCCCATTGCCAAGCATGTGATAATTGCAAACGAATATGTACAAATATTTAAACTAACATCCACCAATCAAAGGCAAAAGGAAAGGATCCACCCCTGCCCTCTGATGTCATCTGACATCATAAATCCCACCAAAATGGTATGGAAAAAAAAATTATCACCAATAATAGAACTCCAAATGCTATCTTCATTAAAAGATATGCCAAAGATAAAATGATCCCTGTCAGGGATGCAGAGTAAGCTCTGCAGGACATGGCCATTTATCATTATTATTAAAAATTAAAGTCAATTCTACGATTGAGCAAATTTGTCAGATGCACCAGATCAGGAGATCATAGCCAGCAGGGTACAGCATCTCCTTTGCTAGGCAAACAAACTCAACGGCCAATCATAATGCGATATGCCGGCCGTGCATGTGCATTGTGGCCAGCCGTATTATGGCAATAAAAGACATTAGTCAGAGCGTTGCCGATGCCATGATAACCAATGATTTCAGGACGTCCACCATCACCTGCCCAATGCGTAGTAAAGCTGGCAGCTGGAGGGGGGAGGAGTGTCAATCAAGTGTAAAAATCCTCTTTGCCTTTGATTGGCGAATGTTAGTTTAACTCCTAGACGCCGAGCGCACACAAATATGCGGCCTCTCGGCGTCTGGGCCTTGATGCCAAGCGGCTGCATATTTGCGTACCATTTGACAATACATATCTGCTGGGAGTGCGTGCCCTGCACGCTCCCAGCTCATAGGTCCATGACTCACGAAAAGGTCCCAATCTCCCCTTGTGATCGGGACCTTTTCTGATCATGTAACCACCATGACAGAGAATCACGGCAGACACATGACCCAAAACCCGCCTCCCAGCTTCTGAATCCTCTTAAAGAACCGGGAGGCGCCGGCGCGAAAGGGTTAAATATCTATACATTTTTGTTTGCACTTTTCACATGTCTGATGAAGGGATCCTGCGCTGCAAAAACCATTTGGACTTTATCTGAAGATCCCTGGTGTGCTGGCAAATATGAACACTGATCTGTGATGTTTCCAGTCTCCAGCTGGTTGTTGCTACAGCACCCACCATCCTCAAGCCTTTTCCAGGAATGTGTGCGATAGGTATATTGCCATTTCCCCCGCCCACCCAAATCCTTGTTCTGTTTACTTTTGCTCTATAACCTTTTTCTTTCTTTTTTTTTTATATATAACAATCTTTTCACACTGTTATTATGACAAAGATCTCATCCTCTAAACTTGCCCATGGACTTGGAACTTTGAGGATACTATTGTGCTGGATAACCCAGCCACTGAAATGCATATGCTTCACACGATCCTAAGGCCATAGAGAGTTATCTTAGATGAGACTTCGACCAAGTATACAGTATGCTATATTGTCTGTTACAAAATCCCTAATGTGACAGGTCTTTATTATCTGATCAATGTATGCACCTTTCTAGGCCTTTTGTCAGAAAGGGATTCACCTGCTAGTGGCACTGTGGTTCCCAGACCTATAGGATGCAGTTCCGGTATTCACAAATGGGTGTCTCTCAGCAGCCAGCAGCTTTTGGTAATCAGACATAACCTGATGCTCATTGCAGGAAGCGTATTTAAAGGATAAGTTCACCTTCAGAACATGTTACATGTTCCACCCGTTTTTAGGGTGGAACGTGCAATATGTTCCCATAGCCGCAGCTGCAGCCGCGCCCGCCACCCCCTCCCTCTGGCAGATAATATGGGTAGACGTTTCCCCGTACTATCTGTCAGATTTGAAAACAGCATGGCGGTGCGGGGCTCCTCCCAACGGCCACATCAGAGTTCTGTGAATGAGTACTTATAAGTCCCGGCAGCCTTAGCGGCTGTCGGCTTGTAGTTTTCAATGAACTACCACGGCGCTGTGGAGTGCCATGGTAGTTCATTCAAGCTTACTATCAGAATATCTGCTTGTACGTCTCGTATGGCAAACAGATATTCTGACAGGTCTGCAGGAGACCTTCATGGCATCAGTGATCCACTGATCGTGGGTGCAATGCTTTATAGGCTCCTTTGGACAAAAATAATAAATGCACATTTTTTTGCCTACAAAAAATGTGCATTTATTATTTTTGTCCAAAAGGTGAACATATCCTTTAAGTCTTGCCTGTTCTTCTCCTCTTTGCCTTGGTGATTGTCCGTGTGCCCGTGACCTGTGTTCCTGCATTCTGATTCTGATCCATATCCTGACATCCTGATCCTGACCCTGCAGCCTGATCCCTTAACTGCCTGCTTGTTCCTTCTATTTACTCTATCCCTGTCCTGGCTTGCTTCCTGCTCCTTCTGCCTGTATGGCCCTGGCTCTGATACCAATTACACTTCTTGCATCCTGCTATTTGTATAATATTTGGTTTGGGCAGTTGTTCATCATTTGTTTGGTCACTTATTAGGTTCTCTGGTTTGATTTTATGCATTTCTGATATATTAGAGGTGCTTTTATAGTTTTGTTATTAACTTATTCTTAATAAATTACATTATTTTACATTATACTTGTGCCTGGTGTTCTCTCTGCAAGTCCATACATTTCTGGTCACACTTGTTTCAAAGGATACCAAAACTCGGTATCCGTGACACCTTTGTCCAATTTGTTGTCTTTTTTCATGGTGTACTTATTCTGTATGCCACCGTATTTTGAAATATTAATAGTGTGTTGTGAGAGATCTCTCATTCTTCGTATGCCCTTACACATTTTTGTACTCCATACATTTTCAATAAAAAACAAAAGAAGCTGAATTCCACATTGTAAAGAAAGGAAATACTTTACTAAACAGTGATCTATTTGCTGCACTAAATCTGCAATTAGTGGATGGTCTTACCACATCTGCTCCAGTTGCCCCTACTGCATGCTATAAGTTTTTAAAGTGTGACTACCCAGTGACACCTCCCTGATGGTGTAGTAAGTTTAGGAATCTATTAGGAGCTTAAAAATAAAAATAGCCTAATGGAATTGCACTCACAAAAATAGGGGATGGGAAAATAGCAAACAAGTCTCGCTGCTGTGAAGTCCAATGCACTCAACACATGGAGTACCTTGTCAGGGGGGATCCCCCTGGCAAAGAATCTTGTCCTCATGCTGATGAGGAAAAGGGCCTCTTTCTTGCAACCCTGACCCAGTTGTTGTGGGGGTCTACGTAATTCATGAAAAAATAATAAATACTCCTGCACAACCAAAGAAAAAAAGATATTATATGATGTATGTATTCGGTCAAAATGGCACCTGTCCCTTTTAAGGGAAATGATCCGCTATATAATACTGTAGGTGCCACCTCATACATTCATCAGTTCCCAGATGGCAAAATTCCAGAAACTGGTACCCAAAATTTACTTAAACCATCATAGTGCTTTCCATAAAATCACTATTTATTATAAAAGTTAGGGCAGCACAGTGGCTAAATGGTTAACACATTCACCTAGCAGTACTAGGGTCGTTCATTTGAATTCCAACCATGGCACCACCTGCCTGGAGTTTGCATGTTCTCCCTGTGCCTGCGTGGGTTTCCTCCCAAACTCCAAAGACATGCTGGTAGGCTAATTGGATCCTGTCAAAATTGGCCCTAGTATGTGTATGTATGAATGTAAGTTAGGGACCTTAGATTGTACACCCCTTGAGGGTTAGGGACTGATGTGAATCTACAATATACTGTATATATGTAAAGCACTGCGTAAATCAACAGTGCTATATAAGTATTGAAATAAATAAATAATAAAAATGCAGATAAAAAACATTCACATGAACATGTGCACTTCCCTGGTGCACAGCAGTAACTAAAGCTTGCAATAAGTTTACAATGCCCCAGGCCAGGGGCGGACTAACCATTTGAAAACTCGGGCCCGGAGTCAGTAGGGGGCCCCATAAGATGCATTAATTAAAGATAGTTATTAAGAGGTTGTATAATAAGTTACCATATCACCCAGTAGATGGTCTCCATTCAGTAGCCAAAAAAGACATGCACAAAAAAGGGGGGTTGTGAAAAGAAATTCACAGAGAAAGTGGCTACATTATGAACAGAGTGTGACAATCAGAAAAATTTACAAAAATTATGCTTTATTACATATACAAGTTTGACATTTGGGCAATCGCCCTGGTTTACCATCACCTCAGTATGAGACAATACACACAGACCTAAAACCATATAAAATGACACCAAGACCGGTCTAAATGCTTGTGCAACAAAGACAGTGACTACTAGAGCCTAAAGTCTTTGTAGCACTGGCTCACAGGTGAACACTTCCCACAGGAGGTGTATGCAAAAATTATACCATAGGTATACCATATAACATGTTGTAAATATGTAGACATATGCTACTACCAAAATGGTTATATCCCAAGCTGGGAGTGTCAAAACATTATACTATGGATATAAATTATCACATGTATGCAGTGCAGCAAGCACAATATGCGTCAAAAAGAGAAACATGCCTCTAGGCTTGTAAAAGACAAAAAATTAATGTCATATATAAAATGCAGTACACTCCTATGCCGGCACATGTGGTTGGGGCCCATTCATCTGCAACATAAGCGACCATTTCCTTAGAGCTCTTAAATGTGAATAAGCCCCATTTGTTACCAGGATGGAAGGATAGATGCAAATAGCAGTGATATAATGGAGGCTGCAATTTGTGTACATATGCCAAATGTGATATGCAGTAGTGTCCTTTTGTCCCCTCAAGATTGGAGGAAACCTTATCCCGCAGGCCGCTGTCCACAGCTATATCTTCCCTTCAATGTTATATGACCCTTCACTTATGTCACCGACGCGCCGATTGCGCGTTATGCCACTGGGTGTGGCTTAATCAGTGAGATCATCTGATGGCAGATTGTAAACTGGCAGATCTGCCAGACGGAAATGTGTGTGCGTGTGTGTGTGTGTGTTTGCCTAGCAGACCTATCAGCAGACAAACTGCTAGGTGATGGCAAGGTACGATTTGCTGTGTGTCATGTGTTTGAGTGTGTGGACAGTGGGAAGAGTGATTTCCTAGCAGATCTGCTAGTTTTCAATCTGCCAACACACAGTACAGTTGCATACAGATTAGCAAGGGGCTTAGACCTAGGACATAGACACTTCAATGCAACAATCTCTCTAGGGATGTGAGTCCTAGTTTAGTAATCAGAAGCTGCTTATTAATTTTATAATATAATTACCCAAAAGTGAGCAGTCCATAAAATATATACAAAAAAAAATAAATTACGAAAAATACAAAAGAGACAAAAAGGACATACAGAATTTGGCTATTCACTATGAAAAAAACAGAAATAAACTTTTTTTTTATCCTGTGGGAGTGGAGCACTTCAGAAAGTCACAATTCCCCAATTTCAAACCAGCTCCATGTAAATCACCCCATCCATAACCCATACTCCTCAATGTACTGTATTGGAATACGGACCTGGGCTGGACTTTAGCCCTTGGCCAATCAACCCTGGGGGGTGTTCCATTTCCAGCCCACAGGACAGTTCTTTGTTCTAAAGTGACCAAGGTTAAATAGGGCATGAATGGTTCTGATGGCAGGGACAAGGATAGGATTTTCGACACCAGCACATCAGTCTGATCACAACAAAATCAATCACTGCTCGGCTGTCCTGATCAGGCCCCATATAATGGTTTGGGGGATTTCTCTGGGATTCTACATACACTACAAATAGTTTTATATGTACATGTATCCCAAAATGTGTATGATCAGAAGGAATTATTTTCATCTCTCCAACTAATATTTTAGTTTTTATGAGAGATAAAATAATTTCACTGATCTTTTGATAAATCAATGCTCTCAGACAGTTCAGGGGCTTCTCACTATTTCCTTCTGGTCTTGTAGAGGACATGACTAGCACTTTTCTTTTGAGGTTCAGGAAGGTGAGAATTTTACATGTACAAATACTATATAATTTAGCATTTAGGTGTCACTCCCCATCTAGAGGCTTGTTCTGTCCTTTTCAAATGCTAATTGAAGAACATATGTCTATGACTGATTACTGATTAAAGCAATACTGTATCTTTAATACCACAGAATTAGACTGATAATCATACTACTTTCATAGGTTATATCATATCTCCGCTACTGGTAAACTTACACTTCATTTGCTTTTATGTTACATCCACATTTACATTTATGTTAGAGTTTATTAAAAATAAATACACTGTGGCTTTATTTCTCCATGAACTAGCTGGGAAAAAAAACCTCACCGTACACAAATCCTGTGATTCTACTGATACTTGCTTGTTTAACTTTCCAGTAAAATCCACTGTTGTGCATTAAGGTTAAAATGCCAGAGTTGAAAATATGTTCAGTAAGTAAGTCAGATATTTCCTAAAGGGCTGATTTAGGTGAGTGGTGACTTGTATATTGCAGATAGCTCTCTGCCACAGTTCCTCAGGGGAAGGCTTTGTTTCACCAGTAACAGGTTCTATTCATCTGTACGACTTACTACAGCTGTCATTCAGACACTATGTGGGTGAGTGCAGACAGGGATATTGAAGGCCAGCAAATGCACAAATGTGTCCTTGTGTATGCTGATATCCATTTCACATCTCACCAGCAGAAGAAAGTAGCCTATCACTAAAGTAGCAAATCATGTCTAGCTAGTCAAAACACAATGAAGTCAGTTTTGTTTCCAAGTCGAAATTCATAAAACATTACAGTATGAAGAACATCTTCTGTCTGATGTGTCTTTAGAATCTTCCTCTTTACATTCATATCAAGAAGAATTTTACAGGGTGATCTGCAGGTTTGGGTGAATACCTGAATAAGAGCCGTACATTCTCAGTATGACTCTAGTGGGTCCATCTAGGTGACTAGTTGCATGAAACTAGATAAAGTTCCAAATCAAGAGGGAACATATAGTATCTTTGCTCACAATTTATACAGTAAATGTTTAGAAAGCTCATGTTTGTATGTATTATTCAACTCTCTATGTTTACTTAGGCCTTTTACAGAAGGGGGAGTCAACCACCGAACATGGATGAGGTGCACCTGAGGCCTACTCAGGGGTTCCTCCAATCAAGTAAGGAATCTCTATCTCTTCAGCTTCTTCATGCATATCTCAGTGAGGCCTAGCTAGTTGGCACTGTAACAGGGTGTTTGCCACCTTGTTGCTACTTCCAGGGTGGTAATGTACAAGTTCATAATGTAGTAAAGGGTATTTAGTGAGCGCTACCTTAAAACAAAAATGGAAGTATATATATATATATATATATATATATATATATATATATACACAACAATATTATTAAGCTGCTGATACACCGAAAAAGGTAACCAAGAAAAACCTCCAATAATACATGTATGTCCAAATAAAATGGTGCAGCGCTAAGTGATGATACACACGTTAATACACACAATAATATGCTATTTCAAACTTATGCGAATACGTGATATCACTCTGAAGGTGATCATTAAATATTTAAATTAGTTCAATGTGATTATGTGGATCATATAGAGATCACAATTCCAGGTGAGTGGACGTCCTGATCCGGGAGTGACAATTGGTGCAGACCACACAAGTGGGTAAAAAACGCACTCACCAGATGTGCGTTTAAGATACGCAATAAATAATCCTGCGTCACCAGGCCATAGATAGGTCATCAGATCTCGGGTCGGGTTACCCCACGGATCATCATCCAAGTTCCACAGAAAAAAGGTTACCAGAATCCGCTACCAGGTATCACCACCAGGGTCATAATTTCCTCCACAAGGGCACATTAAGCCTTGGATGTAAGCAAATCAAGTTTCTGAGCAGAAGAAGCACGGGTCTCCCCCAGGTGGTATTGATATTAAAATGGGAGACAAGTTCACACTTTGCCAGACAGGCTGCCCAATATTGCTCCAGAGTGCCAAGTTTTGTTGTTGACAAAGAGAAACAGTCAAACCAATCCAGCGCATTGCAAGTTCCACCTCTTCAGTATATTCTCTTGTGGTGGATATAGATCAGAGATAGATGGTGATGTGATGAGGAATCCTGCCGCTGTCAACATAGATGCGGAAAGATCAAGGGGAGCTCAAAGACAAAAGTGGCAACTGAACAAGACTTCATTAGCATATGTACACATTTATTTAGAATAAAAACATAGCACACTTACATAGTAAAACTCAGGTGTCCAGAACAGGGAAAGCACAGAGACATCTCAGCTAAAACTGTGAAGCTGCAGACTGGGTTCCTCTTGTGCTAGCATGGAGAGGGTGTGTGCAGGGAGAGGGTGTGTTTGATCTGACAGCTGTTAGAGGTATGCCGGAACTCAGTGTCCTGGAACGTTGTAGTCAGCCTTGTGGTGGTCCCGTGTGTGTCTGGGAGAAGTGGGCAGTGTGGGGGGCGGTAACGCATTTTAAAGGGAAATCCTCCTCTGTCGCAAAGGCTGACTACAGCGTTCCAGGATACCTAGCTCTGGCATACCTCTGACAGCTGTCAGATCAAACACACCATCTCCCTGCTAGCACAAGAGGAACCCAGAAATGAAATGTTTCTTGTTGTTTTGATCACCATTCTATTTTCATGTGGCACCCTTCTAGTCTTTCCCATGTCGTGTTTCTTTAATTCGATGGACATAGTGCTTGATGAAATGCTAATTATTTCCTACCAGCCCCAGAAAAGCTATGATATTGGTCATGGTTATTGTGGCTTCCATTCTTCTATGGCATTTACTTTCTCAAGTTTGGGGCATATTTCTTTTCTAGGAATGATATATCCTAGAAACGTAATCAAATGCATGTATAGATGACACTTCTTGGGTTTGAGGTTCAGCCCATACTGGTGCAGCTGGACCAACACAGCAATTAAGTGTACAAAATGGTCCTAAAATGTGGTAGAAAGGATCACTATATCATCTAGATAGATAAGGATACTTTCCAAAGTTATGTCCCCCAGGCAGTCTTCCATTGTCCTCTAGAATATTGTTCAGTTCAAAGGACATCTTTTGGCAATGGCACAACCCCATGGGAGCAATGAAAGTGGTCTTTGGCAGTTTGCCTTGGCAACAAAGATCTGTTAATACTTGCTGGTAAAAAGTGTGGAGAAGAATTTGGCTTGTCAGATGGTGGCAAGGGATACCTCAGTCAGTAGAAGCATCCCTTGTGGCAACAGCATTCAAACACCTATAGTCCACACAAAAGTGCCATCCTTCCTGACCTAGACTATTGGAACCACACATGGACTCCTACTCTCTTTTTTCCTTGTTCTATTATCTGTTCTAGCATCTGCTGGACTTCCTGGTCATTTTCAATTTAAGAGAGCAAGTTTTCCAAAGCCGAAGGTTGCTCTCAGACTTAGACTAGGAGAGAATATTGCCATCAAAGAATACAGAACAGACATGGCAATGTTTCAAATGGACTATATGCAAACACATTGCAAAATACCATATATTCCCATTGAAAATAAGTTTAAAAAACTAAAAGAAAACCTATTTGGTTCATGTCAAAGTTACAAAAAACATAAAGAATAAGAAAATGCCATTAAAAATGCAAAAATGAGAGAACATTTTTATAATTTAAAAATTACAAAGAATATAACAAAATATGTCAAAGGGAAATAAAGTTACTCTTTTGTGACAGGGGGAAAATAAATTTAACATCTACATACACAGAGTTGTGAAAAGTGGAATAGACTCCCTCACGAACTAGTTAAACTCAGCTCAGTCGATTATTTAAAAAAAATCTGGATGCATACCTAAATGCACACACTATAACTGGCTATTAACATTTATAGACTGCTGATCCAGGGGATATCCGATTGCCTTAGGGTATAAGGAAGTTTTTTTTCTTTTTTCCTTGTGTAGCTCTACCCCCTTAAGGGTTGCTTAGTAATTTTTGGGTTCCCTGTCAATCTGGACCTCTCATTGAAAGCCCAACCTCTGATGACACCACCCTGCTCTGGTGACCCAAATAAATTACAAAAATGGACTCACACACAGAGTAGTATAAACCAAATTGAAGTGTATACTGGAATTGGAGGTAAATGAGTCAAGAATAACAAAATAACACTAACATAGACAGCAAATTTGATCACTCTTGGCAACTGTGAGCAAAAGTAATGACATTCACAATAAAGCAACCGTGGCTATTAGCAGACCTGCTTTCAGAAATAATCCACTGCCTCCAGTCTGAGGAGACTGTTGCATCCCCAGTGTGCAGGAATGACTATGAATAACAGATAAGCTCACTGTGGGTCCTCAGAGTTAGATAACAGGGATTAGGTGTGAAATAAAGAGAGTTCTCAGTTATAATCGGCAGTGTCCCTATTAAGAACTCCATAATGTATTCTGCTTGTTGAGGCCCAGTTGATGTGAAATTGCATCAAAGGGCAACAGCCTTAGGGTGGTCACATTAAAGGTAGTGAGGGAAAAAGAGAAGATTTAACACTTTCCTGGTGGATGGTAAAAATGAATGCAAGGTACCCTTAAAGAGCTCTAACCACGAATTGATCTTGACGTAGTAAATAGCAATGATTGGCATAAATGTTTATGGACAGAGGCAAAGGATGAACAGTAGTAAGAATCCTGCTCTGCAGAAAGGAAAAGGGACTGGCTGATTCAGTTGGCCCTGCTGTATCTTGATCTGTAAATGTACAGTATATCCTGCGATCAGCTAACAGATGTATTCCAACTATGGCGCTGGTATAACTATGGCACAACTGAGTGCAACTGTGTGTAATGTTCACAACTATGTGCGGGTAGATGACTGAGGTGACGAACTGTCAATATTCACTTTGTCAGTGGGTACATGGGTCTCTCTCTCATCTGATCACTGTGGTACGGTGGATTGCCACAATCCATCTTTCCCAATGGATAGGGACAGTCTACGAGTCCTCTTGTTCAGTATTGATGTTCCGCTCTGTCTCCTGCTGTCATAGTGGCCTGCTTGGCAGTGTGGCAGACCAGGTGTTCAGTGCGCTCTTTCCGCTCTCTCTCCAATCCTGACTCTGTGGCCTAGTTCAGCAGTTCAGCTGTCAGCACACCTCCTTCTCCTTCAATCTCCCTCCGTACCCTCCACTCCAATCTTCTTAAATTTTTTATATTTATATGCCCCCACCCACACACTACCTCTCCTGGGAAATGTAGTCCCAGGCACTCTACTTATCAGCCAAGTCCCGCTGTTCAGAAATACCAGTTTCAGAGGGCTGTTCTGTCAATGTGAATAACCCTGAATAGCAGGCCACCGCTATCGAATGTTCACTTTAATGTATTGCAAGTAATAACATTTCAAAGGGTTACACTTGTAGGCAGTCTCTTCACATGCAGTTAACAGTGTCAGCAATAACCTCACTGGCTGTGAGGAGAAGTGGGACAGTAATTGTATCATACTCACTTTTGCATGCAGGAATGTTGTGTTTTATGCAAATAGTTGTTTGCTGTTTTTACTGTTCTGTGGTAACCTGTAGAGGATTAGTTGTCCTCTGTATTTCTCTCCAGCCGCCATTTTGGGAAAGCCTTGTTCCCTCATTGGGCACAAACTCTCTCGAGATTTGAGTGGCCATTTTATTGTGGCTCTCCTATATAAACAGAGCCCAGCCACCATTTTGAAGAGCTCTTGTGTGTGTGTATATAGAAACGGACAGATACCCAGCCTTGCTAGGACAAGCTAGGCTTTACTTCAGGAGAGTGTTGCAGCCTCAGGGACAGAACAGAGATCCTCTGGAGTTCTGCCTATCATCACTGTTGCTGTGTTTGAGAAGAGAGACTATTAGAGTCAGTATATATCCCTACTGTACCAAGACTGCTGCATTTGTGTCACCTGCTTATGGACACCAGCCTCTGGCAAGTAAACATTATGTGCTGCATATAACACATCTGTGCTTGTAGTAAGGATAATGCAGTGCCAGCAGAATTAAGCTGCAATCTATATCTTCTGTGAAAGTACTGTGCACCTGTGCCTTATAAGCCTATAAGAAAACCATTTATTTGCACTTTTGTAAATAGTATTTTTCACTGCCGCCTATCCATTAAATAAAGCTACTTTGTTTGCAATAACATGCAGTGTGATCCCCTCTATCAAATAGCCATGCTTTAGCCTGTCTACACACTTGAGAAGCATGATGGGCCTTGCTTTAAGTTTTTTTTTTTTATTTCCACTGGGTTAACTGCGGGTATAGGGTTCTGTATATGGAGGTTTTCTATTTATCTATTATGTTGTATTTTTTTCTGTTACTTAAACTAGATGGACATGTTTTTCAACCTGACTAGCTATGTAAGTATGTAACTAGTGTAAAGGTATGCAGCGATATCTTCCCTGGATGGGTGGACCCTCTCTTGTAGGTATATTACGTTCAGCCCTAGCTGCAGTTCAGGTAATGGTCTCTCTGTGAGAACACCTATGACCTCTATTCCAATTATCAACATACTGCTTCTGAGTTGGTGTCAGTTCTAAGGTAATTGTTTGTTGGAGTGGTACTCTTCTGGCCATTCTTGACAACCATGAAACTCTTGGTGCTCTGTGTCACCATGGGATCAATCACATTAGGACCAGTTCCACCACTGCTCTTCCAGGAGTTAAGCAGAGTGGAAAGGCTTGGTGATACTAGCTAGCAACTAGATTCTAACTAGTATAATACTTTACCAGACCACTGTGAGGGTCCTGGAGATAAATTGAGTCATTTCTGAGGGCAGAGGTTTCTTAAGGACAGTGAAACCTTGCAATTCATAGTGACAGCCAACATTCATGGGGAGTATGAGTTCTTTATTAGGTGCCACTACAACCGCAACGGGAATCCTGACAATGCCAGCTTACGTCCAGATGTCTACCAGTGTCAGACCCTCCAGTGTTTCCCAACTGAGCAGCAGTATTCTGATTGCTGTAGATGGGCCCAAGTGTGCAAGGTGCTCCTACAGCATCCCTGCCTTCAGTTCTTACATGACATTTATATCCAGTATCACCTTCAGCTGCTCCTACATTTTATTGGCCAGTATCACCTGCAGCTGCTC
Organism: Staurois parvus; assembly: GCF_062004578.1. Classification (NCBI taxonomy): domain Eukaryota; kingdom Metazoa; phylum Chordata; class Amphibia; order Anura; family Ranidae; genus Staurois; species Staurois parvus. The sequence continues at coordinate 8,135,469 of NW_028317961.1, read as the reverse complement.
CTATATTTGATTGCCCAATGCCATATTAATGTTGTGGATTGCTCTGCTTTTCTAAGAAACTACAGAATTCATAAAAATAATGTCAAGGGAAAGCACCATCAAATAAGCTATAATATATGTATAATAACCAAATAATTAGTGCTTTTTACTTAGCATTAAATGACCACAATTTGGTAAATAAGGAAATTATTTCCCTACTATGCAACTTGTAAATATACTAATCCAGGCCTTGAAATTTCCACTTGCCTCCTCGCATTGGCGAGTGGAAATTATGATGGGGGCAAGTGTGTACCCCAGGGTCGTTTTGCTGAGCAGTCTCGGAACTCAGGGCCGGATCTGTCACTCGCACTGGGAGCCATCAGACTGCTAAATAGTGGAGCAAAGTGAAAGCAAAGGAAGGAGTACGTGCTGTGCTCTCTATCTCCCCCTAGAGTGCAGTACCCGGCTCTGTGAATGAAGGTAAAGTACTGTACTGCAACTTTTTATAGGGCTGTGTGTGTGTGTATGTACATGTGTGTGTGTATGTACATGTGTGTATGTACGTGTGTGTGTATGTGTTTGTACATGAGTGTGTGTACATGTGACTGTGTGTGTATACGTTTGTGTGTATGTACATGTGTTTATATGTTTATGTGTGTGTGAGTGTGTACATGTGTCTGTATGTGTGTGTTTAAGCATATGTATGGCTGGTTTGGTCAGGTTCAGGATGATGTGGTTATTATGGGTGTTAGAGGATGGGGCATTTGAGGTACTGCTGGCATGGATAGAAGGTAGAATATGCTTGGTAGAGTTATGGTTTGATGAGTGAGAGATTATGGTTGTATGCGGTGCATGGTCTAAGTATGATGTAGTGCTTAGGGCAGTGTTTCTCAACTCCAGTCCTCATGGACCCCCAACAGGTCATGTTTTCAGGATTTCCCTCAGATGAAACAGCTGTGGTAATTACTAAGGCAGTGAAACTGATCAAATCACCTGTGCAAAATAATGGAAATCCTGAAAACATGACCTGTTGGGGGTCCATGAGGACTGGAGTTGAGAAACACTGGCTTAGGGGGACATTGGAGGCCCTGATGTAATATGGGCAGACTTTGGGGACCCTGATATAATGTGGGGGGGACTCTGGGGACCCTGATGTAATGTGTTGGGACTCTGGGGACCTGATGTAATGTGTGGGGACTCTGGGGACCCTGATGTAATGTGGGAGACTCTAGGGACCCTGATGTAATCTGGGTAACATTTAACAGTGTCATTTCATGAAATAATTTATGAGGGCATGTTTAGGGGCAGAATTAGGGCCGGGCAGGGTAGGGGATGGGTGGGGCAACTGGTGGCAAGCAACTCTTAAGGCCTGGCTAGTAGCTCAGGACTTAAAATTTTAAGCCCTGTACTAATCTAAGTAAAAACAGTATAAAAAAACATAGTGCTGTATTTTAATCGCCTCCCGCATGCCATATAGTACAATGACGGGCGCAAGGAGGGTCTCTCATTCTGGGAGGTCGTCCTCTGATGTCCTCCCATTGTAATTGCGCAAGCGCGGCTCCAGGAGCGTGCAGCGTGGCTATCGGCGGTGCGTTGTGTCCTTCGGACACAGCGGATCACCAATAAACGGAAAGAGCCGAAGATGTCGGCTCAGTCATGTGATCAGCTGTGTCCAATCACAGCTGATCACATGTAAAAAGGGAAATGCTGGTTATCGGCCTTTCTCTCCTTACGAGCTGTCACGCTGACAGAGAGAGCAGAGGAGAGCCGGTATTCGGCATTCCTCGTAGGGGACATGAACACTGATCATCAGAGCACTGATGATCAGTGTGCCCTGATGATCTGTGTAGCCCCAGCAGTGCCGCCTGTCAGTGTCCATCACTGCCAGCTGTCAGTGCTCATCCATACCACCTGCCAGTGCCCATCAGTGACACATCAGTGCCACATTTCAGTGCCTACCAGTGCACATCATTGCCACATATCAGTGCCCATCTGAGCTGCCTTTCAGTGTCACCCATCAGTGCCAGTTAGTACCACCTATCAATGCCAGTAAGTGCCACCTATCAGTGTGCATCAGTGCCGCCTATCAGTCCCGCCTAACAATGCCAGTCAGTGCCACCTAACAGTACCAGTCAGTGCCACCTAACAGTGCCAGTCAGTGCAGCCTATCAGTTGTTGTGGGCTTTTGAATTATGTCTCAAAAACATGATTTATCAAGACATAATCCTATATAACATCAAGTCAGCATAGCCGGATGTTAAGGGGTTAATTTGTCTTGGTTGGAAAGTCGAATGACCATCTAGCTAGAGAAATGTAATGGGTGAAGGGATTGTTTTTCTTTCCTCCTAGAGACAATACTATTTTGAAGTTCTACAGGTGATCAAACACCATTATTCAGACTTCAATAAGCAGGTAAACATATACAAGGTCTGGACATGACAATAGAGGAACCAAACTGATTGTCTGAGAGCTTACCCAAACCTTGTAGAGTGTGATAAACTAACAGACCTCTGAAACTATTAAAATATACTATTGTTCACCAAGGGTGAAAGCATTAACAGTTGTTTACCATGAGTCCAATACAAGGGCCAGGCAAACAGAGAGTTTTTTTTCCTACACAGAGAAAATGTTGATTCTGAAACAAAGAGGTGAAATTCAGGACATTTAAGTCTAAAAGTTCACTGTATATAATTACAAAAATATACTACAAAAACAGATTATAAATAAGATGTTATAGATTTTAAACACCACTAAATACTCAGCAATGGGAACTATATATCACTAATTTGAGTATTGAGACGATGGGAAGTAAGATGTATTATAGACTAGCATTAGTTACATGTCTTATCAGGAAACAAACAGGATGGTACTTCAAGAAGGAATAACTGAATATACACCTATATTCCATGGTCCCTATTTAGAATAATATAGGTATGATCACTGCTATATCTGGAAAGAGCCGTATATTTAATTCCTGAAATTACCTGAAGATTCCACCCAAGGTATGAGTCATCTCAAATACTCACATTGTTCTGTGATACATGACCGCCACCTGGCGGGCAGGTGAGAAATAGCTTATGTACACACATTTCTCAACTAGCCAATCAGGAAGCCTGGTGGGAAGGTATCTTAGAACAATGGACTAGTGGATATAAAAGCCCTTGTGCTTTAAGAAAAAAAAAACCCTCATAAAAACCTCATGGAAAGACCTGATCAAGAAGAAGATCTCTGCTGAACAACTACTCTTCCATCTTTTAAAACTTCCTAAAACTTTAACTAAATTCCTAAACCTCTAATCTTATAACTTCCTACATTCTCCCCTACTGAGAATCTTTCACTTGTCCTATATATCAGTCCAAAGGCGTTCCACTGCCAGCTAAATCCACGGGAGAGTTGCCTAGTCTGAATTCCGGGTGTGGTGAGATGTTTATTTGATTTTGTATTAACCTATTTTCTCTGTTGTGTGGAATCATAAAATTATCTTAGTGTATCACAACAATATTGGGTAGTTAGATATATGTAGAGAAATCCTATTTTACTGTTAAAAATTGTTTATTGCCATATTATAAATTTTTTCATATTTCATAATTTATTGAATATTAATAACCAGAGTATCATATATCAAGGGCTTGCTTCTTGCAATCCTATGGCCACGGCTTGCGAGAATATAACCTTTGAGATATTCGAAATTATTAATTATTAATAAATTTAATAAATAATCAGTTCATTTAAAAATTGTGATTGATGTAATTAGTTAGAAACTTTATTATTGTGTCTTACATTGGTAGGATATATTCTTGATTGTGTGTACCAATATTCATTTATCACCAGTCTTTTGCGTTTTGTGTTAATATATATATAATTTTTGTACATAAATAAATTTTTATATTTATCTATTATAAGGCAAATTTTGTGTGTATGGTACGAAATCATATTGGCTAAAAGAATTCAAGGTATAATAATAAGTGGTGATCAAATTATCAAGGTGTCCAAATTATTGGTTTACTAAATATTTGCCGTATTTTAACGGCTGGAGGCACTGTAATATTTCATCTAAGGGAAAGGGACACGCCCTTTATAAATAATATATATCCTTACATAAACCACCACAGGATAAATTTGGAGGCACTGCTGAGATCCATAGAAATCGTACCATAACACAAAACGCACTGGTGATTGTATATTTGTACACTTTGTCAAACATATATTTTATATCAAAATGGCATCCAGTAATCACGGATCCACCTCTTCCAAGCATAACGAGGAAAATATGGTGGCTCAAGGCATTGAGCAGGAAGCTATGAAGCCAGCCCGGAAAGCTGCCGGTGCTTGGCAGAAGTATGTTGAATGTGAAGTAATAGATTATCTCCGCAAGAGATTAGGTCTGGGGGATAGCAATAATGAATTTGTGGATGAAGAGAAAAAGCAGGCTATGAGCACCTTTGAGGACCTGTTCAACCAAAAGGGCCAGGTTGTTGGGTTTTTAATAGCATTTGCTGGAGCAGAAAGTGATAGAAGCCGTGACAGACTTCTCCTAGAAGCTTGGCCCATGTTATGGTTCATGACCGCTGGAGCTGCCCAGCGGACCATGACTCTAAGGGAAGAGTTGTCAGAGGCCCGCCTCTTGTTAGAAAGCAAAAATCAGGACATTGAGTCTTTGAAAGGGAAGCTTGGTCATGCCGGTATTCGTTTAGACAAATCCGAGAAATATTATGATAAATTGGTCGGAGACTTTCGAAGTGCTCAGGACCTGTATGAGAGAAACTTTCAGGAATTAAAACAACTTCAAGAGAAGTATCAGGACTTAAAAGATGAGGTGGAGTACTTCAGATCAGAGAGGTTATCTCCTGTCAAAATTAAAGTTCACCCAGGGGATAAGCATGACCAGTCAGAACTTACATTGATAAAATCTGAGCAGAAAACTCTGGAGGAGCAGATTATGAGGTTGACGGCCCAAATAAATTCTGGGGTCCAAAACCGGACCAACCCAGGCAAGCAGGAGGCTGATGAGCGGAGATACCCGCATCACAGCGAAGTATTTGATAGTGAGGCAGGGTCAGAATATAGGTCACCTCCTAGGCTTTCAAGATATACTCCAGAGCGCTCAGAAGAAAAGTATGAGGTTTCATATAGGCAGGAAGGGAAATCCCAGGGGTCATTCAGGAGATATGACACCCCAAAGGTCATTAAGTTCCTGAAGGACACTGTTCCTATGTTTTCTAAGAAAGGGTCCCTTGAGATCACCGAACACATGAAAACATATGAACAGACGTTAGAAATTCTGGGCATTAGAGATGACCACACCAAAATAGAATTGCTGCCATGGGTGTTTGAAGAGAAATACCGGCAATTCTTTGAGACCTTGAGGGCCTATTCCAATCAGTCCTGGAGAGAGGTTAAACATAAGTGCCACATGGAATTTGGGCCTTATAAAACTGTAACCTCTGCCAAGGCTGCGGCCTACAATTTAAAGTGTGGTCCTCACCAAAGCCCTGCAGAATTTCTGGCTGTCCTCAGAAATGCCTATTTCCTGGCTGAAAAGGATCCCAATCCTAACCAGCCAGAATTCAAGACACTATTCTATGAAGCATTACCTGCTTACATAAAATTGGGACTTGCAAAGGATTACAGAAAGGGATGCTCTCTTGATTGGTTGGTGAGAGAGAGTGACTATTTATTCTCGATCCAACAGTCCAGTGAGGGCGGGATAAAAAGAGAACCCAAAAATAGCCCCAAGATAGTAGCAGCCACTACCGTTTCCCCTCCAAATCCAAATTTGCAGGCAGAGAAGAAATCATATGCGGAAGTAGTCCGTGGGGGTAAAACCAATGGTTCCCCTAGATTTGTGCCTCAAACCCAGCAAGTGAAGGAGGTCCATAACTTTGCACCCCAAAACCAGTGGGTGAGAAAGGATAGACAAAAGCCAGGAAACTACGGTAGTGGAAGTGAGAAGAATAAAAAGTATGGTAAGGGTCAGTACAGTGATGAGAATCAAAGGAGTCAATGGTATCCTCGGAGGTTCTATTATCCTCGCCAAAACCAACATGGGAATTTTTATGGGAACCCCAATTTCAACAGGAACCATAATTATAATAAGAACCCCAATTTTAATAAGAACTCCAACTTCCAAAGATTTCCTCCACGCCAAGAACACCCTCAAGCTCAAAGGGGGGATACAGTACCCCAGGCTCCCTTTAATAACAGGGAGACCCCAAAACCTCAGAGAGAACAATGGCGTCGGGACCAGAGCAGTAGTTCTGACTCTGAGTCTCATTACCAGTCCCGTCCAAAATACAAGCGTAAGTATAGGAAGAGGGAGAATCAACAGAATGACTCCTCTGAGCGTATTGGACAAATAGAGGCACAGGTCAGCAAAATGGCTGAACAAATGGACAGGCTTGTCACTCAATTTCCATCCAATCCTTTTTTAGGAGCAGCTCCTGTGACCAACCAAGGGTCACAGAATTAATAGGCAACCAAGCCTTAAACCAACAGGGGAGAACACTGAGTCGAATGACAGGAGATGTGTGTACCGTCCCTGACACGCCTACTAATAGAGAATCTAGTTCTCAGGCAAAGGGGGACCAGTTGTTGGGTATTAATGATTCTCCTGTTTTTCAGTGTCCATCTAATGCCCCTAATATAGTCGCGGCATCGGAAGTCGTCGGGATTGACAAGCCAGACGGAGCACCAACTTCTAGTTGTGCTTCTGTCTTGAGACAGTCCAAGAATCCCACCAGGGAGGATAAGGGTAATGTGTCCACCACATGCGGTGAGATAAGAGGCAGTCATATGTTATTGAAGGGCCCACAGATCTTCAACCACACTAATTTCATGTGTGAGCTGACTGAATCTGATGGGAGATATTATGCCACGGTGCAGGTGCAGGATGCCAGTGATCTTTCGATTGTCGGCTTAATAGACACTGGATCCCAAGCAACCATCATGTCACAGGAACATTTTGACAAAGTGGCGAATGTCATGCCCACCAAGCCGAGACTTAAAAGCTTTGACAGCTCATTAATTGGTGTAGGTGGAGACCCTTTACAGGTCATGGGTACCGCCTGGCTTAAACTGAAACTGGGTAATAAGGAACTGAGACACCCCATCATCATTGCCAGCATCTCCCGGCACCACATGATAATTGGGATGGACTTCCTAAAAAGGCTGAACACAATAGTTGACTGTGTGAACCAAGTACTGTGGTCACAGGTAAATACCCCGATTAAATATGGGAAACTTAAAACTCCCCATTCCCGACAACACTGCCACCTGGTGGAAGAAAGGCCTGGATCATTAGAAATCCATTTCAGGAACAGCCAACTTCCTGATGTAACGGTTATCAAACCTGATGACCATAACCCTATCAGAAGAGATGAGGAACACATTTTTAGAATTCCCCAAGAGAAAATAAAAGATATTTCCCTCCAAGATGACATCCTTACGATATCTTTTCATCAGGAGGATAAACCAAGAAAAGGGGGAGATCATACCCAATTCTTGACAGGTATTGAAAGGGTTAACAGCGACTTGTTCATCCCCATCCGGATAAATGGTCTTAATAGGTCAAAATATGCCAAACTAGATTTGAGACAGGAATACAGCTTTGTAAGCCATGGGCTGATAAAACACCTGACCGAAATGGAAATGATCCGTTTCTCCACACCTCAGCGTCATTGGATTTCAGACTCCCTTGATGACTCTGATGATCACAATTCAATGGCTAGGTGTCTCTTAAACGTCACTGTAGGAAACAAAACAGCCACCCATGTGTTCCTAGTCTTGGATAATCCCCAAACTAAAATTTATTTTGGCAACGATGTATTACATCGCTTTGCAATGCAAGTCGACCTAATTAATGACTGTTTATGGAGTCGACTAAAGGGGGACCCCGAAAAATACCAAAATCTGGACTTAGCTTTAAAATCCCAGCAACAGATGCCTTATGCTGTTGAAGTCCAGGTAGCCCAAAAGATTACAATTCCTAAGGGCATAAATAATTTCATACTCCCCATCCAAGTTAAAAAGGGACATAGACTGAAGGGGTCAGATGCATTAGTATGCCTCTCCCATAAAATGCAGGGGGAGGGACTGAACATTACACACACGCCCCTAGTCAACACACATCAATCCCCGATGTACATTTACATACATAATCTGTCCAATCAGGACATCGTCTTACCCAAAGAGACCCTTATTGGTCTAGCGGTAGAGACTGAATATTACACCTTTGGGGTCACTAACCAGGTGATTGGACTCATCCCCGATGAATATTTGTCGGAGGAACAATTAATTGAACAAACATTCCATTCACTACCAGAGGGTATTTTCACCATAGAGTCCATTTATCCATTCGATTCTAAAGATGGCACCTGTCGAATCGAAGAGACATCAATTGTCTTTGATCACCCAATCAAAGAACAAGAGTACCCCAAAGAACCTGGATGGCAGGAGAACACACACACACACATCACATACCCAATGACCTCACCACGAAACTTGAAGAGGCATATGAGATAGGTCAGCCGGAAAGCTTTCCTGGATTCAAGGAGTTGGTGGAAGAGATGGTGGCCCTCGCCGATGCATGTGCCAGTGATCTCGACCGACAATTGCTCCGAGAGCTTCTCCTTGAATTCCAAGAGATCTTTGCCAAGGATTCTTACGATTGTGGGACTACTGACCTACACATCGCTAGGATCCAAACAGATCCAGATGCCCCACCAGTATTCGTAAGACAGTATAGGTTACCATTAGCTTCCTATGAATCTCTAGCTGAGATTATCAGGAAGTTACATGAAAGGGGTATAATTCGGCCCATCCACAGCTCCTACAACCACCCGATCCTGGGTATCTTAAAACCCAATGGACAATGGCGTCTGTGCGCTGACCTCCGTCAGCTAAACAAACGTGTGTACATGTCAGGATGGCCTGTCCCATACATAGACCAATGTCTAGCCCAGCTCCAAGGATCCCAGGTTTTTACAGCCTTGGATTGTGCACAGGGGTATTGGACCATTAAGGTGAGCGAGGAAGACCAATACAAACTGGCCTTCAGTTTTGGAAATCGACAATATTGTTGGGTGAGAATGCCTTTCGGATTCATAAATTCCGGACATGAATTTGCTGTGTTCATGCACAAGGCCATGCCAGACGCCTTCGAAAGGGGGACGTTGGCATATGTGGACGATATCCTGATCAAAAGTACTGATATGGCCAAACACATTACAGAACTTCGGCATGTCCTGGGCCAATTAAAAGCAGCAGGAGTTAAACTGTCCTTACAAAAAGCCCAGTGGTGTCGCACGAAGGTAAACTTCCTAGGCCATGAAGTTACTGCTGAAGGTTTGAACCCGCAAAAGAAGAAAGCTGAGGCGGTTCTGAACTGTAAAGTCCCTACTAACCTTAAAGAATTGAGATCATTCCTAGGTATGGTAAACTACTCGCGTAAATTTATTGATAACTACGCCGAGATAAGCAAGCCACTGCTTCACCTACTGAAGAAGGATGTCGAATGGTCGTGGGGTAAGAAACAGGAGGACGCCATGAAGGAATTAAAGGAACGTCTCACACAAGCCCCGTGTCTCGGATATCCCGAAGGGGGTAAAAATTTCTATCTAGAGACAGGGTTTACGCAGGTAAGTATGAGTTCTGTTCTTTACCAGAAACGTGATGATGTCAGTAAGGTGATTGCCTATGCCAGTAAAACTTTGTCCCCGGTTGAAGTAAAGTTCAGTGACTGTGAAAAAGCTCTATTGTCCACCGTGTGGGCATTACAGAATTTCCGCAGTTACATTCAGGGAGAGAGAATCATTGTTGAAACGGCACACCAGCCTTTACAGTATTTAAAGAGTGAACGTATCAAGGGAGGAAATGTGTCTAATAGCCGCATCACTGCTTGGACTTTGTCTTTGCAAGGGTGGCCTCTTGAAATTCGGTACAAACAGAACAAGGAAAGTCCAGTAGCCCAGGGCCTAGCCGAGCTCCATGATTGTTCCGCAACTACGCCTGCTATGGAGGGCCCGGACACTGACTTTCTGGAAGAACAACTGTTCTCTCCCTACAAGGTTTACGATGAAGAATACTGTAAACAGCTGCCGTGTGTATATGTGGATGGTTGTGCTTTTCATCACAAGGATGGGGAACAGCTCCAACTAGTGGCAGGGATTGGAATCGTTTGGACCCAAGGTGTCACCCCAATTTCTGTGGGATACAAACTTGGACCAAAAAGCAGTCAGGTTGCTGAACTTACTGCAATTCTTAGAGCAGTTGAGATGGCTATAGAGTTCAACATTAAAGAGTGTGCCATCATAACCGATTCCAATTATGTCAGGAATAGTTTTGTGGAGTATTTCCCTAGGTGGAAGCGAAACAACATGAACAAGAGTAATCACAAACCCGTGAAACATGGTAAGCTCTTTTGTCACATCGATGAACTGGTAAGGTCCAATGATCTCACCCTGCACTTCAAGAAGACCAAAGGCCACTCCAAGGTTCTAGGTGCCGAGAAAGAAGGGAACGATCTGGCCGATTTTCTAGCCAAGGAAGGGGCAATCACCGGTGAACTGTTAGACATTGACCAATTTTTAGGTACCATACAGGTTGAAGCTGTCACCAGGCAACAGGCCAGAACAGCTGGTGATCCGAAGGCATTACAGTGGAGTCACGATTCTCCTAGTGAGGATTTAATTACTGCCCAAAAAGAAGACCCAATAATTGGCTTGTTTTATAGTCATATAGAAGATCCCAACCAAAATCCCATAAATAAGGAAGTATGTAGTGGGAAGGAGGATTTACGTATCTTAATGAAATCCAAATCCCAATTCTCTTTATACCAGGGATTGTTGATACGAACCTCAAAGGGTGGCGTACAACAATGGGTCGTCCCACTTAAATTTAGAGGTTTGATGCTACAGCATGCCCATGATGCTCCCACTTCCGGTCATCGTGGAGAGAAGATCACGTATGAGATCCTGCGGGATTATGCCTACTGGCCTCATATGTTACGTGATGTGAAGGAGTACTGCCAAGGTTGCCTAATATGTCCCCAATTTCAACCTACCAAGCCAACTCACAGAGCACCTCTCCAGAAGAGGGGGATATGTATGCCTTGGTCAGACCTTCAAATGGATTTTATTGGGCCCGTAACAAAATCTTCACGAGGAAATCGGTATATGTTAACAGTTACATGTTTATTCACCAAGTATGTCGAATGTATACCAGCACCAAATAATAGCTCCGAGACATGTGCTGCATTGCTAATAAATCATGTATTTTCACGTTTTGGTTTACCTCAGAGGATAGAGTCTGATAGAGGATCGCACTTCACTAGCGAAGTGATGGCCAAATTGTGGAAGATTTTGGGGGTTAAAAGGAAATTGCATATCGCCTATCGGCCAGCCTCTAGTGGTGGTGTAGAACGATACAATCAGACCATCGTTAACGTCCTTAAGAAATTTGTTAAGGAAACAGGCAAAGATTGGGATGTCAAACTCCCGCTGGTCCTGATGGCGTTGAGGGCTACTCCGAATACAGTTACAAAAATGTCATCTTTTGAACTGATGACAGGTAGACGGATGGTACTGCCCCAGCACTTATTGTATCGCACTACAGATCAAAATTTGATCAATGCTACCACCACACACCAGTACATAGAGGATTTACGTAAACATCTGCAATATGCTTTTGCCTTTGCCCAGCGAAATTTGGAAAGAGCAACTAGTGCTAAGACATACTATGATCTCAAAACCTCTAAGAAGGAATATGAGATTGGTGACAAGGTCTATCTATACAACTTTGCAAGAGACCAGATCAAGGAACGGAAATTCCTTCCATCTTGGAAAGGTCCGTTCTCTATCATTGATAAAATCTCTCCGGTCGCATATAAATTGCAGGTTACCCGGTATGGTGAAATCAGTGATAGATGGGTGCACATCAACCAATTACGTGCTTGCCATCCGAAGTCTCAATTGCAGTTGTTGGAAGACTAACCCACCAGTTCCTATCTGGAGATATTGAGATCATTATTAAATTTCCTTTGAACATATTACTCATCTTTTGCCTTACAGGATCCAGTAATATAATTGTATGTATATCCGATACTTAAACTGTTCATTTTAATAATTTAGAAAGGAAGGCCCAGACTATGATCAGACCGGCGATCGGAGGTGTCAATGACCAGACCCTAGAAGGAAGCTATAATGTCCTGTGGGAAAGACCAGATGCCAGAGATCGATCCGGAGACGATAACCTGATGTCCCAGGCCACCAAGGGCCAGTCCAGAGGAAAAGACCCGCCTAGGAGACCGTCTAAGAGACCTGTCGTGCGGAGGACCCATGGACCCCAAGGTGGATGTGCCAGGCCAGGCCGGCCTCATCACAAGACCAGGATCGTCATCAGGAGTGTCCATCTAAAGACGCCGAGTCAAGTTGAGGACCAACCAGCATCACCGCTGCCATTTTATTATAAAAAAAAAAAAAAAAAATTATTTTTTTATTTTTTTTATTTCATTCACTTCACCGGAGAAGACGAACAATCACTCTAGCCAAAAGCCCCACTCATGTTTTGCGACACAGACACCCCTATACACGTGCCTGTACCCCAAACAAAGGGGGATTTGTTGTGGGCTTTTGAATTATGTCTCAAAAACATGATTTATCAAGACATAATCCTATATAACATCAAGTCAGCATAGCCGGATGTTAAGGGGTTAATTTGTCTTGGTTGGAAAGTCGAATGACCATCTAGCTAGAGAAATGTAATGGGTGAAGGGATTGTTTTTCTTTCCTCCTAGAGACAATACTATTTTGAAGTTCTACAGGTGATCAAACACCATTATTCAGACTTCAATAAGCAGGTAAACATATACAAGGTCTGGACATGACAATAGAGGAACCAAACTGATTGTCTGAGAGCTTACCCAAACCTTGTAGAGTGTGATAAACTAACAGACCTCTGAAACTATTAAAATATACTATTGTTCACCAAGGGTGAAAGCATTAACAGTTGTTTACCATGAGTCCAATACAAGGGCCAGGCAAACAGAGAGTTTTTTTTCCTACACAGAGAAAATGTTGATTCTGAAACAAAGAGGTGAAATTCAGGACATTTAAGTCTAAAAGTTCACTGTATATAATTACAAAAATATACTACAAAAACAGATTATAAATAAGATGTTATAGATTTTAAACACCACTAAATACTCAGCAATGGGAACTATATATCACTAATTTGAGTATTGAGACGATGGGAAGTAAGATGTATTATAGACTAGCATTAGTTACATGTCTTATCAGGAAACAAACAGGATGGTACTTCAAGAAGGAATAACTGAATATACACCTATATTCCATGGTCCCTATTTAGAATAATATAGGTATGATCACTGCTATATCTGGAAAGAGCCGTATATTTAATTCCTGAAATTACCTGAAGATTCCACCCAAGGTATGAGTCATCTCAAATACTCACATTGTTCTGTGATACATGACCGCCACCTGGCGGGCAGGTGAGAAATAGCTTATGTACACACATTTCTCAACTAGCCAATCAGGAAGCCTGGTGGGAAGGTATCTTAGAACAATGGACTAGTGGATATAAAAGCCCTTGTGCTTTAAGAAAAAAAAAACCCTCATAAAAACCTCATGGAAAGACCTGATCAAGAAGAAGATCTCTGCTGAACAACTACTCTTCCATCTTTTAAAACTTCCTAAAACTTTAACTAAATTCCTAAACCTCTAATCTTATAACTTCCTACATTCTCCCCTACTGAGAATCTTTCACTTGTCCTATATATCAGTCCAAAGGCGTTCCACTGCCAGCTAAATCCACGGGAGAGTTGCCTAGTCTGAATTCCGGGTGTGGTGAGATGTTTATTTGATTTTGTATTAACCTATTTTCTCTGTTGTGTGGAATCATAAAATTATCTTAGTGTATCACAACAATATTGGGTAGTTAGATATATGTAGAGAAATCCTATTTTACTGTTAAAAATTGTTTATTGCCATATTATAAATTTTTTCATATTTCATAATTTATTGAATATTAATAACCAGAGTATCATATATCAAGGGCTTGCTTCTTGCAATCCTATGGCCACGGCTTGCGAGAATATAACCTTTGAGATATTCGAAATTATTAATTATTAATAAATTTAATAAATAATCAGTTCATTTAAAAATTGTGATTGATGTAATTAGTTAGAAACTTTATTATTGTGTCTTACATTGGTAGGATATATTCTTGATTGTGTGTACCAATATTCATTTATCACCAGTCTTTTGCGTTTTGTGTTAATATATATATAATTTTTGTACATAAATAAATTTTTATATTTATCTATTATAAGGCAAATTTTGTGTGTATGGTACGAAATCATATTGGCTAAAAGAATTCAAGGTATAATAATAAGTGGTGATCAAATTATCAAGGTGTCCAAATTATTGGTTTACTAAATATTTGCCGTATTTTAACGGCTGGAGGCACTGTAATATTTCATCTAAGGGAAAGGGACACGCCCTTTATAAATAATATATATCCTTACATAAACCACCACACAGTGCCATATATGAGTGCTGCCTTTCAGTGCCCATCAGTGATACCTGTCAATGCCCATCAGTGCCACCTACCAGTGTCTCCTCATCAGTGTCCATCAGTGCCACCTATCAGTGTCCATCAGTGCAGCCTATCAGTGCCCATCAGTGCAGCTTCATTAGCGCCCATCAGTGAAGGAGAAAAATCACTTATTTACAAAATTTTATAACAAAAACTAAGAAAAAATTAGTTTTTTTCAATATTTTCAGTGGTTTTTGGTTTGTTTAAGAAAAAATAAAAAACCCAGAGGTGATTAAATACCACCAAAATAAAGTTCTGTCACAAAAAAAATGCTAAAAATTTCATATGGGTACAGCGTTGCATGACCGCGCAATTGTCATTCAAAGTGTGACAGCGCTGACAGCTGGAAATTGGGCTGGGCAGGAAGGGGGTATAAGTGCCCTGTAGGCTAGTGGTTAAACAATATTTCACCTGAAAAACTGCATGTACATTTATTCTGTGTGAATGGGGGCAAGATTGTTTGTTAGTTGGCTATTTTTCTCCAGGTTGAATGTTAATCATTTATAAAGAATAGTGAATCAGAAAAATACTGAATTATAGCTGCTGGATGGATCTTACGATCATACAAAAAAAATACTTATTTTCTATGATTGTCTGCTCCATCTAGTGGCCATAGTGTATTCTTTTCCCAAAACACTGTTTTTTATTATCTGTAGAGGAAATTGCCTGAAAACATTCAATTTTGCTCCATTTGCACAGAACAAATGTATGTGCTGATTATCAGGATGAATAGCTTTGCATTTTTTTATTACACCCCATAAAACAACCATAATAACAAAAAAACTTCTGTCTATAAACATATGAACAAATTTACCAAAAGTATCACTTAAGAGCTACCTTTTTTCTGAAATGTACGCGTCCAAACATTACGCTTCCAAACGTTTCATTTACACCATATCAAAGAAAAACTTGTCCTGCAAGTAACTGGACATAGAATTATTATAAAAGTGCAAACAATGAATTATAAAGCACTAAGCTTCATGATCTACACTACAGGAAAATATATACATATTTCAGCAACTGTGTTTAGATAACAGAATGACATAAATTATTTTTGTCTTATTTCCCTTTTTTTAAACATGTAAGGTTACCATAGTGGAAAGGCCTCTTGGCTGATCCTATTGTAGCTTTAACAGGCAGTATTAACCCTGATGTTAGTGCATTTTCTTAGATTGTTAATTGAAGTGTCATTGTCTGCTTTTAAAGGCACTGTCAAAAGTTCATTTTTGTTTTATGTACTCAAGCTGATGAATTTTTCTCATTCTTATCTGAAAAGTATATCTTTATATGCATGCAAGCATCCCACAGAGCCACACACGGTAATCTAAGAGGGATATTCTTTGATTTAGTTTTGGAAAATTATACTTTATGTATTTGTGGGTTAAACATAAACAGATATAAAGACATTAGCAGCTTAAAAAAAACAAAACCAAATCCTTGTTTTATTGGTGTATTTGCACGGTTTTGTCAAAAAGTTATTCTTTGCATATCTGTTTTTACATGTAAAAATATTTTAATTTTGGCTAAAAAATCATTTTAAATGTCTAAAGTAGCACTACATACTAACGATCAGTGAGATTGTAAGCTCCAAGGAGCAGGGCCCTCCTAATCCTCTTGTATTGAACTGTATTGTTGCTGTATTGTCTCTCTTTATTTTGTAAAGCGCTGAGCAAACTGTTGGCACTATATAAATCCTGTATAATAATAATAATGTCATAGATGTTTAAGAAAGCTATGTTTGAAGAAGACATCCATCCAAAAACAAATAAACATGAATAAACCATTAAAAGATAAGAAAAACAGCTTTTGCTGCAATTTTCACCTTCCTTCCAGAGATTTTACTACTCTACCTCCACTCCTGCAGTACTTCTTTCTGCTGCTAGATGTCCTCGGTCTGATGGCATTATTTAACCTATGGACCCTCCTCAGCCAATGACAGGACAGTGAAAGAAGAAGCAGCACAGATATGCTCATCTGTCTGTCACTCAGCTTCTCTTTTCTATCAGCATGCTTCTTGTAAGTGCACATTTTCTGAATTGTCTATCTTTATGTTTTTTTTAAAGAAGAGTAGCAATAAAACCTGACAAGCAGCTTAGGGTCTCATGGAAGGTGTATCTATAGCTATACCTTTATTTCTCTTCAAATAAAGTGGTTGTTGGACTATTGTTCCAGTGGGAATTCTCCTCATTTTGTAGAGATTTCATTCATTTCCTGTTGCGTGATTAGGACAGAAAGTGAAGGGAAATTTCTCCTACAAAACACAGGCAACAACAAATTAACTGACAATAGTTACTTTAAACCGTTGTCTACTTTACCAAAACTAAAAAGAAAAGTTTACGCTATGTATAAACATTAAAGCCTAACTGAAGGCACATCAATATATAATTATTTAGAAAGGCATTGTACTAACAATGTGAATTTTATCTTACCCCCACTTTCACCTGCTATAGCAGTTTTTATGCAGTACCGGATGTGTTTGTCCCCAGCAGTTCTGTGGATCCATCCTCTGACCCCCTACATCACTGCTGTGTTTTGTAGTGACCTAGGGGTTGGAGGAAGAAACCATAGCATGTAACAGGGTGTTAGGCTCCCATTGTAATTTCTTTAGTGAGATTTATGTTGTACTTATCACTACTGTTCTCAAATTTTGGGACTTATGACTTGGGGCAGAGGCATAAGAGTACACAGTTTTCTCCAGAATAGAGTATTTGGATGAGGACAATGACTTTCTAAGTGTCCTCTATGGAAACCTAATTTAACATTTGACATATTATCTTGTGGAGCACTGCTTCCTGTTTGACCAAAGATGTACATCCCTTTTGTTGTTGAAGATTTATACTTCAGTAAAGATTTGTTTTTTATGCAAACGCATTCCAGTTCAGTCATTCATTACTGGGAATGAGGACTTCTCTTCAAAGATCCTGCATGAGGAGGAGAAGTAGAGTTGTCACCTGTATGATCGAAGACTCTGTAAGTAGCAGGGCTTTTATTCAGCGGGAACGTGGAGGAATGCAATTCCAGCACCTCCAGCACAAAATGTATGTAAAGGCAAGGAGTGCTTGGGTGTGTTGGAAAGTGGAGGACTATTGTTGCTGAGGGGGTCTATTGTTGCTGGGGGTTCTATTATTGGTGGGGGAGATCTATTGTTGCTGGGTTGGATCTATTGTTGCTTGGTGTATTGGTAGGGGGCTCTATTGTTGCTGGCTGCTGACAAATCTATTGTTGCTGAACGGGTCTATTGTTTGGGGGTGAATCAATTGTTGTTCAGGGGTTATTTTGTTGTAAAAGGATCTGTTTTTGCTGGTTTGGGTCTATTGTTGCTGGGGGTTATTTTATTTGGGGGGGTCTATTATTGCTGGCTGTGTGGGATCTATTGTACTGCTTTTTGTTATTAACAAATTGCACACAGATTACTTAGTGCCACAAAATGATACTTTGTTCTGTATTTTCTAAAAGGGGCTGTACTGGAATGTGGGTAGAGGGCAGGGACAAGGAGTGGCTTGGATGTGGGGAGTTCCTGCTCCTATTCTCTGAGAAAAAAAGCCCTGGTAAGTAGTACAGATTAGTCTGACTCTGTCATGCTGAACGTTCCTGTAGCACCTTCCTATATAGGTGCTTGGTGTAGATAGCTAGATTTACTTTGTATTTTGATAGGTACATTTAGTTGGCTCAATGTAGACAGTGTGGATTTAACTGTTGCTAAATAAAAGCATAACTTGCACACTGTAATCAGTGTTGTTGTGTTCTGGTAGTTAGGTTTGCTCAGTTTGCTCAGCTGTTGCCGGCCTGATAGTTCCCTCTGTATCCAGAAAGCTTAGAGAAGTTTCTGGATAATAGGTGTGGAGCTATGGAGATGGCAGCATGAATATTGGTACAGCCCCAGCCTATCCCAGAGAGACTGGCTCTAAAGGCATGCTGGGTAACTATATATAATCAGTAAGCAGACTGGGCTCTGGGCCTTTCCTGTATAGGATTGTTCCAGCCTGGGAGAGGACTTGTTGCCCTACCAGGCAACTACTGCCATGTAGCCTTAGGTAGAAGACTTGAGGTCCTGAATGCTGAGACCCGGGTCTATTACAGCTGACTGCGAGGACATCTACTGGAGATCTGGTCTGGTATCATAGAGGAAGGCAAAAATCTGCTCTTTGGCCTTGTGAGTACAAACACCCCTAAAGGATCTTAGAGACTGTTTACTACTTAACCCCTCTGGTGCCTGGGAGTCAGCTTCCGGTCTAGGCTAAAGGGGACCCCGGCTGGTGTTGTACACTTAATTCTCTACCTAAAAGGACTCAATTTACTACTACTACTGCTGCCTTAAAGCTGAAGTCAACTGTTTACTTCAAGCACAGACTTCATCATAGCTTATCCAAAACAATACTACTATCCTTATCAAAGTTCTCCAAAAATAGAAACAACAAAAACAACACACCTAGACTCCTCATTGAAGAAACGTGTGAATGGGCCTATGTGCCTGGCTGTGGGGCAAAGCTTTTGGGAAAGACCTGAATAGTGTTCCTGCAGCTTCTACAGGAGTAGCACTACATTCCTCATGTCTCTGGACGGCAAAATGGTGGGACATGTTAGTGCCTACTGTGACTGCCTTGAATATTTAGGGTTTTCTATCCCTGATTTGGGATGTGGTTAGCTCCAGCTACACTGGTCAGGAGGCCAGTTTGGTTCTGGATTTGTGCTCCTCCAGGAATCAAAAGCAAGAGTGGAGCTGAATAATGCAGAGGCACCAAATAATATTCATTCTGCAGACATTGGTTTATGTGAAGCTCATGTTACAAGCACTCGGCACACCCTATGCTTCCGGAAGAGATGAAAGTTTAAGAGTCATGGACCACAAGACCACAAGAGAGGTAAGTATAATAGTTCTTCTATTGTAGTTCTTCTATTGCAGAGAACTGTCTTTTAGATGTTTACACATCTGAAAAGATTACTTTAAATTTATAGAAAGTGCAAAATGAAAAATAGGAACACCATTGTTCCAGCAAGTGGGCTACTACAAACATGTGAATTAGCGTGGCATGATCTTACTACTGAAACCCAAGAACAGACAGCTCCACTTTATAGTCATTTTTGGTGAATTATACTTGCTTTAGTTCCACGGCAATGCATAACAAATTGCCAGTAAAGATAAGCAAATCTGCCCTAGTTCTATTCATGGGAAAGTTTGTAAAATCCTGCTTAAAATCAGGCTAACCTAAACATAGCTTCAATGATAATAGCCGCAGATATTGTTTAATGTCTGAAAAGTATATAAACAGCTTACAGTACTTATAAGAAAAAATGAGGCAGATTTTATTTTGCAATAAACATTAGAGCGTATTATGTAAAAGTCAAAAGCCACAAATATTTTTGAATACTGGAGCACTAGAATTGGCTGAAAACTCTGAGTGACAATGCAGGATTTACTGTGCAACAAATATTAGAAATTTGTAAGTTGATGGCTAGTTGCAAATACATTGTGTGGCACCTTTACAATGCCAGAGCACCTGAATGGGCCAGAAGAGGTTGCAGGGCCTGGTCATGTGGCAATTAATAAATTAAATAATTAAGTTTAGCTTATAGCATCAGCAGTAGGGGTTCATTTTCATGAAAGGGAGCTTAACCCTGTGCTAAAGGCCCTCTCAGACAGCACTGGCTGCAAGGCAAGACAGATATTCCAGTGCAAAATGTGCAAGCTCTGGCATGTGTTGTGGCTCTATAGCACATCCACTCTTAAGCTGGCCATACATGGATCGAAATTCATCTGGTTCAGCAGTGACCGGCCAAACTTCAGTTCATATATGGGCACTGAAGTTGTACAGTAGTCAATCTACCAATCAACTTCTGTATAGCCTGCAATGTTGCTCAGTGTATTCTGACAGCAGAGATGTCTTCCCACTGTCAGAATACAATAGCTCAGTGGGTAATGGTTTCCTAATCCACATTGAGTGTGTGGATGGGATAATTGGGCCTTTTTTTTTTTTCCTTCAATCTACTGGTTGAACGATAAAAACTGACTCATCTATAGGCTGCTTAAGAAAAGGCAGACATGATCTGCCTATAGTCTGACCAAGCATTTGGCCTGCAGAAAATGCTCACTGCTTTTTGTAGAACTTCCACCTCTTGCTTTAGACCTGCCTGACATAAAGGGAATTGCCTAAATTTAATGGTAGATATAGGAGGAATAAACATGTATTGCATTGGTGCGCTATATATGGTAACATGCTGCAAACAAAAGCAGTTTCTCCTATATCAGCAACAAGTATATACTGCTCACCTCCAAATAAAAAATAGACCCTAACAAAAGAAATAAATAAAATCTACCTCCCCCCTAACAAACAAAAAACAGCCATGAAATACTAGACTCCAACTCTATTGTTTTACCTAACAGAAATTAAAAATGGTACAAATGTTAAAAAAAAAATAATAATTAAAACGTTGCACGGTGGGGGGGGGGGGTTAACACACACAATAAGATAGCCCCAATAATTACTTTGGATCTCTGGACTGTAAACATCATGGGGGGAAGAGAGAATGCAAAAATTTGTAGACTTCCATGCTGCAAGGATACAGGGCTGATGTGAATTTTTCTCTGTATTCTCTATAGCAGTGGTTCTCAACCTTTCTAATGTCGCGACCCCTTAATACAGTTCCTCATGTTGTGGTGACCCCCAACCATAAAATTATTTTCGTTGCTACTTCATAACTGTAATTTTGCAGTGGGAGGACTAGCGCCCCATCACTGATGTCAGTGGGATGAATAGTGTCCCATCGTTGGTATCAGTGGGAGGAATAGCGCCCCATCATTGGTGTCAGTGGGAGGAATAGTGTCCCATCATTGGTGTCAGTGGGAGGAATAGTGTCCCATCATTGGTGTCAGTGGGAGGAATAGTGTCCCATCATTGGTATCAGTGGGGGGAATAGTGCCCCATCATTGGTATCAGTGGGGGGAATAGTGCCCCATCATTGGTATCAGTGGGAGGAATAGTGCCCCATCATTGGTATCAGTGGGAGGAATAATGCCCCATCATTGGTATCAGTGGGAGGAATAGTGCCCCATCATTGGTGTCAATGGGAGGAATAGTGCCCCATCATTGGCATCAGTGGAAGGAATAGTGCCCCATCATTGGTATCAGTGGGAGGAATAGTGTCCCATCATTGGTATCAGTGGGAGGAATAGTGTCCCATCATTGGCATCAGTGGGAGGAATAGTGCCCCATCATTGGCATCAGTGGAAGGAATAGTGCCCCATCATTGGCGTCAGTGGGAGGAATAGTGCCCCATCATTGGTATCAGTGGGAGGAATAGTGCTCCATCATTGGTTTCAGTGGGAGGAATAGTGCCCCATCATTGGTGTCAGTGGGAGGAATTGTGTACAATCATTGGCGTCAGTGGGAGGAACAGTGCCCAATCATTGGCGTCAGTGGGAGGAATAGTGTACAATCATTGGCATCAGTGGGAGGAATAGTGCCCCATCATTGGTGTCAGTGGGAGGAATAGTGCCCCATTGTGGGTGTCAGTGGGAGGAATAGTGCCCCATCATTGGCGTCAGTGGGAGGAATAGTGTACAATCATTGGCATCAGTGGGAGGAATAGTGCCCCATCATTGGTGTCAGTGGGAGGAATAGTGCCCCATTGTGGGTGTCAGTGGGAGGAATAGGGCCCCATTGTGGGTGCCAGGGGGAGGAATAGTGCCCCATCGTGGGTGTCATTGGGAGGAATAGTGCCCCATCGTTGGTGTCAGTGGGAGGAATAGTGCCCCATCGTTGGTGTCAGTGGGGGGAGGAATAGTGCCCCATCGTTGGTGTCAGTGGGAGGAATAGTGCCCCATCGTTGGTGTCAGTGGGGGGAGGAATAGTGCCCCATCGTTGGTGTCAGTGGGGGGAGGAATAGTGCCCCATCGTTGGTGTCAGTGGGGGGAGGAATAGTGCCCCATCGTTGGTGTCAGTGGGGGGAGGAATAGTGCCCCATCGTTGGTGTCAGTGGGGGGAGGAATAGTGCCCCATCGTTGGTGTCAGTGAGGGGAGGAATAGTGCCCCATCGTTGGTGTCAGTGAGGGGAGGAATAGTGCCTCATCGTTGGTGTCAGTGGGGGGAGGAATAGTGCCCCATCGTTGGTGTCAGTGAGGGGAGGAATAGTGCCTCATCCTTGGTGTCAGTGGGGGGAGGAATAGTGCCCCATCGTTGGTGTCAGTGAGGGGAGGAATAGTGCCCCATCTTTGTTGTCAGTGAGGGGAGGAATAGTGCCCCATCGTTGGTGTCAGTGGGGGGAGGAATAGTGCCCCATCGTTGGTGTCAGTGGGGGGAGGAATAGTGCCCCATCGTTGGTGTCAGTGAGGGGAGGAATAGTGCCTCATCGTTGGTGTCAGTGAGGGGAGGAATAGTGCCCCATCGTTGTTGTCAGTGAGGGGAGGAATAGTGCTCCATCGTTGGTGTCAGTGAGGGGAGGAATAGTGCCCCATCGTTGGTGTCAGTGATGGGAAGGAATAGTGCCTCAGCGTTGGTGTCAGTGAGGGGAGGAATAGTGCCTCATCGTTGGTGTCAGTGAGGGGAGGAATAGTGCCCCATTGTTGGTGTCAGTGAGGGGAGGAATAGTGCCTCATCGTTGGTGTCAGTGAGGGGAGGAATAGTGCCCCATCGTTGGTGTCAGTGGGGGGAGGAATAGTGCCTCATCGTTGGTGTCAGTGAGGGGAGGAATAGTGCCTCATCGTTGGTGTCAGTGGGGGGAGGAATAGTATTAGTGACACAAATGATGGGGCACTATCCCTCCCACTGACACCAATGATACTTACCTTGCTGACTCCTGCTCCAGCCTGGGCTCGCTCTCTCCCTCTCCCATCTACAGCCTGCATACCTGGCTGCAGCAGCAAAATTTGCACTTACCTGTCAGCTGTCTTCCTTCTCTGGCCTCTCTCTTCACTCGCTCCTGCAGCTCCCTCGATCTTCTTTGATCTCCGCGCGCTGCCGCTCGGCTCCTCCTCTCCAAGCTCCACCTCCTCGCCGGTGATTGGCCACCTGTGTGCCTCTCCTGAGCTACAGTTCTGGTGGCCAATCAGTGGCGAGGAGGCGGTGACAGGGGCAGCATATCCCGCCCACACATCGCCGGAGACAGGAGCGGTGTCTCGGTTCCTAAGACCATCGGAAATATGTGTTTTCCGATGGTCTTAGGCGACCCCTGGGAAATGATCGTTCGACCCCCAAAGGGGTCGCGACCCCCAGGTTGAGAACCGCTGCTCTATAGCCTTATGTTTGCAACATATAAATATAGTGTAGTAACACGAAAAGTATCACTTTTTAGTGCACACCTGAAAGAAATGTTTCTATGCAGTACCCTGAAAAATGTTCATTTTATTCAGAATTCTTTCTGAAAAGTAGAAGTGGACTTCTTGGCATGTGAAAGTGCCTAGGCTGGAGGCTCTGACAAGAGGAAGCAAAGCCCTGCCTCTACCAAGATGGGCACACAGAAACACAGCACAGTGTAGCTTGTTCTGACACCCTGTAATGCAATGTGCTGTGGCACAAATTAATCACATACACATTGAAAAATAAAAATACAATGCTCTTTAACACGATTACAACAGCAAGCATGCAGTGCACATGTAGAGCACGTGTTATGTGCATATTATGTGCAAAGTAAAATGCCATGTGTTGTGAATGGGTCCTGAATGAGGAAAAAAATCCTCAGATTTGTTTAGCAATGTGTTCAAAAGCATTTCATTCTTATTACTTAATGAGAACTTTTATTGTCCATTTATTTTTCTTGCACTAGGCAACCAGCTTTACTAATACAAATAGTCTTCAGAAAAGATATAAATTGCATGCACTAGTATTGTCCAAGTGCATAGGGACAGTAATTAGTCACCTTCCAGACAATATCCTTCTACATGGTTATTGCCAAGCTTTAGAAAGTCTGCTCACAAACACAGATACCAGACTGATCTCAAGTGTCATGAATTTCTTGGAACAGGCGGGTTGAAAATATGATGGAATTTAGAATATGTGTCAAAATAATCAAGTAATGGATTGTGCGCATATAATATGTGTTATTTACAGATTATTGCTGGCTACATGTTTACCCTATTTATTAAGTGCTTGCAGAATTTGTCAATTATCCTTGATAAAAAGAAAGAAAGAAAAACATTTTTTCTATCTCATTTCCTTTTAAGAAACCCCTGACACTAAAAAAAAGAGTAAAAAAAAAACAGTAATAAAGTGTATGACAAAGGCAAAATTTTTGTTTTGGATAGAGTAAAAAAGAGTTAGGCCCTTTGCTACGTTTGTATTGTTGTCTGTATATAAGGGGCGATCAAAACTTTAGCAGGTGTCATTTGAGAAAGATTTGAGGGAAAGTTTTTTTAATGACAATTCTCTAGAATGAAAAATCTGTTCACTTTGGAGAGTTTTCTTTTCATTTCTGTTGCAACTCCTGGAAAGGAGGAGAAGAGAAATTTCCCCAGTGGGGCAGAGACAGCAAAAATTACTTGATAGGGCTTTTAACCTTGCATACACTTACTTGAAGCTAACAAAAACGTTTGGGCTTTACATACAGTACCAGTCTTGCAAAACATAACTCTGATATTTGCTTTCTAGCAGACATACCGTACATCTGCCTGTAGACTCCTCAGCATCTAAAACCTCCAACTGTTTTGAATTCCTGCTTCTCCTACCAGCTTCTAAAGCTTTAGTTTGTCCCAGGAGGACTTCGTTACTTTAGGACTATCCTTATGTTTAAATGGTCATAAAACAGAACAGTTTACATAAGTTGCCAGTGCCAGTCTTCATACCAGTCTGTCCTTTTGTTGCCAGGGTCTGAAAAGACAAATGTTGAAAGGATCAATGGAAAAGGAATGCTGGTGTCCAGTTGCACAGGTTTTCCTGCATGGTGAAAATTCTCTGCAATGCAGAAGAACCACTTTGTTTATGTAATCATGGACCAGTAATTCTAGTTGAGTGTTACAAATAATATCGCATGGCTTGCTGTTATGGGACCATGTAAGCATCCTTAGACAACCAGGACAAAAACAGAATTCTTGGCAACAGGTATTTTAACTAAAAAAAAAAAAACTACTTCCCAAGAACTTTTTCTTGGTGACAGAAAGATTATGCTAATATTGTCATATTACTATTAGAGCCTAATTCTATGGGAAACAAACTTTAACCTAACAGTGGATCACTCTCAGGGCTTAACTGCTCATTTTACCTAGGAAATGATGAATAAGGTGATATACTAATAGTGGGGAAAATAATTATTTGTTCCCCTGCAGATTTTGTAAGTTTGCCCACTTACAAAGAAATGAATAGTCTATAAAAATATATGATACAAATGATGATTATAAATTGAGTTGCAGGTCAGTGAGTAAAATAAGTATTTGATCCCCTACCAGCTAACAATAATTCTGTCTCCCACAGAGTGGCTATGTGCTCATGTGGTACACAGATTAGTCCTGTCAATTTAAGAAGGTGGTCAGAACAACAACACATTATATGTATAAAAGACACCTGTCTACAGAATCTTTCTTCCTCGCCAGCATGGGCAAGATGAAAGAGCTGTCAAAGGATCTCAGGGACAAGGTTGTAGACCTGCATAAGGCTGGAATGGGCCTGCAAGACCATCAGCAAGAAGCTTGGTGAGAAGGAGACAACTGTTGGTGCGATTATTTGCAAATGGAAGAAATATAAAATAACCATCAACTGCTCTCGGTCTGGAGCTCCCTGCAAGATTTCGCCTCACGGGGTAAGGATGATCATGAGAAAAGTGAGGGATCAGCCCATAACTACACAGCAGGAGCTTGCGAATGATCTCAAGGCAGTTGGGATCACAGTTACCAAACAAACCATTGGTAACACAATACGCTGCCATAGATCGAAATCCTGCACTACCCACAAGGTCCCCCTCCTCAAGAAGGCACATGTACAAGCACGTCTGAAGTTTGCCAATGAACATTTAAATGATTCACAGAAGAATTGTGAGAAAGTACTGTGGTTAGATGAGACCACAGCATTAACTCGTCTTACTGTGTTTGGAGGAAGAAAAATGCTGACTATGACCCTAAGTTCACCATCCCTACAGTCAAGCATGGAGGTGGAAACATTATGCTTTGGGGCTGTATGTCTGCTAAAGGTACAGGTCTACTTTGCCACATTGATTCGCCAACGGACAGGGCCATGTATTGTAAAATCTAAATGAGAACCTTCTTCCCTCAGCCAGAACACTGAAGATGGGTTGTGGATGGGTCTTCCAGTATGACAGTGACCCAAAACATACCATCAAGGCAACAAGGGAGTGGCTCAAGAAGAAGCACATTAAGGTCATGGAGTGGCCTAGCCAGTCTCCAGACCTTAATCCTATAGAAAATGTATGGCGGGAACTGAAACTTTGAGTTTCCAAGCAATAGCCAAGAAACCTTAAGGATTTAGAGAAGATCTGTACAGAAGGGTGGACTAAAATCACTCCTGAGATGTGTGCAAACCTGGTAACCAACTACAAGAAATGTCTTACCTCTGTGCTTGCAAACAAGGATTTCTAAATACTAAGTCATGTTTTGCTTGGGGATCAAATACTTATTTTACTCACTGAACTGCAACTCAGTTTATACCATTTGTACCATGTGTTTTTTTTTCTGGATTTTTGGTTGATATTCTGTCTCTATCCTTTATAATACACCAATGAGAAAAATTATAGACCCTTCATTTGTTTGTAAGTAAGTGGGCAAACTTACAAAGTCTGCAGGGGATCAAATAATTATTTTCCCCACTGTACCTTATTCCTCACTCTTGTAGGCTTCCTCTTCTATAGAATAAATAAATGTTACGCTAAGTGTGAGCAAAAAATATTAAACAAATAAATTGAATATTAACTAATAAATACACAGTGAAGTGCTCAAAATCAAGAAGTAAAATCTATCACAGACAGTCCATAAATAGACCATAAGATGCTCAAAATCCACATAAGTGAAATGAATCACAGACAGTCCTTATAGGTGAAAATCAATCCCCTGAATCTTGTAATCAGTGGTGAACATACTTCATTCCATCAAAAACCACCAATGTGAGTAGCTACCATTGTATTATCAAATCAGAGGCTTACCAGATCATCAGATCCCTTAATTATAGGGGGTCAAAATATGCTCAATATAAGTGTAATTGCGCCCAAACTCATGGGCTTTATCTGGGACCCAATGTTCCGCTCAGATACTCTGAAGCCGTTCCAATGTTAGGAATCAAGACTGCCTCATGCAAAATAAAGAGATGCCTCTCATAGTGCAGTAAAACCAACTACTTTATTAACCACTTGCCGTCCGCCTGCTGTATATAAACGGCCGGACGGCGGCAGTCCAGGGGCGGGTTGCCATTCATAAACAGCGCCCGCCATTTTGGGAGCGTGCAGCACTGCGATCTGGTGCCCGCTGTGTCCTTCGGATACAGTGGAACACCAATCGTCATACGGGACCTCTGTGCAAGGTCCCGATCATGTGATCACTGATTGGCCACTGATTGGCCAATCAGTGATCACATGCAGAGTAGTAAGCAAGATGTCACTTCTGACATTATTGCTTACTACATGTGAAATCTGTGAATGATCACAGAGGTCACATGGTATAAGGCTATTCACAACAGCCTTGTACCATGTGACAAGCTGTGACCAATCACAGCTCACACAGTATTTCTCAATGGCTGCAATAATGCAGCCAGAGACAAGGAGAAATTATTGCTTTTACAGCCTTTATGGGTGTAAAAGCAATCAGTGTAAGAAAAAAAAAAATCTTCATCATCCGCCACAAGTAGTACGGTGTCACCATGATGACACTGTACTGCTAGGGTGACAGTATGTAAAGAAAAAAAACAAAAAATAAATAACATAAAAAAATAAAATAAAAATGTAAAAACTTTTTTTTTAAATTATAATTTGTGGTTATAAACTAATTTGGGTTATTTTTTTTTTACTAAAAAGATAACTGAATACATTTTGGCCAAGATTTATGATGAAATATAATTTATTTGCAAAATTTTATAAGAAAAACACTTTTTTTCAAAATTTTTGGACATTTTCATTTATATAGCAAAACAATAAAAATCCCAGTGGTGAATAAATACCACCAAAATAAAGCTTTATCTGTCTCAAAAAAAATGCTAAAAAATTAATATGGGTACAGTGTTGCATGACCGCGCAATTGTCATTCAAAGTGTGATAGCGCTGAAAGCTGAAAATTGGCCTGGACAGGAAAGGGGTGAAAGTGTCCGGACTTGAAGTGGTTAAGACAGAATTGCACTTACAAAATGCTGAAGGTAAAAAAGCATCAATCGTTACACATGGGTGTTCCAAGATGGCGGATAACGCGATGACGTCAGAAGGGAGGCTTCCTCTTCTGTTTGCGACTGGTCCTAACTTCGCTGCTCAACCAGACATAGCAGTCTTGCATTGTACAGGAGGATGCATTTGGTCCAACCAAAATTCAGAACACTGGACAGCAAAGGAGACTTCTCGCTTCTATGGGAGTGATGAATAAAGAAAGTACATGACCTTATTCATCGTTTCCTGAACAAAATGAACAGTTAACCCCTGCAGTGGGTCCAACTCAGTAAGTTTCTACAAAGCTTTAAGATACATTACATTGTTGCCATTGCTTCAAATGACTATTGGAAATAAATATAGATTTTACAATCTGCAATATAAATACAGTGTTAATTTATAAAAACAGGCAAGGTAAAACTGCACTAAATTATTTAGGGTGTTTATTTGGGGTGTTGTTGTGGCCTCTCTTCTGAGCTGTTAACAATTGAACCTTAACTCCAAGCAAACAGGTAAATATGCAGTTGAAATTTCCTAATGCCAAGGCAGGACACCAGGGCATTTTCTTACATCTATTGACTACCAAAACTTATATATTGTTTTACTTCTGTTAATGCTGCTGCATTTTCTATTCCTACATACCATTGGTAACAATATGGCCCCCAACAGTCTGAAAACCAGCGACTTTCTTTGTTTAAAAAGTTAGAGGACCCCTGTCTAAAAGGTGATCTTAAAGCTATGTTTATTTGTTTTGTGTTTGTGTTTCTTAGGTTATTAATTGTGTTAAGGACTGATGATTAAACATCATAGGAATTATTAAAAACTGTTTTTTCAATATTGTTTATGAACATTTTTTACTATGTGTACTATAGTGTAAAAAGTTCAATTTCATCATCTGCTGTTCGGCTTTCTCCAGAATACACGCAGTTATAGTTAGAAGAGGGATGCATAGCCCCTTACAGTATCTAATTCAAAGAGCTTTGGTTATAGTGCGAGTTTAAAAGTGAGCCACTACTGCTGGGCCATCTTATTAGAAAGTCCAGATTGACAGTGTCATGGAGGCACTCTAAACTGTATTAAATATTTTTTTGCTCAAATGAAAATATTAAAATGGTTCGAACGGCTGGATATTTTTTACCTTAATACATTCACATCAGTCCCTAACCCTCAAGGGGTGTACAATCTAAGGACCCTAACACACCTACTAGGGCCAATTTAGACAGGATCCAATTAACCAACCAGCATGTCTTTGGGGTGTGGAAGGAAACTGGAGTACCCGGAGGAAACCCAGACAAGCACAGGGAGAACATGCAAACTCCAGGCAGGCAGGCAGGCAGGGGTTTGAACCTATGACCCTAGTACTGCCAGGCAGAAGTGCTAACCATTTATCCACTGTGCTGTCCAAAAGGCTCAACGTTTTTTACCTGTGTACAGCAGTGCCCCTAGCCCCCTCAATACTTATCTGAACCCCATAAAGATCCAGCAATGTGCATGACAGCCACGGCTGTCCCAAGTCTCTGCCTCCTCATTGGCTCATGCTGCTGTCAATCACAGTCAGTCAGCCAATAAGGAGAGAGGGGGTGGAGCCAAGACACAGCTCCATGTGTGAATGGACACACGAAGCAGCGGGTGCCCCCATAGCAAGCTTGCCGCTATGGGGCACCCAACAGAAAGGAGGAAACAGGAGAGCTTTAAGGTAAAAGGTATCGCTTTAAGGTAAAAATTGTCCTCTTATTGTTATTGCTCCCTCAACCCCCTGTATACTTATCTGAGCCCCATCTTGACCCAGCGCTGTGCCTATCTGCAGTGGGCCTCTCTTATCTCTCTGCTCCAGAGGCAGCAGTGGGAGCCACTGCTGCTGTCAATCAATTCCTGTGACCAGAGACTAATGGGTGGGGCTGATCTTCAAGGTGTGTGTCAAGAGACGTGCAAAGCCTGGATCGGGAGTGAGACCAAAGGTGTGTTCCCATTGGAAGTATGGTTCTATGGTGGCACACAGAGATGAGAGGAGCTCAGAATGCTGGCGGGAGACCCAAAAAGATGAGGTTTGGGGTCACTCTGCAATACCATTTAAGGATTTGAGCATGTAAGTATAACACCTCTGTATTTTAATTATGAAAAAAAGCTTAATCAACCAGAAACTTTAAAGTTTTCCTTAAAATTCTCTAGGTAAATCCAACTATTGCTTTTCTACATTGACGGAGCAACTATTTGTCTTATAAAGCTGACCTATAAGTCTTACATACACATAATTCCTAACATCTGGTGGGATCCTGCTCCAAATGAATTTGGCCAGTATGAATTTTAAACATCATCGTCATCACTTAGTCATAGGATGAATCCATAAACATATTCATGGTTTTATTGTTCTTACAACTCTGCCTACAAATAGTTTGTTCATTCCATTTGCTTGTTCCTCTTTGTAATAGTTCAATTCAAGTATCAACAGGATAAGCTTTTCAAAGCAGAATGTTCCCAGTAATGCTGTTTCAGCACCAGCAGGTTCATGTCAGTGGACAGCAAGAGAAACCAGTATACCCGTAGGAATGGCAATGTCGATGAAAGCAAGTTGTCTTTTTAGACAGTAGCAACAAGTCTAGTAGACAGCAATTAGCATCATCTGAATAAAGATTAAGGGGCATATGCATAACCTTAATAAAAATGTCAGAGGGAGTTGTCAAACTCCATATGGATCCATTATGAGATTTTGTTGTTACTATTCACTGAGTTTTACATATACTGTATTTTCTGTACATTAGTGGACAAATGTTCTGCTTATTTTCACTCTACAAATCAATTTTGTTTCCATGGCTATGTATTGAAATGTGTGCAACATGTCATTGTATCTAAAGCCAAAACTTTTTTCTTTTCTCTGTCTGCCATCCAAGGAGATTTACTCTCCATTTGTCCTGGTGATCACTGTCAATGTGAATGAAAGGGAAAATCCAACATTTCAAACTGAGCTGTCACCAGAAGAGGAACAGAGGATAAATCTTCCAGTGAGGAAACCTGTTCCAGTGGCAGCTGTCAAGGACCTGTGCCTTTAGACTTGTATCAACGACATCAGTGTAAGATGCTTCTGATATTAATCAGAATTCAATATCAGGTACATTTGATCTGTAGTTTACCTTCTTATGACCTGCATTTGAGCTGTATCAAGTGGGGTTTGCACTCCAAATCCAAGATTTAAGCAGAAAAAGCATGCCAATACAGACCCTTACAGTGGATTTACCTAACGTCAGAGATTTCCAATCATATGCTGCTGTGTCTATAGGTCAAAGTAAAGTGAAATCTTCAATCCTATCCAAAATGAATTATATTTAATACATAATAATAATAATAATAATAATATCTCAACTCACTTTCTAAAAATAGATTAATGCATACAAGTTTTTTAGGTATTTAAATTTACACATTAAAAAAACAATTTGTATTATAACAAGCTTTTTAGTTTTTAGCTCCTCTGCACAGGTGTTGGCAAATATTAATCTAACTGAGCCTCAGCACTTCATAGATATAAAGTTTGAAATAAGATATAGATTTGTTCTTAACAGGGAAAATGTATTTCCAAATTCCTAAATGTAATTAAGTAATTACCTGGATTAACATTGTTATTTCTTTTACATGTTAACTATTTATATTTATTGATTGTAGAAATACATCTAGATTTTTTAAGTAACCTTGTGAGTCAGCTTGAACCAATGCTTGGAAAACTATTTTATAGCTTTTACAAAAAAGTACTTTCCCTGAAGCCAGGTTAACACATTTCCCAATTTTTTTCCAGTGATCTTTTAAGTAAACAACTTTCCATTGCCATTGCTATATGGGCCAGTTATGTGTTTGTACAAGATGAACATATCACCCCTTAAATGTCTCTTTTCGTGGGAGACAAAACTGTTCTTTATAGCTGAAGTCCTCCATGTCTTTTATTAATTTAGTTGCCCTTCTCTGTACTCCTTCTAATTCTGCTCCATCCTTTTTGTGAACTGAAGTCCAATTGCTTATTTAACATAAGGTCTTACTGATGCTATGCACAGGGGAATGCTTAGGTCTGCCTATTATGAGTTTATGCCTTTTTTAATACAGAAAGCTCTAGAAGCTGTACATTGGCATTGCATGCTGCTATTAGAAATGATGAACAAACATCTAAAGAATTCAGTCAGTTGTGGTTTGATTTGGTTTGGTTTGCTATATTTTAAGATAATATTAGAATAATTAACAAAAAACAGACAAGCATAATGCTATAAAACTAAACCTATTTATTTGCTATACTCAACAGTGTAAAGGGCAAATTAAAAATAATCAGATATCAGAGGTTAGAATGACATAACTCACTAAATATGACCACATGGCCATATTTAGGCAGTGACATTGACCAAATAGAGATGTGGCCATATTTGGTTAAGGATGTCACAAAGGGTACCTGGCTCCTTTGATTACTTTTAGAGGTGGGGTCCTGGGAGGTCATTTGGCTCCAGTCAAGCGTCATTGATTGTAAACACGAGGCACTTTTTAAAGGCAAAATCTGTGTAAGTGTGTTTTTTACTTTTCACTTTTTTGATTGACTGAGTAGGGGTACTATGTAACCCTTACTTAATCACATGGGAGGTATCTGGGTGCCCCCTACTGTTAAAGGGGCTTCCAGATTCCCAAAAGTCCCCCACCTACAGACCGTCACAGCAACCATGTTGGGATTGTGGGGAAGCGGCCTTTGTCCTAATTAATATGAGGACAAAATGCTTTGCCAGGAGACCCCCCTGGGAAGTTATCCCTCCATTTGGAGAGGATGTGGCCTGGTATGGTCCAGAAGGTGGAGTACACACTTTTCCCCTTTCCTGACCTGCCAGGGTGCATTAACAGATAAGGGTCTAGCATAGATTTTCTGTGGAGGACCTCCTTCAATTTTTTTTGTCTGGGGGACCCCATTGCTATCCATATCAGATCCACATCTAGGGTAATGGTCTGGTGTGTTGAAGCGATTCTGGGCCTTTTGTTTACAAGCATTTTTTTCCCCCAGTTTTTTTGCAGCAGGTTGTATACATTTTATAGATGTACCACTTCAAAAACAGGTTAAGGATACCCGCTAGGCATGTTTGTTAAATTAATTTAGCTTTTTAATGTTGCCCTTGAAGCATTACTAAAATTGCTAATCTCTGGGAAACTTATTTTTTTTTGCTTTGGTAAATGTTCCCCAGGGTAGTGCCCAGCCCTCTATGCCATTTATTTGACAGTCACCAAGCCTAATAGCCTGGAAAATGGTATTTGCTGTTTTTTTTAACATTCAGCTTCCATTGATTTCAGTGGGATGTAGATTCCACACCCAAACTTTACTTAGGTCCTGTGAACCTGCTTCAAACAGAACTCAGGTACCCAGGTACATTTGGTTTATCCCTGCTGACAACTGTCTAAGAAGGGATTACTCATCATTTTGGATGGTTCTTTTGACTCCTTTGTGTTGTGTCTCTGGGACAGAAGGCAAGGTAAAATTTTTCTAATAAATAAACAGCAAAAAAAACACTGATGGGTTTACCCAATTCAAGAAAAAAAAAAAGATTTGGTTTTGGATACATTTTAAACTAGTTAGCATAGGCTCTGCTCTGCATGGTTAAAAGAAAAGTATGGCAAACGTTTTTTGGCCATACTTCTCTTATAGATCACAATAGTGCTCTTACTTTTGCATTTTCTGTGACCCACCATTCTGTGCTCAGAGTGGACCCAAGAACTGAGAGATCAGAGGTCACATGATCGCTCAATACTGTAGAACTGGTAGGAGACAGCTGCAGTGTCAGTGCGTGAAGTAACGTGAAGTAAATTCATTTGATATAACATCTTCTACAAGTTTATTAGTTATTTTTTATAAATAAATTTTAAGGCTACAACCAAAATACAGGACACGTTTTGGAAAAGGGGTCAAATTTAGAAGACAACAAAACTAATAGTTAACCAAACAGATTTCAACAAAACAAATTCTGGATTAAAAGCAGCATTCTTACACTTTGGAACTGAATCAAAACCTTATTTCATTGTCATGATATCTGCAAGTTTTGCTACAATGTTATTTTATACCAAAAATGGTGGTGTTGGGGAGAAGGGTGGGAAGGACTATGGAGAACCCTGCCCCTTACTAGAAAAAGAGTGGGTACAATTTATATTTACAAATTTTATTTGCTTCACCATTCTAAACAAATATAACAAATATATGTAAAACCACCATGTATCCTTTTTAGCCTTCAAGCTCTTCAAAGCTTTTCATTCAGCAGTGGTATAATGCTGAAGATTAGCCACTGGAACTGAAAGTAATGCATATGAGGTTATTTGTCATTTTGCAGTGGCTAATATCCAAGCAAAACTGGAGAAAATTGAAAACCAACATTAAACATTCAACAACAAACCCAAGCATAAGTGCTTTGCCTTGACGTAAATTTATCAAGTTGTGTAATTCACAGTGTCTCAGTTGACAACATATTTCTTTATTTCACATCATTCATCAATGCATTATCTGGAACAGTATTTCTCAAACCTGTACGAGGATTCATGATTAGTTCAGTTTTTTTTTATTTTATACAAAGAACTGTAGTAGTTTACAGACCATTTCTATCCAAAAAGCTGTATGTAGTTGCTGGTAACTTGAATCAATATTGCTTTTTTAAATCTCCTGAGGTGACCAGTATCAAGCTATCCCCAATATATTTAAGGCCATTATAAAGCCAAAATGACAATGTCAAGCTATGAAAGTAGATTCTTTGTAGGATGAACAAATAATCAGATAATCAGAGTGCCCAGCTGCAAGAGAATAGCACTTTTGTTCAATTGACCCTCTCACCACACGGTAACCCTCTGTATAAGATGTATTTATTTGTGTACCCTACTGGAGGCTTGTATAAGGAATAACCATGGCTTCTCTGCCCTGCTGCTGCAAGCATTCACCCATAAGTCAAATGATTCTTCCCCCCTGCTGGCCACTGTGGTTCCTCCCACCATCTCATAGGTCTTTTCATACTGCTTAAAGATAATCTACATTCAAATCTTCTAGGAGGTGCACCCTGATGTGCTAAGTGGTTTTATCCTCTGACCCCTATGTCATTGAAGGGCAAAAGGCCTGGTGGAAGAAACTAAAAAGTGCAGCCAGTGACCATGCATCTGTCATGCCTTAAAATGTTCTGGATGTTGAAGATCTTTTAGCAACATGACCTCTTCAACACAGAAATACTTTGTTTTGCATAAGCTCCTACACTTAAGTCACTAAAATCTCATACATGCTTTAACATGTTAATGCATTTTAAAAGTTGTTTTCAGTATGCAAATCTCAATAAATAAAATCTAGTGATCCTACTATAAGGTGTGTGTTAGGCACATCCTGTTAAGGGAAGACAATTGTCTTCTAAATGTGCTCCCTTATTATCACCCTGTCACAAGGGCAACCGTCCAGAGTGTTTCCTTTTCCCTGGGCTTCTGTACAGTGGGATGTGTGTTGGATTTCCTTCTCACCTTGTCTTCTGTCAAGTGGGATCTGTGCTGGTGTCTGTCCCTGCCAAAAAGTGTCCTGTCAAAGGATTGTAACACCCTGCCCTAGGCTGGATAAATGTAGTCTTTGACTCTGCTGTACTCAGATGAGCAACACTTTATTTTCTAGGTCTGGTCAGGTCTATCCCTGGAGTTCATTGCTTCTGCCTGCCTCTGGAAGAGGTTTGCATAAATAGAATAGGAGGTTCATATTTGGACTTTGAATATGGCTGGAG
The DNA here is from genome assembly GCF_062004578.1 of Staurois parvus. Taxonomy (NCBI): domain Eukaryota; kingdom Metazoa; phylum Chordata; class Amphibia; order Anura; family Ranidae; genus Staurois; species Staurois parvus. The sequence continues at coordinate 8,098,861 of NW_028317961.1, read as the reverse complement.
AAGGACCTTTGTCACTGAACAATGTCACAGAGAAGCTTGCTGGGGAGCTATCATTGGACATTGTGAGTAGGACCTTTTGTCTAGAGCTCTACATGTGCCTGTGCTTTGAGGGTTAGACACCAGAGGTTGCTACATAGACTGTGACTGTACTTACAGATTTGTTGGTTATCCATTCTACCTCCAGCAATATTAAAAGCTGCTACTGAAGGACTTTGTTTGAGAAGCTGTTTTCCAAGACCTGCATGTATTTTTTTTTCTGGCGTCTCCTACACCCTCAACTCTCTTTCCTGTCTTTGATCAAGTGTTGGAATAAGTCTTCAAAAATGCACTCCTAGACTGAGCCTGAATTTTGTCAGTGTGCTCTGGAATTGGTATCTGGGCCTGGCAGCTTCTGAGCAGGTAAGGGAGACCTGGGCTATTTCAAGCCTCTTCCAGAGATAGCACTACAGAAAGTTAAAAAATAAAGGATCAATAGTTTGTTATTAGGGATCTCTGTAAAACAAGAAGAAACAAAAACCCCTCAGTAGTTCAAACAGTAGGTGCCTGTAGGAATGTATAGTGTGCTGTGTCTAGAAACATCGGTCAGTATATTGAAAGAAAATCAAATTTCTTTATTTCCTCAGGACTTGCCACTTCCTTAGTTTAAAGGTGATATACAGATATTGTTTTCATTTTCTTCACAAGAGCATGTCCCTGAGAGCTCCCTGTACATGTTGTGTGTGCCATGCTATTGCCTCCCTTTGCTGGAATTATAATTCTCATGTCAGACAAGTGATCACTCTAATATCGTAAATTAGAAAATGTGGTGGCGTTTTATTCAGATTTTTTATATCCCTGGAGATAATCCAAATTGTACTCAAAACAGCATTCTACAAAGCAGATAATGGAACTTTAAATATACTACCAGGGATAAATGCATGAGAAAGTATGATTAAAAGCAAAAAATCTTTATTAAACACAGCAGGACATACATTATCCCCAAAACTTCATACATGTACAAAAAAGGTAATAAAAACATCATTTACTGTATAAGCATTTATACATGGTGATGGCATGGGAATATGAGTGGTCTATGTGTTTTGTGGATTTCACCAGGAAACAGGGTAACAGATAGAACAGAAGAGGAGGTGGACACAGGCCAGAGCATGAAGCCAAAGCTTCCACAGCAGGAAGAACATCCCCAGATGTTCCACACGGCCACTATGGACAGATTGCCCATTTATTATTTTTGTTTGGTTCTCTCTTTTCCCTCTTTGTTTTTGATTTAATTTGTTGCCTGGTCTTTATTATGTATGTACTGTACATATGTTATTGATTGGTTTATATTTCAAGACAAGCATCAATATCTGTTTAAAGGCAGCTAAGGCCCTGAGGAAGTGGTGATTTTGTGAAATGTGTAGACCATCCATATTCACATACCATCTGTACGTATAAAAACCTTTAAGTGATATTTTTATTACCTTTTCTCTACATGTATTAGGTTTTAAGGCAATGTATGTCCTGCTGTGTTTAATGAAGATTTTTTGCTTTAATCACATTTCCTTATGTATTTTTCCCGGTGGTATAATTATAGTTCTATTATCTGTTTTTTTCAAATAATTACTCCGCTCAATGAAGCCAAAGCCAGTTGCTAGAATGCTCACTGCCAGCAATGGGACACAGCTCAGATCCACAGGATGCTGGGATTTTTTGAAAATCCCAGGACAGTCCTAAGGAACCTGGGACTTTTGGGAGGTACGCTAATGCATGTTCTTCTGATAGTTGGGAACTTTGAAGATAATCTTTTAAAGCAGGCATGTCAAACCTTGACTGCATGGAATGGGGGAGAGCACTGCATGTGGTCCCATAAGCAACAGTTTAACATGCCTTTTTAGGATCTATTAAGTCAGCTTGGTACAACCGAGGCCTGGAGTGAAAGGTTACACACATCTGCCAGCAAATACCCCTCACAGAAAAATACTGTGCAAGTTAATGACTTCAAGACTGGACTGTACCCTCTCCCTCCAGTCCAGGCTATTTTTAAGTTTTGTGTGCTGTCACACTTTGAATGACAGTTACTCAGTCATGCAACACTGTCTCCAAATTAATTTGACATAATTTTTTGAGACAGATATCATTTTCTTTTGGCGGTTTTTAATCACCGCTGGGATTTTTACTTTTTAGTATAAAGGAAAAAAAGACCAAACACTTTGTACAGAAAAGTTATCTTAGTTTCTGCTATAAAACTTAGACTGCTTCCAGGTTTGTCTGTGAAATCCATTCTGCTCCCATTGATCCTGTATGCCCTTCTAGTACTTCTCTGTGTTTCCATGCACTCCTGCCAGCTTGGGCTGCATTACCTACTAGCCTGTGATTCCAGCATCTCAGCACTGCAAGGAGCTCTTACTTGCATATCTCAGTGTAACACCCTGCTATAAATGTTTGATGTAGGATGTTGAAGCCAACACAGGATGGCAGTGTTCTGCAGAACAGGAGCATTCTAATGCTGAAGAACAGTTCTAAGGAACGTGTATGCAGAATTGCTGAACTTTACTGAGGAGCAATGCAATTAGAAACTACATTTCCCAGAGGAGCAGGCATGTGGGTGGGGGCATATATAAGTAAAAGCCCAGAAGACTGGAGAGGAAGTGAGAGGGGGAGAGATCTAGAGAGAGGAGTGTGTTGATCACTGGAGAGCCGGACCAGACTGCAGGAGGAGAAAGAAGGAAGGCAAAGAGGATCTGCTGATCTCTGACCCTACCACTTGATCCAGACAGCTGATCTGCCAGCAGGTGACTGGACGCAGTGCTGCAGGTGAGACCGGAGAGTTCGAGTGGGTCCCATCTGGAAAGAGAGAAAGATAGCAAGGATTCGCCAGATGCCATTCCTCGGGGGAGAGATTACCAAGCCTTGGCTAGGAAAAGGAACAGTGACACTTTCTCCATAGTTTCTATTTCTACCACACAGTTGTGGACATCGCATACAGTCCCTGTAAGTTGCAGCCTAGTTCCTCCAGCCACTATTGCTAAACCACACTTGAAACAGCCTTGACTCAAGCACTGATAGCAGGACAGTCATCCTGCAGGACGAACCACGGCAGTGTCATCACCATCTTAAATTTACCCTTTTAAAGAGACCTCTTTCTTTTGTGCCAATGGTTTCACAGTCCAGAGAGGAGTTACCTTGTATCCACAATCACTTCCACCAGTTCAACATCCTTCTTCACATCTACTTACTAGTGATCACTACTGGTTACTTCAGGGCTAAAGAGTTGTTTTATTTCAGGCTACATTCCTGTCATCGTTTCTTGAGGACCCAGAGTGAGCTAGCCTTGTATACTGATCTGCATATGGTAATATCGGATGACACACTGCTTAAGCCCTATCACTGCTGACTCCTCACAGCACAGATTTCCAGATTGCGGAGCAATTTATATCAGAGGCTTATTTTACTTGGTACGGTTGGGCACCTTATACATGCGAGTGCGCATTTTGTATAATATTTGGATATTAAAATGGTTTAAAGGTTACGCACTATGCAGAGTTTTTTGTTTAAGAGGTGATGTGATGGTGGGAGTTGTATTTTGAACAAGGTGTGAACCATAGTTGGAATCCAGCAAGGTGATCTTCAGTGTCTAATTGGGATCAAAAGCGCAGTTAGACCAAACATAATATTATGTGAGTCACATTGCTGGAGGTGAGCAGACATATGGTGGTGGTATTTTGCACTTTCATGTTTTGAAGCACTTGGTGGTTGCAGAAGGATGGAAGTACTTTAATGAAGATAATTGGACTTTTATATAAAAAAATTTTAATTTCATTTTTAATTTATATTGTGTTTTCACCTAATATTGTAGCGCTGGACTGGTCATTGCATTAATTAGTTTTGCCTTATATGGAATAAGGGTATTGTGCAAAAGCAGCTACCTTTTTGGATTAATTATTAATTTATTATATATATAATTTCACAATCACACTGAGTTAATATTAGGAGGAGGGTTATTGTTATCCATAGAAGAGCACAAGATTATATATATATATATATTTATAAGTTTAATTTTACTTGTTAAGATACGTGAGTGTAGTAGATGTTGTGATGTAATGTGAGGTGGTTTGTATGTGCACCCTTCTTGCAATGTTTTTTTTTTTTTTCTTTCAAACACTGAAATATGCTCTGTCAGCAAGAAACTGCTTAAAGCGCTCTAATCACTCAAAGCTAAAAGTTTTTAGTGGAGTGGATGTGGACAAGGAGAAGCTGTGAAAAGAAAATCAATTGCAACCAGCAACAAAATAGAAATTTGGCCTGCGCAAAAACACATGTAGCCTATAGACAAGGTCAGTCTGTGTAAAGAAATCAACTGAAGCCACCAAATAGGAAATTTGGCCTGTTTTACCTGTATACAGTGCATGTGCATATCTCCCAATTTTCTGAGGTGGAAAAGGAGGACACATAGCAGAAAGTATGTAGGCAATACCCTCAGTAACTCAGACAATGGAGATTAATGCAAAATGACTGGTTTAACCCCAAATTGCCGCTGCTAGCTAACCACTAACTTCACTAACAACCCCTTTTCTTTACTTTTATTTTATTTTGGCTTTTCAAAGTAACAAATGGGACACTTTAAAGTTTAGATAAAGGGTATAGTGCAGTAAAATAGTAGGAATGCAGTTGTGGTACCTCCAGCACTGAATGTATTTAATTGCATGAGGTGGTGGGGTGTACTGCAGGGTCCATGGATTCTGGCTGCTGGGGGATTTATTGTCACGGGAGGGGATCTATTTTTTCAGGGGGAGTGTATATTGATGCTGTGGAGGTCTATTGTTGATAGTGGGGGGTCTATTGTTGCTGGGGAGGTCTTTTGTTGCTGTGGGGTCAATTGTTGCTGGGAGGGATTTACTGTTGAGGGCATGATCTATCGTTGCTATCTGCTGGAGGGTCTATTGATGCTGGCTGTGGGGAGATCTGTTAATGCTTCCTGGGGACTCTTGCTGATGGGGGGGGGGGGCATTTTGTTGCAGGTGTTCCATTGTTCCTGGGGGGGGGGGGGTTATTGTTACTGGCTGCATTGGATAATTTTACTGCTTTTCTTGTTATCACTACAAATTAAATACAAATTGATACTTGGTTCTGTATTCTCTAAAAGGGTGGTACTGGGAAGTAGGTAAGAGGTGGGACGCAGGGATGGTCAGGGACAGAGACTGGGGGTGACTCGGAAAGAGAGAGTTCCTGCACCTATTCTTTGAGAAAAAAAGCCCTGTGTAGCTGTATATATACCCCAAAGACTCAAGGTGCATAGACACCAAGAATGACATAGCAGCTGGTTAAGTAATAGCAAATAGTATATTGCAATAGGGTAAAAAATATAGGAAATATAGTGTAATGAACCAGGATTATACTGCAAAGGTTAAACATTAAGATAAATATACTACAAGAATTAAGCAATAGGAATAATATGCTGCATAAACAATAATTGTTATAAAGCACAACCCCTCCTGAGTCCTGGTCAACGCTAACTAGGGGAAGATATAGAGTATATATCTATGTATAGTGTATGTACTTCCAGACTGGCTTACGTACATTTACATCGCCATGTTAGAAGCTTACATCGAGCTGATTCCTGCAGGACCGAGCTGTCTATGGATGCACACAGCCTGATTTAGTAGCGCTCCCGCATAAGTGCCCCCATAGCAAGTAGGTGTACTGGGGTGCACTGGGGAAGGGTCACTCGAAGAGGAGAAATAGTGGATAGCACCAGCAACGGTCCCTAGAAGAAGAGGTTCGGGGCCACTCTGTGCAATACCATTGCACAGAGCAGGTAAGTATACATTGTTTAATATTTTCATTTTAAAAAATTCTAGCTTTACAAGCACCTTAAGTTCTGTTTTGTCAATGGAGACATGGAATAACTATAAAGTAGGTGTAAAGTTTAAATACACTTTAAGGCAGGCCATAGATTATGCAATTTAGTTTCATTCCACCACAGGTGGAAGAAAAGAATATTGTTCGATTTCCCCCATCAACGCAGTCAGTGATGATGGGGGAAGCCCTTCCTCAACGTTATCGTGTTCTGCCGGTGGGGAGCACAGGGAGCTTTATTTCAAACAATTCCTGAACATGATTTACTCAACCGAAGTACTTCTAGCTAAATTCATCCAATCTTTTATACAACTGCATCTTTTGTATTTTGTATACTGTTTTTGTATACTGTGACTAGTATTTGGATACAAAGATTCCTGTATATTGTAAAGTAGATCCATTATGGAACAGAAGGGAGGTTGTCCTTATCAGTGTCTAAAAGGCATTCTCTTCCCTGCAAGTCTTCAGCTAAGACATTTTTAGGACCTTATTTATATTTTAGACATAACAAACTGCAAACTAAAAAAACAATTATGGCTAGAAAAAGGCCAATAAAGTGAGATTTGCTGAAGAATTCATTTGAATGTTCACTGTAAAGAATCTTGATAAAAACAAGCTTGGGTTTTGATTAACTGGCAAGGTGCCATGCAAGTAATCACATCCATTTGGAAAAAAGGTTATGTTTTAGGTTTTGCCTTCTGTCCAGTGAATTCTCAGCCAAGACACAAAGTGGATTATTGTAGTGCATTTGTTTCCCATTAGGCTCATGTTATCTTTAGAAGGAGACTTGCTTGGGACAATTAGCCTTCTCTCTTTTTACTCCTCTGCTATTAAACATGATGCCCAGAGAGACAAACTTTGTCACTTCCTTGGGATTCCTTTGCTCTAGGGAAAGACTATCAGGACTCAGCATCTGCACTATCCTATTAATTCCTGGGTTGTCAAATGTGTTTACTTTCAAAGGTGTTTAGACAAGCTGTCTCAGCTTCACAGCTAAAATTTACCACTAAAAGAGATACAAAACAATGGACTTTTCATTGACTAAAATATTTTAAATTGAGTGTTAAGTGAATGGACATGCACGTTGTAAAATATGAGTAATACTTTATAAACATAGTCGATTGTTCAAAACTATCTAACCATCTATCGTTTCATTTATTGAGAGATGAGTTAGCTTTCTAAAAATTCTGTTCACTCAGTTTGTCCCCAAAACCCAGTTTACCTTGTGAATGTCTATTGAAATTTGAGAAAAAAAAAACTTCCTATTGAATATCCACATGCCTTTCCCTATTTTTTACTTAAACACATATTCAAAAAAGACATCCAAATAAAAGATAAAGTATGCTTTAGTGTTCCCTGTTGGTTAGTGATAGGAGGAATAATGCCCCATGGTTGGTGCAAGTAAAATTAATAGCACCTCACTGTTGGTATCAGTGGGAGGAAAAGTACTCAATCATTGGTATCAGTGGAAGGAATTATTATTATTATTATTATTATACAGTATTTATAAAGTGCCAATAGTTCGCTCAGCGCTGTACATTACAAAGGGGGACAGAACATGTGACAGAACAATACCAATACAATGCAAAACATGAGGGGATCAAGGGCCCTGCTCTTTCGAGCTTACAATCTAGGAGGGAGAGGGTGGTGGCACAGGAGGAGATAGCTGTGGGGGATGGAGTGGTAGTAAGAGTGGAGGAGGTCGGCAAGTTAGCAGGGGGTGGGGTAGGCTTCCCTGAAGAGATGGGTTTTCAGGGTGCGCCTAAAGGAGAGGAGAGTAGGTGATAATCTGATGGGTTGGGGCAGGGAGTTCCAGAGGATGGGTGACACCCTGGAGAAGTCCTGGAGGCGGGCATGGGAGGAGGAGACCAGGGAACTAGAGAGAAGGAGGTCTTGTGAGGAGCGGAGTGTGCGTGCTGGGCGGTACTTGGATATTAGGTCAGAGATGTAGTACGGGGCAGTATGGTGGACAGCTTTGTACGTCAGCGTTAGGATTTTGAATTTGATCCGTTGCGCAATCGGAAGCCAGTGGAGGGATTGGCAGAGGGGGGTGGCGGAGACAAAACCGTTGGAAAGGTGAATGAGTCTGGCAGCCGTATTCAGGATCGACTGAAGCGGGGATAGCCAGCGGCGAGGCAGGCCAGTGAGGAGGGAGTTGCAGTAGTCGAGTTGTGATATGATGAGGGAGTGGATGAGCTGTTTAGTGGTTTCTGGGGTTAGGAACGTGCGGATTTTGGCGATGTTGCGGAGGTGGAGTCTGCACGAGTTTGTTAAAGATTGGACTTGGGGCTGGAAGGATAGGTTGGAGTCCAGAATGACACCCAGTACTCTGGCCTGCAGGGCGGGTTTGATGGTAGCGTTGTTGGATGTGACGGAGAAATCAATGGGGGGTGGTGTCCGGGCTGGGGGGAAGACAAGAAACTCGGTTTTGGAGAGGTTCAATTTAAGAAAGTGGAGTGACATCCAGTCTGATATGTCGCTCAGTAGGTGTGTGATTCGGGCTGAGACCAAGGGGGTGAGGTGGGGGGTTGAGAGATAGATTTGTGTGTCGTCGGCATAGAGGTGGTAGTTGAAGCCGTGAGAGTGTATGAGTTGGCCAAGGGAGGAGGTATAGATGGAGAGGAGAAGGGGCCCGAGGACAGAGCCTTAAGGGACCCCAACAGAGAGGGGGAGTGAGGGAGAGGTGGTAGCATTATAGGTAACGCTGAAGGAGCGTTGTGACAGGTAGGATGAGAGCCAGGAGAGAGCAGAATCTCTGAGGCCGAGGGAGTGTAGTTTTTTGAGGAGGAGGGGGTGGTCGACTGTGCCGAATGCCGCAGAGAGGTCAAGGAGTAGGAGCACTGAATAGTGGCCATTAACTTTGGCGGTTAGCAGGTCGTTGGAGAGTTTGAGTAAGGCAGTTTCGGTGGAGTGTAGGGAAAGAAGCCGGACTGTAGGGGATCGAGGAGGTTGTTGTCGTTGAGGTGAGAGCATAGGCGGGTGTAGACTTGGCGCTCGAGGCGCTCGAGGAGTTTAGATGTAAATGGGAGCAGGGAGATGGGTCTGAGGTTGTTCGGGTCATTGGGGTCCAGGGAGGGCTTTTTAAGTATGGGGGTGATGTGTGCATGTTTCAGAGGGGAGGGGAAAGTGCCTGAGGAGAGGGAGAGATTGAAGATGTGGGTGAGGGAGCGTAGGATGGAGGAGGAGGAAGGTCGTAGGAGTTGTGAGGGGATAGGGTCGAGGGGGCAGGTGGTGAGGTGGGCATCAGAGAGGATCTTGGAGACTTCTTTGATGGTAGTAAGGTCAAAGGTGCGGAGTGTGGGGCGAGCTTCAGTATGAGGAATGTAGGGTGGGGTGGAAGAGGAGGTCAGAGCAGTGGTGGGGCTGTGGGAGAGGGGTGATGAGGGGGTAGCTGAGTGAGGGTGAAGGGGGTTGGAGAGAGTTTGAGCAGCGACGAAGTCCCTGCGGGTTGTGACAAGGGGGAGGGGGGATGAGGGGGTAGCTGTGTGAGAGGGGACGGGTTGAGAGGGCGTGTGAGTTGCGGCAATGTCCTTGCGAATTGTGTCAATTTTGTTTTTGAAGTGATTGGCAATCTCAAGGGCAGTGAGTGAGGTGCTGGGTGGAGGTGGGGGTGGAGAGAGTAGAGAGTTGAAGGCAGAGAAGAGTCGGCGAGGATTGGAGGAGAGGGCCTTGATGAGGGTCAAGAAGTAGGCCTGTTTGGCAGCATGGAGGGAGGAGGTGTAGGTGCGGAAGGCAGATTTGTAGCGGGTGAAGGCTTGTTGGGATTTGGTTTTGCGCTATAGTCGCTCCAGGGCACGACTTTGTCGTTTGAGGGTGTTGGTGTGATCAGTCTGCCAGGGTCTGATGTTGCGTGTGGTTAAAGGCGCTAGTGAGTCAAGGGCTGTTGAGAGCGCATTGTTGTAGGCGGTCAAAGCCAAGTCGGGGCAGGACAGGGGGAGGATGCGGTCGTGGAGTTGATCAGCTGCAGCGTGGAGGGAGGCAGGGTTAAGGTTGCGGAGGTTACGGCTGGTAGTAGTGTGACATTTGGAGGGGTAGGCGTTGGAGGACGAGGAGATAGAGAAGGTGATCAGGTTGTGGTCAGAGAGAGGGAAGGGGGTGTTAGTGAGGTTGTGGGGAGCGCAGCGGTTGGAGAAGACAAGGTCCAGGATATTTCCGTCGGAGTGGGTGGTGGATTGTATGCACTGTGCAAGTGCAAAGGAGGAGGTTAGGTGGAGGAGACGGGCTGTGTCCGCGTTGTCGAGGTTGACAGGGATGTTGAAATCCCCAAGAATTATGGTGGGTAGCTCAGAGGAGAGGAAGAAGGGTAGCCAGGAGGAGAAGTCATCCAGGAAGCGGGGTATGGATCCAGGAGGCCGGTATATCACAGCAATCTTCAGGGGGGTTGGGGAGAATAGTCGGAGGCAGTGGGCCTCGAAGGAGGAGAAGGATAGGGAGGGGGGGTTTGGGAGGACTCGGAAGGTGCTCTGCGGTGACAGGAGCAGACCAACCCCACCACCTTTACGACCGTTAGGCCTGGGTGAGTGGGTCCAGGTGAGACCTCCGTAGGAGAGTGCACTAAGGAATAAGGCCAAACCCATTGTTGGTGTCAGGATGAGGAATAGTGATCCATCGTTGGTGTCAGTGGGAACCAGTGATGTTGAACACCAATTAAATTAGTTATTTAGAATACATGCAGTGTATGGGTATTTATTTTCATAAATCCCACAATTCAAACATCCCCCCAATAAAGGTTATTTAACTACAATTTTCCTACAATACTTGGCCAGCTGCTAATAAAAACAATACACCCCAGTGTACAAAAATAATAAATATATACAGTTGTGTTCAAAATAATAGCAGTGTTTTGAAAAAACTGAATAAAGCTGAAAATCCTTCTAATAGCTTTTATTTCCATACACACAAATGCATTGGGAACGCTACACATTCTATTCCAAATCAAAACATGAAGAGAAATATATCAAATTTGTGTTGTTCCTCTAAAAAACATTGAAGAAAAGTGAATATTAGACTGTTCAAAAAATAGCAGTGTTTGTATTCTTCTTTACAAACTCAAACATTCACTATATAAACTGAAAAATGTTTGAAGATTTTGCTTTCCTTTGAATCCCTTAATGAATACTTAGTTGTATAAGCACTGTTTCTGAGAACTGCTGTACATCTGTGTTGCATGGAGTCAACCAACTTCTGGCACCTGTGAACAGGTATTACAGCCCAGGATGATTGGACTACATTCCACATTTCTTCTCTATTTCTTGGTTTTGCCTCAAAAACTGCATTTTTTATGTCACCCCACAAGTTTTCTATTGGATTAAGATCCGGGGATTGGGCTGGCCACTCCATAACGTCAATCTTGTTGGTCTGGAACCAAGATGTTGCACGTTTACTGGTGTGTTTGGGGTCGTTGTCTTGTTGGAACACCCATTTCAAGGGCATTTCCTCTTCAGCATAAGGCAGCCTGACCTCTTCAAGTATTCTGATGTATTCAAACTGATCCATGATCCCTGGTATGCGATAAATAGGCCCAACACCGTAGTATGAGAAACATCCCCATATCATGATGCTTGCACAACCATGCTTCACTGTCTTCACAGTACTGTGGCTTGAAATCAGTGTTTGGGGTCATCTGACAAACTGTCTCCGGCCACTAGACCCAAAAAGAACAATCTTACTTTCATCAGTCCACAAAATGTTGCGCCATTTCTCTTTAGGCCAGTCAATGTGCTCTTTGGCAAATTGTAACCTCTTCAGCACATGTCTTTTTTTCAACAGTGGGACTTTGCGGGGGGCTTCTTGCAGATAGCTTGGCTTCACATAGGCGTCTTCTAATTGTAACAGTACTCACAGGTAAATTTAGACCTTCTTTGATCTTCCTGGAGCTGATTGTTGGCTGAGTCCTTGCCATTTTTGTGATTCTTCTATCCATTCGAATGGTAGTTTTTCGCCTTCTTTCACGTCTTTCAGGTTTTGGTTACCATTTTAAAGCATTTGCGATCATTTTAGCTGAGCAGCCTATCATTTTCTGCACTTCTTTATATGTTTTCCCCTCTATAATCAACTTTTTAATCAAGGTACGTTGTTCTTCTGAACAATGTCTGGAACGACCCATTTTCCTCAGAATTTCAGCAAGAAATGCACTGTAACCAGCATGTACAACATTTGCTGCCTTCCTTCCTTAAATAAGGGCAATAATTGCCACCTGTTTTTCAAGGAATGAATGACCTCACTAATAGAACTCCACGCTGCCATTATTTTGAACATGCCCCTTTCAGTTAGTGATTCAATTAAACAGAATCAGCAGCATGCATGTCATGACTGTTGGGTCTGTTGGATTTCTATTACTCTGCTACACCTGCTAGTAAATTATTTGCCATGTAGAAATATGATTTCTACCAAAAACAGTGTTTGATCAGGTTAGTGATGTCTGACTGCTATTATTTTGAACACAACTGTATATATATCTATCTATATATATATATATATATATATATATATACAGTATATATTAGCGCTAGATTCTAAACTCAACCATACATTTAAAAATACATTTTAATTCCTTGCTGTCGCCTACCTATGCTTAATCCTGCTCTCACCCGACTTCGAGAGGAGGGTCAGTTGACAACAGATGCCTCATAGTAAGCCTATGGGTGATGTAATCACATTGCAGCCATTGTTAGCCATTTCTCATCTCCCTGAAGCCAGCTGCTGGGGACATCACATGAACAGACTGGAGAGCCTCAGAATAGATAGGTATAAGCATCTTCCCTTCATGGGGTAGTTATAATAGGATTTAGAATAGTGATGGGATCAGTTTTAAAGCTGAGTTACGCCCAAAAGGGGAAGCTCCAGCTGCCTGCCTCCTTCCCCCCACATTTGACACTTTTTTTTTGGGGGGGGGGGAGCAGATACTTGGTTTTGACAGGTACCCACTGCCACTTTTGGCTCAGTTTGACAAAGTGAGCTGGAAGTTTGGCCCCTCTCCTTCCCCCTGCAGTCTTCTGGGACACTTCACAGCACAGTTAAGCAATATCCTGACATTCCACTTTAAGTTGGCTGTGTCATACACATCAAAGAAAAAACAACCATGATATAGTGCACAAAATACATGTACTATTGAAACAAAAGTTCACAATAGTGAAGTCTATGACAAAAATAGTCCTTATTATGAAATCCTTCTCTGACTCCCAAACTAATAAAAGAGAAGTAGGTTTTTTTTCCTATTTATACTTACCTAGGTGGAGGCAGCATTGTTCTGATGCTGCATCTGTCCTTTCTCCGGCTCCAAGGGTGAGAACTCATCACTCACATGATGACCGCTAATCTCTGAGTTCTCCTCTCCACTCTGAGCAGAGAGCGGGACTGTCAGTCACCGCTGTCTCTGCTCAGCCCCCCCAGTGCTCACTGGAGTGCTGGGCTGTGGAGGGGAAGGGAGCTTCTGGCTCTCTTTGAAGTTGGGATCTTTCTCCAGCCTGCACCAGCTGAGTGACATCAGCTTACAGTGGACTTCAGTTCGCTGTCAGCTGAAAATGGGTCACAGGAGTGCAGAAGGCACCGCACTCCTATGATCCACAGAAGTACAGCCAAAAAAGCTATTGCTGCACTTCTCCTTTAAACCACAGTGCTTTGTTTACTCCTTAGATAAAGTTAACAGCTCACCAGAAAGAGCTGACCCCTTGTAATCAAGTCAGATCATGCTCTTTCCCATAGGACATGCAGATGACACAACCCCCCTATGATGGTTACCTCTAACACTCTGGTTACGAAATGTCAAATTCCTTTCATTGACTGACCACCCCTACCCATCTTGCAGATTTCCTCCTTAGAAGGGACCAATTCCAAGGTGCAAGTTGAAAAGCAGCTACAATCTCCTAAGGGCACCCTCTCTGAACAAGGGGCAACTGCTTCCAGATGGGTCACATGGATAACATGCAATGCGTTTTGGAATAATTAACCTATTTCTCTACACGATTGATTGTGACATTTGGGCTTTGGACTCCATTGTCCTGATATGCGCTGATTTCCATGTATCTTCATGAGTTACTACTTTGTTCTTATTCATTAAGTCTTATGCCAACATTGTAAAATCTGGAGAGATATTACATGCTCACGTCTCAGTTTTTCCTAAACCAGGGAAAACCTATCCCAATGCTCTAGTTAAGGACTGATCTATTTGCTTAAAAGAGATTTGAAAATTTTTATGTAAATTCTCTTTAATTGTGTCCTACCCCACCTCTCGTTGCTCCTTGATCTTGACCAAGTAGGTGTTACCCCTGCTAGGGAATCCAAAGATCACACTACCCACCTTCTAATTATACCACGGCGCTACATACCCATTATTACTTATCTCTACCAACCCTGGAAAAGCATTTAATGGACTGGATATATATGGAAGTTACTCTCCAACACATAGGACTAAGGCTGTCCATACATTGATCAAAATTTTGCTAGTTCAGCAGGGACCTGCAGAATTTCGATCCAAGTATGGGCAGCTTGTCAGACGTTTTTCCCGAACAATCATTGTTGATCATTGTTGCTTTAGCTAGCAACTATGATCAAGGCTCCCCACTGTCAGAATACAAAGCCACAGCAAGAGTAATTCTCTTATTGGATGTGTTGATTGGGAAATTAGATTTTTTTTCATTCAACCTGTTGGTTGCAGTGGTGGTGTCATAAGCTTTCTGGGCCAGATCCTTTACTACAAAGCCTCTTCTACAGCATCTTGAGGAGGACTACTCGTCCATTCCTTTGGCAGCATTACCCTCATTACCCACCCTAATTAACATCTCCCCTCCTCTTCCCTCAAGTGCCACTGTAGACTCCCTTCACTATACAGTATATCTCAAAAAACAATTTCCTCCCCCGACACCTTAAGCGCTCACTGAATTGTGGGATATCCCCAGCTTGTTCAAGGCCTCTAGAATCACTCATCCTCTTTGGTTTACACTGAGAGATTTAAACTTCTCTCCTTCACAGTATGAAATTCTATAAAATAACCTCACCTCCTCCAAATGATTTTTGATTAACTTTGTGTCTAATAAAATTAAATGGAAATGTTCATCTGCCTCTATACCACTCTTCAAGCACCAATAAATATGAAACTGAGCACACCGTCTCCCAAAACTTTGCTCTCCTTACACAAGCCCCCAAAGATTCCATCCCACAATACATAACATAATGGAAAAAAGACCTGCAGCTGACCTTCACATCACTAGAAAGCAAAGAGAAAGTATTATTTATTTTGCCATTAAGTCAACAAGATTCAAGAAATGGAGTGTAAAATACTAGCTAGATCAGCAATGGGCAAACTACGGCCCGCGGGCCGTACATGGCCCGCGGACCTTTTAATCCGGCCCGCGGAGAACGTGAGGGGAGCTAGGCTCCTCTCACAGTCCGCCCTGAAGACCGGTGTAGCATGAAAATCTGTCTCCTATGAGGATCTGTCCCCCTCGACGTATCTGCGCATGTGCCGGAGATCGCCGATTGGCTGCTAATGCCTGAAACTGGCACATGCACAGATACGTCGAGGGGGACAGATCCTCATAGGAGACAGATTTTCATGCTACACCGGAACGGCGCGGGAACACGGCGAGAGGAACGCGCGGAGCAAAGGTAAGTGAATTGACACAGGGGGGACTTGGGGACTTAATATGGGGGATGAATTAATATGGGGAATGAATTACTATAGGGGGGATGAATTACTATATGGGGGATGAATTACTATGGGGGATGAATTACTATATGGGGATGAATTACTATGGGGGATGAATTACTATATGGGGGACTTGGGGACTTAATATGGGGGATGAATTAATATGGGGAATGAATTACTATATGGGGGATGAATTACTATGGGGGTGAATTACTATATGGGGGATGAATTACTATGGGGGATGAATTACTATGGGGGATGAATTACTATATGGGGGATGAATTACTATGAGGGATGAATTACTATATGGGGGATGAATTACTATGGGGGATGAATTACTATATGGGGGACTTGGGGACTTAATATGGGGGATGAATTAATAGGGGGGATGAATTACTATAGGGGGGATGAATTACTATATGGGGGGACTTGGGGACTTAATATGGGGGATGAATTAATATGGGGAATGAATTACTATAGGGGGGATGAATTACTATAGGGGGGGATGAATTACTATATGGGGGATGAATTACTATGGGGGATGAATTACTATGGGGGATGAATTACTATATGGGGGATGAATTACTATGGGGGATGAATTACTATATGGGGGATGAATTACTATGGGGGATGAATTACTATATGGGGGATTAATTACTATGCTTACTATGGGGGAATATTACTATACTTACTATGGATGACACATACACATCATTCATCTACTCTTGGTCCGGCCCCCGGGTCCAATATATGAACCCATTGCGGCCCTCAAGTCAAAAAGTTTGCCCACCCCTGAGCTAGATGGTACTACATCCAGGTGAAAGTGCATAAACTCTTCCCAAACTAATCAGCCACTTGCTGGCACTGTAACAATGAAGTAGGCACTCTACTACATATCTTATGGGGATGCTTGGCCATACTCCCTTTCTGGAATACAGGCCAAGAACCCACCTCACACCTTCAAGGCATTCCCAGATGTTACTACAAAAAGATACATTGCTTATATACTGTATATTTAGCCAACACAGGAAAGTCATTCCCTTACTATGGAAGCAGACACAGCCCCCACACCTGCCCTATGGATGACTAAAGTAATTAAAATAAAAGAAATAAAGGATCAAACCTTTTTCCCTCTAGAACTGCAGCAAGCAATTCAGAAATTATGGCACAATTGGTTTGGATATAGCACCTCAGTGGAATATCAAGCCCCCCATCAGAATCCTTTCTCTTGGTTCCTTTGGGAGGCACAGGGGCTGTGAGGGACATTTACTATCTTACCCTCTCCCTCCAAATCATACCTCACTCAACCCCACCACCACCTCTTCACTTTCAAACCCTATAACTATCCCTTTTACTTTCAACTTCCTTTCCCTTTTATCCCTTCTCTTACCCCTCCTCCGTCCCTGCCCTTCCCTTCCCAATGTGACTGACTCATTGGGTCACAGGGCAATTTCTCCCACCATAGGCTCAACCTGTGTTTTGATCAAAAAATGCTATACTTCATCTGAAACTTTAAGCAATGCATCTTTAATGGGTGAAGATACTGAATATATGGTGGCACATAGACCACTTTAGTGAGACATAGTCTGCATGATCCTTCCCTCCTCAAAAACTAAAGAAAAGGGTTTTGGCTACACACACTACACAAGAAAATATAAAATATTTTATTGTATAAGAAATCTGCAAAAACTTTAATGAAAAAAGTATTGACACTTGATTCATACTATTTGGTAGAGTGTAGTTTAGAAATGACTCAATAAATTACAGCTAGGGAATTATAATTACAGCAGAATAGTTGTGACTACAGACCACACATTAAGTGCTTTGTATACACTTGTCGGTTGCAGTGGATCTGGAGTAAGAAAAAGTCCTGGGAAAGGAAAAAGAAGTTGAACAGTTTCAGAAAGTTATTGCACAATGTATGACAGTTTACTATTATCTTTAAATGATACATGCACTGTAAATATGTACAGCCAGAGGAATCATTACTGTGAGAATATGTTAGGAACAAAAATGCAATGACTTGATATGTGGAGCAGTAGAGTATACCCAGACTTATTGGATAACATAATACATTTAAATAAATTCAACACATTAATAGTACATGCATATTTGTTAACATAATCCATTGCCTATCTAAATCCCGTTCATTGACATCCGTTTACATCCAATTCCGTTAACATTCCTTTTTTGAATTGGAAGAAAGCCCTATTTTTTTCAATAAAAAAACAGAATGGAGGAAGAACGGATGTAAACGGACAAACGGTCAATTTTTGCATATGTTTTTGCATTGGTAGTGGATGTAAAAACTAATGGAAACTGATGGAAAAACTGATCCATTTTTTCTTTTAAAAAATGTGACTGAACTGATGAGAAAAAATGGAACGCCTGTGTGAAAGGACCCTTAAGGTCTGAATTTCTGGTAAGCAGGAGCATTTATTGGTGACAGCTGGTGCACTGAATTGGTGGAATAAATGAACATATACATGGGTGGATGGATTTCTGATCTGCTGCTCTGAGACATCAATTGAAGGACTAATAGAATATTTATGATACTTTTCTTGTGGTGGATATTTATATTTGCTGAATTTATCTTTAACGACTTGCCCTCCTGAGGATTTACCCCCCTTCCTGACCAGGCCATTTTTTGCATTACAGCGCTGTGTTATTTTAACTGACAATTGCGTGGTCATGCAGTGCTGCACCCAAATTAAATTTTTACGTCTTTTTTTCCCATGAATCGAGCTTTGATCACCTGTGCATTTTTTTTTTGCGCAATAAAAAAAAGGCCTACAATTTTGAGAAAAAACTATATTTTTTACTTTTTGCTATTAAACATGTCCAGTAAAATTTTTTTTTTAAAAATCAAGGTTAGGCATAAATTTAGGCCAAAATGTATTCTGCACCATGTTTTTGCTAAAAAAAAATCCCAATACTTGTAAATTAATTGGTTTACATGACAGTTATAGCCTTTACAATTGGAGGTATATATACTGGAATTTTTTTTATTTTTTTTACTAGTAATGGCGACGATCAGCGACTTATAGCGGGACTGTGGCATGTATTCTGACACTGGGGGGAACTGACTTGGTGTCACTGACATACCCAGTGACACCAATACAGTGATCAGTGCTAAAAAAAGCACTGACACTGTACTAATGGCACTGGGCAGGAACAGGGACGATCAAAGGGTTAACTGTGTGCTGGGAGTGTTTTACTGGGGGGCGGTGTGTTGGTGCTTCACTGTAAACACACCTCTGGATGGCTGTGCACAGGGAGCTGACAGGGAGGAGGACTGTTAGTAAACAAAGCAGCCCTCCTCCCCATTGGAGATCCTTGGTAATCGGGACCCAGTGATTGACAGCCGCCGTGGAAATACAAAATCATGTATATATATGTGATTTTGCGCAGCCCTGCCATCCTGTAGCAGTATTTCTGCTATAGGGTGGCGGGGAAGCAGTTAATCACGTACGGATATATATTTATTTATTTATATTTATATTAATTTGAATAATTTCTTTATGTATGAATTTTATCTATTTATTTGTGTATGGATTTTCACATATGAATTAATATATTTAGAGTTATATGAACTTATTACACATAATTGATTTTATTCATGGTTATATTAATGTGTCACATAAGAATTGTTTCTATGTAATAGGATAGCGCCACACGTTAACATTTTTCAGATAGTTCCTTCTACTTTTAAATTCCTGCTTGGGTTAAATATAGCAGCAACATCCCAATATGATTCAATAAAAGTTAAATAAAAAGTATTTTTAGGTAGTTTTTTACTGCAACACAAGATTTTTATAAAAGCAGATTTTATTTTACTTTATTTTTTTTATATATAAATGTTTATTTATTCATAGTGATGAGTACTTCAGCAAAACAATAACACCATACAGTAAGATTGGAAAAGGCAGCCAGTTGTGCAAAACCTCATGTATCTTGCAGACTCTTAACTGTAACAATGAGGTTACCCCCATATGATGCCTAGCGGACGTTGACAAACAAATGCTACAAGGGGCCTGGGTGCCAGGCCTGATGGCACTCAAATTACTGCCATAAGCTCTATCAGAGAATAGAAAGGGGGTATTAGAGCGGATGGGAAAAAAGAAGGGGTAGGGAGGGAAGAAGGGTGGGGAACTAACGGAGAAGAATAAAGGAACCCCAGATCTCTTATCTTATTTTTCAATATGACTTCAGTCATCAAACAATAAAAAGACAAACAATGCAGCTATCACATATAACGATAGACACAAGGGGTGGAATACAGCAAGACTGTGCAGTAAGAGAGCATTAAATAATATCAATAGGTCAATTTAGAGAAATTAGGATAGGCTGGTACCAGGGGTGGACTGACAACTCATGGGGTCCCCGGGCAATAGTGGATCATGGGGCCCCTGTGTCCTTGGTAGGACACAGGGGCCCCATGTTTCCAAATGGTCAGTCCGAGTTTCCAAATGGTCAGTCCGCCCCTGGCCGGTACACATAAACTCTTGTACATCCATTTAAACATTTAAGGAGTACAGTGCTGTTACAACCAGCCCCTAAAAAGACTCAATTACATCTATTATATACATCCTTAGTCATTAGCATTATGAGCCAAAGCCATCCCCTGCCTTGTGCCATTGGCCCCAAATTAGTTCATATTTAATTTTTTATTATTCTAGCAGTAACAGACCAGACATGAGCAGAGAGAGTAGCAGCCACAACAGATCTAAACCGTAATGGAAGTTTTACACTTTCAAAATAAAAAAACACACTTAAAGCAGACCTTCACCCTCATTTCTATATTCTTTAGTCTTATCTTTTTGTTTCATCCTAATTTAATAGCCATTGACTTAGTGAAAAGAACCACAGATCCCCAGTCTGCCTATATCCTGTACTTGCACATATACTCATCAGAAGACTGTTGCTGTAGGCATATCTTTTGCAGCATGCCCAAAATCGAGGCCTAGTGCATGGATGTATCACATGTTAGGCGGCTGGCAAGCCAGCTTATGTTGCTGCTGAATTTTGGCCATGTAAACACTTACTGGATATTACCACATGAAGTGGTCACACACTGTTCTAGCCTACTGCCGGACATCATGGAAGCCATAGTACCTAGCTAGAAACTGGTGCACCAGGTAGAGAATGTGTGCAAGGTAAGACGTGTCTGAACTGTCATTATTACAATTGACCTTTCCTGGTACAAGATAGTGTGGTATCACCCACCTCTCAGTCTGCCCCTGAAGTGTTGAAAGGATCTCTGGCCCAATGTGTCTCCTGTCCCCCCCGGAATTCCAGCTGCAACAACATGGAATCATTTTGGGACATTACAAAGGCTCACGGTTACTTCTAGGTCACACTCTAGGGGGATACTGGTGTTTCGATGAGCACCTGGGTGAGGCTATTGATGAGGAGAGGGTAAAGGCGACTGAGCGGTTACCATCACCACATTCCAGGACAACGGGCAGCACCACCAACTCCAGAAGCACCATCCTGTATCCTTACCAGCAGCCAACAAATCAACTCATGCAAAAAAAAGAGGGTTTGCTTGCTGGAGCATGTGTCTGTAGTCATCTGGATCCTGTTAGGCCCAGCAACATGGTGACATTAGCAACCATGTGGTGGCGCAGAACAGAGAGGACTTTCTAGGCCCAAAAAAATGTCAGCTGGGAACCTGAAAATGTGATTTGAGCCTTTTTGCTCACCAACAGAACATAGAGGAGTAGATAGAGGCTAGATGGTAGAAACTCGATGTCTGGTCAAACCAGTTCAGAAGAGTGTAAGTGTTTGGATTACAAAAGAAAAGAGCATTTGTCTATAGTTTGTCACTGCTTTAAGTAAAGGTACCTACAACTATTCCAAAGTATCATTTGAGGTTGACAGTTAAGTAAGTTGAAGTGTTACTAAACCCACAACAGTAAAATCAATCTTTATATACAGTAAAGTATACTTGTTATACTCACTGTGGAACTCAAGGGGTTATTCCTCTGCATTGTTTAAAAAGGATGTTTAAACCTGTCTTCTCTGATCCCTGACTCATCTCCTGATAGAACACAGCATTGGGGGCAGGCTGCACATGCTCAGTTTTATGTGTATTGCTAGAGAGTTTTTTTTTCTTTTTGGAAGAGTGGCCCTGTGCTGATCACATACAATCAGCACTATCTAGACAGAATTCAGGGGACCTGTAGTCTCATAGGCCAGTGAGAGGAGAATGAAAACTCCTACAAGCTTTAACCAGTGCTCTGCTGGACACTGATAGAAGTCACCAGACTGCTCTAATTGCTGATGAGAAAATGTATTTGGCAGTTTATATTTACTAAAATAATTACATTTCCATGTTCTGTGTACTGTGGGAGATTGGATGTAGTGAATGCAGGGTTATCAGTTCAGTAACACTTTAAGGTAAATTCTATAAGTAAGTGACTCTGAAATTGTCTGTTTACTGTTGTCTACTATGTTGCTGTGATTAAAACTGTGTTTTTCAAGAAAGTCATTCAAAGCTGATGTGATTTTTGCTATTAAAGTATAATGTTTGCAGATTGGTATTTTGCCCTACTTCATAATTTCACTCAGGGGAGTTAAGGGCTAAGATAAGATATTTAGGATACGCTCATTGCTAAAACTGATCATACATTTCCGGTGTTGACATCTGGTTAGTGTTGATACTGGTCTTCTCACTGTTGATGACAAACCAAACATTACTTATACATTACTTATTCATTGCTAGCAGATAATAAAGGACAGTACTCCTCTTTGTCAAACCTCTTCTCAATGGCGAGGGGAGATTTTTATTGGTCCAAGATGGGATGCTGCCAATTAGTTCAAATTACAACATTAGTTCCATCGAAATAGCATATGCAAGGTAAACTTTTCTAGAAAATGAACCCTCACTCCCACTGCTTCCAAGTGCAATATGTAAGTTTGTTTATTTAGTATTTGACTCAACCAGCACAGAATAATTTATAAAAAGGCATTTATAAAAAAAAGTCCACATCACTAAACACCACAAAATGTTATAACTTTAATCTGTATGATAAATCTTTGTTGTTTTGTGACAATGGACACAGGGTTGAATATTCTATCTTTGTTCAGTGCTTGAACGTCACTGAACTATTTTATCAAATTACAAAAGTTTCAGTATAGCATACAGGTACAACCCCACACTATATTCAACTCCAGTGTAAGATAAATGGAAGACAGTCTTCAGCTCAAATTTCTGTCCATCAGTCATGCCCTTCTGACATGTTTAACTCATATTGGGCTTACTCGTAGAGGTGAACATGTTCTGTGGCAAAGGGACTATATGCACACACATCACAAGCCAGGTGAAACGTAGTGATTTTAGAAAGGGGGTGGGGGGTCATTAAGGTTGAGTTATTAATATGATGTGTGTGTATATAATCCCTTTGCCACATGATATGTTCACCTCTGCGATTAAGATCAATGTGGGTGAAAAACATCAGAGGGGTTAATGAAATAACAAATATCAATTTGTGCAATTATCATGCCAAGGAGCAAGCTAGCAATTGGAAGTCATAATTTTCCACCTCAATGTGTACAAGTAACAAAATATGTAGTCCGGAGCAAACTTTACTAAGCACAATTCACAAAAAAAAGCTTTCAATAATCAAGTGATATAAAATAATGGTGCAATTAAACCATGGCAACATCTAATGTTTGTGTAATATTATGTTCAGCAGACTGTGTTCTTCTATTGTTGTGACTTAGATGACGTTCAGAGCACATTTTATGCCCAATTCATGCAAAACTCCACGTAATCCCAAGGGGTTCACATACTTTTTCTTGCAACTGTATATGCGCACAACAAAATAAAATCCCAATCCAGGCAAGTCCACAATGTTCAAAAATTAAAAAAAATGTATCCTTCCAGGCTTATATCTTATGAATATGTGGGTAGGAGAGCTCACCACAAAATCAAATGTCAAAAAAAATTTCGCACATAAAAATTGGCTTTGGCTCAACATCTCAAACCCTTGAAATATCAAAAGGAAAATCTAAATATGATTTGAGTATTGACAGAGGTCAATGATTGCAATAATGGACTTTTATTGATTAAAATAACGCACAAACACAATTACATAAACCCAATATTAAAAGAATGTTATGAGTCAGAGGTAGTGACCATGGATCTATTAAATCACGTCATGTATATATAATATATTTCATTTATAATCATGTCCTATAGATATACAGTTGATTAAACTGAGAGCTCTCAGAGAAGAGGGACAGACACAGAGAATAAAGAGATATATAGGAAAGGTGGCCACTAAAAAATGCAGCTGCTATATTGATATAGATACAGTATATTGATATATCTGCCCCCTGTCCATTGTTCTTGTGTGAAAGTATACTGGATACAACATAAATATCCAAGCTGTTAATAAGAATCAAAGATGTACTGGTAGACATAGAGACAACCAAGTAGTGGTTTCACTGGATCATTTGCATATAAGCCATCCTGGATTAATATGTATAGTTGTAGAGTGTCCCGGTCAGAAAAAAAGAAACTGAATGTGACCCAGAGGAGAAAAATGGAGTCCACAATGTGTGCATACTCCTTTAAATTACACATTGTGAAGTGCAGCTCGATCACCAGTGTTACTCCAACCTGCTCACTTTCATAATATGACCTCCACAAGGAAAATAGGTCAAACACACTTATATGCCCACAGCTCAGTCATAAAGGTCAAGAGTTGTTTTTAGGTCTTCCAGAACAAAAATTCCTCTGTATAATGCTTATCACCACATTTACATCCATATGAAATAGAAAATATGTAATAGTGCTCTCTGAATGCCTTATTCAGCAATAATAAAGGAAAAAAAAACAATCACAAGCAGAGTGAATAAAGCAAATGTTAGACCAATCCAATATATGTGAACCAATGGATTGCACCAATTGCACGGTTCACAGCTACTGTTATGGATCCATAGCACCCATTAGCATGATGGCATTGTTAAAATAAAAATGGTGGAGTCTGCAATATTAATGACACCATCATGCTAATGGATGCTCGGGATCCTTGATTAATGTCAGTGATAAACGAGGAGTAAATTCTGGCTTTATTTTGTAACAGCTGGACAATTTATTATTTAAGCAATTACTTTGCGGTGGTTCCAGTTCTTTGAGAATGTCATTTCTGAGGAAACATGTCAAGGCGAGGCCACGCATATTCACAGTTCGGATCTGGCATTTGGATGTGTTTAAACAGCCCTGTATTTTATCTTTATTGTAAGTAAAATGTTACTGTTTTATAAGTTTTGTACTCTGGTTTAGACTATGTGGAGCGTGGGTCTCCTTTCTGTTTCCTTTTGAGCAACAACTGCCTGAAGGTGTGGTGCCTGAGGAAGTTTTGTCCAGTGGCCTTAGGGGTTCTTTCCATTCCCATTGGGAGGTCTACCAAACATCTGTTGATGTGATAACATCTGATCTGCTACCACGTGATTTGTCAAGGAATCTCTCTACATGCGTGATATGACCTGTCTATTATTTAGGAGTTCATGGATTTTTGGTAAGCCTCCTATCATTTATTCCTGGAAATGGTTTGCCCTAATGGTGATGGATACACTCATCTAGGGTATTTTATGGTGGAGAATCAAGTTCAACATATGGACTTTGAGCTATAAACTACCACACTATCACAGTCTCACTATAAGTCACAGATCACTGCCATTACCAGTATAGTGCCTATAGCTGCTTAAATTCCAGTATATATACCATAGTTTGTAGACACTATTACTTTTGCACAAACCAGTTAGTGGGATTTTGTTTTACCAAAGACATGTAGCAGAATACATTTTGGTCTCCGTTTATGAAGAAATTTGATTTTTTAAAAACATTTTTATTGAAAATATCCAAAATCTATGTTTTTTTTTCATTTATATAACAAAAAAATAAAAAAACAGTGGTGATCAAATACCACCTAAAGAAAGCACTATTTGTATGAAAAAATTATAAAAATGTAATTTGGGTACAGTGTTGCATGACTGTGCAAATGCCAGCTAAAGTAGCGCAGTGCTGAATAGCAAAAAAAATGCTCTGGTCATGAAGGGGGTAAAAGAAATGAAGAAAACATTTTGCATTCAGCTTTTTAAATTACAACATAAAGCATAAATTACCAAAACTTGCATTTCTGGTACTTGAAAAAATGAACACCAACATTTTCTGTAAGGTATTCTAATTTAACATTCCGTGTTTTCCCAAGTAAAGATATTTAGTTAGGAAAACTTAAATTAAGTGAATCATAGAATAGAAATATACACTATATTGCCAAAAGTATTGGAACACCTGCCTTTACATCCACATGAATAAAGGTATCCCAGTCTTAGTCCATAGGGTTCAATATTGAGTTGGCCCACCCTTTGCAGCTATAACAGCTTCAACTCTTTTGGACAAGCTATCCACAAGGTTTAGGAGTGTCTATGGGAATGGTTAACAAAGAAACACAGCGCCTCTAAGTGTGTACTATGAAGGTATTTAATAAAAAGATAAGTAGTAACTCACATCTTAGAATTTAAAAGGCTCATGGGTAAGAGTCTGAGACGTCTGTAGCCAGATGTAGTTGTGCGTCTGATCCAAAGAGGAGATCGACTGAGTCCACTGCGTTTCTTTGTTTTCCCTTCTGCAGAGTTATGCTTTGCTCATACGCAGCTTGCCCTTAGTGCCTACTGGACTACCTTCACCCCTGCCCATTTGGAACTCATCAAACATACATGGACTGCCACACCATGCACCTGTTATCCCTTTTGTATTGACTCTGTGGGAATGGTTGCCCATTCTTTCAGAAACACATTTGTGAGGGCAGGCACTGCATTGTACTTGGTGATGTTCATATCGGGTTCATTTTCTGTATTCTGCACAAAAACCTGATTGATCCTGCTGTTCCTGCAGCTAGTGTAAATGCTCAATTTTTAGTGTATTTCTCCCCTGATCATTTCTTCCCTATCACATCTGAGCAGCCCATGTGATCATAGGGTCATACATGTGGGCGTATAAACTCTGGTAAATGACAGCACACTCACTCCCTCCTCCTCCATGCCCACTAATCAGATAAACAAAATCATGGTGGGATATCACACCTTTATTGATGGAGGCTTCACCTCCCTCTTATTCTAGGACACAGTCTGAAAGGGTGTGTGTTCTGTCTCTCCAATCTAAGCATTGAAAGTGTGATCTCTGTAACTTACAGTTGTGATGAGATAGCGATAACTCCAATCTTAGTTGAATAACACAGACAGTGACTCGATCCAGACGACACCTTGTAGATCTTGTGAAGTTTATTCCATAAACTGAGAGAATCTTAGAACAATGAACATTGGATCATAATGTGAACTGCTTCAATAAGACATGAGGCTTGAAGCTGAAATGCATTACTGGGAAAAAGGGTGGGCTATCTATACAGCATGAACTAAACCAAAGGAAAGGAGCAAAGACAAAATACAAAGAACATTTAAAGGCATATGACAGTCATGTGAAACATGACAATGTGACACAGCCTGTGATTAGCAGAAATATGTAAACTCAGTGGCCACTTTATTAAGTACATCTTGCTAGTGCCAAGAAAATATATTGAACTTCAGCAAGTTGTCTTCACCACATCTACATGCCTAAATGCATTGAGTTGCTGCCATGAGATTGGCTGATTAGCAATTTGTGTTACCTAGTAATTAAACAGGTGTACTTAATAAAGTGGCCGGTGAGTGTATTTGTATAACAAATTAAAACAGTGTATTGATATTATTTATTTTTGCCAAAAGCCTTTTTTTTATAATTTTGAACATGTGACCAGTAGCAGAGGACAAGAAGCCCCTTCTGCTCATGTTTCCCCTTAGCTGTTTTTTTAAATTAAAATAATTACAGTGCCATCATCCATATAGAAAAACGAGAAAGGATAATGTAAATTAAACAGTGTGTTTAGTATCACTTTAAATATTATATATATAAATAGTATAGAGTAAAGCATCAAGTCAGTTAAACTCCTGGGTATCAAGGTCCTACCTTTCCTCAGGGCTTGTGCTGCTCCATGTGCTGGCATCCATCTTAGGTCTGCAAAGCATTGTGGGATCCTTTATGCTTTCAGCCCTCTGCGGCTCCTCCCAGGAGGTGGCGGTTTATCACATTTAAGTCTGCTGTTTGCAGCTGTCCATTGCATTCGTGTCCTGTCTGTTGCACAGCAGCAAGCTCCAGTTCAGTTAACTCTTTTTGCTCTCCTGGATACCGACTCGGCTTTGGCTAAGACTCTTCCTGGCTTCTGACCCCGGCTCTGGCGAACATTCTTCTTGGCTTCTGACCCCGGCTCTGGCGACCATTCTTCCTGGCTTCTGACCCCGGCTCTGGCGACCATTCTTCCTGGCTTCTGACCCCGGCTTTGGCTATGATTTCCGCAGGTTCTTGACTTGATTATCCTGGAAGACGACCTCGGTAGGAGAACTTCTGTCCTACCAAGTCATCCGCTGTTGCTGTCGGACTTGCATAGACTCTTGCCTTGTTTCTGTGTAAATAAACCTGCCTTTAATTGCACCTCCTTGTGTGTCTGGCTCCTCACTCCCTGACACTGGGATATTGATCTGGTCAGCTAAGTAGCAGAGGGAGTTGTTAATCAGTTTCAGCTGCTTTGGTGTTAATGACATTAACAACAGGTGCACTAAATGGGCAACAATGAGACGACCCCCAAAACAGGAATAGTTTTACAGGTAGAGGCCACTGACATTTTTCACTAGCGTTGTATTTGGCTTGGGTCAGTATCACTACTGGTAGCATGAGGCGATACCTGGACTCTAGAGAGGTTGCACAGGCATTCCAACTCCTCCAGGATGGCACATCAATACGTGCCATTGCCAGAAGGTTTGCTGTGTCTCCCAGAACATTCTCAAGAGCATGGAGGAGATTCCAGGAGACAACCAGTTACTCTAGGAGAGCTGGACAGGGCTGTAAAAGGTTCTTAACCCATCAGCAGGACCGGTATCTGCTCCTTTGTGCAAGGAGTAACAGGATGAGCACTGCCAGAGCCCTACAAAATTACCTCCAGCAGGCCACTGGTGTGAATGTCTCTAACCAAACAATTAGAAACAGTCTTCATGAGGGTGGCCTGAGGGCCCAATATCCTCTACTGGGCTCGATAGAGCTCTATTGGCATTTGCCATTGAACACCAGAGTTGGCAGGTCTGCCATTGGTGCCCTGTGCTTTTCACAGATGAGAGAAGGTTCACCCTGAGAACATGTGACAGACATGAAAGGGTCTGGAGAAGCCATGGAAAATGTTATGCTGCCTGTAATATCGTTCAGCATGACCATTTTGGTGGTGGGTCAGTGATGGCTTGAGGAGGCATATCTATGGAGGGATGCACAGACCTCTACAGGCTAGACAATGGCACCCTGACTGCCATTAGGTATCGGGATGAAATCCTTGGATCCATTGTCAGACCCTACGCTGGTGCAGTGGATACTGGATTCTTCCTGGTGCACGACAATGCCCGGCCTTATGTGGAGGATGAAGGAATTGATACCATTGAATGGCCCCAAGCTCACCTAACCTAAATCCAATAGAACACGTCTGTGATATCATGTTTCGGTCCATCCAACAAAGCCAGGTTGCACCTCACACTGTCCAGGAGCTCAGTGATGCCCTGGTCCAGATCTGGGAGTAAATACACTGGGACACCATCTGTCATCTCATTAGGAGCATGCCCCGATGTTGTCAGGCATGCATACAAGCACATGGGGGCAATACAAACTACTGAGTACCATTTTGAGTTACTGCAATGAAATTTCAGCTAACTGGACTAGCCTGCTGCATAATTTTTTCACTCTGTAGGTTGATAATTTTAATTTCCATCAAATGATGGGGTATCCATACGTTCCTAACACATTACCCAGCCTATATCATTATAGATATCCAGCATATTTTTCCCCATTGAGATCTGATGTGTTTTCAAAGTGTTTCTTTAATTGTTTTGAGCAGTATATATATTCCCTCAAAGTTTTCATAAAATGGTCCCTATGATCTCCCTAAACAGCAGGAATACAGTATGTCAAGCTTTCCTTTTTTAGTGGTGCTGCTGTCGCATGTCAATTGATTGTAGTAGACACCTATGCTACAGCAATGCAATACAGGACGGGAAGATTACATTAATTATATTACATTTATTGCTGATAATTAACTACCGGTACTTAAACTTGTATTTTTCATTTCAAAATTATGATTTAGTACAACATTTTTGGTGATTTTGCAGACAATGAAATCTCAGTGACTATTTAGCACTTTACTGTCATTTGTAGGCTGTGTTACTATTTTATATACGTCTGTAGACCTCTAAAATCCTTTTAAGTGAGTGGTTGCTGACAGATAACACCATATGTTTTTTGGTGTTTTATGACCAATTTGTGATTTGCCCGAATACAGTAGAGTAAACCATAGATAAAAGATAAAAGATCATACGAAATGTTCTTTGAGTTGATAGTTCATCCATTAAAGGAAATTAGATTTGAGGATAGAAATTTTGAAAGCCACTTTCAGCATGTAGATGTTCCTTTTTTTTTCAAATGTTAATTGAATAATTGCCCATAAAATGTTTTATATTTTCTGTAAATTGAAGAATCTTATTATTATTAATATCTGCCAGAGTCTATTATCTATTACGCTTACCAGTTGTAAGTAGACTTTTTAAAATTGTAATAAATGCATGCTGTGGTCCACTGTGAGATAGATAAGCCTTTAACCAATTGTAATTTCTTTTCACTATCAGTGAATTAGACCTTAAAGCTCAGAAAATCTAAAAACTTCTTTGTTGCAGTGTGACTGCACCCTTATTGTAAGGGTTAACTGCTTGTTTAGATCCGGGGGAGAGTAAAAACATTTTACCTACCCGATCCTCTGTGCCCCCAGCAGATGGAGCTCTATCGTGTGTTTGCAAGGTTGCATACAGTGTTGGGCAATGGAACTTGCACTGGTCTTGATGATTTTAGGACCTTAGAGTGATGGAGCATGAAGGACAAGATGTTGAGCAAACTAGCTAGCACACAGGATGAGCAATTAACCTTTGCAGTGCAGGTGCAGCCTCACTGCAAAGAGGCATTTTCAAGTTTCCCAGGGTTGGGCTTTAAATTTGGTATTCTTTTTCTTCTTATTGCATTACCATTAGTGTTATTAGAGTACAGTATAACTAAAGGAAAACGTTTTTTTTTCAGTTTTGGATAGAGTAGAGAGGGATTGGAACACCTGTCAGTTTTATTTCCTGTCTGTGCCCCCATTTAGGACATTCACCCTCTCTATTTGTCCTATATACCATTATCATTTAAAGTGACATTCTGGTGACCCTGATGACACCTCAGGACTCTCTTATTATGGAGGGATTTACACTCCTTTGTTTTGGCTCTGGAACAGGAAGTGAAGGAAAATCTCCCCAGTGGGACACAAATGGCAAAAAAAAAGTTCCAAGATGAGTATAACCTGCCCTTAATCTATCTAAAATGAAAGAATTGGGCTTTGCCTTTATTTCTACGTTAAGATATCCTAGTGTATTTTTAAAATAAGATCTACAGAGGGTGTTACAGATACTCTTTACCACTGCCAAGATTATTGTTGGATAGATCAATCTGTATTAATTGGAATCTGCCCCTTTTATTATTAAAAGAAAGCTTTGCATTTGATCCTGCTTCATTTCTGACTATAGAGCTAAAGAACCCCTAAAATAGTCTTGGGTTCTGCTAAAGGTAAAAGGACTGTTCACTTTGCAAGGGAAGTTGCACTTTGCAAAGAGATTTTCCCCAGGTGGGGAATTTCTACATCCACCTCTTTTATGTAACTGCAGGAATCAGCCTGCTGGCTGAAAAAAAAACTTAAAGTATATACCCAACTTTAGACACTGTGTATGTTGGCCAACATACACAGTATCAGCAAAGATCCAACTCATCTAGGAAATACCCATTTTTTTACACTTCCATCTTGTAAAAGATAAAGTACAGTCAATATTCACACAAACAGATTGAAGTACAGTTTCTTTCCGAGAGGTGTACTGTCTATTACTCCATCACGTACAAACTGCCAGAATGTTACTTCACCATTTTATTTTATCTTTTATGTGCAAATAATGTATTCTTGGTTACTTTATAGTAAACCTAACAAACAAGAGATCCCTGTGCTCAATCCATACAGCTAGTGCATGCATTTATCCATCAGGTGCTAAAGGGGTGTAACCACATATTAACACTAGAAATTCTGAAGGACCCTCTGCACACTGGTATATACCCTTTCAAGCAAACTATGCAATAAATAGGGATATTTAGTTCACACATATTGCCATACATGCTTAAATAAATATCCCTATTTATTGCATAGTTTGCTTGAAAGGGTATATACCAGTGTGCAGAGGGTCCTTCAGAATTTCTAGTGTTAATATGTGGTTACACCCCTTTAGCACCTGATGGATAAATGCATGCACTAGCTGTATGGATTGAGCACAGGGATCTCTTGTTTGTTGTATTGTTGGGTCAGTAGCCAGACCTGAACCTTGTAGCTCTCCCCCATTGTGTCTTTTCCCCTATGCTAGCATTGTGTCCACAGTAGCATTTGCGTAGGCAAGGCAGAGTAGGACTGGCCATAGAGGGATTACTTTGACGCAGTTGGCCAGCTTAAGCATGTATTGCAATATGTGTGAACTAAATATCCCTATTTATTGCATAGTTTGCTTGAAAGGGTATATACCAGTGTGCAGAGGGTCCTTCAGAATTTCTAGTGTTTATAGTAAACCTGTCACAACATCACAGAGCAAATGATTAGACAGCTGCAGAGCAAGCACCATTTAGTGGTTGTGGCAACCACCCAGAACTGCCACTGACATTACGGATGTTATTCAAATGCAATACCAATCTTCCTGAAAGTTTGTATGTACATATAACAAGACATAACCCCATCCTCATTTAACAGGGTTCAGATCTGGCAATACCTCACTTGGACAAAGACTACTGAATTATGGGCAATAAGAGGGTGCTCTTTTATCCCAGAACTAGAATTTCAGATTTTTCACTGGATTTTGCAGCAAGAGATTGCAACTGTGACTTGATAAACAAAAGGTATAATACGTTTTAGTGAGTCTTTTTTACAGACATAACACCAAGCTCCCTTATCTCATATTTTTCACTATTGTTATAGCACAGTATCACCACTTTTTAAAATAACTTTCTACTGAATGATTTACAGGATTTAAAGAACATTATGGGAGAGCATGTCAGGAGCTGTTTACCTTCAGGCTTTTGCTCTGTCTCATTAAAATCCTATACAGAGTTCCTCTGTACTCTGTATTAGAGAGGAGGAATGAGAGGATGAGTCACTTCTCTGTAAAGTGAAACCTGATCTATTGGTTTCTGTAAATAGGCTGTTTTTCATCAAAGCTGAAATGGATGATGGATGGATGAAAATACAGACTATTAATATGCATTATTTCATATGCAACACCCTCTAGGATAGCCAGATAGGATTTTTTTGTTTGATAGAGCCCGGGTAGCTGCCTTGGATGAGTCAACCTGAGAGTGAGGCAGGAGTTCACCTTAGTACAGGCTGGGAGGCTCTACAGGTCAGGGCTTCTGGAGTCCTCCCACCCTTCCAGAATCAGAGAATTGTCTGGAAGAGGGGCCGAGGAAGGAGGAGACCCAGATCCGCATGTTTGAGGGCCAATCCCCAGGCAGGAGGCCGGGCATGGTGACCAAGGACAACCCTTAAATGTGGCACAGTCTGAGCAGCAGGGGAGTTGGGTGGAAGATGGATTAAGAAAAGGCTGGAGTGTGGAGCCTACCTACAGGTTAGTTGCTGGACAGGAGGAACTTCACTGTTCTACCATCTCTTAGGAAGGATATCCTGAGCTGCAGGGAAGGAGCCAGCCCAGCAAAAGGCCTAAAAGAAGCTATTAACTGACCATGCTGACACGACAGTATGAGTACTCCTACACCCCCTGGGCCAGATAAAGGGAGAGGGCGGTCAGGTGCAAGACCCAACTAGTTCTCATCCTGTATTATATAACTGGCAGATATTGGAATCCCTTGCCCAGGGAAACCCTCAGTGCAGCCGGGTGAGCAGGAAAGATTCATCTGGGGTCTGTGGAGGTACACCAAGGGGACTTCAGTGCTCCTTAAGAGAGACAGTTGATCCACTTTTTCTTGTACAGTATTGTTGCTAAGAACTTTGTCCTCGGGTTTACAGTTCTTTGGTTATCCCATATACTCCTAGACCCCATCCAAGTTGTTAACCCCATAATAAAAACAACTAAAAACGAGCTCAAAGAATGTTTACTGACTCTGAATGTACAAGTGTGGAAAAATGCATGTTGCCCAGCCGTGGAGAGCTTAGGGCGACCCAAAACAAGAGGGTAGTGCTACACATATATAGTTTTTATTTTTTGGTCCTTACTATACTAATAATCTAATAAAAATAATACATTTAATACCACTATACATTCCCTTTAAATATTTCTATTAAATGGCTTAGTCAAGGAATGCCAACAAATGGCTTCTGCAAAGGGTTAAAAAAGGAAGAGATGCCTAAAGAAAAGTAAATGACCATCAAGAGTCATCTGAACAGCTAACCATTGAAGAAAAATAGTGGGTTTGTTGTGGCACAAAAATCCAAAGGTCTGCAAATTCCTTCTCTAGCAAGCTTCCCTATCCAGGAAATCAATCCAATCCAGATCCAATTCCAGTTTGTGCAAATGGGTTTTCCATTTATATAAGATTCCATCGTGAGACCAACTATACAACTGGGAACTGGTCATTTCAGTCATTTCTATCTATTATTTGTATCTCTTGGTTTTTTTCTCACCTGGTGATTGGCAACATGCAAATTAAAATTGCCTTGATTTTGTAATTTTAATATATAAAATACTCCCTTTTGCCTCCAAACTCCTTGAACGTCTAGTCTACAACTGGCTGAGCTGCCACCTTATTGAAAATAACCTTCTCGATCCCCTTCAGTCTGGATTTCGCCCACAACACTCCACAAAAACTGCTCTCCTAAAACTCACAAATGACTTACTAACCGCTAAAACCAATGGTCATTATTCCGTACTCTTGCTCTTGGACCTCTCCGCTGCCTTTGACACAGTTGACCACCCCCTCCTCCTCCAAAAACTATGATTACTTGGTCTCTGTGACTATACTCTCCATTGGTTTGAATCTTACCTATCTCACCGCACCTTCAGTGTCACTTACAACTCTACTTCGTCTTCTCCTACTCCTCTTACTGTCGGGGTCCCCAAAGGCTTTGTCCTTGGACCTCTCCTATTCTCGATCTACACTTCTTCCTTGGGTCAGCTGATATCTTCCCATGGTTTCCAATACCATTTCTATGCTGATGACACACAAATTTATCTCTCTACTCCTCAGCTCACCCCATCAGTTTCTACACGTATCACTGATTTATTAACTGACATATCAAACTGGATGTCACTCCACTTCCTAAAACTCAATCTATCCAAAACTGAGCTCATAATATTTCCTCCCCCACGTGCCTCTTCCCCTGATTTCTCAGTCAGGATCAATAGCACCACTATCAACCCATCCCTGCATGCCAAGGTGCTAGGTGTAACCCTGGATTCTGAACTATCCTTTCAGACCCACATCCAATCCCTGTCCAAATCATGTCGCCTCAACCTCCGCAACATCTCCAGAATAAGCCCCTTTTTAACCAATGATACCACAAAGCTCCTAATTCACTCCCTGGTAATCTCTCGACTCAACTACTGCAACTCCCTCCTCATTGATTTACCTTTACATAGGCTATCCCCCCTCCAGTCCATCATGAATACTGCTGCCAGGCTCGTCCACCTTACCAACTGTTCAGTGTCTGCTACCCCTCTCTGCCAATCCCTCCACTGGCTTCCACTCGCTCAACAAATAAAATTCAAATTACTAACAACTTACAAAGCCATCCACAACTCTGCCCCCAGCTACATCAGCAACCTTGTCTCAAAATATTAACCAAACCGCTCTCTTCAATCCTCCCAAGACCTTCTGCTCTCTAGTTCCCGTGTCACCTCCTCCCATGCTCGCCTCCAGGACTTCTCCCCAGCTTCTCCCATCCTATGGAATTCTCTACCCCAATCTGTCTGGCTGTCTCCTAATCTATCCACCTTTAGATGATCCCTGAAAACCTTTCTCTTTAAAGAAGTCTATCCTGCTTCTACCTAGTAAACTGCCATTTATTTCCTCCATCAGTTCATCTCCCCACAGCTATTACCTTTTGTATCACTCAACCCTTCCTCCTAGATTGTAAGATCTAATGAGCAGGGCCCTCTGTTTCCTCTTGTACCAAATTGTATTGTAACTGTAATGTCTACCTTCATTTTGTAAAGCGCTGCGCAAACTGTTGGCGCTATATAAATCCTGTATAATAATAATAAAATGTATTTTATAGCATGCGTATTTGATTTACTGTAAATGCAAACATCTGACCTTTTACGAACAGGTTTCACTGACAGCAGAAAATTTAAAAAGGACATGGCATGGAGTATTGCAGGAATTGCAATACTGAAAATAAGGTTTATTGTAACAAAAAGGAACATCTTTTCCATATAATAACACATAGTTTTACTATGTGTCTATTTTAAATATGATTTGTGGAGGCTTTTTTTTATTAATGATACTTGAATTTTATTTGTGATATTTCATCTTATTTGCTATACAGTGTTAGGCTAATACATTTGTAAAATCATTTTTCTAAGATTACTGTGAATTTATGTTAGTCTTTTCCAACTATAAAAATAATATGTTAAAACTGTAGAATATATTTATCTTGGAATGTGATCAAATGCAAAGTTGAACTGAGGTGCAATAAATCAGTAGCACCATCAAAGTATGACTTTATAATTAGTGCGTTCATTTTGTTTTTTCTTACATGGCATTTTCTCTTTATTAAAGTTGTTTTGAGTGAATTATTTACACTGGTAAGACATCAAAGAGAAATTACAGAGCCTTATTTTGTTGAGATTCAATTCCTCTGCACTGCAGAGAGTTCAGTTCATCACCACTAACTAATCATCTGTAAACCATTGTGTTCTACCAACTAAAACAGTGAGATATGAATAATGGACATTATCTATGTATAAAGTGTAAGATGTCCTATAAAATATGAAGGCAGGCTATAATTAAATGCTGCAGGAACATTTCCCTACTCTAGTATATTTAATAAATTATATAACACTGTTGCATTAAGTTTATACAAAAACGTAATTCATCTAATTTAAAGAGGAATTCCAACTTACAAAATGCTGGTTTCAAACAAAACTAATGTTTCTGTGCTGCCACATTCTAATATCTGAGAAGTTGGGTAAAGCCATTAAATGGGATCATTCTGTCAGAAAAGAGGGCTTCAGACTATTGCCCAGAAGCTTCAGGTGTGCTTTAAAGTGTTTGACTGCTATTTTTTCCTATATATTGACAAAGTCTGTGTAAAGCTTCTCTCCCACCCACTGATACCGTTCTAGTGATCCCCTGCTGCACCCCTAGTGTGCTCTCTAGTGTCAGCTGGTGTTATAGCCTGGCATTAGTGATGATGCCTTCCCCTGGATCAACTATGGGTATAGGACAGTGTATATGGAGGTTTTCTATTTGTGTGTGTATTTTTTTTTCTCTGTTGGTCACTATGCAGCTGTGGATAATAACCAGTCAGCTTCCAGGTTTTATTGTCAAAGCTTAATTGAACAAGCTGAAGTTAGGAGCTGGTTGGTTACTATGCACAACTGCACCAGCAAATGTGTGCACCAGTTTTAGTAAATCTCTCCCAATGTCTGTAGCACAATAAGTATTGAAGCCAGACATGAGTCCAGCAAAGGTAACACATATACAGTGTTCAGCATAAATGAGTACAATAAGATTTTAGATCAATATCTCAATGAACACAAGAATAATTTCCAAAATTTTGGCAAGACTGAGTTTTAACTCATTACATGAAAGTCATGTTAATAATATAACTTAGCTTACAAAATCTTCAGTTTTACTCAAATTAGTTGATGTAAAAATGAATACACCCCACAACAAAAACTACTATATCTATTATTTTGTATGACCTCCATGATTTGTAAGGACAGCACCAAGTCTTCTAGGCATGGAATGAACAAGTTGGCAACATGTTGCAACATCTATCTTTTTCCATTCTTCATGAACAACCTCCTTTAGAGCCTGGATGCTGGATAGAGTGATGCTCAACTTGTCTCTTCAGAATTCCCCATAGGTGATCGATTGGGTTCAGGTGACATACTTGGCCACTTAATTATTTTCACACTGCTCTACTTCAGAAATGCACCAGTGGCCTTAAATGTGTGTTTTGGATCATTGTCATGTTGAAAAGTGCACGATGACCAAAGGCACAGAGTGATGGTAGCATCTTCTCTTTCAATATAGAGTAGTAAATCTATGAATTCATCATACCATCAATGAAATGCAGCTCCCCGACACCAGCAGCACTCATGCAGCCCCACAGAAGGACACTGCCACCACTATGTTTCACTGTAGGCACCATGCATTTTTCTTCGTACTCCTTACCTTTGCAACGCCATAAAGTTTTGAAGCTATCAGTTTCAAAAACATTTATTTTGGTCTCATCACTTCAAAGTACAGAGTCCCAGTAATCGTATTCTTTTTCAGCATGGGCCCTGGAAAATTCTAGGTGGGCTTTTTGTGCATGGGCTTTTAGGAGAGTCTTCCTCCGTGGTCGACACCCATGCATGCCACAGGAAACAATCACCCCAGTTTGGCTTTCTACTTTTTCAGCTAACTGCAGTGAACTTGCATGGCAATTTTCTTGAACCCTTCTCAGCAGAAGACGCTCCTGTCGAGGTGTTAACTTCCGTGGACAGCCTGGTTGTCTCTGTGAGATGGTTGCAGTTCCATCTTTGTTAAGTTTTTGTATCACTTTTTCTACAGTATTCTGACTGATAAGTAAAGCTTTGATGATCTTCTTGTAGCCTTCACTTTTCTTGTGTAAAGAAATTATTTACTTTCTCAGGCCTTGTGACATTTCTTATCCATGTGGTGCCATTGCTAACAGCATGAAATGGGAAGGGGTTTTCTTTGTTAAGTAACTCCCTTTTATAATCAACCATCTGCTGGACATCTTTCTAATTAATAATTAGACTCAGTCTAATTGAATTCTTGTTAATTAGGATTTTGTTGTCTAAAATTTAGCTTTGCTCTGAAGACTTTCATTGGGGTGTTTTCATTTTTGCAACGTGGTCTTGAATTAATTTATTAGGAATACTTTTTTGACAAGTCTTGTTTGCAATCGATGGCCTGCATTTGTGGGAGTATTTTGTAGTATAGTGTCCCATAGAAAATGTTTATTCTGAAAGGAAAGGAAAGCTTTTCTGACAAATCTCTTGGGGTGTATTCATTTATGCTGAGCAATGTACATCTCTCATGACAGGTGTACTTTAAGCATAAACATGCATTTACCCATGGCGCACTTACTGACGCATGCACACCTTCTGTTTGAGAATACTTAGCAGACATGTTAAGTGCCAAAATATCCCAATAATATGTTCAACCCTTGCTCTGGTCGTGACTTCTATGTATGGCTCAGTCTGAGTTTTGCTTGCACCTCTTGATGTCTAAAATCTAACAGCTGGTCTCATAATGTATGAGCCTAAGGTGTCTGCTGTGACCTCAGCTTGTCCAACTGTTTATGAAAACTGATCTTACTCTCAACAAGATTTTTTTCATCATTCATAGGTTGCTGTTGATAACCTTTCATTTTGAGAATGTTAGGTGCCTGACTGTCATGATAATGCTTTGGCTTCAATGATTTCTGAGTCAAAGACCTGAGACAAGCATAGAAGTAAGGAATTCTGTTACTAATTTATAGCATTCAATACCTGTAACTCAATAAGTATTAAAACCACACACAGCTGGGCAACCAGCACTATCAGTATGAGGCCAGCAAAGGTAAAATCTATACGTCTGTCATGACAAGTGTACTTTAAGCATAAGCATGCGTTACCTTATGGCCTATGTACTGGTGCATGTGCACCTGATGCTTAGTACACCTGTCAAGTGCCAAAATGTTCCAATAAATTGTGCAACCCTCAATCTGGTTGTGACTCCTTTGTATGTCTCAATCTGAGTTTGGCTCTGATGCCCCAGGGCTAACAGTTTGTCTCATATATGATTCTAAGGTGGCTTCTCTGACCTCAGCTTGTCCCACTGTTTATGAAACTGATTCTTCTATTCCCATCAGGATTTGTTTCACCAATATCCTATTTGACCTGAGTCAATCTGATGCTTTGACACATATTTTATTCCAGCTGCTTTATATCTAGTCATCTTGTGAAGTTGTCATAATATTATTCACTAGGTGAGCTAGAAAATATACCACTAAGGACCTTCTGGCCCAAAATGCCTCAAACTGGTATCCTTGTTTTGATGCTATTTACTCAATAAAGTATTGGATGAACCCATGATTAAAGCTCAACTCCAGGCAAAAATTTAAAAAAATCAAAATGTTGTGTTGCTTGCAAGCACATCTTCCTAGCCCATCCCACAGTGTAATCACTCAAAGTCACAGGTTTTTTTTTTATCTACAAAGCTTATTTCCTGCTCATAATTCCTTCAGGCACCTCACTGCCACCCTGCCACCGATTGGAAGTGAACTAACTAAAAAATAAAAATAAAAAACTTTAGCATGTCTTGGGTTCTAAATCTAATTTGAACCCAAACAGTGATGATGTGATCAATAATAAGGTGGCCCTTTTTTAGAAAAAAACTTCACAAAAACCGACTCACCAAATAGGGTGAGGTTCCATAGGGCTATGC
The DNA here is from genome assembly GCF_062004578.1 of Staurois parvus. Taxonomy (NCBI): domain Eukaryota; kingdom Metazoa; phylum Chordata; class Amphibia; order Anura; family Ranidae; genus Staurois; species Staurois parvus. The sequence goes on along the minus strand of NW_028317961.1, from coordinate 8,058,569 downwards.
ACAGTACGAAAAATATATATAGGTAGCGTCAAAGAGGCACTACCCTATAGAGAGCAGCCTCAGAAGGAAACCAACTGCAGAATATTGTGAACAAAATAAAAAAAAACAACCTTTATTAAATACAGATCACTAATAAATATTAATCATCATCAAAAGATGAATACAGCTGAATTTTCCCAAACCACTTTTAAAATAGGGGCTGACAATGTTGTCACCTCAATATTACCTCATTTGATCTTGGGCTGTCACATGCTACAGTCATACCCACATGCATATCACTCAATACTGAATATTTGAATGAGCACAACTTGCTTTCAATACCACAATATGGTTCCACAGGGAAAGCTCCAGTGCAAGCCGGTTTATAAAATTGCTATCTCATATGAGACATCAGGTACTTAGAACTTGATATTCCCTGTGGTATTCTGAAAGCAAGTAAAGACAAACATCTAGATGCATTAAGGGAAGATACCAAAAGGCAGTGCTTCCTATAGTAATGGTGTAGATGGCAACAGAGATACTAATTACATGGGTAACTATCCTAATAACATGTCCAAAAGTAGACCGGATCCAAAAAGATTAATTGCCTCATAACGCATGTGAGTACTCATTCAAAGGCAGATGATTACTGCACCACTACAGATAGTTCCCAGCTGGATCAATCAGCATTGCACCGTTTATAGGCTGTTGTATTGAAGCAAAGGCCGGAGACAAACGAGGAGCAGTTTAGGCAGCAGATGACATTGAGTAGACCAGCAGCATACATCTGAGTGGGGAGAACAAAGCCATAGTAATGCCTGTATTCAAATGTTCCAAATGCCTATGGCACTTATCCTTGGGGTATAAAGTTTCTCATAACCCATTAGCATGTCACATTTTCAGTACATGGAGGCTCTTGGAGCAATGATTCCACCTGTCAGTCTCCACCTTGTCTCTCACCCCAGGGCATCCTGCTGTTGCCGGAAGAATCCTCAGCCTGTGACTAGTCTTGTCACTATTTAGTGCATACTTAGCAGGTGCAGCTACAAGGGGCTGTCGGCATGGACACAGCCAAAGCTCACATACACTATCACCATCAATGCACTTTGCTCACTGAATCGTGAGCTTCATCAGGACAAATGGGCGTCCACACCTGCCACTTTTTAAGGCGATTTTTTACACCGTAATTTTGAATCTCACCAGGAGGGGCACCCAACCTCTAGATAGCACTCACCACAATGAATTCAATAAACATTAAAAAGAGAAAAAAGTTTGAGTATCGGTTATCATAGCTTAACTGAGTAAGATTAAATCACCTTATCTCTCTCATTCCAAATACATTGGGAAAAAAACTAGGCCATATGCACATAACCAAAAGAGATTATTGTTCCAAAAAGATTCTCAAACTCATTTCCGTAGTTAACTCTTTTGGACTCATCGTCCCTAATTTAAAAATCTACTTTTTTTCCTTTTTAAGGAGAGGAGTATTGAAGTCACCCTTTCTGTTTGTCAATTTAAGGGCATAAAAACCTTTTGCTTTTAACCTACTATGGTATTTAGCAAAATGCCGAGCTATTGGGGTATCAACCTCTGATTTTATACTGCTCAGGTGCTCTCCGATTCTTAACCTCAGTTGTCTTTTAGTTTTTCCCACATATAATTTTCTACAAGGGCACTCAATGATATAGAGCAGCCTTTCAGTGCCACAGTTAATAAACTGCTTAATTTCAAATTCTTTAGAATGGTCAGAATCGGTGAGCGATCCACATGCCTGCAGATATTACAATGCCCACATTCTTCACTAGGTGACCTAGGAAATATACCACTAAGGACCTACTGGCACAAAATGCCTCAAACTGGTACCCTCATATTGATGCTATTTATGCAACAAAGTTTTGGATGAACCCATGATTAAAGCCCAACTCCAGGCAAAAATTAAATAAAAATCTAAATATAATAGTGTGTTGTGCCTCACTTATCTTACTTCTCAGTATTGCCTGCAAGCGCATCTTCCTAGCCCATCCCATAGTGTAATTGCTCAAAGTCACAGATTTGTTTTATCTACAAAGCTTATTTCCTGCTCATTATCCCTTCAGACACCTCACTGCCACCCTGCCACCGATTGGAAGTGCTCACATCACACATTAAGTTTCCAGTACTTCTATAAGCAGAAGAGGAGAGGAGGCTTGGGACCCAAATGTCACGTGACCACAGCTTTAGGTAAGTAAAAATGGGAATTTAGATTTTTTTTTTTTACCAGTAACTAGCCAGAGAGGGGTGAGAAGGTGTTTTTGTTTTGCATAGATTTAGGCTTTAAGTGCATTTCTGGTATAAATATAAGGCTGAACAAATTTGTTGTCATACCTTTTCTAAGCCATTGCAGTAAATCATGTTTATACGGAATGTATGGTGGTTTTGCATTCACACTATCATGTAAAATTATTATGGTACGGAAGTAAAAAATTAACAATATTTATCAAATATTGCATTATAATATTTTTTATGTTAATCCATTCATCCATCATCAATCTCAGCTCTTCCAAAAAAAAATAATTTTACATAAACCAATAGATCAAACTCCAATTTAAAGAGCAGTGACTCAAGCTCTCATTCTGCCTCTATAATGTAGTGTACAGGGGACTCTGTATCAATCAAACAGTGCGACAGCCTGTAGGCAAACCGCTTCTGCTGTGCTCTCTCTTTGGAAAACCCATAATGTTCTTTAAATCATGTAAATCCCCAAGTCAAATGTGTTCTAAAAAGAGGGGACATTGTAAAGAGTGGAGAATATGGGGTAAGGGAGCTTATGGTTATGAATGACTCTTCAAAAACTTAGTATTTTTTGTTTATTAAGTCATAGTTACAATCTCTTGCTGCAGATCCAATGAAACATCTGAAATTCTAGGTCTGGAGCAGTGCCAGGTCTGAGCACTGTCAAATAAAGGTGTGGTAATATTTTATATGCAGATACAAATATCAGAAAAGTTTGTATTGTATTTGCATCGCATCTGCAAGGTCTTTGGCAGATCTTGGTGGTGACCACAAGCACTAAATGGTGCCTGCTGTGCAGCTGTGGGATCACTTGCTTTGTATGACGTTGTGAAAGGTTTTCTATAACGTGACCAAAAAAAAAAAACTAACATTTGTTTTATTTCCTTCAGTTACTGTATATCTTCCTTCCTCTTACATAGCTTGCAGCCTATAACTGGTTAACCAACCCTCTAAATTTTTCTCACAACATATCAGTTAAATTTAAAAATCAGTTCATATTCATCCACTTCTGGTCACAACTGGTAGATCTTAGTCCAAATATCCAAATGCTGCACACATATATAAATAGATCAGTCTTATTACCATCCAAGGAACACTATGGATTATTTATCTATTTCTGAATGTTTTTACACACCATTCACAGAAGAATCACACGTTTTTCAAATGGAATTCAATTAGACAAATGTGTAGCTCCTAGGACAGTGGTTCTCAACCTTTCTAATGCCGCGACCCCTTAATACAGTTCCTCATGTTGTGGTGACCCCCAACCATAAAATTATTTTCATTGCTACTTCATAACTGTAATTTTGCAGTGGGAGGAATAGTGTCCCATCATTGGTATCAGTGGGAGGAATAGTGCCCCATCACTGATGTCAGTGGGATGAATAGTGCCCCATCGTTGGTATCAGTGGGAGGAATAGTGCCCCATCGTTGGTGTCAGTGGGGGGAGGAATAGTGCCCCATCGTTGGTGTCAGTGGGGGGAGGAATAGTGCCCCATCGTTGGTGTCAGTGGGGGGAGGAATAGTGCCCCATCGTTGGTGTCAGTGGGGGGAGGAATAGTGCCCCATCGTTGGTGTCAGTGGGGGGAGGAATAGTGCCCCATCGTTGGTGTCAGTGGGGGGAGGAATAGTGCCCCATCGTTGGTGTCAGTGGGGGGAGGAATAGTGCCCCATCGTTGGTGTCAGTGGGGGGAGGAATAGTGCCCCATCGTTGGTGTCAGTGGGGGGAGGAATAGTGCCCCATCGTTGGTGTCAGTGGGGGGAGGAATAGTGCCCCATCGTTGGTGTCAGTGGGGGGAGGAATAGTGCCCCATCGTTGGTGTCAGTGGGGGGAGGAATAGTGCCCCATCGTTGGTGTCAGTGGGAGGAATAGTGCCCCATCGTTGGTGTCAGTGGGAGGAATAGTGCCCCATCGTTGGTGTCAGTGGGAGGAATAGTGCCCCATCGTTGGTGTCAGTGGGAGGAATAGTGCCCCATCGTTGGTGTCAGTGGGAGGAATAGTGCCCCATCGTTGGTGTCAGTGGGAGGAATAGTGCCCCATCGTTGGTGTCAGTGGGAGGAATAGTGCCCCATCGTTGGTGTCAGTGGGAGGAATAGTGCCCCATCGTTGGTGTCAGTGGGAGGAATAGTGCCCCATCGTTGGAGTCAGTGGGAGGAATAGTGCCCCATCGTTGGAGTCAGTGGGAGGAATAGTGCCCCATCGTTGGTGTCAGTGGGAGGAATAGTGCTCCATCACTGGTGTCAGTGGGGGGAGTAGTGCCCCATCACTGGTGTCAGTGGGAGGAATAGTGCTCCATCACTGGTGTCAGTGGGAGGAATAGTGCCACATCATTGGTGTCAGTGGGAGGAATAGTGCCCCATCATTGGTGTCAGTGGGGGGAGTAGTGCCCCATCACTGGTGTCAGTGGGGGGAGTAGTGCCCCATCACTGGTGTCAGTGGGGGGAGTAGTGCCCCATCACTGGTGTCAGTGGGAGGAATAGTGCCCCATCACTGGTGTCAGTGGGGGGAATAGTGCCCCATCATTGGTGTCAGTGGGAGGAATAGTGCCACATCATTGGTGTCAGTGGGAGGAATAGTGCCCCATCATTGGTGTCAGTGGGAGGAATAGTGCCCCATCATTGATGTCAGTGTGGTGGAGGGGAGAATAGTGCCCCATCATTGGGGTCGGGGGGGGGAAATAGTGCCCCATCGTTAGTGTCAGGGGGGGGAAATAGTGCCCCATCGTTAGTGTCAGTGGGGGGAGGAATAGTGCCCCATCGTTGGTGTCAGTGGGGGGAGGAATAGTGCCCCATCGTTGGTGTCAGTGGGGGGGGGAATAGTGCCCCATCGTTGGTGTCAGTGGGGGGAGGAATAGTGCCCCATCGTTGGTGTCAGTGGGGGGAGGAATAGTGCCCCATCGTTGGTGTCAGTGGGGGGAGGAATAGTGCCCCATCGTTGGTGCCAGTGGCGGGAGGAATACTGCCCCATCGTTGGTGTCAGTGGGGGGAGGAATACTGCCCCATCGTTGGTGTCAGTGGGGGGAGGAATAGTGCCCCATCGTTGGTGTCAGTGGAGGGAGGAATACTGCCCCATCGTTGGTGTCAGTGGGGGGAGGAATAGTGCCCCATCGTTGGTGTCAGTGGGGGGAGGAATAGTGCCCCATCGTTGGTGTCAGTGGGGGGAGGAATAGTGCCCCATCGTTGGTGTCAGTGGGGGGAGGAATAGTGCCCCATCGTTGGTGTCAGTGGGGGGAGGAATAGTGCCCCATCGTTGGTGTCAGTGGGGGGAGGAACAGTGCCCCATCGTTGGTGTCAGTGGGGGGGGGAATAGTGCCCCATCGTTGGTGTCAGTGGGGGGAGGAATAGTGCCCCATCGTTAGTGTCAGTAGGGGGAGGAATAGTGCCCCATCGTTGGTGTCAGTGGGGGGAGGAATAGTGCCCCATCGTTGGTGTCAGCGGGGGGAGGAATAGTGCCCCATCGTTGGTGTCAGCGGGGGGAGGAATAGTGCCCCATCGTTGGTGTCAGCGGGGGGAGGAATAGTGCCCCATCGTTGGTGTCAGTGGGGGGAGGAATAGTGCCCCATCGTTGGTGTCAGTGGGGGGAGGAATAGTGCCCCATCATTGATGTCAGTGTGGTGGAGGGGAGAATAGTGCCCCATCATTGGGGTCGGGGGGGGGAAATAGTGCCCCATCGTTAGTGTCAGGGGGGGGAAATAGTGCCCCATCGTTAGTGTCAGTGGGGGGAGGAATAGTGCCCCATCGTTGGTGTCAGTGGGGGGAGGAATAGTGCCCCATCGTTGGTGTCAGTGGGGGGGGGAATAGTGCCCCATCGTTGGTGTCAGTGGGGGGAGGAATAGTGCCCCATCGTTGGTGTCAGTAGGGGGAGGAATAGTGCCCCATCGTTGGTGTCAGTGGGGGGAGGAATAGTGCCCCATCGTTGGTGTCAGTGGGGGGAGGAATAGTGCCCCATCGTTGGTGTCAGTGGGGGGAGGAATAGTGCCCCATCGTTGGTGTCAGTGGGGGGAGGAATAGTGCCCCATCGTTGGTGTCAGTGGGGGGAGGAATAGTGCCCCATCGTTGGTGTCAGTGGGGGGAGGAATAGTGCCCCATCGTTGGTGTCAGTGGGGGGAGGAATAGTGCCCCATCGTTGGTGTCAGTGGGGGGAGGAATAGTGCCCCATCGTTGGTGTCAGTGGCGGGAGGAATACTGCCCCATCGTTGGTGTCAGTGGGGGGAGGAATACTGCCCCATCGTTGGTGTCAGTGGGGGGAGGAATACTGCCCCATCGTTGGTGTCAGTGGAGGGAGGAATACTGCCCCATCGTTGGTGTCAGTGGGGGGAGGAATAGTGCCCCATCGTTGGTGTCAGTGGGGGGAGGAATAGTGCCCCATCGTTGGTGTCAGTGGGGGGAGGAATAGTGCCCCATCGTTGGTGTCAGTGGGGGGAGGAATAGTGCCCCATCGTTGGTGTCAGTGGGGGGAGGAATAGTGCCCCATCGTTGGTGTCAGTGGGGGGAGGAATAGTGCCCCATCGTTGGTGTCAGTGGGGGGGGGAATAGTGCCCCATCGTTGGTGTCAGTGGGGGGAGGAATAGTGCCCCATCGTTGGTGTCAGTAGAGGGAGGAATAGTGCCCCATCGTTGGTGTCAGTGGGGGGAGGAATAGTGCCCCATCGTTGGTGTCAGCGGGGGGAGGAATAGTGCCCCATCGTTGGTGTCAGCGGGGGGAGGAATAGTGCCCCATCGTTGGTGTCAGCGGGGGGAGGAATAGTGCCCCATCGTTGGTGTCAGTGGGGGGAGGAATAGTGCCCCATCGTTGGTGTCAGCGGGGGGAGGAATAGTGCCCCATCGTTGGTGTCAGTGGGGGGAGGAATAGTGCCCCATCGTTGGTGTCAGTGGGGGGAGGAATAGTGCCCCATCGTTGGTGTCAGTGGGGGGAGGAATAGTGCCCCATCGTTGGTGTCAGTGGGGGGAGGAATAGTGCCCCATCGTTGGTGTCAGTGGGGGGAGGAATAGTGCCCCATCGTTGGTGTCAGTGGGGGGAGGAATAGTGCCCCATCGTTGGTGTCAGTGGGGGGAGGAATAGTGCCCCATCGTTGGTGTCAGTGGGGGGAGGAATAGTGCCCCATCATTGATGTCAGTGTGGTGGAGGGGAGAATAGTGCCCCATCATTGGGGTCGGGGGGGGGAAATAGTGCCCCATTGTTAGTGTCAGGGGGGGGAAATAGTGCCCCATCGTTAGTGTCAGTGGGGGGAGGAATAGTGCCCCATCGTTGGTGTCAGTGGGGGGAGGAATAGTGCCCCATCGTTGGTGTCAGTGGGGGGAGGAATAGTGCCCCATCGTTGGTGTCAGTGGGGGGAGGAATAGTGCCCCATCGTTGGTGTCAGTGGGGGGAGGAATAGTGCCCCATCGTTGGTGTCAGTGGGGGGAGGAATAGTGCCCCATCGTTGGTGTCAGTGGGGGGAGGAATAGTGCCCCATCGTTGGTGTCAGTGGGGGGAGGAATAGTGCCCCATCGTTGGTGTCAGTGGGGGGAGGAATAGTGCCCCATCGTTGGTATTAGTGACACAAATGATGGGGCACTATTCCTCCCACTGACACCAATGATACTTACTTTGCTGACCCCTGCTCCAGCCTGGGCTCGCTCTCTCACTTACCTGTCAGCTGTCTTCCTTCTCTGGCCGCTCTCCTCTTCACTCGCTCCGGCAGCTCCCTCGGTCTTCTTCGATCTCTGCGCGCTGCCGCTCGGCTCCTCCTCTCCAAGCTCCACCTCCTCGCCGGTGATTGGCCGCCTGTGTGCCTCTCCTGAGCTACAGTTCCGGCGGCCAATCAGCGGCGAGGAGGCGGAGCTGCTGAGCGATCCCGGAGGTGACAGGAGCAGCGTGTCATCCCGCCCACACATCGCCGGAGACAGCAGCGGTGTCTCGGTTCCTAAGACCATCGGAAATATGTGTTTTCCGATGGTCTTAGGCGACCCCTGGGAAATGGTCGTTCGACCCCCAAAGGGGTCGCGACCCCCAGGTTGAGAACCGCTGTCCTAGGAGAAAGCTGTGTGAATTCTGTTGAAAACATTTATAAATCGATCCTACCTGTTTCGAATTCCTAGCATTGTGTCATAAAAGTATCCTGTATTATATGATTTTACACAGTACATGTAATAAAAATTATACAAATAACCAGTTTATTAGCAAACAAATATAAACAAAAAATAAAACTTAACCAATTGCCAACACCCCACAGTACTTGTCCCATATGTCACTCTGCCTGTGCTGACACCAGGGGTGCACTGTGTGCCCACTGGGGCATGCAGCATGCCCCCCCCCAACGACAACAGAATGCTGATCCCAGTAATCTGGACCTGGTGATCATGTGATCTCCATGCAATCACTTGTTCACGATGTCAATAAAGCTGTTATGAATTAATTTTATTCATATCAGCTTAACAGCTTTGCTTCTTATACTAGTGAGTTGTGATTCACTCACATGGTATCTGGCCCATTAAAAACAGCACCCTGTACCATGTGATTAGCCGTAGCCAATCGCAAATCACCAGTATTCTTATTTATCATTAAATTAACCTATTCATGACCGTTCATAGCAGGTGCTGGTGCAATGTACTTCATTGCCCCAGCAAACAAAGTGTTAAAAAAACATCCTTGATCACCCCCCAGAGTAGTTCAATGTTAAAGAAAATTAAATATTTATTACAACATTATTACAATTTTTTTTAACTTGCTGTCAACAGTCAGTGCCTCTGATCACCACCACAATAATATCATGACACTGTACTGTACTGGTAAAAAAAAAAAACTAATTTTATTTAACTATTTGCTGACTACCCACCCGCAACATACTGTAGGCAAGCAGCAGCTCTGGGCAAAGCAACGTACCCTTACGTTGCAATCTATTTCTGAGTGTGGGTGTGCGCACACCCCCCCTGCTGACGCTTTGTCATTCACTGCAAAGGATTTTTGCCTGGGACTCTGCTGATCGCCTGCAGTGAATTGAGAAGCTGGTTCTTCTCTTCCAAGACCTTTTTCGGTCCATGGATAGAAAAGAGAACACCACACTGTGAACAAAAGCAGCACATTTTACTCACATGTTAGATTACAGTGCCTTGAAAAAATATTCATACCCTTTGAAATTTTTCATATTTTGTCATGTTACAACCAAAAACGTAAATATATTTTAGAGACATACCCAAAAAGATTTGCAGCTGTAATTTTGAAAAACATTTATAATTTTTCTTCCACTTCACAATTATGTGCCACTTGGTGTTGGTTTATCACATAAAATTCCAATAAAATACATTTATGTTTTTTGCTGTAACATGACAAAATGTGGAAAATTTCAAGGAGTATGAATAATTTTTCAAGACACTGTAGCACATTTAACCCTTTGATTGCCCCTATTAACCATTTGGTCACTTCTGTCACCCAGTCAGTGCCATTAGAATTTTTGTATTACTGCCACTAGCGACATCAGATAGCACCAGGGTCAGATATCACCCCTCCCAATCAGGGTCAGCTAGTGTTAGATTGCCTTCACACTATTGCACTCACGCTATAGGTCGCTGATCATGCCATTACTAGCATACAAACTAGTGTTTGTACAGATCAATATATTGATCATGAACAGAACTAAACTAGTGCTCCCTTAGTATACTGTCCCCAAAAATGCAGTGTTAGCAGGATTAGCCTTGTTCACAGCCAGCTCTAGCATTTATCCGCTCCTCAGCACCCAAAGAGCTGGTCAGAGCTCAAATTATTTCCAACATAAAGCAATGAGCATTTCATGGGTTTGTCCAGATATAAACAGTGCCATTTGTAACCTGGGAAAGCATCTCATTACACTGATCTTGGTGTGATCAGATGCTTTAAGGGCAGAGGAGAGATCTAAAGTCTAATAGACACAGATTACTCAGAAAAGAGTATCTGTCACTGCTTATTGCTATCATGGGGATATTTCCATTCCCATTAGTAACAATAAAAGTAAAAAAAATAAAGGGACAATGTAAAAATAAAAAAAAAGCAAAATAAATCATTAAAAAAAAAAGTTTCCCGCATGCTCGCCCACAAAGGCAAACGCAAGTGTTGGTCCTGTGGTGGCATGTTGCACCATACATGTGCAGTATCACCGTGAACCTCAGATTGAGGGCAGTAATTCTAAATCTAAAGTGTTGACTTGTAGAAGGGGGTTGATGCATGGAGCAGTAGGACATGTTCCTCTGCAGCTCCCAGTCCATGTGGCTCTTACGGGACTCTACACCCACTACTGACCTGCTACACCTCTATGTATGGGCAAGCATCAACCCAGGGACCCCAAGAAATCTGGGGGAGGACTTTCTGGTCCAGAGCTGGACCATTTTTTCACCTGTTCTTCTGCTAATAATAAAAACAAGCAAGCTCCCAAGATTGCCTATAGCTGAGTTCTCATGGCTGCCCTATATCCCCTGAGGGATCTGGCAGGCTATCCTGCCGCTCCCATAATCTCTCATAGGCCTCGATCTGCTCTGGAGAGAGCTGGAACATGGAATCCCATCTGCAGGCTTTGAATGCTTACATCAAATCTATGCCCACTAAAGATCACTTTGAGCAGTATGTGAAACTCATAGAGAAAACCTATAGACAAAAGATTAATGCTCTTAAGAAGGGCCTGGGAGTCAGGCAGGAGGACATTGAAAATACAACCGATGGTCTCTGTAACACTTTGCAATCTCATTGAATTCTCATACTGTCTGGGATATCCCTAATCTGGGATATCCCTGAAACTGAACACTAAAGATCTGGCTAGGGTGGGGACTAGAGATGAGCGAATTTTTCAAAAATTCGATTCGGCTGATTCGGCGAATTCCAGGAAGAAATTCGATTCGATGCGAATTAATTCGCTACGAAGTTAACTTATAAAAAGGGTTTCTAGGCTTCAGAGAGCCTTTAAATTAGTGCAGAACACTGTACCTTTAATTTAAATGCCCTTGGAGATGAAGAAGGAGAAGGAGAAGGAGAAGGAGAAGGAGAAGGATGAGAAGAAGGAGAAGGAGAAGGATGAGAAGAAGGAGAAGGATGAGAAGAAGGAGAAGGAGAAGGAGGAGAAGGAGAAGGATGAGAAGAAGGAGAAGGATGAGAAGAAGGAGAAGGAGAAGGATGAGAAGGATGAGAAGAAGGAGAAGGATGAGAAGAAGGATGAGAAGAAGGAGAAGGAGAAGGAGAAGGAGGAGAAGGAGAAGGATGAGAAGAAGGATGAGAAGAAGGAGAAGGATGAGAAGAAGGATGAGAAGAAGGAGAAGGATGAGAAGAAGGAGAAGGAGAAGGATGAGAAGAAGGAGAAGGATGAGAAGAAGGAGAAGGATGAGAAGAAGGATGAGAAGAAGGAGAAGGATGAGAAGAAGGACAGTTCTGTGACAGTTTCTGTCTATTTCTGACAGTTCTGTGACATTCACTCCATACAGCGGTTTCAACCGCTGTATTGAGGGAATGTCCCAGAACTGTCAGAAATAGTCTATTTCTGACAGTTCTGGGACATGTATGGAGTGAATGTCCCAGAACTGTCAGAAATAGTCTATTTCTGACAGTTGTGGGACATTCCCTCCATACAGCGGTTTCAACCGCTGTATGGAGGGAATGTCCCAGAACTGTCAGAAATAGTCTATTTCTGACAGTTCTGGGACATTCACTCCATACAGCGGTTTCAACCGCTGTATGGAGGGAATGTCCCAGAACTGTCAGAAATAGTCTATTTCTGACAGTTGTGGGACATTCACTCCATACAGCGGTTGAAACATTGTATCTATTTGTTTCCATAAATGGATCCATTTATGGAAACAAATAGATACAATGTTTCAACCGCTGTATGGAGGGAATGTCCCAGAACTGTCAGAAATAGTCTATTTCTGACAGTTGTGGGACATTCACTCCATACAGCGGTTTCAACCGCTGTATGGAGGGAATGTCCCAGAACTGTCAGAAATAGTCTATTTCTGACAGTTGTGGGACATTCACTCCATACAGCGGTTTCAACCGCTGTATGGAGGGAATGTCCCAGAACTGTCAGAAATAGTCTATTTCTGACAGTTGTGGGACATTCACTCCATACAGCGGTTGAAACATTGTATCTATTTGTTTCCATAAATGGATCCATTTATGGAAACAAATAGATACAATGTTTCAACCGCTGTATGGAGGGAATGTCCCAGAACTGTCAGAAATAGTCTATTTCTGACAGTTGTGGGACATTCACTCCATACAGCGGTTTCAACCGCTGTATGGAGGGAATGTCCCAGAACTGTCAGAAATAGTCTATTTCTGACAGTTGTGGGACATTCACTCCATACAGCGGTTTCAACCGCTGTATGGAGGGAATGTCCCAGAACTGTCATAAATAGTCTATTTCTGACAGTTCTGGGACATTCACTCCATACAGCGGTTTGAAACATTGTATCTATTTGTTTCCATAAATGGATCCATTTATGGAAACAAATAGATACAATGTTTCAACCGCTGTATGGAGTGAATGTCCCAGAACTGTCAGAAATAGACTATTTATGACAGTTCTGGGACATTCCCTCCATACAGCGGTTGAAACCGCTGTATGGAGTGAATGTCCCACAACTGTCAGAAATAGACTATTTCTGACAGTTCTGGGACATTCCCTCCATACAGCGGTTGAAACCGCTGTATGGAGTGAATGTCCCACAACTGTCAGAAATAGACTATTTATGACAGTTCTGGGACATTCCCTCCATACAGCGGTTGAAACATTGTATCTATTTGTTTCCATAAATGGATCCATTTATGGAAACAAATAGATACAATGTTTCAACCGCTGTATGGAGTGAATGTCCCAGAACTGTCAGAAATAGACTATTTCTGACAGTTCTGGGACATTCCCTCCATACAGCGGTTGAAACATTGTATCTATTTGTTTCCAGAAATGACATTCTGCAGATACACTTAGAGGAGCTCTGCAGATACACTTTTTGCCGGCTTGGAATTATTCTTATTTTCATCCTACTTCTTCTTCTCTTCTTCTTCATCCTCATCCTCTTCTTCTTCTTCTGAGGATGAGGATGAGGATGAAGAAGAAGAAGAAGAAGTAGGATGAAAATAAGATTAATTCCAAGCCGGCAAAAAGTGTATGTGCAGAGCTCCTCTAAGTGTATCTGCAGAGCTCCTCTAAGTGTATCTGCAGAATAGAGGAACTCTGCACATACACTTTTTGCCGGCTTGGAATTATTCTTATTTTCATCCTACTTCTTCTTCTTCTTCTTCATCCTCATCCTCTTCTTCTTCTTCTGAGGATGAGGATGAAGAAGAAGAAGAAGAAGAAGTAGGATGAAAATAAGATTAATTCCAAGCCGGCAAAAAGTGTATGTGCAGAGCTCCTCTAAGTGTATCTGCAGAGCTCCTCTAAGTGTATCTGCAGAATAGAGGAACTCTGCACATACACTTTTTGCCGGCTTGGAATTATTCTTATTTTCATCCTACTTCTTCTTCTTCTTCTTCTTCATCCTCATCCTCATCCTCTTCTTCTTCTGAGGATGAGGATGAGGATGAAGAAGAAGAAGAAGTAGGATGAAAATAAGATTAATTCCAAGCCGGCAAAAAGTGTATCTGCAGAGCTCCTCTAAGTGTATTTGCAGAATAGAGGAACTCTGCACATACACTTTTTGCCGGCTTGGAATTATTCTTATTTTCATCCTACTTCTTCTTCTTCTTCTTCTTCTTCATCCTCATCCTCATCCTCTTCTTCTGAGGATGAGGATGAGGATGAAGAAGAAGAAGAAGAAGTAGGATGAAAATAAGTTTAATTCCAAGCCGGCAAAAAGTGTATGTGCAGAGCTCCTCTAAGTGTATCTGCAGAGCTCCTCTAAGTGTATCTGCAGAATAGAGGAACTCTGCACATACACTTTTTGCCGGCTTGGAATTATTCTTATTTTCATCCTACTTCTTCTTCTTCTTCTTCATCCTCATCCTCTTCTTCTTCTGAGGATGAGGATGAGGATGAAGAAGAAGAAGTAGGATGAAAATAAGATTAATTCCAAGCCGGCAAAAAGTGTATGTGCAGAGCTCCTCTAAGTGTATCTGCAGAGCTCCTCTAAGTGTATCTGCAGAATAGAGGAACTCTGCACATACACTTTTTGCCGGCTTGGAATTATTCTTATTTTCATCCTACTTCTTCTTCTTCTTCTTCATCCTCATCCTCATCCTCTTCTTCTTCTGAGGATGAGGATGAGGATGAAGAAGAAGAAGAAGAAGTAGGATGAAAATAAGATTAATTCCAAGCCGGCAAAAAGTGTATGTGCAGAGCTCCTCTAAGTGTATCTGCAGAGCTCCTCTAAGTGTATCTGCAGAATAGAGGAACTCTGCACATACACCTTTTGCCGGCTAGGAATTATTCTTATTTTCATCCTACTTCTTCTTCTTCTTCTTCATCCTCATCCTCATCCTCTTATTCTTCTTCTGAGGATGAGGATGAAGAAGAAGAAGAAGAAGTAGGATGAAAATAAGATTAATTCCAAGCCGGCAAAAAGTGTATGTGCAGAGCTCCTCTAAGTGTATCTGCAGAGCTCCTCTAAGTGTATCTGCAGAATAGAGGAACTCTGCACATACACTTTTTGCCGGCTTGGAATTATTCTTATTTTCATCCTACTTCTTCTTCTTCTTCTTCTTCTTCATCCTCATCCTCATCCTCTTCTTCTTCTTCTGAGGATGAGGATGAAGAAGTAGAAGAAGAAGAAGAAGTAGGATGAAAATAAGAATTCCAAACCGGCAAAAAGTGTATGTGCAGAGTTCCTCTATTTCTGACAGTTCTCTGACAGCATCTTCACATGTACAGCGGTTGAAACATCTGTATCCTAAATGGAAACTAATAGATACAATGTTTCAACCGCTGTACATGTGTTCCTTCTGTCAGAGAACTGTCAGAAATAGCGGAGCTCTCTGCAGGGACACTTTTGCTGGCTGATCGGGAAAAATCCGATTCGCGCACCCGAAGTAGGCAAATATTCGGATTCGACGCGAATCAAATTTTTCCTGAAATTCGTATCGAATTCCGGTTCGCCTGGTTCGATTCGCTCATCTCTAGTGGGGACTGCTATCTTTAACCAACTGCTACAGAAGTCTAAGGACTCTCCCCTTGAATTGGATCAAGTACACATGACCTTGGAATTACTGATTCATCCTTTGTGCATTATACCCTGTGCAGGGTGCACTTCTATTGGATCAAGGAGGCCGTTATGCAAGCAGCCAGAACACAGGATACCATATTATTTAATGAAACTCCAGTGATGCTCCTCCCAGATCTTTCTCATCAAACTCTGACCATGCAATGGGGCCTTAAACCACTCACACAAATGCTTCAGAATTGCCAAATCTGTAGAGATTCCCTTTCCAACGCCGAGAGCACCATGATTCCAAAACAGTGCAGTTCTGCACCTTGGGTGAACTGCCAAATTTCCTCATCACACTTGAACTACCACAAGTGTCTCTGCCAGACTGGCCCTTCTCTCCAACAACACCTGGTCTACTGTTTGCCTCACAGCGGCAAGGACAAAGAAAGAAGTGTTTTCGGTCTTCATCCCAAGGGGCCCAAGATGACTGGCTAAACAAGATGTTTATCCTTTCTTTTTTTGTGCACAGACAAGGAACCTCTCCTGCCTTACACTGAGGATTTAATTCTCTTTATGGGACTCCATTGTACTTGCTTGCCGGGTATGTAACGTTAGTTATTTTAGACTCTTTTCCTGTTGGAAATGTTTTTATTACCCTTCATATTGTGCTAGTCTGTGCTAATGATTTACCTAGTAAGATGTTTTGCTTTTCTTAAGAGGTACTAGGTTAGTTACTTGATATACCCAGAGGACCAGGGTCAGAACAGTTTTTTCTCTGCGGTCCTCCACAGATTGACATTTTTTTGGGGGTTCTTGTTTCCTTGTGGGTGGAGACTTCAACGTTGCTACATCTCCATCTATGGACACTTCTTCTGGTAAGTCCTCCGTCTCACATTCCTCACTATCTCACATTAAGTTACTATTGAGCAGTTGTCAATTAGGGGATGTCTGATATGTTCAACATCCCATGAAAAGAGATTGTAGCCATTATTCAGTCATGCACTCCTATAGTTGTATTGACAATTTTTTTTATTTATCACAGTCACTTTTGGATATACCCTTATATACCTCCATAGGACATATTCTTTGATCAGACCATGCCCTTGTCCATTTAACTTAAAGTTAGGCTCATTATCTCCCTGCTTGCACTGGTTCTTCATAGTGCCTTAATGGGGCACATTTTGGTCACCAAAGTGATGTCCCTCTATTCTCAGCCCACTGAGTCCGTGCTGGTGAATGGCTCCCTCTCTGAGCCATTCACCAACTCGAACGGTAAGAGGCAAGGCTGGCCCTTTTCCCTTTTACTTTTTGTTGTAGTTACTGAACATCTGGCCAGGGCAATAAGACAAAATAATTTCATTACAGGTATTCAGACCCCCTCTATGCATCACAAACTCCTCCTCTATGCTAATGATTTATTAATATACATGCAACAGCCCCATATTTCTCTTCCTTCTCTGCTACATGAATTCTGCAGATTTGGAACCTTTAGCGCTGATTCACATATGCAGATTGAAGCTCAGGTTTCACAGCTAATTGACACAGTAGCTGTTCATTAGCTCAGGTCAGGTTTACCTCAGGTTCAGGACAAAATTAGCTCAGGATTGTATCCTGTTCACACATGTCAGGTTTAAAAACAATTCCCATACAAGTCAATAGCCTGTAATCTGAACCTGTACTGGACCGCGCTGCTCAGGAATCGTACATGACTCTTTTTAAACTGCACTGAATCCACACTGAGTCTGCACTGGCAGTGCACTGAACATATGTGAACATGCACCATAGGAAGCAATGTTATTTCACATGTCATGGGGATTAGATGCGGTTCAAACCACATCCAATCGCATATATGTGAACGGCACTTAACAATTTTAAATTAAATATGTTTAAAACTGAAGCCCTGAATATTTCTTTATCCATACCCATGATCTCCCAACTTCACTCAAACTTCCCATTTCAATGGAAAAACAAAGGTTTTTCATACATGGGCATAACAGTTTCCTTTAATCCTTCCGATCTTTACACTCTTAATTACACACCTTTGTTATCACGAGTTAGGTAAGATCTGGAATCTTGGGGTACTTCTTCAATGCCCTGGTTTGGATGTATTAACACAGAGAAAATGGGCACTCTCCCAAAATTACTCAATATATTCCAAACTGTTCCCATATACCTTTCTAAACACCTTTTTTCATCTCTCCACTCTCTTTCTATCCGTTGCATTCGGGAACATGGTTTCTCAAGAATGCATCATAAGTTACTTACATTTCCAAAGCTTCAGGGTGGCATGGGTCTCCCTGATTATGAACTATATCATAAAGTTGCCCTATTGGTTCAATGGTTCCCTAAAGCATAGACAATGGTAGAATAAGACTTATCTCCAGTTGACCTTAGGACCCTTCCTTGACGTTATAAAAATGAGCTCCACTAACTACATTCTTCTTTACCCTTGACACTTGCCAACCTCAATATATGGTATAAAAGGGGACTCTACAAGCTCTTGTCATCTATTTGATAATCCTGTGCTCCTTCAGGGATTCAGTTCCTCTTTCTAAGGCACATTTTCTCGTGCCTCTTGGCCAACTGCACGTTCCTTTATACACTCCCACTCAGGCCTACCTATTCCACCTGCGGGACGCAGCGATTGGCTTACAGCTCTTCCTATTTCTGCCAGAAATTGCTTCCACACAAACCCACCCCCCAGAATATGAACAGCTTTACTCTCTCCATGATACACCTAGACACTTACTTTGCCCTATAAATTACTACTGTACATGCACTGCTCCATGATGAACTCCTGACTTATACTAAGATGTGGTTCGTAGATCTGGGAAGGGACTTCTCAGCTTTTGAATGACAGACCTCTTTCCCTTTTACACACAAATCCACTATTTCCTGTTATGCACAGAAAAAAACTTTAAGTTCCTTGCATGATGGTACAGGGGCCCTTCATCGTTACATCAGCTGTTTCCCTCCACATAGGACACTTCTTTTATATTTTAACAATTGGGCAATATATTGTGTTTTTTGGCATTTAAATAAAAAAAAGTGTTTTTTTCCCAATTACTTTTGAAAAATCACTGTGCAGATACTTTGTGACATAAAAAATGTCAACAATTTTTATTCTCTAGGGCCTCTGCTTTAAAAAAATATACAATGTTTGGGGGTTCAAAGTAATTTTCTAGCATAAAATACTGATCTTTTCATGTAAAAAAAAGTGTCAGAAAAGGAAATATGCCCTTTGAAAGCCTAAAGGAGGTAATTGGAGTTTGGGGGCCTATATGTGCGTAGGCTGCCAAAACATTTTCACATGTGGTAACTCCATACTCTAGAGAAGTAGCAGAATGTGTTTTGGGATGTAATTCCACATATACCCATGGCATGTGTGAGAAATATATCATTTACGTGACAACTTTGTACAGAAAAAAAATTTGTATTTCTGGTAATTTTCAAAAAACTTGTGGCAAAAAACCAAAATCTTCCATGGACTCAATGTGTCCCTCATAAAATAGCTTGGGGTGTCTACTTTCCGAAAAGGGGTCATTTGGGAGAGGGGGGTGCTATCATTGCATTTTAGGGACTCTGAAACTGTGATAGGTAGGGAATAAGGGAAATGAGGAAATTATGCCCTTTGAAAGCCTGAAGGTGGTCATTGCTTTTCTGGGACCATACGCAGCTGGACTCCCAAAAAGTCTCACACATGTGGTATCCCCATATTCAGGAGAAGAAACAGAATGTATTTTCGGGTGTACTTCCACATATATCCATGGCATGTGTGGGCAATATATCATTTAAGTGACAACTTTGTGTAAAAAAAAAAAAAAGAAATTTTTTTTGTCATTTTTTTAAAAAACTTGTCACAAAAAATAAAATCTTCCATGGGCTCAACATGCCTCTCTGCAAATTCCTTGGGGTGTCTACTTTCCAAAAAGGGGTAATTTGGGTTTTTTTGTACTGCCCTGGCATTTTAGCACCTCAAGAAATGTGATAGGCAGTCAGAAAGTAAAAGTGGGGATTTTTTTTTAACAAAATACAATAGCAGAATACATTTTGACTTAAATTTATGAAGAAATTTGAGTTTATTGGATATTTTCTATAACAGAAAGGAGAAAATATTGAGGTTTTTTTCAAAATGTTCACTATCTTCTGTTTAGATTGCAAAAAAACGAAAAACCAAATGGTGATCGAATACCACCAAAAGAAAGCTCTATTTGTATGAAAAAAAGATATACATTTTGTTTTTGTACCAAATAAACGCAATTACCAGTTGAAATAGCGCAGTGCCGAATAGCAAAAAATACACCGGTCAGGAAGAGGGTAAAACCTTCCGGAGCTGAAGCCAGAAAAAAATGTATTGATTTATTAAAGGGGTAGAGACAGTTCCCTTAAAAAAGGTGCTAAATGGTTAGCAGTTCCGCCTGGCAGTACTAGGTTCGAATCCCAACCACGGCACCGCCTGCCTGGAATTTGAATGTTCTCCCTGTGCTTGCATGGGTTTCCTCCAGGTACTCTGTATGTATGTGTATGTGCATGTATGAATGTGAGTTAGGGACTTTAGATTGTATGCTTTGAAAAACAAGATGGCAGTTGACTAGTGCAAGACCTGCCTAAAGATGGTTTGTAATAAATCCTATGCGGAGTAATTTATCACTACATTGGTGAATGCAATATTGTATTTATTTGATCTCATGGATCATAGAAAAGGTATACATGGACATAATACAATCATGTTATAAAATCAAAGAATTAAAAATAGAAAACCGTTCAGTGTCTTCAACTTAGCTGTGTGGACAATGAATGGTAAATATGAGGCTGTGAAGATTCTTCTGTGTTCATCAGATGAAGTTTCCATACTTAATAACATAATCAATTTGTTTTTCCTCTTTATCTGTTCCTTATACTGAACATCAAAGTATATATGAAGAGGGTCCTAGGAATAAATAGTGGAATGTAATGAATTCAAAAGAATCATGAAGCTTGTCGTCATCATTTAAACCTTGTAGGATGCACATATAGGAACCTAACTGATGGTTAAATATTCATCTCATTACCTTCTGAGTGAGTGTACCATATCTTGTAAATAGTGAATATAGATTTCCTTGTGTGACCAAGAATAATGGATGATTATCCAAAACATTATATGTGTATAGGTGAGGTTTCTAAAATAAATAAAGAAAATTAGTGAAATAATATAGAGTGATACATAAGTGTAGCTCATATATTAATATAGTGAATTTACCATATTGGAAACCTGGTCAATTTCCACTGCCGAAGTGAAAAACATTCATATATTGGTAATGATGATGGAATCCAAAAATATAGTAGTATGGAAGTCTCTATAACTTTCATTCAAACATTCATGTTTCCTTAAGATGTGCCCTTATAAGGATTCCAAAAGTTTCTCTTATGGAAGAGCTGATGCGGTTCCTATAGGGATGCGTGAGACTAAAGTCCCATATCAGAAGCAGTAAAACCAATGGTATTAAATATGCCTAATGGATCCAAAAATTCCTCTCAAAATAGAGCTCAAATGACCCTATCATGGCATGGGGTATATATTGTCCTGTATCAAAAAATTGCGGTTTATAATGACTCAGCTTAATATAATGGTACTTGCCACCGGTGGAAGTGAACTGAGTCACTTAAAATCGCCCATAAAGCTCTTTAGAGTAATTGCATAGTGGTTTTCAGTTTGCTTCGTGTTTATCCAAGATGGAGTTGCATCGCTTGCTTCTGTCCCCTCGTGGATACAGCAGCATATGAAGAATACTATAAAACAAGGAAACAAACAAATGAATCTAACAAAAGACGAAAGACCTACTTCAACTATTCCCAAAAATACCAATCAAAATCAAACAAGGAGCCACAAGTAATAAAATTGGAACTAAAAAATAATGAGAAAGATCTAAAAGTAATAAACTTATCCAATTTTAAACTTGAAGAAAGACATTATGCTCTATTACAAAAAGGACTAACGTTTTCCCTTTCTAACAAAATGGAACTCTTTGAGGTATTTAAGGACTTGAATCTATTTTTGAGAAAGATATTGTTGAAAATCCCCTTTATTACAGATATGAATTCAATCATTTTGAATTGAATTCAGAGATGGAAAAACAAGCAATTAAGGATCTCCTAAGCCTCCTAGATGAAGAGATAATAGAAGAAGAGGTAAAAAAGAATGTTATCCCTAATAAGTGGAAAAGACAATCTAGGTTGAAAGTTCCCTTAAAAAGAATGCCCAATATCAGTGAAAATAAATGGTTTAGTATTTTTTTAGATCTGGTACATGAAGACCTATGTAAAATAGACTGGTCAAGGAAAAGCTCAGATAAGTTAACTAAAGAAGAAAGGAAAGCATTAAATGAGATAAAAAAAGCAAAAGAGGTAGTAATTAAGAGAAGTGATAATTGTGGAAATGTGGTTCTCATGCAAAGTAATGAATATGAAAAAGAAATAATGAGACAACTTAAAGATCCAAATACATATCATAGACTACATGAAAACCCATTTCCTAAAATAGTAGATGCTGTAAATAGGAAGATTAACTGGGTTTATGAAGCAAATTTACTAACTAAACAAGAGTATGAGATGCTTAAGGTTAATACCTATAATATTCCTACCTTTTATGTGATTATAAAAATAAATTAAAATCCATTCCAACCACCAGGACGTCCAATTGTGTCAGCTATAAAAGGCCCATTAGAAACAATTGGTAAGTTCATTGATGATCTTATCTAGGACTTAGTAATTGGATTAAAATCTTATGTTAAAGATACAAGAGATGTTCTCTCTAAAATTGAAAATTTCAGGGTCCGGAGCATTGCTAGTGGGTATAGACGTTGAATCTCTTTATACCTCAGTCCCACATATATGGGGATTAAGAGCCATAGCATATTTTTTAGAAGCACAATTCCCTGAAATGGGAGCTGAAAATGAACTTATTCTTGACCTTCTGGAATTTATTCTGACACATAATTGTTTCCAAATTTTGGGTACCTTTTATCAGGAAATTTGTGGCACATCGATGGGAGCACCTTGGGCCCCAGCATATGCTTGTCTCCATCTAGGACTATGGGAGAATGACCAAGTGTATACATCAATCCCCTTCAAAAAACATGTAGTGAAATGGCTAAGATACATTGATGACGTTCTGGTTATTTGAGATGGAGAAATAGAACAAAGTTTTCTAACGAATTTGAATCAAAATGATAGGAATATAAAATTAACATATACTTTTGATAGTAAAGAAATTTCATTTTTGGATCTATCCATATCTATACATGAAAATAAATTGACAACTAAAACCTTTAGAAAAGAAACAGCTGCAAACACACTCTTACATCCTACTAGTCACCATTCTGAGAGTCTAAAACAGGGTATACCAATTGGCCAATTTCAGAGAATTAAAAGAAATTGCTCGAATGAGGATCAATACAAAATCGAATCAATTCAACTTTACCAAAGGTTTAGAGAAAGAGGGTATTCCCAAAGAACTCTGAGAAGAGCTAAATGTAAGGCCTCATATAAAACTAGAAAAGACCTAATTACTAATGTCAATATAAATAAAACTGATAAATTACAAAATCAACCAGTGAGATTCATAACTAAATTTGGACAGCAATGGAATGATGTTAAAAAGATTTTGAATTCACATTGGCACTTGCTAACTAAGAACCCAGGAATAGCACAAATTGTAGGAGAAAAACCATGGTTGCGAAAAGAACCTCTAACTTAAATGATATATTGGTTCAATCTGAATTTAAGAAGGTCCCCAGAGAAAACTGGTTAACAAAAATGAATAAAGTTACAGGAATGTATCCCTGTGGCCACTGTCAAGTTTGCCCTTATTTACATAAAACAGATCAATTCCATAATACAGATAAATCCCAAATTTTTAAAATTAGAAATTTTATTAACTGTTCAAGTAGTAAAGTGATATATATATGATAGAATGCCCATGTAGTAAAATCTATATAGGGAAAACCAAAAGACCACTAAGAATACGAATTGGAGAACATCTGAGAGACATTAGAAATTAAAATAAAAAATAAAGATGAAAAGGAGAAAGAAAATCCATTGGCTCAGCATTTCAAGGACATACATCAAGGGAAAACAGAAGGTTTGAAAGTAAAGAGAATTTTCCTCCTAAATATTTCTTCAAGGAGAGGAGATTTTGATAAAATACTTTTACAAAAAGAGAAATGTTGGATATATACATTAGGTACTCTATTACCATATGGATTAAATACTGAACTAAATTGTAATGTATTTCTGAATTAAAAAGGATAAATAAATATAAACAAGAGCAGATAAAAATAAAGAACTTTGAAAACTGAGATACATATAATGTTATATATTAATATCCATGTAGCTAACTGATAAATATGAATGGAAAATATAATCATGAAAAAGAACCCTATCTGAAATAGATCTGATTGTATTTGGCTATCTTTCTGATGTTCTTTCTCAATCATATGTTTTTCTATGGAATTTTGGACTTCAATGTAGTGATGACATTTCAACACAAGAGGGCGACATCATTTTAAAAAGGCGCAATTAAGGCACTATATAAAGCAATGGAAGAGATGTCCCCTCCCAGTTCTGAAGAAGTCTTCGATGATTGACGGACGAAACGCATCAACGTAATTACATCATCACGTTCGCCGTCTTCATATGCTGCGGTATCCGCAAGGGGAAAGAAGCAAGCGATACAGCTCCATGTTGGATAAACACGAGGCAAATGGAAAACCACTATGCAATTACTCTAAGGAGCTTTATGGGCGATTTTAAGTGACTCAGTTCACTTCCACCGGTGGCAAGTACCATTATATTAAGCTGAGTCATTATAAACCGCAATTTTTTGATACAGGACAATATACACCCCGTGACACGATAGGGTCATTTGAGCTCTATTTTGAGAGGAATTTTTGGATCCATTAGGCATATTTAATACCATTGGTTTTACTACTTCTGATATGGGACTTTAGTCTCATGCATCCCTATAGGAACCGCATCAGCTCTTCCATAAGAGAAACTTTTGGAATCCTTGTAAGGGTGCATCTTAAGGAGACATGAATGTTTGAATGAAAGTTATAGAGACTTCCATACTACTATATTTTTGGATTCCATCATCACTCCATCATCATTACCAATATATGAATGTTTTTCACTTCGTCAGTGGAAATTGACCAGGTTTCCAATATGGTAAATCACTATATTAATATATGAGCTACACTTATGTATCACTCTATATTATTTCACTAATTTTATTTATTTATTTTAGAAACCTCACCTATACACATATAATTTTTTGGATAATCATCCATTATTCTTGGTCACACAAGAAAATCTATATCCACTATTTACAAGATATGGTACACTCACTCAGAAGGTAACGCGATTAATATTTAACCATCAATTAGATTCCTATATGTGCATCCTACAAAGGTTAAATGATGACAACAAACTTCATGATTCATTACATTCCACTATTTATTCCTAGGAACCTCTTCATACTGTATATACTTTGATGTTCAGTATAAGGAACAGATAAAGAGGAAAAACGAATTGATTAGGTTATTAAGTATGGAAACTTCATCTGATGAACACAGAAGAATCTTCACAGCCTCATATTGACCAGCTAAATTGAAGAGGCTGAACGGTTTTCTATTTTTAATTCTTTGATTTTATAACATGATTGTATTATGTTCACCATGTCCATGTCTACCTTTTCTACGATCCATGAGATCAAATAAATACAATATTGCATTCACCAATGTAGTGATAAATTACTCCGCATAGGATTTATTACAAACCATCTTTAGGCAGGTCTTGCACTAGTCAACTGCCATCTTGTTTTTCGAAGCATTGCTGGGTTTATAATCCACACTTAATTAGAAGTGAGACGACATATTATAAGGATATATAATTATATTCGATCAGGATGGCAATTTTCTCTAATTTATATATGCAACTTTAGATTGTATGCCCCTTAAGGGTTAGGGACTGATGTGAATGTACAATATATATGTAAAGTACTGAGTAAATTGATGGCGCTATATAAGTACCTGTAATATAATAATAAAAAGGTGAATATTCACTGTGCTTGGTGAACAATGTAAAGCTGTGTGTACTTTTTATATCCAACTAGGTGCTACAAAAATCAGTTTTATGTTCCTTATACATGATTAGGTATTGAATGTTGACACAGCTTCACTGTATTAACATTCCAAGTGAAGTATTTACGTTGCTAAGTGAACAGTCTCTACCCCTTTAGCAAATCAACCCCATTAGGTGAATTAACAATTATTCTTACACCCACCTTTTTGGACTAATGCCAGAATTCATTCCACTATGACCCCTTTAATCTGCTATTTTAAGTAGAATGCATAAACAAATACTACATGTACCACAGGATTACACAGCATTCCGTTGTGCGGAATTAGAGTTAAAGAACATTTGTAATAAATGGTAAGCTATGAGCCCAATTTTAGCCTCCGATTTCCTTTGAAGTACTGTATTTTGAACTTCATTTACAGACCTTCTAGCTTTTATCAAAAAACTTGAGTTTAAACTTGAGACAAGATTGCTTTCAAAGGAAAACTTTTTTATGACCCAGGGCAGGACACACCATGTACCACAATATCAAAAGAATGTAGAAAAAAACAAGATTGAAGATTTAAATGTGTATTTTGAGTTTTTTTCCCTTCTTGCTTCAACTTTAAAACAATAATCTGCCCTGACATATGTTTAATAAATGTGAGTGATATATAGCATTATTATTAAGTACATGCTCAATGATGTATTTTCTTTTCTCCAGGGGCCAAGTACAAAAAAGGGAGCTATCTTGTTGATATGTTTAATAACTTCCTCTGGGATTTCAAATTTCTGCTGTAACTGTTCAGAGAAAAGAGTTAATCAAGTAATTTCATGGATTAGACAACATAGGGTTACTAATGAGAAACTTTAGCTCGGTGATAAAGTTTTTTCCAAGAATATTTCGAGAGGCCCATAACCTTTGGCTGACACCCAATAAGGCTATTAGTTTAACCATGGGATGCACAAGTAAATGTTACAGTCAGCGGTTTGATGTCTGAAACTTGTACATAACCTCGATTGTGAAGAAGATTCCAAATCCAGAGTTTAAAAGATTGGGAGTTAGAACACATAGATCTGCATTTACATTCTCTATCATTCAATGGTGAACAATACTACAGTGGTGACCTCTGTTTCCATAATCCTTTCATTATAACGCACACACCAGTAACTATGGATCCCATTTAAATGTCACGCTGCCCTCCGTTCTATAAACATGTATCATCCATCACTAAATATTTAGATCTAAATTGTTGGAGTCCAGATCTGTGCCAGGGAAGGGGGGATTAATTCCTTCAAGGATTTTGCATGATGAATTCTTTTGCTGGGGTAAACATCCGAGAAGAGCTCACACTACAGCCATAAAATATATAAATAAAGTTTAAAGTTTAATTAAGTCAACATTATTTAAAGTGGCTGTCATTTTTTATGGTGAACTCTTGGAGTTTATTTTGCATGCCTCACAATAAACAGTCTCCTCCTCTCAGATATGAGGTTAAAGTTAAAGCCTGTGTGTCTGAAGCTGGAAAGGGACTCTCATGAGCTCCAAAGGAAACAATATCTTGTCTTTTACTATCTATTTTTTTTTAATGAGCTGAGATATTATACAGACACAGGAAAGAGATTACAATGAGAAACCTTGTAAATTGCTTAAACAGTTTTTTTTTTATCAGAGTAATCCACATGCCAGGGAATAAGGATTTAGCTTTTTTTAAGGACGAATACAAATATTTCAACTTTAGTTCTATTTGTTTTTGTACCAAAACTGCAATTCTATTGTAATACAGGGACAAGTATCTTCAGAAACGAATGCAAACATTGTTTGCAGTCCAAATTCAGCAATGTAATCTGTTTTCTTCTGTATATTTACCTTCCTTACCTTCTACTTATGTGACTGCAAGGTGGCAGTGAAGTGCAGGAAGCAATGGGAAGAAAACAAAGAATCCCAAGTATGTCACTCTAGCAATTACAGTGTGCTTAGCTACACACAGTATTCAGCACTGATGAAGGGGGCATATTGTTGACATCCAAAATTTGTTGCCCTTGTCTTCACTTATAAATAAATTATTTGGACCAGAATATAGTACACCATTCTTAATTTTTAAATGATTTGCTTGTATTGTTTTTCTCAGCAAAAAAAAAACAAGAGTAGCAGTGCCTACTTCAGTGATTTCCAGCTTCCAGGGTCTTTGGCCAGGTATGGTATATACATACAGTTAGGTCCATATATATTTGGACACAGGCACAATTTTCATACTTTTGGTTCTGTACGCCACCAGAATAAATTAAAACAAAACAATCCAAATTAATTTGAAGTGTAGACTTTCAGCTTTAATTCAAGGGGTTGAACATAAATGTCAAGTACACATTTTAGGAACTGCAACCATTTTTATACACAGTTCCTCCATTTTCAGGAGCTCAAATGTAACTGGACAAATGAATATGATCATAAATAAAATGTTTATTTTTAATATTTAGTTGAGAATCCTTTACTGGCAATGACTGCCTGAAGTCTGGAACCCATGGACATTACCAAAGACTGGGTTTCCTCCTTTCAGATGCTTTGCCAGGCTTTAACTGCAGCTGTCTTCAGTTGTTTTTTGTTTGTGGGTCTTTCTACATTTAGTTTTGCCTTCAGCAGGTTAAATGCATGCTCAATTAGGTTGAGATCAGGTGATTGACTTGACCATTGCAAAATATTCCTCTTCTTTTCCTTCAAAAGCTCCTGGGTTACTTTTGCAGTGTGTTTTGGATCATTGTCCATCTGTACTGTGAAGTGCCGTCCAATCAACTTTGCTGCTTTTGGCTGAATCTAGGCTGACAGTATATCTGTAAACACTGTAGAATTCATCCGGCTGCTTCTGTCTTCTGTCACATCATCAATAAACACCAATGACCCAGTGCCACTGGAAGCCATGCATGCCCATGACATCACACTACCTCCACCATGTTTTACAGATGACGCAGTGTGCTTTGGATCATGAGCTGTTCCAAGCCTTCTCCACACTTTTTTCTTCCCATCATTCTGGTACATTCTGGTACATTAATCTTAGCTTCATCCATCCAAAGAATGCTTTTCCAGAACTGGCCTAGCTTTTTTAGATATCTTTTGGCAAAGTCTAATCTGACTTTTCTATTCTTTGAGCTTATGAGCTTTGCACCTTGTGGTGAACCCTCTGTATTTGCTCTCAGGAAGTCTTCTCTTGATTGTAGACTTTGACAATGATATGTCCATCTCCTGGAGAGTGTTCCTCATTTTTCTGGATGTTGTGAATATCATACTATGCATGAAGGTAAAAAACCTCTGTGCAGCATCCTCCTCAGCCCCCCCCCCCCCAATACTCACCTAAGCCCCCTTTCGATCCAGCAATGTGCACTGGAGTCTTGGCTATCCCGGGACTCCCTCTCCTGGTTGGCTGAGACAGAACAGACAGCCATTGGCTCCAGCTGCTGTCAATAACAGGCAGTGAGCCAATGAGAAGAGAGAGGAGGATAGGCCATAAATGGAGCAGCAGGTGCCCCCATAGCAAGCTGATTGCTGTGGAGGCCCCCGATGGAGGGGCCAGGAGAGCCTGCGGGGGACCCGAGAAGAGGAGGATCCGGGATGCTTTGTGCAAAACCACTGCACACAGCAGGTAAGTATAGATATGTTTGTTGTTTAAAAAAAATAAATAAAAAGCCTTTAGAATCACTGTAAACTTCAACACCTTGAACTGCATCACAAAGAAGTCACCTCCTCCTCACAACTAGATGCTGAAAGTGCCAAGACTAGAGACAGTCTCTGTCCTTTATCTTTTTATAACAAAAATGCCTGGCGCTATGATTTTTCTATGAATACAATATAAATGTAGCCAAACACTAGCTCATGCCTTATGATCTTGAAGAACACAAACTTACATTTCAGTCATATCCTTCAACACGGGCACCAAACTGAATATTACAGCAGACATTGCTGTCATGTTCAGGTCATATTATGCAATCTGTATAATGTAACCACTTGTCTTCCAGAGGATTTACCCCCCTTCTTGACCAGGCCATTTTTTATGATACGGCGCTGCATTACTTTAACTGACAATTGCATGGTCCCTACAAATAGAGCTTTCTTTCGGCGGTATTTGATCACCTTTTCTATTTTTTGTACTATAAACATAAAAACACAGTCAATTTTGAAACATCCCCCTCCCCCCAATATTGTTGACTTTTTGCTATAAAACATGTCCAATAAAAAATTTTAAAAAATCAAATTTTGTCATAAATTTTTGCCAAAATGTATTCTGCTACATGTCTTTGCTAAAGAATATCCCACTATGTGTAAATTAATTGGTTTACCTGAAAGTTATACAAATCGCAGTATATATACTGTAATTTTTATTTGTTAACTTTTATACTGGTAATGGCCGCAATCAATGACTTCTAACGGGATTGCAGGACTGCAGTGGGCATTCTGACACTGGGTGGGAACTGAGTTACTGCCACTGACATCCCTAGTGACACTAATATAGTGATCAGTGCTAATAAAAAGCACTGACTGTACTAATGACACTGGGCAGGAAGGGGTTAACTTTTGGGTGATCAAAGGGTTAACTGTGTGCTGTGTGTGTTTTGTTCTGTCTGCTGTGTGCTGTTTTACTAGGCATGCTGCTTTGTATTTCTTTGCTCTGTAGAGAGATACAAAACAGCATGGCCTTGCTGGCAGGAGAGAGACCTGTGTTGCTACTGCATCTCCTTGTGCATGTATTCAGTGAAAGCTGCAGATCAACTATCATGGAGAAAGGACATTACTTTTGCTAGCTGCTTGTGGAGCAGATTATAAAGGTACTTCAGTATTTTAAGTGGAAAATATACTTTTAATTTAGTGTAGAATGGAAGCAGCAGTGTGTCACGTGTATCTTATAAAAACTGTAATTCCT
Organism: Staurois parvus; assembly: GCF_062004578.1. Lineage (NCBI taxonomy): Eukaryota > Metazoa > Chordata > Amphibia > Anura > Ranidae > Staurois > Staurois parvus. The sequence goes on along the minus strand of NW_028317961.1, from coordinate 8,028,232 downwards.
GAGTACCACAACCCTTCCCCTCTTGCATTGCCAGAACCATAAAGATTAATGTTTCTGAAAATGTTTTAGTATTGTGCTATTATCATATATTTGAATTTGCTTACCATAACTTTGGACTGAAAAATAACTTTTGACTTTTGTGTGTTGTTGCTAAGAAGTTCAGTAAATACCTTGGAATAATGCAAACTGTCTCACTTTGAATGACAATTGCACGGTCATACAACACTGTACCCATATGGAATTTTTATCTTTTTTTGAGACAGAGCTTTTTGGTGGCATATAATCACCATTGGTTTTTTACATTTTTTTCTTGAACGAAAAAAGCCTAAAAATTTAGAAAAAATGTTTTTCTAAGTATTGTTATATAATTTAGCAAATAAGTAATTTTTCTTCTTCACTGATGTGCACTCACGAGGCTGTACTGATGACCACTGATAGGCTGTATTGATGGGCATTGATAGGCTGCACTGATGAGTTGACACTGTTGGGCACTGAGGAGGTGGCACTGACGGGCACTGATGAGGAGGCACCAGGGGCGGACTGACCATTTGGAAACTCGGGCACTGCCTGAGGGCCCGGGGTCAGTAGAGGGCCCCATGAGATGCCCCTGGTACCTTTTTCATAGGCTTTTTTGAGTTTGGGCAAGGACACAGGGGCCCCATGATCCCCTATTGCCCGGGGGCCCCATGAGTTGTCAGTCCGCCCCTGGGAGGCACTGATGAGGCTATACTGATATGCGGCAATGATGGGCACTGATAGGCAGCACTGATAAGTGGCACTAATTGTCACTGATGGGCGCCACTGATAGGCACTGATGAGCAGCACTAATGGGCACTGATAGGCAGATGTGATGGGCACTGATGGGCATTGATAGGTTGCACTGAGGATGCACTGATAGCTAGCACAGACGGGGCTGCACTGATAATTATCAGTGTAAATGTCCCCTGTGTGAATTGCCGGTTGCTGGCTCTCCTCTCCTCATGCTTTGACAGCACGTGAGGAAAGGACTGTCGATTTCCGGCAAGTCTGTTTACAATGTAAACAGCTGTGATTGGGCACAGTTGATCACATGGTAAGGAACCGCTGTGATTGGCCCTTTACTGCAATCTGTGATCAGTTGTGTCAGAAGGACACAGCGATTAGAGAGCGTGCTGGGTGCGTGCCCCAGGGGGTGCATGGGGGGCATGTTTCTGGGAGTACATCTATAGACGCCCTCTCGGAAACGGGCGACCGTGCTGTAGCTGTCTTTTTGCTATAGCACGATTGGGAAGAGGTTAAACATCAAAAAACTGTCTGAATACCACCTGTTGTAGCTAGGTAGCTGACAACAGGCCACACACCCTAATTTACAAATTGTTCAATCCAAGCCATGGTTGTTTTAATACCAATGGGCAATTTGTAAGGCCAAATTCACAATGGCGCTGTCAAATCTGTATTTATATGTGTTTAGATGACATTTCTAAATGCATACGGTATACATTCATGTAATGATTTTCAATGGTGCCAAACACAGTGTGCATTTACCTGTGTTTTGGTGTGGCCAGTTTAGAGTTCTGTGTGTCCAGGGTCTGATTAGAAATTCTAAGCACAGTGAAATGCGTGTAAACATGACTAAACATGCTTGACACCGGGTTCATACCTGAGCGTTTTCTGCAGCATTTTGCAGAAATGCAGTACAGTCCAATAACATGATTTCCTATGGCACATGTTCACATCTCCGCGTTTTCACCCAGTGCGTTTTTTGGAAAGGGTCAGGGACTTTTTTGAATGCAAAACATTGCATTTTTGGTTGTATAGATTTCAATGGGAAAGCTGCAGAAAAGCATGTATTACGTTTTTGCTGTGTTTTTATGCATTTTTGCTGCATTTTGTTTGTGTTTTTGATGCGTTTTGAGTTTAAAATCTGCCTAGCAACAAGAACTTTTTAAAAAATGTAAAAAAGAAACGCAAAAGCATCAAAAATGTGGCAAAAAGTGCAAGTGCAAAAATGCAAAACGCAATGCAGAAATGCCTCAAATGCAACCTGCATAGGTGTGAACCTAGACTGAAAGCAAAAACATGTATATGCAAGAAGAAGTGATCTGGCAGGTATAAAAGTTGTATCTACTTCCCAGATAACTTCTTCTGCATTCAGAAAAGCTAAAAACAAGAGCGCTTGTGTGAATGAAGACTAAAAATGAAGATGTCAAGGAGATGTAATAGCAAAATGGTATCCAATAACATTTTACCTAAACAGGATCATGCTCACCAGTTATTATGGCTAAATAGCACCTATGTAATCCAGGGAAGTAAGTTTAGTAATGATCCTTTATATACTGTATTTGTTACAACTGGAGTGGGAGAAGGCAGTTGGCAGGTAGTTATTGTAGTGCCATAGATTTCCTTCAGTGTCTTTGTTAAATCCTCAGTAATATTTATTGATGCAGAAGTCTCATTGCTTTTCGGTATGGAGCCTCATCTTCTGCTTTTCAGGAACAAAAGTGAGAAAGCATCCCTATAGTACAGGTGCACAGTTTGTCATATGCTATAAATCCATGAGGCATATTAACCCCTTCCTGCCCAGTGTTATTAGTACAGTGTGCTTTTTATTAGCAGTGATCACTGTATTGGTGTCACTGGGGATGTCAGTGACACCAAGTCAGTTCCCCCCCAGTGTCAGAATGCCCGCCACAGTTCTGCAGTCCCACTATAAGTCGTTAATTGCTGCCATTACTAGTATATATAGTATACTATATATTTTATATATACTAGTATATATAAAAAACAAAAATTCCAGTATCCATACCGCTATTTGTAGATGCTATAACTTTCATGTAAACCAATTCATTTACACATATTGGGATTTTTTTGTAGCAAAGACATGTAGCAGAATACATTTTGCCCTAAAGTTATGGCGAACTTTGATTTTTTAAATTTTTTTACTGGACATGTTTAATAGTAGAGATGAGCGAATCGAAGTATCCGAAGTGGAATTCGAGTCGAATATCGGAAAAATTTCGATTCGTGCCGAATCCGAAAAACAGCCTAATTCGGACGCGCGAATCGAAATTTTTCCGAAAATGGCGGCTGACATGTGCGGCGACGGAGCGGGGATGTCGGGGAAGGCGCGCAGACAAGGCGCGCTGCCCCATAATGCATTCCTCAACGACATGTGATCGCATCAGCCAATCAGCAGCCAGCCAGCCAGCACTGTGTAATGGTCGAGGTATATATAGCGGCCATTTTGGAAATCTTCATTTGCCTGCAGTCATTGAACAGAGGCAGACCGCTCTGTACTAGGGACAGGGACAGAGTTAGGGCCACAGAAACGAGAATTGGGGACAGAGAGAAGTTACTTAGGGACAGAGAACCATTACTCAGGGACACAGACTTGTTAATGAGGGCCACAGAATCGTTATTTAGGGACAAAGAAACGCTAGTTAGGGCCACAGAATTCATACTCAGGGACAGACAGAATTGTTACTCAGTGCCAGAGAATTGTTACTTAGGGCCACAGAAACGTTATTAGGGCCACAGAATTTTTACTCAGGGACAGACAGAATTGTTACTGAGTGCCAGAGAATTGTTACTCAGGGACAGACAGAATTGTTACTGAGTGCCAGAGAATTCTTACTCAGGGCCACAGAATTCATTCTCAGGGACAGACAGAATTGTTACTCAGGGACAGACAGAATTGTTACTGAGTGCCAGAGAATTGTTACTCAGGGACAGACAGAATTGTTACTGAGTGCCAGAGAATTGTTACTCAGGGACAGACAGAATTGTTACTGAGTGCCAGAGAATTGTTACTCAGGGACAGACAGAATTGTTACTGAGTGCCAGAGAATTGTTACTCAGGGACAGACAGAATTGTTACTGAGTGCCAGAGAATTGTTACTCAGGGACAGACAGAATTGTTACTGAGTGCCAGAGAATTGTTACTCGCACAGACACAAAATTGTTACTTGCACAGACACAGAATTGTTACTCGCGCAGACACAGAATTGTTACTCAGGGCCACAGAATTCATACTCAGGGACAGACAGAATTGTTACTGAGTGCCAGAGAATTGTTACTCAGGGACAGACAGAATTGTTACTGAGTGCCAGAGAATTGTTACTCAGGGACAGACAGAATTGTTACTGAGTGCCAGAGAATTGTTACTCGCACAGACACAAAATTGTTACTTGCACAGACACAGAATTGTTACTCGCACAGACACAGAATTGTTACTCAGGGCCACAGAATTCATACTCAGGGACAGACAGAATTGTTACTGAGCGCCAGAGAATTGTTACTCAGGGACAGACAGAATTGTTACTGAGTGCCAGAGAATTGTTACTCAGGGACAGACAGAATTGTTACTGAGTGCCAGAGAATTGTTACTCAGGGACAGACAGAATTGTTACTGAGTGCCAGAGAATTGTTACTCAGGGACAGACAGAATTGTTACTGAGTGCCAGAGAATTGTTACTCGCACAGACACAAAATTGTTACTTGCACAGACACAGAATTGTTACTCGCACAGACACAGAATTGTTACTCAGGGCCACAGAATTCATACTCAGGGACAGACAGAATTGTTACTGAGTGCCAGAGAATTGTTACTCAGGGACAGACAGAATTGTTACTGAGTGCCAGAGAATTGTTACTCGCACAGACACAAAATTGTTACTTGCACAGACACAGAATTGTTACTCGCACAGACACAGAATTGTTACTCAGGGCCACAGAATTCATACTCAGGGACAGACAGAATTGTTACTGAGTGCCAGAGAATTGTTACTCAGGGACAGACAGAATTGTTACTGAGTGCCAGAGAATTCTTACTCAGGGACAGACAGAATTGTTACTGAGTGCCAGAGAATTGTTACTCTCACAGACACAAAATTGTTACTTGCACAGACACAGAATTGTTACTCGCACAGAGACAGAATTGTTACTCAGGGCCACAGAATTCATACTCAGGGACAGACAGAATTGTTACTGAGTGCCAGAGAATTGTTACTCAGGGACAGACAGAATTGTTACTGAGTGCCAGAGAATTGTTACTCTCACAGACACAAAATTGTTACTTGCACAGACACAGAATTGTTACTTGCACAGACACACAATTGTTACTCAGGGCCACAGAATTCATACTCAGGGACAGACAGAATTGTTACTGAGTGCCAGAGAATTCTTACTCAGGGCCACAGAATTCATACTCAGGGACAGACAGAATTGTTACTCAGGGACAGACAGAATTGTTACTGAGTGCCAGAGAATTGTTACTCAGGGACAGACAGAATTGTTACTGAGTGCCAGAGAATTCTTACTCAGGGACAGACAGAATTGTTACTGAGTGCCAGAGAATTGTTACTCTCACAGACACAAAATTGTTACTTGCACAGACACAGAATTGTTACTCGCACAGAGACAGAATTGTTACTCAGGGCCACAGAATTCATACTCAGGGACAGACAGAATTGTTACTGAGTGCCAGAGAATTGTTACTCAGGGACAGACAGAATTGTTACTGAGTGCCAGAGAATTGTTACTCTCACAGACACAAAATTGTTACTTGCACAGACACAGAATTGTTACTTGCACAGACACACAATTGTTACTCAGGGCCACAGAATTCATACTCAGGGACAGACAGAATTGTTACTGAGTGCCAGAGAATTCTTACTCAGGGCCACAGAATTCATACTCAGGGACAGACAGAATTGTTACTCAGGGACAGACAGAATTGTTACTGAGTGCCAGAGAATTGTTACTCAGGGACAGACAGAATTGTTACTGAGTGCCAGAGAATTGTTACTCTCACAGACACAAAATTGTTACTTGCACAGACACAGAATTGTTACTTGCACAGACACACAATTGTTACTCAGGGCCACAGAATTCATACTCAGGGACAGACAGAATTGTTACTGAGTGCCAGAGAATTGTTACTCAGGGACAGACAGAATTGTTACTGAGTGCCAGAGAATTGTTACTCTCACAGACACAAAATTGTTACTTGCACAGACACAGAATTGTTACTCGCACAGAGACAGAATTGTTACTCAGGGCCACAGAATTCATACTCAGGGACAGACAGAATTGTTACTGAGTGCCAGAGAATTGTTACTCAGGGACAGACAGAATTGTTACTGAGTGCCAGAGAATTGTTACTCAGGGACAGACAGAATTGTTACTGAGTGCCAGAGAATTGTTACTCGCACAGACACAAAATTGTTACTTGCACAGACACAGAATTGTTACTCGCACAGACACAGAATTGTTACTCAGGGCCACAGAATTCATACTCAGGGACAGACAGAATTGTTACTGAGTGCCAGAGAATTGTTACTCAGGGACAGACAGAATTGTTACTGAGTGCCAGAGAATTGTTACTCAGGGACAGACAGAATTGTTACTGAGTGCCAGAGAATTGTTACTCAGGGACAGACAGAATTGTTACTGAGTGCCAGAGAATTGTTACTCAGGGACAGACAGAATTGTTACTGAGTGCCAGAGAATTGTTACTCGCACAGACACAAAATTGTTACTTGCACAGACACAGAATTGTTACTCGCACAGACACAGAATTGTTACTCGCACAGACACAGAATTGTTACTCAGGGCCACAGAATTCATACTCAGGGACAGACAGAATTGTTACTGAGTGCCAGAGAATTGTTACTCGCACAGACACAAAATTGTTACTTGCACAGACACAGAATTGTTACTCGCGCAGACACAGAATTGTTACTCAGGGCCACAGAATTCATACTCAGGGACAGACAGAATTGTTACTGAGTGCCAGAGAATTGTTACTCAGGGACAGACAGAATTGTTACTGAGTGCCAGAGAATTGTTACTCAGGGACAGACAGAATTGTTACTGAGTGCCAGAGAATTGTTACTCAGGGACAGACAGAATTGTTACTGAGTGCCAGAGAATTGTTACTCGCACAGACACAAAATTGTTACTTGCACAGACACAGAATTGTTACTCGCACAGACACAGAATTGTTACTCGCACAGACACAGAATTGTTACTCAGGGCCACAGAATTCATACTCAGGGACAGACAGAATTGTTACTGAGTGCCAGAGAATTGTTACTCAGGGACACCTAATCGTTGAATTAAATAGTATGTCAGACAACATGCAGAGGAGTGGCAGAGGAGGCAATGTTTTAGGAGCGAGCAGACGTGGCAGCAGAGGAAGGGGTCGAGGCAGCAGTATTCGCAGCCAGAGGCCAGTGCTCCCGGTGTCATCCAGCGGTCGTGTCTCCACCGACAACCCTGCCGTCATTGATTGGTTGGCTCGGTCGTCTTCCTCTTCCCAGGTCACCTCTGACACCTACAGCCAACGGTCGGTGGGTACGTCAGACACAACCGTTAGTTGGCATGGCCCGGGACCAAGCCCACTGAAATCACGTGTCCTCTACCTGCCCCTGTCCTTTGCTGTTCCCTCACCAAGCGAAGTATCGCATGCTGTGGGCTCAGCCCCACTGTACAGTGAGGAAGAGCTAACAGAGGGCGGTCAGGAACGGGGGGAGACATCGGCCTTTTCAGCAGCCAAGCGAACAAGTACTGGCGAGGAGAGTGGCTCGGTAGCCGGTCTAGAGACAGGTCTGTCTCCTGACCCAGACGCAGCCGAGGGGGCTAGTAGTGAGGCGGAGACCCTACTTGATGATGAGGAGGTTGATCGCACTTGGCAGCCTCGTCGTCATCAGGCAATTTCTTCCGCATCATCAGGAGAAGAGGGTGGCAGCTTGGCAGCGAGCAAAACAGTCGGTGGGTTGCCCAGGAGACAGCAGCAGGGTCGCATCAGTGTCAGTGGAGCCAAACGTCCACGGAGTAGAGCACCAGCTCCACTGCAGCCTACCACCACGGCCAGTAGTGGTGCCGGTGCGCACGGAGGAAGTAGCAGTCAGCCAGTGAAGAGTAGCGGGGGCAAAGTTTCCTACTCGGTGGTGTGGCAATTTTTCCTCAAGCCGCCCGAGGAAGTAAACGTAGCCGTATGTCGACTATGTGGCCAGAAATGCAAGCGTGGCCAGGGGGCCCATGTTGGGACTACAGCGTTGCGTCAGCATATGCAGCGTCACCATTCGGTGGCCTGGGAAAACCGTGATAAACATACGGCGGTTCTGCCTGCCCCAGCCCCCGCTCCATCACCCGCTCCGTTACTTGCTCCGTCACCCGACGTCGTCAATCGCCCTCTATCAGCCAGTCAAGGCTCCAACACCTCTGCTGAGGGGAGTTGTCGCTCATTGGCATCTTCCGCTCGTTCAGATGCTCCTTCTCCTGCTACTCCTCTTCTCGGATTCCGTCAACAGTCTTTCTTGGAATCCGTATCCAAGAGACAACAGTTTGCGAGCACGCACCCGACGGTGCAAAAGCTGAACGTCCTCCTGTCCAAGTTGCTGGTGCTGCAGTCCCTCCCTTTCCAACTGGTGGACTCAGCACCTTTCCGAGAAATGATGGCTTGTGCCGCGCCGCGGTGGAGAGTGCCAAGCCGTCATTTCTTTGCCCAAAAGGCAGTGCCAGCCCTGCATTCACATGTAGAAGAGATGGTGGGCCAGTCTTTGAGCATGTCGGTCTCTGCCAAAGTGCACGGCAGCGCCGACGTGTGGAGCTGTAACTACGGTCAGGGACAGTACATGTCATTTACGGCCCACTGGGTGAACGTGGTGCCGGCACAGCCGCACCAGCAACTTGGACAGGTCACGACGCTTTTGCCTCCACGTTTGCACGTCCTTGGTCCAGCAAGCATGTCCGCCTCTACCACCTCTTTTTCCGCCGTGTCCTCAGCCGCCACCCCCGTGCCAAGTCCCATTACCCGACCGGCATATCACATGTGCAGGGCGCAACGGTGTCACGCTGTGCTGCACCTGGTATGCCTTGGCGAACGTAGTCACACAGGGGAGGAACTGCTGAGTGTAATGAACAGAGAAATCGACAGATGGCTGTCTCCGCGCAAACTAAAAATCGGAACCATGTTGACTGACAACGGAAAGAACATGGTGTCTGCTCTGCGTCAAGGAAGGTTGTGCCATGCGCCATGCATGGCTCACGTGTTCAATCTGGTTGTCAAGCGGTTCCTAAAATCCACCATCCCACTGCAAGACATCCTTAAAATGTCACGTAAACTGTGCATGCATTTCAGCCATTCCTACACCGCAAAGAACACCCTCATTGAGCTGCAGCGGCAGAACGGAATTCCACAGCATCGCCTGATCTGCGACGTTGCAACAAGGTGGAATTCAACCCTACACATGTTAGACCGCCTTTACGAGCAGCGAAAGGCCATCACCGATTTCCTGATGTTACAAGCGGATAAAGGTACTCCCCTGTGTAACTTAGATGTCAGCCATTGGCAGCTCATGCGTGACACCTGCCGCTTGCTCAGGCCCTTTGAGGAGGCCACGCTATTCGTGAGTCGGCAGGACTATGGGATGAACGACGTCATTCCTCTGTTGCACGTCCTGGAACAAATGCTGTTAACAATGGCTGGTCAGGGTGCGGTAGACGTGGCGCACAGATCTCAACGCCACATGACCCCTGTGGGGGCAGGACAGGAAGAAGAGGAGGAGGTAGAGGAGGACATTTGTGCTCAGGAATTATTGAGTGAAATGGGTGGTTTTTCCACTCAGCGGACAGGAGTGGAGGAGCAGGAGCATCTGGTAGAGGAGGAGGAGGAGGAGACAGAGGACCCAGACGCACCGTGGCAGTATGCTGTGGAGATGGAGGCAGGGAGTCCCTCGCATTCCTTGGCACAAATGGCCCATAGCATGCTCGGTTGCTTGCGTAGCGACAGCCGAATAATAACCATCAGACAGAGGGATGACTTTTGGCTGTCCACCTTGTTGGACCCTCGCTACCGGTCCAAAATGGTGGCCTTTTTCACACCTGCTGAGAGGGAGGCCAAAATTACGTACTATAAAAACCACCTATGTAGTCAGTTGGTCTCTGCCTTTGTGCGCCATCGTCCATCCTCAGACACTGTGGGCCCTGTGCGCTCGCGTTCCGCTGGCATGGCAGCAGGGGAGGGGTGGGGTGGTAGGAGCAGTGGCAGCTCCACCAGCAGCGGCTGCCTCAGTCTGCAGTCGATGATGAGTAGCTTTCTTCACCAGCGCAGTGAGGAAACTACTAACCAGCCGCAGCAGCAGCATCAGGTGGACCTGGAGCAGGAGCTCAAACAACAGGCTTGGGCCTACTTGGACAGCACCCTGCCAACCGAGGTAGACAATCCCCTTGACTACTGGGCAACGAAACTTGACCTTTGGCCCCAACTAGCTGAATTTGCCCTTGAAAGGCTGTCATGCCCGGCCAGTAGCGTGGCATCGGAGCGCGTGTTTAGTGCGGCAGGAGGTATTGTAACTCCGCGGAGGACACGACTGTCCACCCAAAGTGTGGAGAGACTCACGTTTGTGAAAATGAATCAGGCGTGGATTAGTCTGGATTTCAAACCACCAGTTCCTGACACAACTGACTAAATCCGCCATGAATCATGCCTCAAACATGTGCCACTTTCAGGTCTCCTCACACTGCTGGTGTGTTGAATTTTTTGACATAGGGTGCTGGCAGATTACGGGCCTCCTATAGCTGCTGCCAGGCCCCTAATCTGCCATAGGCCCCTATATACCACCTCCTCCTGCTGCTGCCAGGTCCAGAGTCTCTCATGGGTCCCTGTACGGCCTCCCATTGCTGCTGTCTCCATCGCCACACTCTGCTGCCATGTGCCACTTTCAGGTCTCTTCACACTGCTGGTGTGTTAAATTTTTTGACATAGGGTGCAGGCAGATTACGGGCCTCACATAGCTGCTGCCAGGCCCCTAATCTGCCATGGGCCCCTATATACCACCTCCTCCTGCTGCTGCCAGGTCCAGAGTCTCTCATGGGTCCCTGTACGGCCTCCCATTGCTGCTGTCTCCATCGCCACACTCTGCTGCCATGTGCCACTTTCAGGTCTCTTCACACTGCTGGTGTGTTAAATTTTTTGACATAGGGTGCTGCAAGATAACGGGCCTCACATAGCTGCTGCCAGGCCCCTAATCAGCCATGGGCCCCTATACCGCCTCCTCCTGCTGCTGCCAGGTCCAGAGTCTCTCATGCCATGTGCCACTTTCAGGTCTCTTCACACTGCTGGTGTGTTAAATTTTTTGACATAGGGTGCTGCAAGATAACGGGCCTCACATAGCTTCTGCCAGGCCCCTAATCAGCCATGGGCCCCTATACCGCCTCCTCCTGCTGCTGCCAGGTCCAGAGTCTCTCATGCCATGTGCCACTTTCAGGTCTCTTCACACTGCTGGTGTGTTAAATTTTTTGACATAGGGTGCTGGCAGATTACGGGCATCCCATAGCTGCTGCCAGGCCCCTAATCTGCCATGGGCCCCTATATACCGCCTCCTCATGCTGCTGCCAAGTCCAGAGTCTGTCATGGTCCCTGTACGGCCTCCCATTGCTGCTGTCTCCATCGCCACACTCTGCTGCCATGTGCCACTTTCAGGTCTCTTCACACTGCTGGTGTGTTAAATTTTTTGACATAGGGTGCAGGCAGATTACGGGCCTCACATAGCTGCTGCCAGGCCCCTAATCTGCCATGGGCCCCTATATACCACCTCCTCCTGCTGCTGCCAGGTCCAGAGTCTCTCATGGGTCCCTGTACGGCCTCCCATTGCTGCTGTCTCCATCGCCACACTCTGCTGCCATGTGCCACTTTCAGGTCTCTTCACACTGCTGGTGTGTTAAATTTTTTGACATAGGGTGCAGGCAGATTACGGGCCTCACATAGCTGCTGCCAGGCCCCTAATCTGCCATGGGCCCCTATATACCACCTCCTCCTGCTGCTGCCAGGTCCAGAGTCTCTCATGGGTCCCTGTACGGCCTCCCATTGCTGCTGTCTCCATCGCCACACTCTGCTGCCATGTGCCACTTTCAGGTCTCTTCACACTGCTGGTGTGTTAAATTTTTTGACATAGGGTGCTGCAAGATAACGGGCCTCACATAGCTGCTGCCAGGCCCCTAATCAGCCATGGGCCCCTATACCGCCTCCTCCTGCTGCTGCCAGGTCCAGAGTCTCTCATGCCATGTGCCACTTTCAGGTCTCTTCACACTGCTGGTGTGTTAAATTTTTTGACATAGGGTGCTGCAAGATAACGGGCCTCACATAGCTGCTGCCAGGCCCCTAATCAGCCATGGGCCCCTATACCGCCTCCTCCTGCTGCTGCCAGGTCCAGAGTCTCTCATGCCATGTGCCACTTTCAGGTCTCTTCACACTGCTGGTGTGTTAAATTTTTTGACATAGGGTGCTGGCAGATTACGGGCCTCCCATAGCTGCTGCCAGGCCCCTAATCTGCCATGGGCCCCTATATACCGCCTCCTCATGCTGCTGCCAAGTCCAGAGTCTGTCATGGTCCCTGTACGGCCTCCCATTGCTGCTGTCTCCATCGCCACACTCTGCTGCCATGTGCCACTTTCAGGTCTCTTCACACTGCTGGTGTGTTAAATTTTTTGACATAGGGTGCAGGCAGATTACGGGCCTCACATAGCTGCTGCCAGGCCCCTAATCTGCCATGGGCCCCTATATACCACCTCCTCCTGCTGCTGCCAGGTCCAGAGTCTCTCATGGGTCCCTGTACGGCCTCCCATTGCTGCTGTCTCCATCGCCACACTCTGCTGCCATGTGCCACTTTCAGGTCTCTTCACACTGCTGGTGTGTTAAATTTTTTGACATAGGGTGCTGCAAGATAATGGGCCTCACATAGCTGCTGCCAGGCCCCTAATCAGCCATGGGCCCCTATACCGCCTCCTCCTGCTGCTGCCAGGTCCAGAGTCTCTCATGCCATGTGCCACTTTCAGGTCTCTTCACACTGCTGGTGTGTTAAATTTTTTGACATAGGGTGCTGGCAGATTACGGGCCTCCCATAGCTGCTGCCAGGCCCCTAATCTGCCATGGGCCCCTATATACCGCCTCCTCATGCTGCTGCCAAGTCCAGAGTCTGTCATGGTCCCTGTACGGCCTCCCATTGCTGCTGTCTCCATCGCCACACTCTGCTGCCATGTGCCACTTTCAGGTCTCTTCACACTGCTGGTGTGTTAAATTTTTTGACATAGGGTGCAGGCAGATTACGGGCCTCACATAGCTGCTGCCAGGCCCCTAATCTGCCATGGGCCCCTATATACCGCCTCCTCATGCTGCTGCCAAGTCCAGAGTCTGTCATGGTCCCTGTACGGCCTCCCATTGCTGCTGTCTCCATCGCCACACTCTGCTGCCATGTGCCACTTTCAGGTCTCTTCACACTGCTGGTGTGTTAAATTTTTTGACATAGGGTGCAGGCAGATTACGGGCCTCACATAGCTGCTGCCAGGCCCCTAATCTGCCATGGGCCCCTATATACCGCCTCCTCATGCTGCTGCCAAGTCCAGAGTCTGTCATGGTCCCTGTACGGCCTCCCATTGCTGCTGTCTCCATCGCCACACTCTGCCATGTGCCACTTTCAGGTCTCTTCACACTGCTGGTGTGTTTAATTTTTTGACATAGGGTGCAGGCAGATTACGGGCCTCACATAGCTGCTGCCAGGCCCCTAATCTGCCATGGGCCCCTATATACCGCCTCCTCATGCTGCTGCCAAGTCCAGAGTCTGTCATGGTCCCTGTACGGCCTCCCATTGCTGCTGTCTCCATCGCCACACTCTGCTGCCATGTGCCACTTTCAGGTCTCTTCACACTGCTGGTGTGTTAAATTTTTTGACATAGGGTGCTGCAAGATAACGGGCCTCACATAGCTGCTGCCAGGCCCCTAATCAGCCATGGGCCCCTATACCGCCTCCTCCTGCTGCTGCCAGGTCCAGAGTCTCTCATGCCATGTGCCACTTTCAGGTCTCTTCACACTGCTGGTGTGTTAAATTTTTTGACATAGGGTGCTGGCAGATTACGGGCCTCCCATAGCTGCTGCCAGGCCCCTAATCTGCCATGGGCCCCTATATACCGCCTCCTCATGCTGCTGCCAAGTCCAGAGTCTGTCATGGTCCCTGTACGGCCTCCCATTGCTGCTGTCTCCATCGCCACACTCTGCTGCCATGTGCCACTTTCAGGTCTCTTCACACTGCTGGTGTGTTTAATTTTTTGACATAGGGTGCAGGCAGATTACGGGCCTCACATAGCTGCTGCCAGGCCCCTAATCTGCCATGGGCCCCTATATACCGCCTCCTCATGCTGCTGCCAAGTCTAGAGTCTCTCATGGGTCCCTGTACGGCCTCCCATTGCTGCTGTCTCCATCGCCACACTCTGCTGCCATGTGCCACTTTCAGGTCTCTTCACACTGCTGGTGTGTTAAATTTTTTGACATAGGGTGCAGGCAGATTACGGGCCTCACATAGCTGCTGCCAGGCCCCTAATCTGCCATGGGCCCCTATATACCGCCTCCTCATGCTGCTGCCAAGTCCAGAGTCTGTCATGGTCCCTGTACGGCCTCCCATTGCTGCTGTCTCCATCGCCACACTCTGCTGCCATGTGCCACTTTCAGGTCTCTTCACACTGCTGGTGTGTTAAATTTTTTGACATAGGGTGCAGGCAGATTACGGGCCTCCCATAGCTGCTGCCAGGCCCCTAATCTGCCATGGGCCCCTATATACCGCCTCCTCATGCTGCTGCCAAGTCCAGAGTCTGTCATGGTCCCTGTACGGCCTCCCATTGCTGCTGTCTCCATCGCCACACTCTGCTGCCATGTGCCACTTTCAGGTCTCTTCACACTGCTGGTGTGTTTAATTTTTTGACATAGGGTGCAGGCAGATTACGGGCCTCACATAGCTGCTGCCAGGCCCCTAATCTGCCATGGGCCCCTATATACCGCCTCCTCATGCTGCTGCCAAGTCTAGAGTCTCTCATGGGTCCCTGTACGGCCTCCCATTGCTGCTGTCTCCATCGCCACACTCTGCTGCCATGTGCCACTTTCAGGTCTCTTCACACTGCTGGTGTGTTAAATTTTTTGACATAGGGTGCAGGCAGATTACGGGCCTCACATAGCTGCTGCCAGGCCCCTAATCTGCCATGGGCCCCTATATACCGCCTCCTCATGCTGCTGCCAAGTCCAGAGTCTGTCATGGTCCCTGTACGGCCTCCCATTGCTGCTGTCTCCATCGCCACACTCTGCCATGTGCCACTTTCAGGTCTCTTCACACTGCTGGTGTGTTTAATTTTTTGACATAGGGTGCAGGCAGATTACGGGCCTCACATAGCTGCTGCCAGGCCCCTAATCTGCCATGGGCCCCTATATACCGCCTCCTCATGCTGCTGCCAAGTCCAGAGTCTGTCATGGTCCCTGTACGGCCTCCCATTGCTGCTGTCTCCATCGCCACACTCTGCTGCCATGTGCCACTTTCAGGTCTCTTCACACTGCTGGTGTGTTTAATTTTTTGACATAGGGTGCAGGCAGATTACGGGCCTCACATAGCTGCTGCCAGGCCCCTAATCTGCCATGGGCCCCTATATACCGCCTCCTCATGCTGCTGCCAAGTCCAGAGTCTGTCATGGTCCCTGTACGGCCTCCCATTGCTGCTGTCTCCATCGCCACACTCTGCTGCCATGTGCCACTTTCAGGTCTCTTCACACTGCTGGTGTGTTTAATTTTTTGACATAGGGTGCAGGCAGATTATGGGCCTCACATAGCTGCTGCCAGGCCCCTAATCTGCCATGGGCCCCTATATACCGCCTCCTCATGCTGCTGCCAAGTCTAGAGTCTCTCATGGGTCCCTGTACGGCCTCCCATTGCTGCTGTCTCCATCGCCACACTCTGCTGCCATGTGCCACTTTCAGGTCTCTTCACACTGCTGGTGTGTTAAATTTTTTGACATAGGGTGCAGGCAGATTACGGGCCTCACATAGCTGCTGCCAGGCCCCTAATCTGCCATGGGCCCCTATATACCGCCTCCTCATGCTGCTGCCAAGTCCAGAGTCTGTCATGGTCCCTGTACGGCCTCCCATTGCTGCTGTCTCCATCGCCACACTCTGCTGCCATGTGCCACTTTCAGGTCTCTTCACACTGCTGGTGTGTTAAATTTTTTGACATAGGGTGCAGGCAGATTACGGGCCTCACATAGCTGCTGCCAGGCCCCTAATCTGCCATGGGCCCCTATATACCGCCTCCTCATGCTGCTGCCAAGTCCAGAGTCTGTCATGGTCCCTGTACGGCCTCCCATTGCTGCTGTCTCCATCGCCACACTCTGCCATGTGCCACTTTCAGGTCTCTTCACACTGCTGGTGTGTTTAATTTTTTGACATAGGGTGCAGGCAGATTACGGGCCTCACATAGCTGCTGCCAGGCCCCTAATCTGCCATGGGCCCCTATATACCGCCTCCTCATGCTGCTGCCAAGTCCAGAGTCTGTCATGGTCCCTGTACGGCCTCCCATTGCTGCTGTCTCCATCGCCACACTCTGCTGCCATGTGCCACTTTCAGGTCTCTTCACACTGCTGGTGTGTTTAATTTTTTGACATAGGGTGCAGGCAGATTACGGGCCTCACATAGCTGCTGCCAGGCCCCTAATCTGCCATGGGCCCCTATATACCGCCTCCTCATGCTGCTGCCAAGTCTAGAGTCTCTCATGGGTCCCTGTACGGCCTCCCATTGCTGCTGTCTCCATCGCCACACTCTGCTGCCATGTGCCACTTTCAGGTCTCTTCACACTGCTGGTGTGTTTAATTTTTTGACATAGGGTGCAGGCAGATTACGGGCCTCACATAGCTGCTGCCAGGCCCCTAATCTGCCATGGGCCCCTATATACCGCCTCCTCATGCTGCTGCCAAGTCTAGAGTCTCTCATGGGTCCCTGTACGGCCTCCCATTGCTGCTGTCTCCATCGCCACACTCTGCTGCCATGTGCCACTTTCAGGTCTCTTCACACTGCTGGTGTGTTAAATTTTTTGACATAGGGTGCAGGCAGATTACGGGCCTCACATAGCTGCTGCCAGGCCCCTAATCTGCCATGGGCCCCTATATACCGCCTCCTCATGCTGCTGCCAAGTCCAGAGTCTGTCATGGTCCCTGTACGGCCTCCCATTGCTGCTGTCTCCATCGCCACACTCTGCCATGTGCCACTTTCAGGTCTCTTCACACTGCTGGTGTGTTTAATTTTTTGACATAGGGTGCAGGCAGATTACGGGCCTCACATAGCTGCTGCCAGGCCCCTAATCTGCCATAGGCCCCTATATACCGCCTCCTCATGCTGCTGCCAGGTCCAGAGTCTCTCATGGGTCCCTGTACGGCCTCCCATTGCTGCTTTCTCCATCGCCACACTCTGCCATGTGCCACTTTCAGGTCTCCTCACACACTGCTGGTGTGTTGAATTTTTTGACATAGGGTGCTGGCAGATTACGGGCCTCCCATAGCTGCTGCCAGGCCCCTAATCTGCCATGGGCCCCTATATACCGCCTCCTCATGCTGCTGCCAAGTCCAGAGTCTGTCATGGGTCCCTGTACGGCCTCCCATTGCTGCTGTCTCCATCGCCACACTCTGCCATGTGCCACTTTCAGGTCTCCTCACACACTGCTGGTGTGTAGAATTTTTTGACATAGGGTGCTGGCAGATTACGGGCCTCCCATAGCTGCTGCCAGGCCCCTAATCTGCCATGGGCCCCTATATACCGCCTCCTCATGCTGCTGCCAAGTCCAGAGTCTGTCATGGGTCCCTGTACGGCCTCCCATTGCTGCTGTCTCCATCGCCACACTCTGCCATGTGCCACTTTCAGGTCTCCTCACACTGCTGGTGTGTTGAATTTTTTGACATAGGGTGCTGGCAGATTACGGGCCTCCTATAGCTGCTGCCAGGCCCCTAATCTGCCATGGGCCCCTATATACCGCCTCCTCATGCTGCTGCCAAGTTCAGAGTCTGTCATGGGTCCCTGTACGGCCTCCCATTGCTGCTGTCTCCATCGCCACACTCTGCCATGTGCCACTTTCAGGTCTCCTCACACTGCTGGTGTGTTGAATTTTTTGACATAGGGTGCTGGCAGATTACGGGCCTCCTATAGCTGCTGCCAGGCCCCTAATCTGCCATAAGCCCCTATATACCGCCTCCTCATGCTGCTGCCAAGTCCAGAGTCTGTCATGGGTCCCTGTACGGCCTCCCATTGCTGCTGTCTCCATCGCCACACTCTGCCATGTGCCACTTTCAGGTCTCCTCACACACTGCTGGTGTGTTGAATTTTTTGACATAGGGTGCTGGCAGATTACGGGCCTCCTATAGCTGCTGCCAGGCCCCTAATCTGCCGTAGGCCCCTATATACCGCCTCCTCATGCTGCTGCCAGGTCCAGAGTCTCTCATGGGTCCCTGTACGGCCTCCCATTGCTGCTGTCTCCATCGCCACACTCTGCCATGTGCCACTTTCAGGTCTCCTCACACTGCTGGTGTGTTCCATTTTTTGTCATAGGGTGCTGGCAGATTATGGGCCTCCCATAACTGCTGCCAGGCCCCTAATCTGCCATGGGCCCCTATACCGACTCCTCATGCTGTGACGTTGCAACAAGGTGGAATTCAACCCTACATATGTTAGACCGCCTTTACGAACAGCAAAAGGCCATCACAGATTTCCTGATGTTAAAAGCAGATAAAGGTACTCCCTGTGTAACTTAGATGTCAGCCATTGGCAGCTCATGCGTGACACCTGCGCTTGCTCAGGCCCTTTGAGGAGGCCACGCTATTCGTGAGTCGGCAGGACTATGGGATGAACGACGTCATTCCTCTGTTGCACGTCCTGGAACAAATGCTGTTAACAATGGCTGGTCAGGGTGCGGTAGACGTGGCGCACAGATCTCAACGCCACATGGCCCCTGTGGGGGCAGGACTGGAAGAAGAGGAGGAGGTAGAGGAGGACATTGGTGCTCAGGAATTATTGAGTGAAATGGGTGGTTTTTCCACTCAGCGGACAGGAGTGGAGGAGCAGGAGCATCTGGTAGAGGAGGAGGAAGAGGAGACAGAGGACCTAGACGCACCGTGGCAGTATGCTGTGGAGATGGAGGCAGGGAGTCCCTCGCATTCCTTGGCACAAATGGCCCATAGCATGCTCGGTTGCTTGCGTAGCGACAGCCGAATAATAACCATCAGACAGAGGGATGACTTTTGGCTGTCCACCTTGTTGGACCCTCGCTACCGTTCAAAAATGGTGGCCTTTTTCACACCTGCTGAGAGGGAGGCCAAAATAACGTACTATAAAAAACACCTATGTAGTCAGCTGGTCTCTGCCTGTCTGCGCCAACGTCCATCCTCAGACACTGTGGGCCCTGTGCGCTCGTGTTCCGCTGCCATGGCAGCAGGGGAGGGGTGGGGTGGTAGGAGCAGTGGCAGCTCCACCAGCAGCGGCTGCCTCAGTCTGCAGTCGATGATGAGTAGCTTTCTTCACCAGCGCAGTGAGGAAACTACTAACCAGCCGCAGCAGCAGCAGCAGCATCAGGTGGACCTGGAGCAGGACCTCAAACAACAGGCTTAGGCCTACTTGGACAGCACCCTGCCAACCGAGGTAGACAATCCCCTTGACTACTGGGCAACGAAACTTGACCTTTGGCCCCAACTAGCTGAATTTGCCCTTGAAAGGCTGTCATGCCCGGCCAGTAGCGTGGCATCGGAGCGCGTGTTTAGTGCGGCAGGAGGTATTGCAACTCCGCGGAGGACACGACTGTCCACCCAAAGTGTGGAGAGACTCACGTTTGTGAAAATGAATCAGGCGTGGATTAGTCTGGATTTCAAACCACCAGTTCCTGACACAACTGACTAAATCCGCCATGAATCATGCCCCAAACATGTGCCACTTTCAGGTCTCCTCACACTGCTGGTGTGTTCCATTTTTTGTCATAGGGTGCTGGCAGATTACGGGCCTCCCATAGCTGCTGCCAGGCCCCTAATCTGCCATGGGCCCCTATACCGCCTCCTCATGCTGCTGCCAAGTCCAGAGTCTCTCATGGGTCCCTGTACGGCCTCCCATTGCTGCTGCCTCCATCGCCACACTCTGCCATGTGCCACTTTCAGGTCTCCTCACACTGCTGGTGTGTTCCATTTTTTGTCATAGGGTGCTGGCAGATTACGGGCCTCCCATAGCTGCTGCCAGGCCCCTAATCTGCCATGGGCCCCTATACCGCCTCCTCATGCTGCTGCCAGGTCCAGAGTCTCTCATGGGTCCCTGTACGGCCTCCCATTGCTGCTGTCTCCATCGCCACACTCTGCCATGTGCCACTTTCAGGTCTCCTCACACTGCTGGTGGGTTCCATTTTTTGTCATAGGGTGCTGGCAGATTACGGGCCTCCCATAGCTGCTGCCAGGCCCGTAATCTGCCATGGGCCCCCGTACCGACTCCTCATGCTGCTGCCAGGCCCGTAATCTGTCATGGGCCACTGTTGTCGCTTGTTGGCATATTCCGCTCGTTCAGATGCTCCTTCTCCTGCTACTCCTCTTCACGGATTCCGTCAGCAGTCTTTCTTGGAATCCGTTTCCAAGAGACAACAGTTTGCGAGCACGCACCCGACGGTGCAGAAGCTGAACGTCCTCCTGTCCAAGTTGCTGCTGCCAGGCTCGTAATCTGTCATGCGCCCCTGTACCGCCTCCTCATGCTGCTGCCAGGTCCAGAGTGTGTCATGGGCCCCCGTACCGACTCCTCATGCTGCTGCCAGGCCCGTAATCTGTCATGGGCCCCTGTACCGCCTCCCCATGCTGCTGCCAGGTCCAGAGTGTGTCATGGGTCCCTGTACGGCCTCCCATTGCTGCTGCCAGGCCCGTAATCTGCCATGGGCCCCTGTACCGACTCCTCATGCTGCTGCCAGGCCCATAATCTGTCATGGGCCCCTGTACCGCCTCCTCATGCTGCTGCCAGGTCCAGAGTGTGTCATGGGTCCCTGTACGGCCTCCCATTGCTGCTGTCTCTATCGCCACACTCTGCCATGTGCCACTTTCAGGTCTCCTCACACTGCTGGTGGTTTCCATTTTTGTCATAGGGTGCTGTATGGCCTCCCATTGCTGCTGCCTCCACCGCCACACTGTGGCTCCACACTCTGGTTTTGGCCCCGTGACTGCCCAAATGAGTGAAGTGTGCGGTGATTCTAAGATCGACGGCACTCATCTGCATGTCATACTGACTGACAGTATTATTTCTCTTCCCCAGCAGACTCCAAGGGCATTTAAATTAAAGGTACAGTGTTCTGCACTAATATTAAGTCTCTCTGAAGCCTAGAAACACCCTTTTTTAAGTTAAATTCACAGCGAATTTATTCGACTCGAATCGAATATTGTCCACGAATTCGCCGAATCAGTCGAATCGAATTTTTCATTTCTTCGCTCATCTCTATTTAATAGCAAAAAGTCAAACATATTGTTTTTTCTCAAAATTGTAATTTTTTTTTTATAGCGCAAAAAATAAAAAACACAGAGGCGATCAAATACCACTGAAAGAAAGCTTTATTTGTGGGAAAAGAGGACACTAATTTCATTTGGTTGGAGCGTTGCATGACCGTGCAATTGTCAATTAAAGTAACGCAGCGCCGTATCGCAAAAAATGGCGTGGTCAGGAAGGGGGGTAAATCCTCTGGAGGGCAAATAGTTAACTGTAAAGAAGTAGCTCATTTCAACGGCAAGGCCTGTGTAAAGTGAACACAACAGCTATTTTTAACTAAGCCAAACTTTATTGCCTGAATCATACATAGCAAACTACATTTTCAGTGGTCTGAAAGCGTATTATTTAATAATATAGGCAATGTTGGTTACTATTCATATCCCGTTATAACTAAGAAAAACACGAGGCTAGTTTCTATAAACATTAATAGTTTCCCACATCTTTGTTTAGAGAAAAGCATGAGGATTTCTAAACTCTAACATCTCATTCATTCCAAAAGAATGGTTTCACAGACGACTTCATAAATCTTTGCCCCTGGATCTCCATGCGCCAGCAATTTGGGCTTATGGAATTTGCAGGTGACTATTTTCAATGTAAATATGGCTCTCACTAGGAATTAAAAGTATAAATTTCAAGTGGAGGACACCACTATATACATATTTAATGTGAAACGTTTACATTTCAAAGGCAATCAGTTTCAGCCTATACTTGTGCTACTAATGCTAAAATGTGTTTCTTCTAAACATTGCGTGTCAATTCCTAATGAGTAAAAAAAAAATAACAATTAACTCTTTCCTGACTACATGGGAATTAATACTCCACAATATCAACCAACATTAGAGCAGACTACAGTGAGCTTTATAATACGATAAAAAAGCATATGATGTTTATGGCCATAAATGTATAAAGGGAATATCATCTAATAGTAATGATAACAATTACAACAATATTTATAAAAAGTATAAACAAAGAATCATATGGAGCTAGTGTGTTTAGGCTTTAATTATATGCACTATATAATTGTCAAATGCATTAAAAATCATAAAGTTGTTTTTACAAAATATACACAACTGTGCTGATTTACTAATGATGTTGAGAATCTTCACTAACCACTTGTCTACCGGGCACTTATACCCCCTTCCTTACCAGGCCAATTTTCAGCTTTCAGCGCTGTCGCACTTTGAATGACAATTGCACGGTCATGCAACATTGTACCCATATGAAATTTTTATAATTTTTTCAGACAAATAGAGCTTTCTTTTGGTGGTATTTACTTGCCGCTGGGTGTTTTATTTTTTTGTGCTATAAGCAAAAACAGAGCAAAAAATTTGGAAAAAAAAAGTTTTTCTTTGTTTCTATTATAAAATTTTGCAAACAGGTAATTTTTCTCCTTCACTGATGTGCGTTGATGAGGCTGCACTGATAGGCAGCACTGATGGGCACTGATAGGCGGCACTGATGGGCACTGATGGGGTGGCACGGATAAGCAGCACAGATGGGCACTGATAGGGAGCACTGATAGGCGGCACTGATGAGCTGGCAGTGATGATGGGCACTGACTGGTGGCACTGCTGGGCACTGACTGGCAGCACTGCTGGGCACTGACTGGTGGCACTGCTGGAAGGTACTGATGGATGGCACTGCTGGGCTGCACTGGTGGGCACTGATGGGCATAGGTGGGTGGCACTGCTGGGCACTGATGAGCACAGATGGGTGACACTGCTGGGCACTTGTAGGCGGCATTGCTGGGCACTTGCGGGTGGCACTGGAGGGTAGCACTGCTGGGCACCGATCATCATGGCACTGATCATCAGTGCCCTAATGATCGGTGACAATCCCTCCTCTGACAACTGCAAGTTCTTGGCAGTACTTTCCTTATGTTGTGACAGCATGAGAAAAGTGCAGCTGATAACCGGCAATTATATCTCCCGGTGATCAGTGTGTCATTGGCCTTTTACCATATCACGTGATCAGCTGTGTCCGTAGGACACAGCGCTCACGGAGATCGCCGCCTGCGTGCCCCAGGGGGAGTGCAGGAGAGCGTCTTCTGGGAGTACGTCATATGACGCCCTCCCAGAACTGGCCGGCCGCAGTGAAGCCATCATTCGGCTATCTGCATTCGGCAAGTGGTTAAAGAATATAACTCAACATTTCATATTCCTGATATGTGCCTCTGTACCATGTACTTGTTTGAAAAATTATCCAGTTCTCTTTGTATTACTTACTTTGTGTGAAATCCCTGGTGTTCCTGCCAGTCCCCCTGCTTTCCTATTGAAAACTGACCACACTAGGCATGAGAGCATATCCATCCAAGTGTGGTCTGTGGAACTCAGCCTGCTCTCATCCCATAAGCAGTCTTGTATTGATATGCCAGCCCCAATCTCAGATATTTTGCTGATTCTCCTCTCCCATCTCTCTAAGCTGTCTTATGCAACTGAGTACAGAGGGTATGTAATCACGTGTAAAAAAGAAAAAAAAGACCCCTTGTGTGTATATATATACATATATATATACAAATCCATTAGCTGGAAAATCGCTGTGTAGGGTGTAGCTGGGTGTGGCATTGTTAGGCACGTCACAACGCGGTTTTAGATCGGCCGGTCCTTCGGTCACGAGTTTGGTGAGAAGGTCTGGGGTCTGACGCCGCGATCGTGATATATTGGTGGCAGCAATCATGAGATTGCTGCATGTTGGTGACGGCGATCTTGCGCCCGTGACATCACTATCACATCACGTCCAATCACTATCAAGGTCATGCAGGCTCCACCTCTGCAACATCTCCAAGATACGCACCTTCCTACCTTCCTCACCCCAGGCACTACTAAACAACTCGTACACTCCCTCATCATCTCACGCCTGGACTACTGCAACTCCCTTCTGACTGGCCTACCCAAACAAACGCTATCCCCACTCCAGTCGATCCTGAACTCAGCGGTGAGACTCATCCACATCACCAACCGCTCCACATCTGCCACCCCCCTCTGCCAATCCCTTCACTGGCTCCCGATTGCCCAGCGCATCAAATTCAAATTACTAACTCTGACCTACAAAGCCATTCACAACGCCGCCCCAAACTACCTAACCGACCTGATACCCAAATACCACCCTACCCGTGCCCTTCGCTCCTCACAGGACCTCCTACTCTCTAGCTCCCTGGTCTCCTCCTCCCACGCCCGTTTGCAGGACTTCTCCAGGACTTCCTCCATCCTCTGGAACTCCCTACCCCAATCCATCAGACTGTCACCTACCCTCCTCACCTTCAGGCGCACCCTGAAAACTCATCTCTTCAGGGAAGCCTACCCTACTCTCACCTAACAACTGATCTCCTCCACTTCTCCCACCACTCCATCCCCCACTGCCATTTCCTCCTGTACCACTCTCCCTTCCCTCCTAGATTGTAAGCTCAAAAGAGCAGGGCCCTCGAACCCCTTGTGTATTGTATTGTTACTGTCTCTTGTTCTGTCCCCCTGCTATTGTACTGCAAGGGCGTTCCCAGATCTTGCTCCCCCCATGTGAATGAGTATGGGCTACATGGTACCGCTACTCATTCACTAAAAAAAAAGTGTAGTGTAAAAAATGACAGTAGACAGTCTTTGACAAGTCCTTTATTAAAAAATAAAATAAAAAAATATACCCCGAAGTAGATCCAATGTCAATCACGATGCCCGCTGCCATCGCCGACCCAAAAAAAGGAAAAAGAAATGCTCTGCTCTCGATGCTGGCTCCCGCCATCTGACAACTGCCCTGGGATGACAGTTCTTAAATACTGTGATGATGACAAAAGGAGGCGGCGACACCCTGGCCCCTTGTGACGTTATCATGCTTTGTGATTGGCCAAAGCATTGCACCTGACCTGTGGTCAGGTACATTGCTTTGGCCAATCACAATGCACTGTCACGGCACAGTGCATTGTGTGGTGCAGCAGGCGAATAACCTGCTGAACGCTTTTACGGTTCGTGTGCTTGCTGAACACACGAATGGCCGATGTTCAAGTCGAACTAACGTTTAACTCAAACTTATAGCCTAATGTGAGGATCCCAGGATCGCTGCCACCAATATGTGACGATCCCACGATCGCTGCCACCAATAGGTGACGATCGCGACGTCAGACCCCTGCCCTTCTCACCAAACTCGTGACCGAAGGACTAGCCAATCTGAAACTGCGATGTCACGTATGTAACAATGCCATGCCCAGCTGCACCCTGCACACCGATTTTCCAGCTAATTGGACCACAATTGACGAACCTGCAGCCTGGGAGTATTTGTTACTGGGTCAGGTTAAATATGCAATTAACCCTTCACACTACCACCACCTCCTTTTTGTACAGAGAAAGAGGAAACTCAGCAATACACTAGGATGATTGGTTAATCGTCTGTATATCGCTATCTCCACAGACCGGTTTTACAGAGGGTTAAACACTCATAGTAGCGCTCTTCAGCGGCAAGAATTCGTAAGTTACATTAAAGAGCTATAGAAATAGTTCAACACTTTCAGAAAGTAACATTTATCACTAAAAGGTCAAAAGGGTCCAGTAGAAATATTTACAGAAAAAAGATGTAATCAATATATATATATATATATATATATATATATATATATATATATACAGAGCACAACAGCACAGCAAACAGACAACAGAAAGAAGTTTAGGTAAATAAGTACTTGCCGAAAGATGCCTGGGGTTAAGCAGTTTCAAGACTGATGAGCTCAAAAAGGATTTCTGGTCTCGCAATCAGTTTAGTTGATACAGCAAGATTCTCCTTTCTCTCTGGCTGCTAGATGTTAAAACGCAGGAGATCTCTTGTACTCTCTCTACACACCAAACATAACAGCCTCTTTTCTACCCAAAATCAACTGGTATCTTCTTACAACAGCAAGCCAATTACCTTATTTGGGAAAAGGATGGCATAGACATCCCCTTAGCAATGTACACTGAATGCATTCCTGAGGGAGGGGGAATGAGGGGATAGATAAAGAATCTTAGCACAGTGAGGGCCGTGCCTGCCTCTTGTGCGCACAATTGTTACACCCCCCCCCCCTCAGGTGGTTGCATAGGAGTTTAAGAGAAATACCAAAATGCAGAGGTTTGGAGTAAAATGGAGAACTGCGCCTATCCCTGTGTGCATGATTGTTACACCTAACACTAATGCATATCAGTGTATGTCAAAATGTATGCACTAATGAAACACACATTCACACATGTCAACGTACTTGCTTAATGTTACAAAAAAAAAAAACGCATCTCCATCCACACACATAGATCCAAATGGGTCCAAGAAGAGTAGAGTGTGCTTCACTTTCAAAGTGAATTTCCACTTGTCTTGAATAAATAAATGAATAATAATTGAATAATTATATAATATAATAATTATAATAATAAGTGAATGAGGTGAAACAAAGTTAAACGTCACTTTGCAAAAATACCCTGTAACTATTTAAACCACTTTTTAAAAATACTTTTAATAAAACAGGAAGCATAATAGATACATGTGTGATATTTTTTTCATTAATTGCCTTTTCCTTTATTTATAAGCTCTGCAAAAACAAACAAAAAAACAGTAATCTGACAATTCTGAGTAAGTGCCATATTCTGCTTACATCAACTACCCCCACATCTGTCATGGTTCATACTTAATTTGCTTGAGCTGCAGGCTGATAGTTGCATATGAATGAATGAAAGTGTTTTCAGCCAGCAGCTCTAAAAGCTCTAGAAAGTGTCCTTCCAGAGCTGTCAGAGTCAAAGAATTAAAAAAAACTTTCATTGATTCTTTCATACTATCAGCAGACAGCTCCTGTTTTCAAGCTCTGCCTTGAGAACCTGGATGATAACTGAGGTAGTGACTACAGCTACCTGCAAAGCCACACATTGATAATGATAACTGATAATACATGGATAATAATAATAATGCAGCTAAAAGCAGGGGTCACATTCTGAAACTTTAAATGAATTAAAAATGTTTTCCTCCTGCAGCCCTGACAGCTCTATAAACGTGTTCACTGATACTTTCAGCAAGCTGCCTAAGCACTATCAGCTTGAGGAATAATGGCTGTGGGTCAAGATACAGGATATGACACTCTAGGAAGTGCTGGATTACTATTTAATTTGCAATGCTTATAACTGTAGCACTACCCCCTTAATGGTTGCTGAGTTTTTGGGTCCCCCTATAGTCCTGCACAGCCAGGCAACAGGCATTTTCTGCCACACTTGCACACTGGAGACATTAAACAGTCCTTGAGCTTGTTTTTTTTTTTTTGTTAAAGCGTATTGAACTTGCATAGGGTTGAGGGGTGTTTGGGATGCCCAAGGAAAATGCAACTTGAGGAACCCCTTAGTAACTATGTACAAGTCCACAGACGAAAATTATCTTCTGGGAGAGCTCTCCAGCCCTCCTGGTGTACCACTAGATGAAATCTCCTCTTCACCCAGCTGCCTGAGGGAATCCCTAATCAAGGGGACCCAGAAACTGCTACTTTAGCTGAGCAGCTCCAGATGAGGAGCTAGTTGGGTTGACCACCTAACTGCCCTCTCACCTAATCTGGCCCAGGGGATGTAGGGTTACTCACTCAGTCCTCACCTGCAAGCTTTGTGTTGGTGGCTTCCTTCAGGCCTTACTCTGGGCTGGCTCCTTCCTGGCCTCCCAGGCTGTCCTCTCTAAGAGGATGGCGGGAAAGCTCAGGGAGGAGCATCACTGGTACTTCGTTAAATAGGATGGTGTCCTGTGTGCTGGCCACACGCATAATAGCGTCCTTAACCTTAAAGTAATGGACCCTGCATAGAGTGTCATGGACAAAAGATGGATCAGGGTGTCTTGGGCCCATTGTGCGATGTATGCGGTCCAACTCAATGTAGGTGTCTTTAGGTTGCTGGAGTAGTTGATTGAAGATGGCGGTAGCTGCCACGGCCAAATCTTTAGGTTTAACAGATTTGGGTATACCCCTGATACGGATATTGTTACGGCGGTTCCTGTTCTCAATGTCATCCTGCTGGTACATGAGCTGTTGTATAAGAACTGTATGGGAGTTAAGGGTCTCTTCATGGGATTGTAAAGCGTTACACAGACCATCAGCGGTATTTTCAATCTCTTCCATGCGCACACAAATGTCCCGTTTAAGATCAGAAATTTTCTGCTTGTATGTGCTTTCAATACGTTTCACACATTGCTCAAAATCTGCCTTTGTAGGTAGGGATTTTAGGTAGGAGTGCAGGGATCTCATGTGAGACTGCAGATCCTCGCCATCCTCAGAGCAGAGAGATGCTGGGGAGGGGCTGCGGGATCCCTGTGGGCCCTGTGTGTGCTGTGTCCCTGTAACAGGATCCCCAGGAGGACAGAGAGAGAGAGCTCCGAGGGCTTACCTGCCCTTCATCTGTCTGGTGCCCTGTAGCCACGGGGGATGAGGAAGGAAGCGGTGCCGGTGCCATCTTGATGGCCGGGGAGCCCGAGGCCTCGGCCCCGGATCGGGTGGCAAACCAGCTTACACTGCCACCAGGCCGGCTCCCCGCTGCTCCCGGGGGGGGGCGAAAATGATTCTTCCCCATGTGGGGTAAGTATAGCAGCCCGTGAGGGAGGAAAAGTGCCCGTTAGGAAGGACTGGGCCGGGAGCTCAGCAGTAACGCTGCTACGGCTCCATGCACCAGGACACGCCCCCCTGACCATAATTTTAAAGGGTGCCTTGACTGAAAAAAGGTTGAGAAACACTGGTCTAAACAGTAAAATATATTGCATGAATGTAACAAAAGCCAGTCTAGATTAAACTGGCAAATATACCAGTGTAGTCTATAGTACAAATAATATAACCATTAAGTAATAAACAAATATATGGCTGCTGCTAAGTTTGCATGGCAGAGTTGAACTGTTATCAGGTTTAAAGGGCCACTGTGTTGGCTTGCAACCGAATCAATTCATCTGATTTGGGTAAGCCACAAATACACTGCTCTAAAATTAAAGGAACAGTTTTTAATCAGAGTATAGCATCAAGTCAACTTAACTCCTGGGATATTGATCTGGTCAGTTAAGTAGCAGAGGGGGTTGTTATTCAGTTTCAGCTGCTTTGGTGTTAGTGAAATGTAACAACCTCTTATTACCAATAATAGAACTGCAGACATGATAGTACCGTATGTGAATTTGATGCAATATCTTATTCGGCCACAAGAAGACACTAGCAACAGTTACAGATCCAGCTCTATGATCAGCTTGGCACAGGAAGTCTAGGGGGGAGGACAGAGGAATAAAGGGAAGGGGAGAAATGATTTGGGGAGGGGAGGTGAAGGTCAGTGCGGAGGAGCTGGCCAAAAGAGGAACCCATTGTCATTGTTGGACACCAGAGACAGCGCTGCAGGACCTTAGAGGACTGAGAGGAGGCTGAACAGCTGAATTGAGTGAAAGATCATATAGGACGTGAGTACTGCTGTCTGCAACTCCCTCCATGAGGTCGGTGCTACTCTGCTGAGTCGCCATTTTAGAGGCACACTGACACAGAGAGAGATACCCAATGGAATTTTCCGCCAAGTCGCTGTACTGATTTTACCAGCACCAGAGACTAGTAAAGTGTGTGTCATCTCCCTGGGTTGTCTGCAAAGTCTGAATACATATATCGGAGACAGTGAAATTACAGAGAAATCCCTAAATGAGAGATATGTGCTGAAGTGAGAACAAGCCATTTACCCAGGATTGCTATTATATTTTTCAAAGACATTTTTGTAGGATTTGCTGATGAAATCAGCCACATTCTGTTTAACAGTTCACCTATGTTAAAAAGAGCTCCAACGGGCCCCATCTAGAGACTGGTTTTTTGGAACTTTTGTTCTGGTCAGATATCAGGAGACAAGGGGAGTGTTTTGGCACTCATTATAGTTAAGTGCTGGTAACTATTTTATGCAGTAACATTTATACTTGTTAATATATTTGTTTGGTATAGGACACCTTATGTCCATAAGTTAATATACATGATTATCCAATACGGTTACTAAGATTCACTACGCTTAGAGTCATAGGTGATATTTACACCCTGTTTCTAGATGGAATAAATTCCCCAGGGAAATTTTATCTCTTAAAGCCAGTGTGTGTTTCATTGGATTCTGCTGTGTCGTCAGTTCAGGTAAGAGCTGTGAAACCCACATCATATACCAATATATTGCTAACACCTACGGGTGTGCTACAGAAATTTCCAACAGGTGCACTAGATGGGCAAAATAAGACAACCCCCAAAACAGGAATGGTTTTACAGGTGGAGGCCACTGACATTTTTTTTCCTACTCATCTTTTCTGACTGTTTTTCACTAGTTTTGCATTTTGCTAGGGTCAATGTCACTACTGATAGCATGTGGCGATACCTGGACCCTACTGAGGTTGCACAGGCAGTCCAACTCCTCCAGGATGGCACATCAATACATGCCATTGCCAGAAGGTTTGCTGTCTCCCAGCACAGTCTCAAGACCATGGAGGAGATTCCAGGAGACAGGTAGTTACTCTAGGAGAGCTAGACAGGGCCATAGAAGGTCTTTAACCCATCAGCAGGACCGGTATCTGCTCCTTTGCACAAGGAGTAACAGGATGAGCACTGCCAGAGCCCTACAAAATTACCTCCAGCAGGCCACTGGTGTTAATGTCTCTGAACGAACAATCAGAAACAGACTTTATGAAGGTGGCGGCCTGAGGACCCAACATCCTCTAGTGGGCCCTGTGCTCACTACCTGGCACCATAGAGCTTGACTGGCATTTGCCATTGAACAACAGAATTGGCAGGTCTGCCACTGGCGCACTGTGCTTTTCACATATGAGAGCAGGTTCACCCTAGACCAGGGGTCTGCAACCTTTAAGACATAAAGAGCCACTTGGACCCGTTTCTGAGAGGGAAAAAAAGACTGGGAGCCGCAAAACCATTGCAACATTTAAAACAAATCCGACACTGCATATATTGCAAAAAACGCTCTGGTCATGAAGGGGGTTTAAGGGCCCAGTAAGCAAAGGGTTAATCAGGGCCACAGTGTATCGTCATAATCACAATCATAGCCTTAGGTCAGTGGTGGGCAACCTTTTTTTTCGACTGAGCCAAATCTCGCCAAAACCACGATTGAAATTTATTTTGAGAGAAACATTTTTAAAACTGAAAATACATCCCCCATATAGTAATTCATCCCCCATATAGTAATTCATCCCCCCTATAGTAATTCATCCCCCATATAGTAATTCATCCCCCATAGTAATTCATCCCCCCTATAGTAATTCATCCCCCCTGTAGTAATTCATCCCCCATATAGTAATTCATCCCCCGTAGTAATTCATCCCCCATAGTAATTCATCCCCCCTATAGTAATTCATCCCCCCTATAGTAATTCATCCCCCATATAGTAATTCATCCCCCATATAGTAATTCATCCCCCATATAGTAATTCATCCCCCCTATAGTAATTCATCCCCCATAGTAATTCATTCCCCATATTGTGTGAATTCACTTACCTTTGCTCCGCGCGTTCCTCTCGCTGGGTTCCCACGCCGTTCTGGTCTTCAGGGCGGACTGTGAGAGGAGAGGAGTTCATCACGCTGCCCCGCCTACATCCGGGCTGCCCCGCCTACATCCTGACAGCCAATGTTTGCCAGCGGGCGCCCGGCACACAGAAGATCTGCATTAAAAGAGCCGCGGCTTGCCGACCCTATTGCCTGTCACCTGGTGGGCAGTGTGCTCCGGAGCCGCAGGAAAGGTGAAAAAGAGCCGCATGCGGCTCCGGAGCCGCGGGTTGCCGACACCCGCCCTAGACAATGGCCATTAGGTATCGGGATGAAATCCTTGGGCCCATTGTCAGACCCTACGCTGGTGCAGTGAGTCCTGGGTTCCTCCTGGTACACAACAAAGATCTGATCCAGATCTGGGAGGAAATACCTCAGGACACCATCCGTCGCCTCATTAGGAGCATGTCCCAACATTGTCAGGCATGCATTCAAGCATGTGGGGGCCATACAAACTACTGAGTACCGTTCCGAGCTGCTGCAATGACATTTCAGCAAACTGGAATTAGCCTGCTGCATCATTTTTTCACTTTGATTTTCAGGGTGTCTTTGAATTCAGTCCTCTGTAGGTTAATAATTATAATTTCCATGTAATGATGGGGCATCCTTACGTTCCTAACACATTACCCAGTCCATATCAGTATAGATATCCAGCATGATATTTTTCCCCATTGAGGTCTGATGTGTTTTCAAAGTGTTACTTTAATTTTTTTGAGCAGTGTACTTAGTGAACAGTTGATTACTATGAATCAGCCTGGTTTACTATAAATCTAAAAATATACTAAAATCTAAATTTCATTTATATACTTTATTTATATACTTTATTTACAGTATATATGTAAGGAATGCACATTTTTTTATACTTTGCTAGAGCATTATAGGAGCATATGGAGACTAAAATGTTGCTTAAAGATCTCCTGTTTTTTTAGTTCATCATTGCTCAAACAAACATCATCAAAATTTTTGGATATTGATAAACTTGTTATATTATACAAAAAGATTTTTTATCTTTTATGTGTAATGAAAGTCTTTCCAGGCGCTCTTAACTGGCATAGCAATTGTTTCTTCCAGACTCAAGGAAACACATCACTCTCCGCATCTCTGTTAACAACTCTAAAAACACCTTATTTCATTGCTGTGATATAATTTCATCAGTCACACCTTTTTGAACTTGCAATAACACTACAATAGTATTATTTGAAATGACTCTAGAAGCAACCTTCTACACTTCCGTAAAGCTCCTAGCCAAAACATTTGATTAGAAGATAACTTGAATTTCTTGCTTGTCAAATTTAAACAAATGCAAAGTAAAATATAAGAACTAGAAGGAACACACTCAGGGAAATATATTAAAAAGAAACACAGACAGCGCTTGGAGAAACAAAGCTGATAGCACTTAAAGGTAAACCAACCTAATAAAAATGTGCAAACAAATAGGGTAGCGCTTCAAAAAAAGCAATAAATTACATAAAAATCAACCAAAATAAATAAATGGAAGTAAACAAATACTATATAAACATATAACTACTCAGAAATTGTACCAAAGGAGTGAAATAAAGTGCTAGTGCAAAACAATGAAACTAATCATGAGGGAGAAGCTGTATTTTTATGGATTTCCTGTCGTTGCTAATTGTTTGCTCTTGAGTGCTAGGAGTCGGGAAAATGAGTGCAGTCTGCCTATAGGGACGTTCGGCATAGTGATTTGGTCCAGGCTGAGCAGTGACCAGTGGATACCCTGGCACTTTGGATTGTTCAATAGGCTGCATACTTTTGATCTTTCTGGTGAGTGCATAGTGGTGGAGGAATCACATTAAAGATTGTCTCATTGACTGGGATTCATGCTGCTGCATTGCACCTACAGTGGAGATTGTTGACCACTGTGAAGTTTCATGGATTGTTGCACTAGCACTAGTGTCACTTTACTGTTGTAATTTGTTTGACTATATGTGATTCATGAACAGTTTCATTTTATTGTTTGCACTAGCACTTTCATGATTTCACTCCTCTGGTGCAATTTGTGAGTAGTTATATCATTATATAGTACTTGTTTACTACATCATTAATATATTGCCCATTTAGACATTTATTGTAGTGGAATTGAAGTCATTTATTGCATTTTGTGAAGCGCTGCACTATTTGTTTGCACATTTTTAAGGGAAATATACAGTCAGGTCCATAAATATTGGGACATTGACACGATTCTAACATTGTTGGCTCTATACACCACCACAATGGATTTGAAATGAAACAAACAAGATGTGCTTTAACTGCAGACTGTCAGCTTTAATTTGAGGGTATTTACATCCAAATCAGGTGAGCCGTGTAGGAATTACAACAGTTTGCATATGTGCCTCCCACTTGTTAAGGGACGAAAAGTAATGGGACAGAATAATAATCATAAATCAAACTTTCACTTTTTAATACTTGGTTGCAAATCCTTTGCAGTCAATTACAGCCTGAAGTCTGGAATGCATAGACATCACCAGACGCTGGGTTTCATCCCTGGTGATGCTCTGCCAGGCCTCTACTGCAACTGTCTTCAGTTCCTGCTTGTTCTTGGGGCATTTTCCCTTCAGTTTTGTCTTCAGCAAGTGAAATGCATGCTCAATCGGATTCAGGTCAGGTGATTGACTTGGCCATTGCATAACATTCCACTTCTTTCCCTTAAAAAACTCTTTGGTTGCTTTTGCAGTATGCTTTGGGTCATTGTCCATCTGCACTGTGAAGCGACGTCCAATGAGTTCTGAAGCATTTGGCTGAATATGAGCAGATAATATTGCCCGAAACACTTCAGAATTCATCCTGCTGCTTTTGTCAGCAGTCACATCATCAATAAATACAAGAGACCCAGTTCCATTGGCAGCCATACATGCCCACGCCATGACACTACCACCATCATGCTTCACTGATGAGGTGGTATGCTTAGGATCATGAGCAGTTCCTTTCCTTCTCCATACTCTTCTCTTCCCATCACTCTGGTACACGTTGATCTTGGTCTCATCTGTCCATAGGATGTTGTTCCAGAACTGTGAAGGCTTTTTTAGATGTCGTTTGGCAAACTCTAATCTAGCCTTCCTGTTTTTGAGGCTCACCAATGGTTTACATCTTGTGGGGAACCCTCTGTATTCACTCTGGTGAAGTCTTCTCTTGATTGTTGACTTTGACACACATACACCTACCTCCTGGAGAGTGTTCTTGATCTGGCCAATTGTTGTGAAGGGTGTTTTCTTAACCAGGGAAAGAATTCTTTGGTCATTCACCACAGTTGTTTTCCGTGGTCTTCCGGGTCTTTTGGTGTTGCTGAGCTCACCGGTGTGTTCCTGCTTTTTAGGAATGTTCCAAACAGTTGTTTTGGCCACACCTAATGTTTTTGCTATCTCTCTGATGGGTTTGTTTTGTTTTTTCAGCCTAATGATGGCTTGCTTCACTGATAGTGACAGCTCTTTGGATCTCATCTTGAGAGTTGACAGCAACAGATTCCAAATGCAAATAGCACACTTGAAATGAACTCTGGACCTTTTATCTACTCATTGTAATAGGGATAATGAGGGAATAACACACACCTGGCCATGGAACAGTTGAGAAGCCAATTGTCCCATTACTTTTCGTCCCTTAACAAGTGGGAAGCACATATGCAAACTGTTGTAATTCCTACACCGTTCACCTGATTTGGATGTAAATACCCTCAAATTAAAGCTGACAGTCTGCAGTTAAAGTACATCTTGTTCATTTTATTTCAAATCCATTGTGGTGGTGTATAGAGCCAAAAATGTTAGAATTGTGTCGATGTCTCAATATTTATGGACCTGACTGTATACCGATGTACTTTATATAGAGAATATTAACACAAAATGTTTTTGTTGCACCATTTCCAGGCTCTGTTTAGTTTTCAGACCTGGATTACAGAAATCAAAGGTAAAAGCTGTTTGATATTACAAGCAGCTGGAATGACCAGGCTAAAATAATGCTAAGCTACTAAATCTTTTTTTGGGAAATTGCATTCAGCCATTCATGTCACCTCAGTCAGCAAGGGAGTCAACAGAAAGTTGATTTCACAAAACAAACCATTGTATCTAACCATTTGCCTTCCAGAGGATTTCCCCCCTTCCTGACCAGGCCATTTTTTGCGTTACGGCGCTGCATTACTTTAACTGACAATGGCGCAGTCATGTAACGCTGCACCCAAATTAAATTTACATCCTTTTTTTCCCACAAATAGAGCTTTCCTTTGGTGGTGTTTAACCGCCTTTGCGTTTTTAATTTTATTTTTATTTTTTGCACTATAAAAAAAAAAGTCCGACAATTTTTGACTTTTGCTATTAAACATGTCCAGTAAAAAAATTTAAAAATCTAATTTCGTCATAGGTTTAGGCCAAAATTTATGCTTTGCTGAAAAAAATCCCATTACGTGTGAATTAATTGGTTTATGTGAAAGTTATTGCATTTACAAATCACGGTATATATACTGGGATTTTTTTTTACTTTTTTCTTTTTACTAATAATGGCGGTGCTCAGCGACTTATAGCAGGACTGCGGGACTGTGGCGGGCATTCTGACACTGGGGGGAACTAACTGTCACTGACATCCCCAGTGACATCAATACAGTAATCAGTGCTAATAAAAAGCACTGAAACTGTATTAATGGCACTGGGCAGGAAGGGGTTAACATGTGGGGCGATCAAAGGGTTAATTGTGTGCTGTGTGCCATTTTACATTGTGTCCTGTGTGTATGCTTCACTGTAAGCACACTGCTTTGCATGGCTGTGCACAGCAGTGTGCAGGAGCTGATAGGGGAGAAAACTGTATTGTTTACAAACAGTTCTCCCCCTCATCGAAGATGCTCGGCAATCACCAGGCGTCGGCGAGTAATCACGGGCTGGGACAAGGTGATTGACAGCTGAGACCACAAATGGTGGCGCACCCCCTACCTGGAACTGCAAAATCACTTATATACTGTATATATGTGTGATTTTGCGCACCCGTGCCGTCATGTAGCAGTACTTCTGCTATAGGGCGGATGGGAAGCAGCTAACTTATGATCTGCAACAGCCTACAATAATAATAAGTAGCCAGTCAGGAACAAAGTAACTCAGGGGTGTAAAGGAAAGGGAGGAGAAGAAACAAAAAAAACATTTTCTCTTTAGAAAAAACAAAAGTAAAAATGACTTGTCATACAAAGATTTCTGACGACGCTTTTTCTTAAAGTCCATAAAGACTGAAAATTGAGTAGTAATACACATCTTAGCACTTAGTCTCTAAGATTATAAACCTTTTCTACCGGGCAGATAGGAAATCAATTGAATCAATTGAAACTAATAATTCAAGCTGGGATCTACAACCTAGCCGAACACGAAGGTGAAGAGAGTCATCTTTCAAGCAAATCTAATTGACACTCAAGCCTCTGAGTCCTGAAGTTGGTGTGACAAGGTTGACCAATTGAGCTTCATGAAAGATTCCTAAAAAAACGGAGAGAAAGCTCATACTGTTGTAAGCTGACATTATGTTGTCAGTTCACTCATACCATAATACCAACATAATATTTTTTCCATATCAGTATTTCTTTCCTTTTATCCTAAAACGTGGTTATTCTGGCATCCTTGGTTTCCATACTATAATCTGAATATATGTCATACCCAACTGTAAGATGACTAAATTCCAGCCAGGGCACATATCTCAGTTATGCAAGAACCCATATTCATTCTGGGCATATTTTATTCCCTGTCTACATAGTCAATTACCTTTTTAGTGCAGTTATTTTCAATGTATCAATTATTATAATATGCACTTACATGCACACATACATTAATAAATTGCACATAGCTGCAATGAAAATACTATTTGAAAATCAAGTTAATATTGTTAAAATGAAAAAAAAAAACAATATTATAAAACATATAGATTAGATAATATGATCACTTCTTATATATTACTCTATACAATTTTATATACTGTATTATCATAAGTGGAGTCCAATGACATCTAAGGCAAAATCGAAAAATCTAAGATTCACTTTTCTAGCAGCACAAACAGGCTATAATTTTATACTTATCATAAACTTTTAGCATGTATATATATATCTATATCTATATATATATATATATTTTTTTTTTTTAACAATAGTATTTTTATTGCGTATCACAACATAATAAACAATACAAAAGAGTAAGCTTTTCACATCTTAAAGCTACTTTGGAAATATAGTGATGAAGGAAAACATATGATTTTTTTAAGCTGAGATTCACAATAATCAAATTTGACAAGCAATACTATATCAGGTACAATAAAGTCGGATTGATGGTAGTATAATATTGCAATGTATTTATTTATTTTTATACTTTAGTATCTATGCATGATTCCTGAAGTAGTGGCTGCAAAAGGCACAAAATGCATTGATAGTGTTTTAAAAATTGATTTGAGAAATACATAAACTTTTTGTTTTGAGCACAATCCAGGTTTCCAGCAGCAATAAGCACAAGGCAATGTCAATTGTACGAATATAACTTTTTTTCTTTCCAACCAGGAACCACTTTTGCAATATTTTTCAAACATATAACTACTACACCATAAGTAATCTTTTATCTTCCCCATCTTCACTCTTTTTCTTGGAATATTCAGAACAATCTCTACATTTTTTATGAACAATGCTGAGTTGCTGTTGACTTAAGTGAAGCAGTTGTACATGCAAAGATGCAAAGATGGAGACTAGGGGTTAAATAAAAATTGTCTTCATGAGAACCTGAGGGTAACAAAAGTGAAAAATGAGGTTTCAAGTGTCACCAGTTGAACAAAGACTACCATACTGCAAGGACCGGAACTAATAAAAAATAGGTGTAACCAGTGAACCTTGAGCACCCAATTAGGTGATGCAATGGGATATTATTTTAATAAACATTCCAAAAGCTCTATTTATTATTGAATACAGCCATGGAGTCATAGATAGTGTGATATATAGGTTCCATTAACCTGACTGTCTCCATTCTGGTCATGACCTGAGCCAAAAGAGCTACCAAGCACCAATTTAGAGTTACTGTATAACCTATCAGTGCTGGATTTTTAAGGGGTTAAAAGGGATAATTACCACCTACCAGAAGATCCCCTTTTATAGGAAAAAATTAGTTTATATGCAGTCATCTGTAAAAGTTGTTACTCTTAAGGAAGGTAGCCTACAATTGCATTCGTGCATGGGTGTGTGACCTCCCAATGATGTTGTGTCATGCATTTTTAAAATGTGTGACTGTCACTGAAAATGTAAATAAACTCCATATTTATTGATTATTTAGTTAGAGGGAAAAGTGTATTGGTCTTATCAAAATAATTTTTATTGAAACATTCTTTTTCAATGGCCAGTTCTACTTACAGTGTCATGGGGCATCTACGGGGGCTAGGTTTTAAACATCACTTGCCAACCTCCCACCATAATACAAATGAACGTAAAGTGATTGTAAAGGCAGATTTAAAAAAAAAAATAAGCATGCCATACTTATCTGCTCTGTGGAGTGGTTTTGCACAAAGCTGCCTTGATCCTCCTTCGACGGCAGTCTTGGCCAGTCCCTACTGCCAAATGCCCCACAGCAAGCAGCTTGCTATGGGGTCAACCAAGCAGGCTTGCTCCTGAACTGATGCTTTGTGTCCATTCACAGACAGACATGGCTCAGCCCCACCCCCCGCTCAATGGCTGTGATACAGAGGTAAAGATCATAATTCTAGAGAATCTGCTTATGCCCCATAGGTAGGGTGAAACACAATGAAGCCAGAAGGAGTTCAGGCTGAAGCCGTATCTCTACTTCTCTATATAGTATCTGGATTCCAGTGCGTGGCGTTTCCACCTTCTGTTTTAAAATGTACTTTAGTGTAATTTTACTGAAATTTTACACATGGTAAACTATTGCATAAATATTGTGTGACATAAAAACAAATTGGTACTACCACTAGTTAATCCTCCTGGGTGTCTGCTTTCAAAAAACACATACTGTTTGGGGGTTTTAACTAATCTTCAGGCCTAAAATTATTTTTTAACACCTTCCAGCCCGGCCTATAGCAGATTGACAGTCAGACGGGACACTCGCCGTTGTGACTGGGCGTTATATGACATCCTGTCAAGACAAGCCGCTCACGCGGCCACGGGCCCACGCAGCGGAGCGATCTGTCACCAGCTGTGTCCACGGGACACAGCTGATGACATATCACTACACCGGCCCATTGCCAGTGTCATGTGTCCGCTGTGACCAATCATAGCAGATCATATGTCAATTGTATGCAATGGATGGCTTCCTGTCATGCCATCCATTGTATACAATTATGTTGTTAGCTGTGACTGGTCAAGGCAGTCACATGATACAGACAGGGCCAATCACAGCCCATCTGTATCATGTGATCAGCTTTGCCCAATCACATCTAAGCACAACAAAAGACTGAATTAATCAGTTTCATTCAGTAATAATGATTGCAAATATCAATGAAATACATTGGTATTAGCAATCATAATGTGTTAAAAAAAAAATTCTGATCACTTGCCCAGAGTAGTTCAGTGTTACTATGGTTCCATTGTATTGCTTTGATCACAGTTTGCTGAAAAATAAAATAGTAAAAAAAGAAAAAATGTAATATAAAATAAAAAAAATAGAAACATTTGAAAAAAAAATACAAATTCAGTTATTATTATTATTTTCACCAAAGAAATGTAGCAGAATACATTTTGACCTAAAGTTATGAAGAAATGTTATTTATTTGCAAAATTTTATAACAGAAACTGAGAAAAGGGTGTTTTTTTTCAAATGCTTCAGATGTTTTTTGTTTTATTTAGCAAAAAATAAAAAACTCAGTGGTGATTAAATACCACCAAAAGAAAGCTCTATTTGTATGAAAAAAATGATAAAAACTTTATATGGGTACAGTGTTGCATGACTGCGCAATTGTCATTCAAAGTGAGAAAGCGCTGAAAGCAGAAAATTGACCTGGGCAGGAAGGGGGTATAAGTGCCTGGTATTGAAGTGGCTAAACATGTGTGCAAAAAAAAAATGGAATATACAGAGCATGATAGACTAATCTAGACTTAAATTAATAATACCATTTTGGTATGGCATTCAAGTCGTACCGTGTTTCCCCGAAAATAAGACACTTTCTTATTTTTTTTTTGGCTCAAAAAAACACACTAGGTCTTATTTTCGGGGTAGGTCTTATTTTTTTAATGTACAGGAGGTGCAGAGGTGAGCTGCAGGCAGTTGTGGTTACTATAGAGAGGGCCGGCTGATGGCAGTTGTGAGCTGCAGTCAGGTGTTGCAGAGGTGAATTGACAAGTGAGTTTCAGACAGGGTGCAGGGGTGAGTCGCAGACAGGGTGCAGGGGTGAGTCACAGACAGGGTGCAGGGGTGAGTCACAGACAGGGTGCAGGGGTGTTCACAGAGAGGGTGCAGGGGTGAGTCTCAGACAGGGTGCAGGGGTGTGTCACAGACAGGGTGCAGGGGTGAGTCACAGTCAGGGTGCAGGGGTGAGTCACAGACAGGGTGCAGGGGTGTGTCACAGACAGGGTGCAGGGGTGTGTCACAGACAGGGTGCAGGGGTGAGTCACAGACAGGGTGCAGGGGTGTGTCGCAGACA
Source organism: Staurois parvus (assembly GCF_062004578.1). Lineage (NCBI taxonomy): Eukaryota > Metazoa > Chordata > Amphibia > Anura > Ranidae > Staurois > Staurois parvus. The sequence continues at coordinate 7,986,799 of NW_028317961.1, read as the reverse complement.
GGGTGCAGGGGTGAGTCGCAGACAGGGTGCAGGGGTGAGCCACAGACAGGGTGCAGGGGTGAGTCACAGACAGGGTGCAGGGGTGTGTCACAGACAGGGTGCAGGGGTGAGTCACAGACAGGGTGCAGGGGTGAGTCGCAGACAGGGTGCAGGGGTGAGTCGCAGACAGGGTGCAGGGGTGAGCCACAGACAGGGTGCAGGGGTGAGTCACAGACAGGGTGCAGGGGTGAGTCGCAGACAGGGGATGCAGAAGTGAGCTGTGGCTGGGGGTTGCAGATCTGAGCTGAGCTGTAGCTGGGGGTAGCAGAGGTGGGTTGCAACTCAGCTGACCTCTGCACCCCCCCAGCCACAGCTCACCTATGCACCCTGTCTGCAACTCACCTGTCAATTTAGCTCTGCAACCTTTGCACATCCCCCCTCCCCCTCCACTGGCCTCATATGGTTACCTACCTTTGCAAAACACAGCTGTCAGCAAGCAGCCCCTATCTATAGTAATTCCTTTTCGGGCCCTGTCTTCCCACACAGTACACCAAGCGCACTTACTCACCGCTCCGCCTCTCCCCTACTGACCAGCGATCCCCCCTGGGGCATTGGCTTCCATGCATTAGGCTGCAGGAGGAGATGCCCCACCCCTAAACACACTGTGCCCTCAGATATCTGTTCTTTCCCTATCCCACAGTGCATACAGAGGTAGGGAGGTTCTGTGGGAGCGGATGGTGCTGTTACTTACAAGAGGGATTGTCACTTGGAAACACAAAAGCCACGCTTCTGTGCAGGGGTGGACTGACCATTTGGAAACTCGGGCACTGCCCGAGGGCCCGGGTTCAGCAGGGGGCCTCATGGGATGCCCCTGGTACCTTTTTCATAGGCTTTTTTGAGTTTGGGCAAGGACACAGGGGCCCCATGATCCCCTATTGCCTGGGGGCCCCAGGAGTTGTCAGTCTGCCCCTGCTTCTGTGTTTATAGGAGACAATAGATATTGGTGTAAACAGGGCCAGTGCCAGAGGTGGTGGAACAGCTTATCACAACTAGATCTTATTTTCAGGGTAGGTCTTATTTTCGGGGAAACAGGGTAGATTGCAGTGTTTGTTCTCACATAGCCTTATTCATATACAACAGTCATTTTAGAATCTGCATGTGCTGCTAAGCTAGTCTTCATCATTAAGTTCATGCACGTGCAGTTTGGGCTCTAAAACTACTATAGAGGCTTATGGGCACTGCATTCTAAGTTTAGAACGTATTATAACAAAGGAACAATAGAACATAAAAATTAAAGTTTGTATAGGGAGATTCTTGTCATAGAATCCTACTCCTGGGGAAAATCTCCTGTGCATTGAGGGGACTCAACCAAACACAATGAGGCAGGTTGGTAAAGTCCATCATAGCATTACGGTCTGGCAAAACATGCCTTGGTTTTGTTATAAGATTTTAACACAAAAATTGATTTGGCGTATATACATTTAGATTTAGAATGATTTAACCTGTTTTGAAGATATTAACCACTTGCCCTCCAGAGGATTTACCCCTCTTCCTGACCAGGCCATTTTTTGCAATACGGAGCTGCGTTACTTTAACTGACAATTGCATGGTCATACAACGCTGCACACAAATGAAATTTATGTCCTTTTTTTCCCCCCACAAATAGAGCTTTCTTTTGGTGGTATTTGATCGCCTCTGTGTTTTTTATTTTTTGCGCTGTAAACAAAAAAAGACCAACAATTTTGAGGAAAAAAAAGTATTTTGGACTTTTTGCTATTAAACATGTCCAGTAAAAAAATTTAAACAATCAAATTTCGTCATAAATTTAGGCCAAAATGTATTCTGCTACATCTTTGATAAAAAAAATCCCAATACGTGTAAATTAATTGGTTAACATGAAAGTTATAGCGTTTACAAGTGGCGGTAAATACACTGTTGTTTTTTTTTTTTAATTAGTAATGGCGGCGATCAGCGACTTATAGCGGGCATTCTAACACTGGGGGAACTGACTTGGTGTCACTGACATCCCCAGTGACACCAATACAGTGATCAGTGCTAATAAAAACCTGTATTAATGACGCTGGGCGGGAAGGGGTTAACATGTAGGGCGATCAAAGGGTTACCTGTGTGCTGTTTCATTATGTGGGCTGTGTGTGTGCTTCACTGTAAGCATACTGCTTTGTATGACTCTGCTATCCAGAGCCATACAAAGCAGTGTGCAGGAGTTGACAGGGGAGAGATCTGTGGTGTTTATACACAGGTCTCTCCCCTGTCAGAGATACTCAGCAATCACCGGGTGCCAGTGAGTAATCACCGGCCAGGACCCAGTGATTGACAGCAAAGGCTGCAAATGGCGGCGCGTGCCCCCTACTTGAAACTGCAAAATCATATATATATGTGATTTTGCACACCCATGCCGCCCTGTAGCCATATTTCTGATTGGGCGGCGCGGAAGCGGTTAATGAAAGCATTAACACAGACATTTTTCTTCACCCAAGGGTCAAAGGAAGTTCTCAGTCCTCCCCTGAGTAGACCCTTTTTCAGGTTTCTATTGCTGTTTGGGTCCCTGCTGTGGAGATTTACCCTTTCTTTGGGTTTGACATTATGAAGACAAATTGGCTGTTCATTTTGCAGGGGAAGTTGCATTTTGCAAGAATACTGAATCACGTGAAAGGAAAATAACAAACACTTTTTATTACCCATGATTGGGCGATGGAAGTCAGCAAAGCTTCACCTTATTCATCAAGCTCTGGGAAAAATGTGCAACTTCCATTGCAAAGTCAGCAGTCTATTTGTCTAAAGTAATCTGACCTCTTTGTGTGCAGGTGACCATTGTGGCCAAGACAGAAAGAGAGGAGGAATCCTAAATTTCTGTAGATAATAAGTAAAATAGCTACTTGAAACAGTAACAAGCCAGCCAAATCCAGCGCTCATAGACTACAATGGAAACAAATAGGTGTAAACAAAAACAAAAATTATCTAAATAAATATAAATGGTGCAAAATATATTATAGTCCATAAATGGATCTGCATCAGAGTGGGGCAGCTGGATCACTATGGAGTGAAACTCAAACAATTCCGGGAGCACCTCTCCAAGGATATGGGGAATCCCTCATGGACATACAAAAGAAAAGAGCGGGGTGCCAGACGAATGTGTGATAAAAACAATATTTTTATGTAGAACACTTACATCAGAGCAACCTGTGAACAGCTCAGTAGATCAAGATGGCATGCAAATACAGCTCTCTTCCATGAGGATGGATGGACATCCACTGTGAGACTCAGACTCAGGTACAAATGCTCTGGTGACAACCAAAGAATTCCTCCCCCTTTGGGAGATTTCCTTTAACTTTGTGTTGTTTCTCCAAGGCAGGAAGTGAAGGGAAATCTGCCCAATGCCACAATGACAATAAAAATTACAGACTGTTTCACCTTTCCTTAGCTTTATCCAAAAATATATTGGCTATACCGCAATACCACCATCAGGTACATAGGAAGGACATCATTGTTCTTGTAAGGGATGGTTGAATGCCTAATCTAAACAAACAACGCTTTGATTTAATTTAGTTTCAATATTAAAAATATCTCCATATATTTATCATTTTTCAAATGCCCTAGATTTATGATAACTATATTAAACTTTGTTTTTTTTTAAGTTTACCTTTACAGTTAACATGTAGCCAGAAAAGAATTGTTCTTCTATCAATTCATTTGTATTCACATGACACATTGCCTCATGCACAGAGCTATTACAAGAAACATTAAATTATGTTAGATAAACCTTACTTGGGATGGAATGTGCTGATAACCACTAATGAGACACTTTATATTTTGCCAGGGAGAATGCACCCATATCATTCACTATATTTCATTAACAAGATAAAGCCAAAAATCCATTATAATGCCACTCTTATCACATTTTCAGACTTTTCCACTTGCACAAACTTTGTCCTATAAGAAATGGAAGGAAAATTTTTCTACTTCACACATTCTTTAAGTCACAGGAATTTATGTATATCTCAATACATGTCTCACTTTATCTATTAAACTGTTAAAATAACTGATTTTATTATTTATAAAATAAGGGGGATGACTATTCATGTACTCCCTACTGAGTGCTGTCACCTCTTCATAGGGGTTTCAATAAGTACTGTGTTCCTGGTGAGCTGACACCAGCATGCTCAAAGATGTATGTTTCCTGCTTTGGTTTGTGACAAATAACAAAGTCATTTACTGTTTATTGTTGCATAAAATAGAAGCAGGGCATCTGTGGAGCTGAATTCCATCAAGGTAGAACATTGCAAATATGTCTGTGGTGGGGAAGGTGATTCTTTCTTTATAAAATCAAGAGATTATTTTTAGCATCATAAAATGTGCTGAAATGGATGCAAATTAACCTTGGTAATCCCAACAGGGCAACGGCCTTTCCAAACAGATATTTATAGAAAAAACAATGTTGGTATCCGTAACCTGAAATCCAACATTTTTTCATATGTAGTCTTGAAGCAGATGGTAAGTTTACATTCTATATACAGTGGGGATCGAACATTTGGGCACCCCAGCTAAATATTTGTATTAATGTGCATAAAGAAGCCAAGGAAAGATGGAAAAATCTCCAAAAGGCATCAAATTACAGATTAGACATTCTTATAATATGTCAACAAAAGTTAGATTTTATTTCCATTATTTACACTTTCAAAATAACAGAAAACAAAAAAATGGCGTCTGCAAAAGTTTGGGCACCCTGCAGAATTTATAGCATGCACTGCCCCCTTTGCAAAGCTGAGACCTGCTAGTGTCATGGATTGTTCTCAATCATCGTCTGGGAAGACCAGGTTATGTCAATCTCAAAGGTTTTAAATGCCCAGACTCATCTGACCTTCCCCCAACAATCAGCACCATGGGTTCTTCTAAGCAGTTGTCTAGAAAACTGAAACTGAAAATAGTTGACACTCACAAACCTGGAGAAGGCTATAAGAAGATAGCAAAGCGTTTTCAGATGTCAATATCCTCTGTTCGGAATGTAATTAAGAAATGGCAGTCATCAGGAACAGTGGAAGTTAAAGCAAGATCTGGAAGACCAAGAAAAATATCAGACAGAACAGCTCGCAGGATTGTGAGAAAAACAATTCAAAACCCACGTTTGACTGCACGATCCCTCCAGAAAGATCTGGCAGACACTGGAGTTGTGGTACACTATTCCACTATAAAGAGATACTTGTACAAATATGGTCTTCATGGAAGAGTCATCAGAAGAAAACCTCTTCTACGTCCTCACCACAAAAATCATCGTTTGAACTTTGCAAATGAACATATAGACAAGCCTGATGCATTTTGGAAACAAGTTCTGGGGACCAATGAGGTTAAAATTGAACTTTTTGGCCGGAATGAGCAAAGGTACGTTTGGAGAAGAAGGGGCACAGAATTTAATGAAAATAACCTCTGTCCAACTGTTAAGCATGGGGTTGGATCAATCATGCTTTGGGTTGTGTTGCATCCAGTGGCACCGGGAACATCTCACGAGTAGAAGGAAAAATGGATTCAATAAAATTTCAGCAAATTTTGGATGGTAACTTGATGCCATCTGTGAAAAAGCTGAAGTTAAAGAGAGGATGGCTTCTACAAATGGATATTGATCCTAAACACACCTTGAAATCCACGGGGGATTACATCAAGAGGCGTAAACTAAAGGTTTTGCCATGGCCTTCACAATCTCCTGACCTCAACATAATTGAAAATCTATGGATAGACCTTAAAAGAGCAGTGCGTGACAGACAGCCCAGAAATCTCAAAGAACTGGAAGACTTTTGTAAGGAAGAATGGGCAAAGATACCTCAAACAAGAATTGAAAGACTCTTGGCTGGCTACAAAAAGTGTTTACAAGCTGTGATACTTGCCAAAGGGGGCAGTACAAGATATTAACTCCTAAGGGTGCCCAAACTTTTGTAGATGCCATTTTTTTGTTTTCTGTTATTTTGAAAGTGTAAATAATGGAAATAAAATCTAACTTTTGTTGACATATTATAAGAATGTCTAATCTGTAATTTGATGCCTTTTGGAAATTTTTCCATCTTTCCTTGGCTTCTTTATGCACATTAATACAAATTTTTAGCTGGGGTGCCCAAACTTTCGATCCCCACTGTATTTGACAATGCCATTTAGGTACACTACTACCTTAAAATGTTGTCAGTTTGTGCAATTAGCACCCCAAAATACCTTTTTATAATGTATATGGATGCAGTCACATGACCACTTATTCTTCTTCTTGCAGGGATGCCAGAATATTACTTACTGGGACATTTTGCTTATGTTCAGGACAACAATTCCCAGTAACCATTGCGGCACCTAGAACAACAATGCTGTCACTTAGAATGGAGGAGAGGTAAGGTTGGCCATGACATCGTTGGTGTAGGAGTGACCAACTTCTTGCTCCCCAGTCACAATGCTATGCTGCTGGTGACAGAAGTTTCATCAGCATATAGCACTACAATTCAGCTGTGGAAAATTGGGTAAAAGGGTGTGGAAAAGCTGTATTTTATTCCAAAAACATCCTAAAGCTTTGTCACCCTAAATTGGGCAGTAGGCTTTCAGCATTTTCAGGACATTTCACACTAGCAATTCTGCCACTGGCAACACCTTGTCAGCAGTCAATGAGATGCAACTGACACCCTCCATACAGGGTGTCACTCCCGTCTGCATGAAATGCCATAGAACTTTGCTCAATAGTGATAGAGCAACTGCAGAGCATCTCACTGGTTCACCTAGGGCAGGGGTCTGCAACCTTTAAGACATAAAGAGCCACTTGGACCCGTTTCCGAGAGGGAAAAAAAGACTGGGAGCCGCAAAACCATTGCAACATTTAAAACAAATCCGACACTGCATATATTGCAAAAAGTGCTCTGGTCATGAAGGGGGTTTAAGGGCCCAGTAAGCAAAGGGTTAATCAGGGCCACAGTGTATCGTCATAATCACAATCATAGCCTTAGGTCAGTGGTGGGCAACCTTTTTTTTCAACTGAGCCAAATCTCGCCAAAACCATGATTGAAATTTATTTTGAGAGCCACATTTTTAAAATTGAAAATACATCCCCCATATAGTAATTCATCCCCCATATAGTAATTCATCCCCCATAGTAATTCATCCCCCATATAGTAATTCATCCTCCATACAGTAATTCATCCCCCATATAGTAATTCATCCCCCATAGTAATTCATCCCCCATATAGTAATTCATCCCCCATATAGTAATTCATCCCCCATAGTAATTCATCCCCCATATAGTAATTCATCCCCCATAGTAATTCATCCCCCATAGTAATTCATCCCCCATATAGTAATTCATCCCCCATATAGTAATTCATCCCCCATAGTAATTCATCCCCCATATAGTAATTCATCCCCCATACAGTAATTCATCCCCCATATAGTAATTCATCCCCCATAGTAATTCATCCCCCATATAGTAATTCATCCCCCATATTGTGTCAATTCACTTACCTTTGCTCCGCGCGTTCCTCTCGCCGTGTTCCCGCGCCGTTCCGGTCTTCAGGGCGGACTGTGAGAGGAGAGGAGTTCGTCACGCTGCCCCGCCTACATCCTGACAGCCAATGTTTGCCACGCTCCGCGGGCCGGATTAAAAGGTCCGCCGGGCCGTTGTTTGCCCATTGCTGGGCTAGCTGCAGAGTCCTGACTTTTGGGGCGGCCGCCCGAGAGGAGGGAGGGGAGCGGGCGCCCGGCACACAGAAGAGCCGCATTAAAATGTGTAAATAGCCGCGGCTTGCCGACCACTGAGCTACGGCAACCCTATTGCCTGTCACCTGGTGGGCAGTGTGCTCCGGAGCCGCAGCAAAGGTGAAAAAGAGCCGCATGCGGCTCTGGAGCCGCGGGTTGCCGACACCCGACCTAGGGGAAGGTATGAAGGTAACAAATCACCAGTGACAGTGTAATATAGCTGAAAGATGTGAGCAATGCTGGGACCTTGTGTCAGATTCCCCAACCACAGTAAAGCATATTTATGACAATTTCACAGATTTTGTTGCCTTCGTAAAAGAGTTAAAGGTAAAAACTAGGTTGTAGTGTAGCATGGCATGTTTTACCATCAGCCAGACTCCAATCTTAGCTCTTCTTGCTATATTTATTTGACTGCCATCAAAGTGGCTGCATTTAACATGTCTCCACCCAACCCAGCTTCCACAGCCCATCTGCGCTCTCCATCAATATATATATAAAGGTTTCCAGCCACACCTCTTAGCTTTTCTTGCTGTATTTACTTGACTGTCAGCAAAGTGACTGTATACAACATGCCTCCACCTGAAAGCCACCTTTCCTTGATGCATTTCACCACTCCTAGCTTCCTCACAATGATAGGATGAAAGGATTTGTAGTTCCATAGTCTAGTTCAATGTGGCAGAAATCCAGCCCACGGTATCAGAGTTATTGGCCCTCAGAATTAATCTTAGCACAGGAATCATTTTGATGGAAAATGGGAAGCTCTAGATTTACAACTGCACCATCTTTTTGTAGAACTTCTAGATCAAGCTCCTCCCCATTTAATGAAAATAGTTAAGAGGTGGGAAGTAGGAATGCTGAAATGTTTGCTCATGTCATTTTTGTAATTATATGAATATTTCCAAATGACTAAAGATTACAGTTATACAACATATTAATACACAGAGATAAGTCATAAGTTGATGAAACTAATCATAAGCTTCTTATGTATGCCTTCCTCAGAAGGTTTAATGTGCACCATTAACATCTTGCACTTATTAAATATATATAAAATAACTACATAACTGGTATTTTCAGATACATTTAAATATATTCTTGTGATTAAAGTAGCATGGCTGTGTGTATGAAAGGCAATTTCTAAGTCAGGGAGTGCCAGACTCAAAAGCGCAGCTTATCCATACTGTAGTCTGTCAAATCCCCTAATGGATGTAGAGCCCTCCAGTTAGCCATAGTTTTTTGACAGGTCTGTGAATTCTGGATAGTGCTGAAGAGACTTGTTTAGATTTCTGCTAAAAATCTTATTGGCACCATTATTATTACAGGTACTTATATAGCGCTGTCAATTTATGCAGCACCTTACATATATATTGTACATTCACATCAGTCTCTAACCCTTAAGTGGCGTACAAACTAAGGTCCCTAACTTACATTCATGCATGCACATACTAGGACCAATTTAGGTAGGATCCAATTAACCTACCAGCAAGTCTTTTTGGAGGAAACCAGAGTACCCAGAGGAAACCCACGCAGGCACAGGGAGAACATGCAAACTCCAGGCAGGTGGTGCCATGGTTGGTATTCAAACTAATGACCCTACTACTGCCAGGTGGAAGTGCTAGCCATTTAGCCATTTTGCATTATGAAACTTAACAAAAATATTTAAAAGCTTAATGGAAGGCCTCTACTGAAAAAGATGTGTGCTCATTTGATTGTGTCCTGTGTGGTAGGGAGTTCGTCAAAAAAGACTTTAAAAACATGTAATTGCTTGCAAATTTCAAAGCAAAAAGTTTGCCCTGTGTTATTTTATTAGTTTTGGGGTTCCTCAGTCTTCATTATCATAACAGAGGAGGTCCTTATTTAGATGCGCAAAGTACTGACTGTATGACACAGCATTTCTTTATGTCCGTCCAACAACAGGATCCTATCAAGCTACACCATGTGATAAACCGAGTTATTGGTGCAGACACAGACCAAAGAGATGGATCCAATGGACGCCATTTCAAGAAGTGGCGCTAGCAAGGCAAGCATTTAGGTGAGTGAAAGAAAACATTTATTCAGTATTTTTTTTTTTTTAAATCTGCTAAATGGGTGAGAAAAGGGTAGGAAAATAGATGGGAGGGAAAAGAACTTTGTTGAGAGATAAGATTAAAAAAAACTGCTTGCAAACAATATTTAACCAATCAAATTATCAGAAAATTAGTTTTCGTTTTACTTTAGACCCCACCTTAGGTTGCATCAGCATTATTTATAGCACACAGAGATAGCCAAAACATCAGTATCTACATGTTATCAAAAATTTGGGGCAAATGGTTATCATGCCAATATATTTGTTTTACATCTAAATTCAGAAGACAGATGTAAATGATCATACAACCTCTCACTTAAAATGTCGTGTTTGCTACTTGGTTTTACTTGTCAACACTCCAGTAACCACAAACAATGCCGGGACAGCAGATGTATTTTCTATTTAGAGTTATACAGTTTATCTCAACAACTGTCATTGTTACGGGAGAATAATAAATAAATATCCATGGAAATGTAAACTTCAAAAGGTACTTTCTGGCAAATTTGTCCATCTCCCGGTCCAAATCGTATGAGAAAAGTGAGATTTGACCAGTTTTGTTTTCATTTTAAGAGGAGATGCTGGCAACTTACTCAGTAGTAAAAATGTCAACTGGTCAGTACGATTTCTGGCCAGATATCACATGCAATAACTCATGTCAGTTCAGACTAATGGGCCAGAAAAATTAAGTAAACATCATAAATGTCTTTTGTTTAACTTTGAGTTGAGATATTTTGTTTCACTCCTGTCCGGAAAAAAACTGAACCATGTGTCCACTCATGTGCATCACTGATCTTTGTTGACTAATCTTCCTTCTTCCATTGGAAAAATATATGTATATCTTCTAAATATATGTGGGAATTGTATACTAATATACATGCTTCATGCAGATAGATAATAGATGTGCTTTCACAATTCCTGGCTTGTGCACTATCATGAGGTCATGGGTGATAATATTACCATTCTAATAAAGATGATGTAATACTGGGGTTCATGGGACATCAAGCATAATTCCCCAAGCACAAGAGTCTACTGGTTTGTCTGTGACTCACTCTATAAAAACAGCAATCGGTTAAATCTTCCATATGTATTGGAAGAATAGGATAGGGCTACCAGGTTGCTGTCAGGCACCCCAGGGCATAACTAACTCCACTGAATGTAGAGCATATCAAAACCCAAAAAACTAAATGTAATATATCACACTTACCAATCTTTAGATTAAGTAAGGAGATTTAAGCCCCCCTCCCTTATTTTCAATTAACAATACTTTGATTAACACACTTCCTGCCCATGGGTACCTATGCTCACTCCTCCACTGTATTTAAAAAGAAAATCATAGTTGCCACCTAGGCTGGTCTTCAAGTATGTCTGCCTTTGTTCATCTCCATTAAATGGGGGATGGGGAAATTAGTATTTTAAAGATGAAAGATAAGATGCTAAGATAAGATAAGATGCTTCCAGGCAAGCTATCAGGATGTTTCAAGGACACTGCATTTCTGACAAGATCAACATGTATTTTATGTACATACTGAAAAAGATCTTACCTTTAAAAAGTAAACTAATCTCTTAGATTGTAAGCTCCAAGGAGCAGGGCCCTCTTGTATTGAACTGTATTGTTGCTGTATCGTCTCCCGTTATATTGTAAAGTGCTGACTGTTGGCGCTATATAAATCCTGTATTATAATAATAATAATGCAGCCATCACATATAGGAGTGATGCATTACAGGTTTCTTCTTAGGTCTAGTTCTTTAAAAACAAAATATTTGCTAAGACCAATGACATAATTGTGTTTTTATTAACACACAAACCAGACAAAGTTAATTACATAATCTAATAAATATGTTAGCCAAAAAGGTAATAATCACATCACAACATTTGTGGTATAAAAATAGAGAAAGAAGCCAACATTCTTGAAATAGCTAGAGCTAGCTTTCTAAAAACTATGGATCTAACAAAGGTTACTGTTCTGCCTCAGCTATACGTGGTGGGGGTATAATTAGACAGACAGATAACTCTCCTCCCTTAACAACTCATTGATGCAGGCGCTAGGTCCTCTTTTCAACTTTTATTGCAGGGAAATTAGAGTAAAACTACAAATGAAAGAAATAACATTCAATCAGTATATACAATCTACAAAATATACAGTCCTGACACACTAGTCTAGCTAGAAAGGGTTTTTAAACATACCGGCGATGTTTCCGATAGGCTGACAACAGAACTGAAGCTGAATACGTGTGGAGTACTCTTGAGGAGATGTAAAGATGGCTGCTAGGAAATGTCTCTAAAACCTCATGGTGAAGCCCATTGGATTATGGGAAAACTACGGTGGCCTTTAAGCAACAAAATGTGTAACTACAGAAACTAATCTATTAAACTGTAATACAAAAGAGCCACTAGATGCTGAAGGCATGACAGGTACTGCAATTTTCGCTACACATAAGAAGATCTCATTTCAGGCATTTCAGGATAAAATAAAGGGGAACCACAATGATTGTGTCCAGTTTTTTTACTTTTATGTTTATTTTACTTTACCTTTTATGTTGGCTTTTTTAGCTTGTCAGTTTATATGTTTTTAGTCTTTTTTAGTATCTATTGAAAAAAAAATTTATTTTTTTTTACAAATAAGTATTTTTTACAGGGTTCACCCATGATGCTGATGTCACTGAGCATTTTGAGCTCTGTAAAAGAGTACACAGCAGTTGCCGTTTTCTTACACAGTTTCTCTTTCAAATTGAACATCTGTACAGGGCAGTATAGGGCACAGAGAGAAAGGAAAGTGGTTCGGTTAACATTCTCACTTAGGCAGCCCAAAGATTAGCCAATTTCTCTTTTGTTCAACCAGCTGGTTGAACAAAAAAAAAACTGAATTGATTCCCTTCTCCACACACTCGATGTGGATGGGGGAATCCTCCCCACTGAGCTATTGTATTCTGACAGTGGGAAGACTTATCAGCATTGCAGGCTTTAGCCTGCAGGGCTGATCGAAAGGGAACATATGAAAGGGCAATTGTACAGTATTCAATTGGTAGATTTATTTCTGTCCAACCTCCCTGCTCATGCATGAATCAAAATTTGTCCAGTCCCTGCTTAACCGGCTGAATTTCGATCCATGTATGGTTGACTTTATTCAGTTGTGCGTGTAAATTATAGCTTGAGCTATTATAAACAACAGGCTCTTTGCAACAAATATTTAAAATGGTTGTAAACCTAAAAAACACAAATCAATCTAATCCTACAGTTGAATAGATTTTATCTGTACTAAGCATTTGAGCTTAGTTTGGTATCTTGAAGCAATCCCCATTCTCCAGAGATCCCCCCTGCTCTTTTGAACAGAATAAATCTGACACAAGCAGAAAAATGGTGTCGCCACGCCCCTTTTCCTGTGAGTGACAGACTGCACTGAAGACAAGACCAGCACGAGCTTCCTTGTAATACACTGCAAAGGTGTGGGGGAGTGGGTGTTCTCTCCCTGCTGGTCTCTGCCTTCACAAGATTGAGAACTCAGCACCAGTGATTGTTCTTGAACCGAGCCTGGAGGGTGTGTATAACTGAGGGATTGTGTGACATCACATCTCCACCTACAATTCTCTGGTCTTAAGCCACAGACCAGCAGTTTTTGGAGGGCTGAGACAAGCTAAGGGAGCATTTTTCTGAAGTACACTCAAAGCTGTATGCACGTTTACATTAAAATGTATTCATTTATGGCAAAAAGTAAATTTTTCTCATATTTGCGTTTACAACCACTTTAAGATTACTCTGGTAAATAGTATTGGGCTTTATATTCTAGTTGAACATAAGTTCGACTCGAACATGGGCCGTTCGTGTGTTCGCTGAAAAAGGTAAGGGTGTACAGCAGGCTGTTTGCCTGCCTCGCCCCACAATGCACTGCGCCCTGACAGTGCATTGTGATTGGCCAAAGCAATGCACCTGACCACAGGGTAATCCCCGCCCTTGTGATGTCATCACAGTATTTAAGAACTGTCATCGTGGCACAGCTGTCAGATGGCAGGAGCCTGCGTCGAAATCAGAGTGTTTTTTTTTCTTTTTTCAGGTCGGCGGTGGTGGCGGGCATCATGATTGACGTTGGATCAACTTCAGAGGGACATTTTTATTTCTGTTTTTAATAAAGGACTTGTCAAAGACTGTCATTTTTTACTACATTTTATTTATGAATGAGTATGTCAGAGCCTGGGATTGAACCAGGCCTTCTGCAGTGGGAGTCAATGTTTCTTCTCACTGAGCCACCTGGAATGCTGGCCAGCTCCCTTGACAATTCTTTGGATGATCCTGCCTTGACCCTGTTTGTCTTGAACCTTGAACTCCTTGCTCCTCCCATGAACTTCCTATAAAAGCCATGTCCATACACTTCCTCCTTGCCAGATTATTGTGCTTTACCAGCCAATATCCCGCTTATTGTTCCTGCTGCCGTCTATACCTCCACTACCGACCTTTGGCTTGTTCCTGACCACAATTTTGTCTCATCCTCATCCACTACCATCTGTGACCGACCCTTGGCTTGTTTGACTCTGCTTCTGCTTATCCCTAATCTGTTTGATCCGCTATCGGTTACCGGCTTGCTCATTCCCTGGTGGGGTGATCCTGAGATCTGCGACCTGGTATTGACACACAGCCAAATCCATCTCCACCATTAGGAGCTCTGGTGAAGACCGGTTAATGCTTAGACCCCGCACCTCAGGTGAGCCTGCGTCATTTCCCAGGGTGACCTGCCTGTGTACCTATCCTGCTGGTTTAAGGTAAGCCTTATACTGCTATAGCAACTGGTCTCTGAACCTGACCCAGACCGTGACAGAGTAGTGGTACCATGTACCCCATACTCATTCACATGGGGGGTGGGATCTGGGGGCCCCCTTGTTAAAAGGTGCTTCCCGATTCCAATAAGCCCCCCATCCACAGACCTCCACAACCATCAGCCAGAGTTGTGGGGAAGAGGCCCTTGTCTCCATCAATATTGGGAGCCCCCCAAAGTATCCCCCATGTTGGGGGCATGTAGCCTGGTATGGTTCAGGAGGGGTGAGCGCTTACTTGTCTTCCCCTTTCCTGACCTGCCGGACTGCATGCTTGGATAAGGGTCTCGTATGGATTTTGGGTGGGACTCACACACCATTTAAAAAAAAAAAAGGGCATGTGGGTTCCCCTCAAAATCCATATCAGACCTGAAGAGATTGGTATGGGTGGGAGGGGGGACCCCATGCCTTTTTTTTTTCTTTTTCAAACATTTAATTGTTGGGCAATGCCGACAATGCTTTTGACATTCAGCTGTCAACGGGGAACCTTGCTGACAGCTGAAACATAAAGAATGTTTCACTACTAAAATACCACATGACTTACCAATATAACTCATGGTATTTTAGTAGCTGTGCTATATCTTACTACATAATCAAATGTGGTAAGATACCGCTCAGTAAATTGTCCCTGTTCAAAATTTCGGTAGGTTCAAATGTTCAACCACGTACCGAACAGGGGGGTGTTCGGCCCATCACTACTGGTAAACGTGATAAGAAGCTTAGAGCTACTTTGATTATCTGGGAATATAAATGTTGGATATTACTACAATATATCATAACATTTCATAGGATAAGGCTACGTTCACACTAGCCTTGTGTGCAGGCGGCAGAGAGGCGTTTGGGAAGCGTTTTTACCGCTTCCCAAACGCCTCTGCCAACTCTGCACATTACAGCACATGGTGCTGTTCTAACAGGAGCGTTTGCGTCGCGTCGCGTTGCGTCACGGCAAAACGGACGCCTCTGGTCGAGTCAGGAGGCTTTGAAGCCTCCTATTCTCGTCTATGGTGCCGCTCCGCAAACGCCCGGCCGGCGTTTGCGGTGCGGTTGCGACGCGGTTGCGGGGTGTTTGCGGAGCGGTAACACCACTCAAATGCATTATAGGCGTTTGTGGGGCGTTATTAACGCTCGGCAAACGCCTAGCAACCGCCGCTAAACGGCGCATGCGGCGTTTGCGGAGCGTTTGCCGAGCGTTAAAAACGCTCCGCAAACACCGGACCAACGCTTGCCAAATGCTATAGGGGCGTTTGGCAAGCGTTGGCAAAACAGCCTAGTGTGAACGAGCCCTAAGAAATAAAAAAACATACAGTAAAACATTGTAAATTTCCTTTGACAGATTGGGCCATCCATGTGCATCTTAGTTATATCCTAGGAAAAGGATGGGGCTATTTTCTTAGGTAGAAACCTACCATTACATATTATTTAGATTATGAACTCTACATATAAGAATTATTATAGTTGTCTCCCAACATATTATTTTTAAGATTTCTAATGCAAACGCTGTAGCATGGGATTTTGTTTCTGTATGTTTTGCAGCTTTCATTTCTATGTGGCAGCTGATCACTGACACATTGGTAAAATAAATCAAGTTTAGAATGACATTTGAAGTAAGACGATCTCATTAAAATTTTGTAACATAATGGCATAAAGTAAAAGAATGGTAAAAAAAAAAAAGAAACCAATATAGGAATCTGTTACCTTAACCATCATCATGGCAGATAACATCACCAAAAAGTAAATCGAGGTTTACCTAAAGTATCATTTTTCTTGAAGTGTTACTAAACCCAGGACCCTGCATTCATTTACTTATAAAGAACATTGTAGCATATTTATTCAAGGAGATATCTGAACCATGCTTTATAAATTGTGTTTTACCTTCCTCTGGGTTAGCTGATTGTTGAAGGTGACACTAAACTCCTGGTTAAAAAAAAAAAAAATAGTTTTTTTGATGCTGTGATCCAACTTACTGGGTGGCTATATTCTTTCTGCATCAACCCATTGTATGTTACAACAAGACATAAAGATGCAGTATGAAACAATTTCATGAAAAATAGATTGGAAGAAGTATTGGATGTGTATGGATTAGTTTTGGAGAATAACAATATTCTCTGGTATTAAAATGAAAAAACTCCCATAGTGTAATATTATAGTATTTCAGCAATCCATATAAATATCACACACAGATTATAATTTATGTACCGTAACTCTAAATCCTCTGATATTACTGCGGCTCACCAGATGTAAATTACCCACTTTCTAATCACTAAAATCATCCGCAGAAAAATGCACATAGGAGTACCATCACCTCAAATTACCCACTTCCAATAAATAAAGTAAAGTAATTAACCACTTTTTTTTTTCCAAAGTAGGTCCCAAACACATGCCTTAAATATCCACAAAGGATTCCCTCTGTCTTCCCATATGGAAGAAAAATATATTTTTCCCAAATATATTGGCAATTTTGGCTATATTCAATATATTTAAAAAAAAAAAAAAAAAAAAAAAAAAAATATATATATATATATATATATATATATATATATATATATATATATATATATGCATTTTTATTACATAATATATGAAAAATATTTTTAAAAATAAATTTTCAAATATACTGTATGTCTTTAAAAATACAAATCTACATTTTTGGAATGCATTTACAAATACATGTAAAAATATATGTTAAAATGACTTTTTTTATATGTTAGAAAAAATCTTAAAAATATATACTTTTTAAATATATTCTTCAAACTATTTTTCATATATTTTTTGTAATATATGAAAAATGCATTTCAACATACGGTGTGTGTATGTATATGTGTGTATATATATTAAATATGGCCAAAATTGTAGTATTTCAAATGTGTGTCAATATATTTGGGAAGAATATTTTTAAAATATATTTCAAAAATATCTTTCTTCCATGTGGGTTCCTCCGCTCCAAATCAGGTGCAAGGCAGAGACTTCAGTTTCAGGACAATTTCTCAGCTCAAAACAAGATCTAGCTCAGCTCAACAAAAATAAAATACTCCCATAGCATAAATACCATATGGCCAAAGTTATTTTATTATGTAAATACTGCTCACAGATGAATAAAATCCCTGTTCATTTAAAACAATTAAAAAAAAATTGGAACTTCCGGTGCACATACATGATGATATCACTTCCAATCAATGCATTTCATCATGAGACTTCTTCAGAATGTGAGGAAGAGATGAGGGACATGTAAATCAACCTATGGGAATCATGCTATTGACTTGATTAATATAACAAGCCCCTTTCATCTGGTGAGCTTTTGGAATATTGCATAAAAGTTTTTTAATTTATTGTGATTCTTTTAATAATAAATGTTATTTAACAATGTTATGAATACCATTTTAGGTTTTTGAAGACACTGCACAATGAAAATGTTTCTTTTCTAATTTTTTTTTTTTCTGAGTCAAGGACCCTGGAAGGTGACAAGAGATGGAACAAACAGCTGGTGTGAATAACCCTTTAAAAAGAGAGCACTCTATGACCTACTTTATTATTAGAGGTCAATATTTTCTGCTGAGCCTCTTTAAGACAAACACTGGGCACATGGTAGGTGAGAGTAGTGGTTAACAAGAGGATTGCATATCACAGATTTTTGGACTTACAGGAATGATTTTTTTTTCACAAGTATCTCAAAATCTTGAACGTTTTTTGATTTTCACGAGTGTATTTACCTTTATTGATTAATTTGCAGATTCTTACATATCAGTGGTCATCTGTTAATTTTTACATACCATGGGTTGTAGTTATTAGTTAGCACTGATATATGTACTGTAGATGTCATTTGTGACGCATAAATAAGAGAACATTTTCTACCAGACAAAGTTAATACTCAAAAATGGAAATAGCAATATTTTCTAAGAAAAGGTTCTCAAACAGATGGAGTTTGTTATCTTTCCACATTTCCTTCTCCAGACATTGTCTATGCCAAATTTATAAGATGCTACTTGAAAGAAACAGTTTAACCTTTAGTAGGATATATTTGGATCCCAGAATTACCCATCTTGCATTACAACTACAATGCAGGATCATAGCAAAAATCAGACTGCCACCATCAGAAAAGAAAAAAGATTTTACTGTATCCTATCACTTACTGATATTCGAAGATGCAAGTTTTGAGTTATTTCCCTTTGTAACTGAAAAAATGGGAGGACAATCATAGGTAATTTGCAAATAAAATTTGGTGCAATTGTTTTGATTTTAGCTTCAGCATGGTCAAGTATCACACAGAAAATGAAACAAAGTTTTTAGTGTCAAAAGCCTAATGTAACTAAACAAGTTACCTTTAGGCTACATTTATCCCTAAACATACATAACTTGTCCCAAGGCCAGGAATTCTGGACACAACATTTTGTTTATAACATATAAACTAGAGAACCATTTTTCTTTTTATTTGAAGAATAGCCCAGAGGCTCTAGCAAGGACTATATGTAGGGGAGAGTCAGAATTCTAATTACTTAATTGAGATGAGTCTGACCACAGAATCAGTAAAGACCAGGTTTTACATGTAGGATGATCCTGATTACAACATCCTAAGAGTGGAAACAATGCCCAAGCAGAGCTAGCAATGCAAGTTAGCCGGTCAGCAATCTATGATTTAAAATATTCAAAGAGCTCATGGTACACTGCAGACTCTGCTTTTCTTAATAACGGATTCTACACCCTAGTTCCCTT
The DNA here is from genome assembly GCF_062004578.1 of Staurois parvus. Lineage (NCBI taxonomy): Eukaryota > Metazoa > Chordata > Amphibia > Anura > Ranidae > Staurois > Staurois parvus. Next base: position 7,967,517 of record NW_028317961.1, on the reverse strand, counting down.
ATTTGTGTATAATCATGAAGGCCATATTTAAAGTGTTACTAAACCCAGGTCCCTGCATTCACTCTATCTGGTCTCACACAGTACACAGAACATGGAAGTGCAATTATTTTAGTAAATATAAACTGCTAAATACCTTTTCTCATCAGCAGTGAGAGCAGTCTTGTGACTTCTATCAGTGTTCAGCAGAGTGGTGGTTAAAGCTTGTAGGAGGAGTTTTCTTTCTGCTCTAGGAGGATGCAGAACCTTTGACCTCTGTCAGGACAGTGCTGATTAGCCCTGTGCTGATCACATGCACTCTACCTAGAAAAAAAAAACACTTTAGCAAACTGAGCATGTACAGAGTATCTCCACATGATATGTCTTATAAGGGGGACACTAGAAGATGGGGATGATCAGAGAAGTCAGGATCAAACAGCCTTTTTAAACAATGCAGTGGATTAACCCCTTAAATTCCACAGTGAGTATATCAAGCATGCTTTACTTCATATACAGACTGATTTTACTGTTGTGGGATTTGTAACACTTTAATACTTGGCCAAAACATGGTTTAATAAGCATAGGCGGGACTTGGTTGACAATTTTGTTTTTTTTTTTTTGGGCACAGGCCCTCCAGCATATTGTGCTTAGAACATGGGTGAGCACAAAAATGACCCTTTTTCTCTAAGGGTCGAGCTAGTGTATTATTAACAGTTTGGTTATATGTTACCTGGCATGATGCTATTTGTTCCTTGCCCGATTTCTGAAGTATTCAGAATATTTCTCTGTGAATGTGCCTTTATTTGCATATACAGAATATTTTTCCGTGAATGTACATTTATTTGCATATACTCAATAAAAACTAGTCAAAAAAAAGAGCTCATGGTAATAAGATTCCAACTCACAGTCAGGAATCCTTGTCAACTAGTGGTAAAAACGCCATAGGGTGAATGCCTTACGCTTCCCATGTGAAGCCATCAAGTCCACCAGTATTCACTCCGTCTCAGTATTGGAGCCAAGTGAGAGCAGTTGAAGCGTAAGGATAACGTAAGACATTCACCCTATGGTGTTTTTACCACTGCTTGACACAGATCTCTGACTGTGAGCTGGAGCTCTTTGAATGTTTTAAATCATGGATAGCTGACCGGTTAACTTGCAGCGAAAGAACCTCCGGACAAGTCTAGGTGCATGGACATTATGGGCAGGTTCCCAAGAATTATCCTCAGGGCCATAGCCCTTCCATTTGATTAGGAATTGGGTCTGGCCCCCCCTCCTTCGGCACTTCAAGATTGATTCCACCTCAAATTCCTCTTCCCCTTCTACCGATATGGCCTGCGGAGGCCCAGATTCTCGTTCAGGGAAGGTATCCGGGACTACTGGCTTCAGCAGGGACACATGGAAGACTGGGTGGATCTTGAGTGTGTCAGGGAGGACAAGTTCGTAGGCCACCTCGTTGACCATTCGCTTAACGCAAAAGGGTCCTATAAATTTAGGGCCTAATTTCTTTGAGGGGCAAAGCATCCTTAAGTTAGAAGTAGACGCACCACCAGATCTCCCCTTCGTCTCTTGTTGAATGCCCTCTTGTAGTCATCTTGGGCCCGAATTAGGGTTTCCTGTAGCTTCTTGTTGTTCGAGGAGAAGAACGTCAACGTATCCTGCGTTGCCGGAATTGGGCATTCAGGGACCAAGTCCGGGAGGAAGGTAGGGTGAAACCCACAATTGGAGAAGAACGGGGACTGCCCCGTTGCCGAATGGCACGCGTTATTGTACGCGAATTCCGCCAAGGGTAGAAGTGGTATCCAGTCATCCTGGGCAAAAGATGTATAGCAGCGCAGGTACTGCTCCAGAGTCTGGTTGGTTCTCTCGGTCTGTCCGTTGGACTGAGGGTGAAATGCAGAAGAGAGGGACAGTTGGATGTTCAGAGCTTTACACAGAGCCCTCCAAAATCTTGAGGTAAACTGAACCCCTCGGTCAGAGACGATGTCTTCAGGGACCCCGTGCAGTCTTACAATCTCTCGAATGAATACTCGCGCAGTTTCGGCTGCCGACGGAGTCTTCCTTAATGGTATAAAGTGGGCCATCTTAGATAAACGGTCCACGGCCACAAGAATTGCTGTGTGGTCCCGTGAAGGTGGGAGCTCGACTATGAAATCCATCGAAATTTTCTGCCAAGGCCGTTCGGGAATTGGTAAAGGCCGCAGAAGACCCCAAGCCTTGCACCTTGATGGTTTGTTCCTCTGGCAGGTGATGCAGGAGTTGACGTAGTGTTTGCAGTCTTTTGCCATGTCCGGCCACCAGAAGGAGCGTCGGAGGAGCTCTAAGGTCTTGGCCGACCCAAAGTGCCCTGCCATCGGGTGGTCATGGCAATGGCCCAAGACCAGAGTTCGGATTCCCTCTGGCACCACAATCCGATCTTCCTTCCACAGGAGTCCCCCCTTGTTCTGGAGGGGCACCCCGGCTGGGATGGATAAGGCCGTGGACGCCTCCATTATCTTGGAACGAAGGTCCGTCTGGAGCGCCAAGAAGTTTCCTGAAGACAGGATAGTGTTGGGCGCTGGGGCCTCCTTGGCGTCCTCGTACATGCGTGACAACGCGTCTGGCTTCGTATTCTTTGATCCCGGCCTGTATGTAATGTGGAAATTGAATCTTGAGAAGAACAGTGCCCATCTCGCCTGTCGTGGGCGTAAGCGTTTGGCGGTCCTCAGGTACTACAGATTCTTATGATCCGTAAATATTAAGATGGGGTGTGAGGCACCTTCCAGCAGGTACCTCCATTCCTCTAACGCTGTCTTAATCGCCAGAAGTTCACGATCGCCGATATCGTAGTTCCTTTCCGCCGGGGTGAGTTTCCGTGAGAAGAATGCCACAGGGTGGAGCAATTCCCTGGTGCCCTTTCTCTGGGACAGGATGGAAACTACCGCATTCTCTGACGCATCTACCTCCAAGATGTAGGGTAAGGCGGCATCGGGGTGACCCAGGATGGGTGCCGAAGTGAATAGTTTCTTCAAAGCTTCAAAAGCTTCCTGCGCCTCTGGCGTCCACCTGAATCGAGTTCCAAGCTTGGTTAGCTGAGTAATGGGGGAGACCAGACCCGAGAAGTTCTTGATGAACTTGCGGTAAAAGTTTGCGAACCCGACAAACCGTTGGACGCCCTTCCTGTCTGTGGGTTCAGGCCAATCCAGTATTGCAGAGACTTTCTGAGGGTCCATCGCGACCCCCGCGGTGGAGATAATCAGACCCAGAAAAGTAATACTAGACTGTTCAAAGCAACATTTGTCAGCTTTGGCGTATAAGCCATGCTGCCGCAACCGCCCTAATACCTTTGCTACGTGAACCCTGTGCTCCCCCAGAGAAGGTGAAAAAATCAAAATATCGTCTAAGTAGACTATAACAAAGACATCCAGGAAATCCCTAAAAATGTCGTTCACAAAGTGTTGGAAGGTGGCGGGTGCATTGCACAGACCGAACGGCATGACCAGATACTCGAAGTGGCCGAAGCGGGTGCGGAATGCCGTTTTCCACTCGTCCCCCTCCCTTATGCGAACCAGGTTGTACGCTCCCCTTAAGTCCAGTTTTGTGAACACCACTGCCGCCTTTAATCTCTGGAATAATTCTGGTACCAACGGCAGGGGGTAACGGTTTTTGATTGTAACTCTATTCAATTCCCGGTAATCAATACACGGTCTCAAGGTCTTGTCTTTTTTTTCTACAAAGAAAATCCCTGCCCCTGCTGGAGAGGTAGAGGGGCGGATGAATCCCTTCTGCAGGGTGTCCTCAATGTATTTCCTAAGGGCCCCCAATTCGAGCTCCTAAAGGGGGAAGATCCGCCCGAAAGGGATCTCTGAGCCAGGTAACAGGTCAATGGGACAGTCACACGGGCGGTGGGGGGGTAGAGTATCTGCTCCCCGTTTACTGAATACATCAAGGAATTCATGGTAGGCTGCCGGAATGACCTGCCTTAAGTCGGCATCCCCCTCTGAGCACACAAGGACCTGGGGAACCCCCGGGCCCGAAGTGCGGCAGTGTTCCCGACAGTATGAGGAAGGGAACGAGACTACCCTGGTTTCCCCGTTAATCTGGGGGTTATGAGCCCGTAACCACGGAAGCCCCAGAATGACTGGAAAAAGGGGTGATGCAATGGCATCTAAGCGGAGGAGTTCCTGGTGTTGGCTGGCAATGGTGGTAGAAATGGAAGGGGTCTCCTGGTTAACCACCCCTGATCTTATCCGGGACCCATCGGCCAGAAATATGTTGAACCCCTTTTCTTTTGGTTGGAGGGGAATACCCTGCTGGTGAGCAAAATTAATATCTACAAAACAGCTGCATGCCCCCGAGTCAATAATGGCTGTCACTTCCACGGTCCTTTCTGGCAGCTGAAAGGAGAGGGGTACAACTAAGTATTGGGAAGAATGAACATCGCCAACAGATAAGGAAGAAGAGGTGCACTTACTCAGTTTCTGCGGGCAGGATCGTACCATGTGACCAGCTTCACCACAGTAGAGGCATAGGTTCTGGGAGCGTCTGCGCTGGCGTTCCTCTGGAGATAGCTTAGGTCGCGCCAGGCCTAGCTGCATGGGTTCAGGAGCATCCTCCGGTGGTGGGTTCAGGAACTGTGGCCTAGTGGATTGGCTGTGACCCTGGAAAGACCCCCAGGAACCTCCTCGACCCTGACCGGACCTCTCCAACCTGCGTTCCCGCAGTCTTCGGTCAATCTTGATGGTTAGTGCAATTAAGTCTTCAAGCGCCTCAGGCATTTCTACCCGGGCGAGCTCGTCTTTCAGGGCCTCTGACAGGCCCATGCGGAACTGGTGCACAAGGGCAAACTCGTTCCAGCGTGTGTCCCCCATCCAACGCCTAAAGTCAGAGGCATACTCCTCCGCCGCCCGTCGGCCCTGCCGGAGTGTGTAAATGGTAGCTTCGGCCGAAGCTGCCCGCTGTGGGTCATCATATAAGATGGCCATTGCGTCAAACAAAATGTTAACTGAGCCTAGGTGGGGGTCATTGTTCCCTCTCAGTCGGTGGGCCCAGTCTTGGGGTTCACCCTGCAGGAGGGAGATGACAAACCCCACCTTTACCGATTCCGTCAAAAAAGTACGAGGTTGCAACTCAAAATAGAGAAGGCAGGATTCACGGAACGACCTGAAGCGTGTGCGGTCCCCGTGAAAACGCTCCGGTAGGGGTACCCGGGGTTCGGTCATAGGAAGTGATGCGGGAACCCCTGAAGCAGGCCCAGGGGCCGCTATGGGCGGAGGTGCAGGGGTCGGGGCCTGTGGTGCAGGGGCAGATATCGTGCAGGCCTGGAACCGATTTTCAATCTGCAAACACCTGTCCTGTAATACGTTTACCGCTTGCGTCAAGGAGGCCAGGTGCCTACAAACTTCCTCCAGCGGGGAGGGTCCTCCTCGAGGCTCCGTCATGGCCTTCTGGTACTGTAAGGGACCGCCCGGCGGTACCACTAGCACTCCACTAAATAGGTGTTTCCAGAGCACGGAGTCTAAGTCCCAGGGGGCTTGTTCACCAGGGCCCCTGATGGTGGGGATGGACTTGGAGCCCCCCGAGACCAGGTCGTGGCTACTGGGCAAACCCTTTAGTGGTAGTGGTATTCGCCGAGGGCTCCTGCGGGGAAGAGCCTGATATGAGGAGGTCAGGAGACCCCACTGGGAGGGATGGACGGATGGATGGATGGATGGCTGAGCAGGTGCGGGGTCAGACAAGCCGGGTCGGTAACAGGGAGGACGGTATGGTACAAGGCAGCGGGCAGAGAATAGTCGGGTCACATGCCAGGTCAGCAACAGCAGGTCAGATCCAATAGGGGGCATTCAAGAGAGAGGTCAGGCAAAGCAAGGGTCAGGGCAGGAGAAATACAGCAAGGTCAAGCACAATCCGGGTCAGCAACTTACTATTCACAGGTTCGCAGATACAGGATACAGGTAAGACCAGAAGGCACTGAATGACAGCTCAGGGCCATTTAAATATCCCGCCCTGCGCTGCCATTGGTGCCCAGCGGGCGGCCGCGGCTTCTACTGCGCATGCGCGAACTCGAACGCCGCAGCCGGCCCGGACCTAATGCTCGAGTCCCAGCACAGGGCGGCACACTGCGCCTGCGCCGGGACCATCGCGGCGGGGACCGAGGGGATCCCTGACACTGACTCTCCCCTATCTAGTCCTTGCTAGCACCTCTGGGCTATTCACATTAATGTTGGCATGCTATATATCATTGTGGACAATTCTATTAATGAATATTATTGCTATAATGCCGACAGTTAGCTTAAACTAGGCTGGACTTCAGTTAGCTCAGGGAACTTACATGCATGATCGTCATGGCTTAATGGTTGTTTAACCCTGTGCATGACAGCTAAACTGATCACAGCTTAAATTTTCAGCAATGGACTCAGCTGTATTCAGCTGGTATTGATTCTTGCCCACTAGCTTTGCTCCTTAGCTCGCTCCTTCCGTCTCTACTAATTGCTTCCTAGCGCATTTGAGCCCTTCACATGCTCACTATTATGTTTGGTGGGGGGGCTTCTTCCACTGGTTAAGCCACCTCTAAGTCTGAATAGACAGACCAAAATAACATGGCTGGTTGTTACTATGAGAGCCATCACCTCCAGCCTTGTGCTTTGATACTTCCCCCTTATTGAATTTTCTTACTTGCTGCAAATTAGTTACGCTCTTTTTGAGATGGGGTGAAAGTTACAGAGCACAGGAACTCTTGGTGGTAGACATCTCATTTATGTCACTTTAAATCCTAGGATTGTTTTTTAGTTTATTGACAACATTGTAAACTTTTAATTGGTGATGGGTGGAGATTTATATTTATATTTTTGTAATGTGATGTATTTTTCACAACTGAATTTTCAACAAAAATTGTTTTAGTCGTACTACTTTGATTGTCTATGGGACCTCCTCTCTTTAGGGGTCTTTCCCTAAAACTTTTTTTGCCTTCTCATGCCTTTTTTGAGGTACGCTGATCCCCACCCTATTTGGTGAGTTGGTGGACTTGATTAAATATATTGCTCCTTTTTTATTGTGTTGGTGCTGGGTCAGCGACACCAGATTTTGTATACTTCCTCAGACAGTATGGGAGATTATAGTATAAACTGTATATGTGATATGAGGTGTGAAAATCAAAGGACCCCTAGGGGACTGCAAGGGATAATATAGGCATGGAACACGCTACCTCAGTACTATGGAGCCATCTCAATGCATTAACTCACTATGCAGAGTGTTATATGGTGGAGTGTCACCCCCAGGTGTAGTATAGTAGTATATTATAGTATAGTATAGTTGAACAGCACTCTCCTATTGAGTCATACTGGGTATTCAGTCAATCCACCAGTAGGTCACACACTATGCAGAGCTCAGTTCAATTATGGAAGGCTTGTGTTTCTAGTATCAACTCTCCCTCAGCTGTATCCTTAAACCTAGCCTTCAGCTTTATGCAGTCCTCTATCTATCCCTGAGCCTAACTCCAAAACAGATGCCTTCACATAATACCTAAATGTAACATTTTACAAACCTGTAAACCCAACCACTGTCCTTTTTTGCAACCTACAGTCTAAACCTAACCTTAAAGCTCAACCTTGCCTTAAAACCCTATATTTTAACCCAATTCTTACGACAAAATATGTACTTTCACATTAATGTAATATGCCAAATATATGCAGCTAAAAATCAGGCATGCAAAACTATCCTGCTGTAAATTATTGATCCACATATTTACATATTTCTAAAATTTAAAGAAAAAAGATCTGGAATACTTTGTTTAATAATATTATTGAAAGTATGAAGTCTGTGCTACTCTTATTCCACAAAGCAGCTATATATTTCTTTCACTACCTTTCAAAACATGGGGGACAAAGTACCTTGTCCCCCATGTTGATGAGGACAAGGGCCTCTTCCCCACAAGGAAAAAAGGGGGGGGGGTAGCCACCTAACCTGACACATAAATATCTCCGTCTCACTGATAATAAGTGTGGATTTATAAACCCAAAAGCTTAACGTAAAACATAGCAGTATGAAAAGTGCAATACTGCTCACACAAAGTGGTTATTAGAAAATCCAAGCGGAGTAATATAGTTAATTTTAGCAAACAAGTTTTATTCGATCACATGGATCATACTGAGGTTAGACAAAGGCATGGTAAACATATTTTTATAAAATCACTGAATTAAAACCGTTCGGCGTCTCCAGATCAACTAATATTCGGCAATCAGGAATCCACATAAGGTAATGAAGTTCCTAACTACTACATCAAAAGATTTCCATAGTTTCCATATAGTGTCTGCATGAGGGGAACATTCTTCAAAAATTGTATTAGTGACCATCACAATGAATAGAATGACCTCCTGAAAATGGAAAACCAAAAAAAGGGATCATAGTAGAGGGAACAAAAACATAGGATATATGCATTGAACCTATGCAATATTAAAACAACCCCATAACAGGTATATATGTTATTCCGTTACCTTCTCATAAACTTGACCATCATGAAAAGATGGATGTATGGCCTTCCTGGATAGCCACCCCAAATGGAAATGTCTCCACAATAGTAAGTGATTCTAAAAATATATAAATATAACATGAATAAGGCTACCAACAGACCTGAATTAATTTAAAGGGAAGGGTAAAAAATTTACCATACAAAAAGATCAAGGGGACTCCTCCTCTCTTGAAGTAAGATCAGGTCTGAATGAACCAGTGAATATGGGGGTGGGCAGCCAGGTAACTGGTATATAGAATCCAGACTGATTAATACAGTCTATGTATATATGAGTGTATAGACCCAAAACTGGGTTTCCAAAAATTTCTCAATAATGAGAAAGTAATGCGGTTCCTAAAAAGATGTATGAGACTGTAGAAGCATACCACAGCACATATAAAGCATGGTATATAGATATTCCTCCTGTGGGAGTTCAAAATATTCCCCCAAAGGTGGTAAATAGACACAAGATTTGTCAAAAATGTGGCGTTATATAACCCATTTGTGCTGATATCACTAACGCCTAAATTAGCCTAACGGCTATAGACTTGCCACCGGTGGAAGTAGGCTGTGACTCAGAATTGCCATGCGCGGGCTGCTTTGAATGATGTCCTCATCATAATTTGAGTGTCTCCTGCCTTTCCAATGTGGAGCTGAAGCAAACCGCTTCTTCCTTCCTCGTGGGCACCGCACCCTATGGAGACGCCGAGCATAATGTCATCACGTTGACGCGTTTCGTCCGCCAATCACCGCAGACTTCATCAGAACTGGGAGGGGACTACAGTTGTATTGCCTTATATAGTATCCTAATTACGTATGTTCTCATTTATGTCGCCCTCTTGCGTTTGAAAACCATCACTACATTTAAAATCACAAATCATACAGAATTAATGGTGACATTGAGGAGAGAGCCTTATTTTGAGGACAAAAAAACACACCATAAACAGGCAGATTCATGCCAAAGGAAACTTTCGGTTCGGATGGCAAAATGGATAAATTTTAAACCCTGTAATGGCTCTTTTATTCAGTTCAAGATAGACTTTTAAATTAGGTTCATTTTTCAGACCATATAAGTCTGATAAATCAGACATATATATTTTATCTAATTCACAGAAAAACCTTAAAATTGAGTTCTGTATTCAAACCATATAGAACTAACGTATCAAGAGTATATATCCAATATTTTTCTTTCTGGAGAAGAACTTTATCAAAGTCCCCTCGTCTAGCTGAGATATTCAAGAGGAAAATTCCTTTTACTTTTAGGCCCTCAATTTTACCACCATGAACATCCTTGAAATGTTGAGCAAGAGGATTTTCCCTCTCTTTATCATTTCCATACTTATTCTCATTTTTAATATCTCTCAGATGCTCACCTATCCTTGTTCTAAGGGTTCTTTTTGTTTTTCCCTATATACTTCTTTTTACATGGACATTCTATCATATAAATCACCTTATTGCTCGAACAATTAATAAAGTTCTTTATTTTAAAACTCTGGGATTCATCTGTATTAGAGAATTTGTTAGTCTTGTGTACATACGGACAAACTTGACAGTGGCCACAGGGAAACATCCCAGTAGTACGGGTTTGCTTTGTTAGCCAATTGGTTTGAGGTATTCTTTGAAACTCCGATTGTACCAAAATGTCATAAAAATTTTGAGCTCTTTTTGCTACCATATGTGGATTATCACCGACTATCTGTGCTATTCCAAAATTTTGAGTTAATAAATGCCAGTGTGTACGCAAGGCCTTTTTAACATCGTTCCATTGTTGTCCAAATTTGGTTATAAACCTTACCGGTTGGTTAAGATATTTATCACTTGCTTTAATTTTAGAGTTAAAGATTAGCTCATTTCTTGTTTTATAGGAAGCCCTCTGTTTCGCTCTTCTCAAAGTTCTATGTGAATACCCCCTTTCCCTAAATCTTTTATAAAGCTGAATAGATTCAGCTCTATACTGGGCCTCATTAGTACAGTTCTTTCTAATTCTCTGAAATTGACCAATGGGTATACCCTGTTTTAGGCTTTCGGGGTGATAGCTGGTAGCATGTAACAACGTATTTTAATTCAGTGATTTTATAAAAATATGTTTACCATGTCTTTGTCTAACCTCAGTATGATCCATGTGATCGAATAAAACTTGTTTGCTAAAATTAACTATATCACTCCGCTTGGATTTTCTAATAACCACTTTGTGTGAGCAGTATTGCACTTGTCATACTGCTATGTTTTACCTCTTCCCCACAACCCTGGCTCTATGGGTGAGGACTTATCGGAATCTGGAAGCCCTCTTTAACAAGGGGGCTCCCAGATCCCGGCCCTTGCCATGTGAATTAGTATAGGGTACATAGTACTCATTCACCAAAAAAAGTAAATAATTACAGGAGGCGGTTTTTGACACGTCCTTTATTGAAAAAATAAATAAATAATGTAGATGCTGTCATTTGGTGGGAGCCTTCTTCAGGATAAGATCTTTTTTTTCTCTTTTTCGTGTTGGTGCGTGGCATTCATCACGATTGACATTGGATCAACACCGGGGGACATTTAAAAAAAAATAATTAATAAACGACTTCTCAAAAATGTTATTGCGTGTTTATTATTTTTTAACACTTTTTTTGGTGAATACACATGGAGGAGGGCTGGGATCTGTGGGTTTCCAGATTCCGATAAGCCCCCTGCCCACAGACACTCACAACCATCGGCCAGAATTGTGGAAAAGAGGCCCTTATCCTCATCAACATGGGGACAGGATGCTTTGGGGGGAAGCCAACCACCTCAAAGAACCACCCATGTTGAGGTCATGTGGCCTGGTATGGCTCAGGAGGGGGGCGCTTGCTTGTCCCCCCCTTTCCTGGCCTGTCGGGCTGCATGCTCGAATAAGGGTCTGGTGTGGATTTTGGGGGGGAATTTTTAAAAAACATTTACATTCAGCTGAAAGCAGGGAACCCTGCTGACAGTTTATGACTCATCGGTTGTTAAGGATGCCGAGGCCGCCCTCTCCTTAACTACCATGACAAGTACTGGTTTTTAAGGTTGTGATGGCCACCTGCTCCTTAACAATACAGTATTTACTTCTGTAAATAAAAATGTCAGCTTATTATAGCGTTAAAATACCACATTTTTGCAACTAAAATATATTTTAGTAGCTTTTTTTTTTTTAGTGTATTTCAAAAAAACAAATTTTGAAAAACGGCGTGCGGTATCTTATTACATACTCGGATGCAGTAAGATACCGATTTGTGTTTACAGCCTGATGAGAGTAAAACAGTAAAGTCAATTTTCAAGACTAATAGGCAAGGAATTGTCAAACAAATGACAAGAGGGGGGCTGGATACTGCTCTGGGGGACAAAAAAATTCAAATTCTGTTTAGCAGGAAGCAGCGATTTTAGTATTGCTTAAAGTGAAACATTAAAAAATGCTAAATTCTAATAACATATCTGGTGGATGCTCTGACCCCACCTGTGCAATGGTGCATCTGTACGATGTATTCAGCCTACTACAGCAAAACTGACACTTGTGTGCTTTTTCTTTTAGCGGGTTGCTGAGGATCATGATTGACATGGAGCTACATTGCTGGCTGACAGATTGACAATGGATTCACATCATAGGCCTTTTTTTGCTTTTTTTAATTAAAAAGCTCCTCAAAAATTTTGTATGACACTATTTACAGAGTTACATAGTTGGTAAGGTTGCATAAAGACACTAGTCCATCCAGTTTCCAGAAAAACATCTAAAACTCTTTGGAACTTATCTCCTTGAAGACACCAACTGTGGAAGGGAATTCCACATGTTTACCACTCAAACAGTTAAGAACACAGTTTAAGATTGAACTGTTTCTTGTCCAACTTCATTGTGTGACCGTGTGTTTTTTTGAGACCTAAGATTTAAACATTTCCTTCCAATACTAGAGTCCCCATTTAAAGGTTTATATATCATTATCATTGTTGCTCCTCCAGGGAGAAAGTTTATTGTTTTTGGTCTTTCCCCAAAACAGGTCCTCCAGCCCCTTTATTAGCTTTGTTGCCCTTCTTTGTACTCTCGCCAGTTCAAGGACATCTTTCCTGAGGATTGGTGACTACACAAAATACTCAGGATGTAGTTGAACCAGAGTTTTGTAAAGTGGTAGAATCATAATTTTATCTCTTGAGTAAATACTCTTTTTTAAGGCTAAATGTCTGCTGGCCTTGCTTGCTGCAGCTTAGTATTGCTTGCTATTGCCAAGTTTGTAATTTACTAGGACCCCCAAATCCTTTTCCATACTCAATCCCCACAGAGGTTCTAACCTAGTGTGTAACTAGTTTTGTATACTCAGATTATGCTGAGATTGAACTCTTTATTCCAACCTCAATATCATTTATGAACGTACAGCGTACAACTCCAGACCATTCAGAAAATATGTAATTAATCACCACCCTCTGCACATGCTCCTACAACCAGTTTTCTATCCAGGTACATACCACGTCATCAATACCAAAAGACCTTAATTTGTAAATTAATAATTTGTGGTATACTGGATCAAATACTTTGGCGAAATCTAGATACACTACGTTCACAGGCCTTCCTCTATCCAAATTACAGCTTACCTCCTCATAGAATGTAAAAAGTTTGATCTGGTAAGAATCCATGTTGGTTACTACTTATAATACTATTTTAATCAGCAAATTATATTTGCTTTTCACCAATCTGCTGGTAGAATTTCAGTCATTAAGCTGTCCTTAAATATTAGGAACATGGTCTAGGTATAACATGTCTAAGTTCTTTGAGAACTCTAAGGTGTAAGCCATCTGATCCTGGTGATTTCTTCACATTAAGTTTTTCTAGTCTTTTTTTTTAACCATGGTCTCTGTCAGCCACAAGGGTACAATGCAGTATCATGTTGTTAGCATTACTGTCTTGTTTATAATACCCCTCCTTTTCATTCGTATAAACTGAAGACAAGAATGTATTTCATATAATTGCCTTCTCCCTGTTACTTGTGACCAACATCCCCGATCTTCTTTTATGGGGCCAATATGTTCTGACCTTGCCTAAAAAGCATTATTATATTAGTAAAAAAAATGTAGGCCTTTTTTTCTCTTCTGAGCAATGTGCCTTTCATATTCTATTTTAGCTGCCCTGATTGCACTCTAGAATTTCTTATTTCACTGTTTGCAGTTTTGGAATGCATATGATGATCCTTCAGCCTTATATTTATGAAAGGACTTTTTTTTTCTCATTAATATGCCTTTTTGTTTTTAGCCACCCTCCTCTTTTACGTTGTGTATATATATATATATTGCCCAATGGAATGCACTAAAACAAAAAGTAGCAGTAGTGAGCACTTCTCTATAGTAGCAGCTGGAGCACTCAGGTAACCACATAAAACCTCTGGTATAAAATAAACAGCAATATTGTGCAGCGCTAAATAGGTATAATTAAAGTCACAGTTAGATTCAATATGTAGTTAGTACAATGAAATAATGCCTGTAAACGTCTTTCTTTACGGTGCTCCCAGTAAGAGGACAAAAGAACAATTTATGCGCTTACCGGAAGCGCATAGATCATGCGCATTGATATATCCGACCAGGAGCATCAAGGTAACATGGCAAGCATCTGGGGCATCCATCTCCGAATGGGCAGCTCAGCAGTAACTGGGTGATGTATATTCCAGAGGCCTCCTTTAAGGATCAGCGGGGTCAGCCACCTGATTACAGGAATTCCCCTCCTCTGGATGATGAAGTACTTCTCAGGGTCTGCATACTTAAAGGCTTCATAAAGGAGCCACAAAGAAAGTACCCATAGCGTAATATTTCCAAACAGATAATCAATTTATTAAGTATCAAGTTAAAATAACATAGGTACACTGACCAGTAAAAGTGGCCACCGGACCAGCAAATGGCTCTGAAAGCTAAACGTCACAGTGTGTTGATTCCCTAGGCCTTCAGAGGAATATCAATGCACTGATGAATGTAATTATTTAATATGCCCTTAAAACACTCCTAACTCTCTTCATGTTCTTTGTTGCAAACATTTTATCCCATTTAGCATCATGTAGTTTGCAGCACAGCTAATTAAAGTTGGCTATTTTAAAATATTGTGCTCTTGTCCTACCCTTTTGTGTAAATTTCCTAAAATTTATGACAAATGTAATTACTCTGTGATCACTATTGTCTAAATTTCTCCATGATCACTCCTACCTTACTTCCACATCTGCAATCAGCTCTGTGCTGTTTGCAATTAGTGGGACCAGCAGAGCATTATCACCAATGGGCTTCCACTATTTGACTCAAGAAATTGTACTGCATTACATTCAATTAATTATGACCCTTCATTGAGTGAGCAGTTCCATCTGCCCAATCATATCAGGATAGTCGAAGTCTCCCATGATTATAACATTGCCCTGCTTCCCCGTCATCTCTAACTGTGAAAGTAAATGGGTCTCCTCCACAATGTTAGGGGGCCAGTAGCATAGACCTACCATTTATTTACTGTTTGCTTCATCCCTTTGAAAGTCCAGCCACAAAAACTTCACCTTCACACCAGCCTTGTTAGCAATGTCATCCCTCATACTCATTATCAAATTGCTCTTCTTGGTTTCTGATATTCCGACAAAGCCAAAATCCACCTAATATGTCAGAAGTTCCATTTCCTCCATTTTATTAACCAGTCATATAGCATTTGTGTACATGCCTTTCAATATTGTACATGTGTACATTTTATCCTTGCACACCTTTTGATTCTCGTTAGGTTCAACATGCCTGCTAGCCTTGGAAACTTTAGTTTCTCTATCACCTGGTTTGAGGCCCTCTTCTTCCCTGACTTTACTCTCATCTATACACTCTGACACTTGCTCACTGCATGGCATACCTTCCTTTAAGCCCTCCACCCACATCCTAGTTTAGAAGTTCCTCCAACTTTCTGGTCATCTTCTCCACCAACAGGGCAGTGCCCTCCCCATCTCTGCTATACAGCCAGTAACTGACTGCAGAGTCAGCCCAGTTCTCTATGAACCCAATACCCTCCTTCTTACACCAGGCCTCAGCCACTTATTTAGCTCTCTAGGCTCTTACTGCCTCTCTACTGTGACTCCTTTACAGACAGTGGGCACAATTCACTAAAGCTTATCGCATGAGTTAAGTTAGTCACATGACCACATATCGCATGCGATACTGAAAATGTCAATTCGCTATTGCTAGTATGCAGTATTTACCAAAAGCCCTTTGGTTCTGGTTTGGAATTTGAGGGGAACCCCCACACCATTTTTTCCCCCCAAAATGCATACCAGACCCTTATCCGAGCATGCAGCTCGACATGTCAGGAAAGGGGGGGGGCGAGCGAGCCCCCCTCCTGAACCATACTAGGCCACATGTCCTCAACATGGGGGGTGCTTTTGGGGCAGGGGGGCTCCCCCCTCAAAGCACCTTGCCCCCATGTTGATCGGGACAAGGGCCTATTCACCACAACCCTGGCCAGTGGTTGTGGGGTTATCGAAATATTTAGCAAGGGGTCTTCCAGATCCAGGCCCCCACATATGTGAATGAGTATGGGGTACATGGTACCACTACCCATTCACAAAAAAAACCCTGTAGTGTGAAAAAAGACAGGAGACAGGCGTTTGACAAGTCCTTTATTAAAAGAAGGAAAATAAAAGAATGTCCCCTGAAGTAGATCCAATGTCAATCGCAATGCCCGCTGCCACCGCCGACCCGAAAAAAGAAAATAAAAAGGCTCGACAGTTCTTTAAATATGTAAGGGGCAGGGCCACCCTGTGAGATCACCCATGTGTGACATCATCAACTGGGGCATTCTGGGTCAATGATGTCATATGGGGGTGGGGTCATATGCATAATATCACTGGGTGGCCCTGACAGTTACATATTTAAGAATTGTCAAGCTAGCGTAGAAGTCAGACGGCGGGAGCCAGCATCAGGAGCGGAGCCTTTTTTTTTTTTTGGGTCGGCAGCACCGTGATTGATGTTGGATCTACGGTAAGGGACATTCATCTACGGTAAGGGCCTGTCTCCTGTCTTTTTTCACACTAAAGTTTTTTTTTTTTGTGAATGGGTAGCAGTACCATGTACCCCATACTAATTCACATGGGGGAGGTGGGATTTGGGGGACCCCTTATTAAAGGGTGCTTCCAGGTTCTGATAAGTCCCCCACCCGCAGACCCCCACAACCACTGGCCAGGGTTGTGGGGAAGAGGCCCTTGTCCCCATCAACATGTGGGCAAGGTGCTTTGGGGAAGAACCCCCCTGCCTCAAATCACCCCCCCATGTTGAGGGCATGTGGCCTGGTATGGTTCAGGAGGGGGGGCGCTCACTTGTCCCCCCCCCTCTTTCCTGACCTGCCGGGCTGCATGCTCTGATAAGGGTCTGATATGGATTTTAGGGGGGACCCTCACATCATTTTTTTTTTTTTTTAATTTTGGCATGGGGGGTCCCTCAAAATCCATACCAGACCCAAAGGGCTTGGTATGGATTGAGGGGGATCCCACATAATTTTTTTAATTGCCGGAAATTTTTTCTTTTAGTGGGGAACCCCCCTGACAGCTGAAACATTAACACATGGTTTTCACTGCTAAAATACCACATGACTTGATAAAATAATTCATGCTGTATTTTAGTAGCATTTTTTTAGTGAATTCAAATGTTTTTTTTTTTTTTTTTTTTATGTTGTATGGTATCCTACCACATACTCAGATGCAGTAAGATACTGCTTAGTGAATTGTGCCCAGTATTTCTAAGAATTCTACCTTGGAGGTTCTTTTCTTTAATATAGCACCTGTCTCTGAAATAATTTTAAGGACAATCCATCTTCCTCTGACTTTGTCATTTGTACCAATATGTACCATGATAGCTGGGTCCTCTTCATGCCCACCCAACCTTCTGTCCATTAGATCCACAATGTGCCAGAGCTGATCATCTGGCAAACAACAAACTGGTGATCACAATCTTTGTGACAGGTTGCTCTATCAGTCCTCCTATTAACTGAGTTCCCAACTACCAGTATCTGTCATCCTTGTAACTTTGCTCCCATCCTTGCTGGAGTAGTTGGTCTACTGACTGATACTGGAGGTATCTGCTCTAGGAATGCCACTCCTGAGTTGATATTCCCAACATTATGCAACATAGCATGTTTGTTGGGATGTATCAACTCAGCACTAGCCTCTCTAACACTTTTCCCCTATTCTGCCTTCTAACTGTAAGTACCTACCCCTGGTGCCTAAACCTTCAGATCACCATCCTCCTCTATACTAGCCCCAGCCTGCACCTGCTGGGTAGGGTCCACAGTACTATACAGATTGTTGATGGTTCACAGTGTTGACAACTGTTAATCCAGGATCTGGACTTCCAAATAAGCGGGGGAGCTTCATGCTTGTTTTTTTTTTTCTATATTTATTCTCACTTAATATTGATACCAGGCCCGAAAGGGACCTGGGTGCACCTATGGTATTTTTTTTATTTGTATGAGGGCCTGCCTTAAAATTCATAACAGACCTAAAGGTTCTGTTATGATTTATGGGAGGAACCCCCACTGCATTTGTTTAAACAATCCTTGGCTTCTTTGTTTACATGGCTGGGAATTCCCAGCCAGTAAATGAATAGGGCTGGATGTCATCAAATTCCACTAAGGATGGCAGCAGGTACCCACCACTTAACAACAATTGACACTAAAAAAGAAGCTGTTATATGAAGTATTAGTATATGAAATAGCAAGAGAAAAACATGCTACTAAATATGATGTTTGACTGCTGTCGAACAGGCTGAAAGTCCGGGTTTCAAGCAAATGCCCAAACAGTTCTTCACCAACCTCTGGAGGAGCTCATTTCTAGAGCAGCCATAAATGTGAATGAGGCAGAGTGTCAGTAAATAAATAAAGTAGTATTTTGTAAAACAAAGTAGCAAATGAACCTAGCTGAACAGACAAAAAAAATGTATGGATATATCCAAGAATATGAATACAGGTAAAGCTTGATAATAAAGGAACTGCAGTAAACAATATATCAGAAATAAATAAAAAAAGAAGAAAAGAAGGCAAAAAATAAGTGGAAAAGTTAGCCAGAAAAAAAACTAGTAAAGAAAAAAGTGAAACAGGGAAACAAATATATATATATATCATAATAGCAAAGGAAAATCATCAAAGGAAAATATTATGTAGTAAAGAGGGAAAGAGAGCAAAATGTAGATCAAATAACACTAGAGGAAACCAAATGCATATGTAGTCACCTTCCTCCAAGCATAAGTTCAAATACATGTGTGTGTGCACAAATACTGTAGCTATTACAGAAAACATGTAAAGCTTAGTTGTTCACTCAATCTTTTTGGAGCTAAAGTTTGTATTGAATAGATCCACCTGGCTTTTTTTTTTTGCAGTAAAAGATGGAATCTGTCCCCACCATGAGTTAACAGGGAAATGTGGTCAATCAGCATACAAAGGAGACTCGGAAGTGAATATTTGAAATGTAGAAAGTGTCTTGGAACAGGTTGCACCAGAGACAAGAGCCCTACTAATTGCAGAGTTGTAATTTTGGAGTAGTTCACAGAGCATGGTTATCATTTTACCAAAGTAGTAAAGTCCACAAGGACAGCAAAGTATATAGATCATGTTTTCCATCCTATAGATGGATAATTGGGATGAGTTGGATGTATTGTCCAGTTCAAGGATATAAGAAAAAGGACCCTGTAGTAACGTGGCTGCAAGCAGTGTAGCTAGGGCTCCAATAACAACCCAATTTATGCTGTGCAAGCCACGTGCCTCTAGGGAGAGGCAATGAAAATTTCTGATTTTTTTTTTTCTCCAGACTGTACATATTAAGTTCCTGATGTCTCTACTGATATGTTTTATACCTCAAACAGGGGCGGACTGACAACTCATGGGGCCCCCGGGCAATAGGGGATCATGGGGCCCCTGTATCCTCGCCCACACTTAAACCACACCCAAAAAAGCCTATGAAAGGTACCAAGGGCATCTCATGGGGCCCCTACTGACCTTGGGCCCTCGGGCAGTGCCCGAGTTCCCAAATGGTCAGTCCGCCCCTGACCTAAAACCTTTCAACAATTTTGTTGACTCTGTACTCTGTCAAGGGACTTTTTCACCTAGGTGCATTATTATACATTTAGAAACATTGTACTGCAGTTTCCACTGCTTTGACTAATCTTCCAGCAATACCAAATCATGTTCCATGTTATAGACATCTCCAGGGAAATCAACCCTATTTGTAAAAGAAAAAAAGTGCAGCACTAAAAATACATAATTGTGATTTATAAAAAAAATTAAATGTGCAATAATTAACCATGTTATTTAGTGCAATATCATCATATCAAAGATGTTAAAACAATACGTTTTGTGCACAAAAGGCCTAAAGGAATATATATATATATATATATATATATATATATATATATAAAACGAAAGAAAAATAATAAATGAGAAGGATGTACCATAATACAAATTAAAAGATCTTTTAATTAAAACAAAACAAATATATGTCTTACCTGTGCAGTCGCAGGAACGTCATTGACAACAAATACAGGTATAATCCAAAAGAAACTAAAAAGGATAAAAAAAACTTTTTAACTTTTATTTAAAAAACAATTCACGTTCCGGTCCACATTATGGCCGAAAGGAACATTGGTTCTCAAATTATAAATCCAATGCATCTTAGATTTAAAAATAAACCTCCTGACATTACTACCCCTCCAATGTGGAGTATGTTTTTCAATTGCCATCAAGAGAGTACTGTCTGGATTTTTCTGGAGATACTTAGCATAATGTTTGGACAGGTTATGACCCTTAAAGCCACGCCTTATGTTCCCTATATGTTCTGCGAGACACACATGCAACATACACGTAGTGCATCCCACATACTCTATCTTGCATGGACATTGAATCATATTAATGGCATATTTAAAACAACATGTCACAAAAGAGTCAATTTTATAGGTACCTCCAGTCTGATACAACTGAAAAGAGGACAGATGTCTACCTTTAAAATAATTTGTCTGACAGACAATACACTTGTGACATGGGTAGAAACCCTTCATGGAATGAAAAAAGACATTTTTAGGTGGGTCTATAATATTAGGAGCAACCTTAAAGTGGTTCTAAAGGCTCAAGGTTTTTTTACCTTCATGTATTCTATGCATGAAGGTAAAAAACCTTTGTGCTGTAGCCCCTGTAATGCTCACTGTGACAATCGCGCATCAGACCCCTGACCTTCTCACCAAACTCGTGAGCGAAGGACTAGCCAATCTGAAACCGCAATGTCACGTGCGTAACAATGCCACGCCCAGCTGCACCCTGCACACCGATTTTCCAGCTCACTGGACCCCAAATCGATGTACCGGCAGCCTGGGAGCGATTGTTACTGGGTCAGGTTAATTACGCAATTAACCCTTCACACTGCAACTCGGCAATATCAGCAATAACACTATGATGGTTGAGATAATCATCTGTATACCACTGTCACCGCAGACAGGCTATACAGAGGGTTAAACAAACACAGTAGCACTCCTTTAAAGGGAAGGAATCGTAAGTTGCATTAATGAGCTATAGAAGCAGTTCAACACTTTCGAAAGAAAAATTTATTACTAAAAGGTCAAAAGGGTGCAATAAAAAGATTTACAGAAAAAAGATGTAATCAATATATATATAAATACACAGAGAACAATAGCACAGCAAAGAGGTAACAGAAAGGAGGTTAAAGGATTAAAGTACTTGCCAATCAGCCTTGGGTTAAGCAGATCAAGTTTCAGATCAAAAGGGCCATCTCACAAGTTGGTTCTGATGTTAAACGGGAGAATTCTTCAACTTCTACTTTTAGGCCTGACAGCCTATTTTGTAGTCACCCAGCAGGGGATGCCTCTGGAGCCAAGGACCAATGCCTCGTTTGGGGAGGGGTGTCTGGGTGGAGACCCAAAGTAGAACCAAAATCTCTCCTAGCTCATATTTTGGCTCATAACTTTTCCTAGGCACAAGTAACATTCCACCCGTGGGTAGATTAATATGCAGACGCATCTGAGGAACGATTAGATCTGAAATATGAAATACATACTTGAATGGTTCAAGAGATGTAATTTTCTGCTTTCCTATATATTCCAGCCAAGGAGAGTGACATATCAAACTGTTTGTCTTCTCGTGACCAATCTGAAGAAATGCCTGTTTTTTATGTAAGTCTCTCATATTCCAAGATATGAGACATAGGGGAAAAATGAATTTTAAAAGTGTTATCTAGTTTCTTACTCCTCTGGAATGTCTTTGAACTGAGGGGAAGGCTTGGGTTATCATTTTACAATCTGCCAGATTGCACAGGTTCTTTAGACAGAGAGGTTCCAGCTCCCTTGGGGGTTTTATAGTTTGGCCTCCTGTGATACTTCCAACACACACACCGACCAAATGTCACTGTGGTTCTCAGAGAGGGAGAGGGATGATCCAAGAGAGGGAGAAGGATCTACAAGATGGAGGGTTTGGAGCAAAATGGTTGAACTGTGTCCATCTCTGTGGGCATGATTGCTACACTCACCTAAGCCCCTTCTCGATCCAACAAGGTGCACTGGAGTCTCGGCTATCCTGGGACTCCCTCTCCTCATTGGCTTAGACAGAAGTGGCAAAATATGTCCTTTTGAAATTCAAAACCTTACATTTTTAATATGATTTTCAGTTCTTGTTTTAATATCAAACCAAAAACATTGGTGATCGCCTTCACCTTATCGTCATTTCTCCAAGCTGATATCAATACCTGTGCACAGTTTTTAAATATTTACAGTAGATATGTATACTTGAGAGTCAATGTAATTCAAGTACAAACAACATTGCCTGATCAATTTTAAACAATACCTCTTGGGTACCCACCCAAATAAACAAAGAGTCATCAATATGGTGCTTGTAGAGTACAGTAGACCCTTGTATCCAAGGAAAGGCAGGAGCAATGAGTACATATAAATATTTGCAAAGGAGAAAGAGCTACATTGAAGTCCCTGAGCTTTGGACAAATATTGATATTAAAAGGTTGATGGAAACTCACTTGGGCACTACATCCCCAATACAGCAAATACAGAAATTTTGCAAGGTTTAGACAAATGATTTATTTTTTATTGTTAAGTGTCAGTATGACACAGGACAGGTCAATTTGGAATTCAATTGGAGATGACTGGTGTCAGTTTGGAATTCAATTGGAATTCAATTTGAGATGGTGACATCTCCTCTAACTATGAGGAATAACAGTGTACAAGCTTTTGACATTCAAGGTGGCCAGATATGCATCTGACCAAATTGGGCCTAAATCACATAGTTAATGTATCACTGAAGTGGAGCAGAAAATTGAAGGTTCATTGTTACAATTGGTTATAAAAAATGGTTAATATCTGCCACGTATGGACTTTAAAGGAAAGATCATATTAAACTATTGATAACAACATCATCCCTTCAATCACAAAATACAAAAAAAAAAGAAGGCAATGTATAGCAAGATTTAATAAATAATTTCCCCAAGTCTACATAAGGAAGACCCCACCCTCTGTGCTGTCACTGTGTCCAGAGTGCAGGGCAGGCACACTGATGACATCATGCCACAAAATGAGGCTGAATCATTAACTGGCACCACTGTGCTCCCAACAGTTTTACTGAGGGAATGGCAGCCTATAGCATAGAATGTAACAATACTGACATGAACTCACAGCTTAATTCAGTTCAGGGGGCACAGTAGCATTCCGTTTCACATACACATCTCACATTTCAAGACAGTGCAGTCAAAATCTGCCCTTGAGGGCTCTAGTGGATTTTATGTTATAAAGGAAATGCAGGCGGTATGATGGTTATAGCATGATGCATGTCTACCAATAGGGAATGGAAAATTTGTAATACCAATGGCTTACATATGAACATAGATCCTATGCATAAATTCTCATTCAGTTTTATTAATTTAGTATGCCTCACAATGGCAAAACAATACCATTCCAATAGTTTTAAAGTCTACAAACTGTCTGTTTAAAGTACATCCCCATTTGGCAGTATACACATTTGATCATCATTGATGTACTGATAAAATCTGTATGATCCACATGCAACTTATCATTTATGGACAGTGATCTATGGAAAAATATTTCAGAAAGATTCCTAACAAATGTTGACACCTTTGTATTTGCCTTGGGAGCCCACCAATATTTCTAACATTTTTGTTACTTTTTTTATACTACGAAGTTCGTTATGCTGGTACTGGCATTTAGATTGTTTGATTTACAATTATCTACAAATAAACAATTGACATCTTTTGTAACCTGGCTGACAAAGCTAGCAATTTGGGTGTTCAAGGAGTGGGCCTGCAAAGGTAATACTGTTGATGGTGGACAAAAATTTTTAGCAATCAACTGACTCTTGTCAACAGAATTTATATTAATATCATTTATGTGACCCTCTCTATACTCATGTTGACTCAATTGTTTTCTGTCCTTTATATCTCCATGTACTGGCACCTCTTCCTTTCTCTCATGGAGATCAGTCTTTTATGGTACCAAATTTTTCAATATTAACTGAAGGGTAAAGCATCAAACCTAGCTTTTCACTAATGAGATGTTTGGATGATAAATTATTAACTTGAAGACTTCTTTCTTGTTCTTTTATTTTTTTTTTGTTTTAGGTAGCAAAAATCTGCAAAATATTTGCTACACATGCAAAAGGTATATTCTGGCATACTACGTTGTTACTAGACCACTGAATTCCCTTTGCTGCTCAACCTGTTGCAGCTCTACCAAGCTCATCTTTCAAGTTGTTAGAGAGACCAAGGCGAAACTGATGGCGGAGAGCAGACTCGTTCCAATGAGTGTCAGAATTCCATATACGGAACTCAGTGACATATTCCTCTATAGGCCTTTGGCCTTGCTGTAGCTTTCTAAGCATAGATTCTGAAGTCTGATGACGAAAGGGATCAGCATAAAGTTGTGACATCGCTGAGAAAAAAGAGTCCATAGAAGTCAGAGCCGGATCATGTTGCTCACGAAGGTGGTGTGCCCAGGATTGGGGTTTACTCTGAAGGAATGAAATTATGAATCCCACTTTGGTGCTTTGTGATGCAAAGGTTCTTGGTAGCAGAGAAAAATATAGCTCACAGGAGTTACGAAAGGTTCGAAGCTTCCTGCGGTCTCCCGTGAAATACTCAGGCATTGGCACCTGGGGTTCCGGTAGAGAAGTTCCATGAATCATGCTGAGCTCTGTCTGGGTAGTTATGTCTGAGTCTGCAGAGGGACCCATGGCTGTTGAGACATCTGACTTGGTTGGTAGTTGGTTTTCCATATGCTCAAGGTTTCTTTGCAAACTCTGCACCATGTAACACAAGGCAGAGGTTGATTGACAGATGTCCCCCATTTCAGAGGCCTCCTTTTCAGACTCCATCACTGGCTGACTGGTACTGTCACATACCTGATTGGAGACTGAAATGACGAGGTCGGCCTCACTTGAGTCAATAGCCCTGACCCCACTGGAAGTGGAACAGAGGGTGTCTAGGGACCAGGGGGACAAGAGCGCCAGCAGATGTTGTTTGCAGCTGTTGCAGCTGGAGACTTTGGAAGACTGATGAACCTCCGATTCAGGAACAGCAGTGATATGCAGAGCTGGTATGGTAGGTCGCCAGGTGTGCAACAGAGCAAGGCAGGAAGCTGGGATGGGAGACAGGAGCAATGTCATAGGAATAACCTGGGTCATCAACGGGCGGACAGCGAAGAACCAAATCATAAGCAAGCCAAAGTCAGGAGCAGAGCCGAAGTCAGGAACAAATCTCAAGCAGGAGAGTAATCAAGAGTCAGGTCAGGAACAAGCCGGGTCAGCAACAAGGAAATCACACAGGAACGAGCAGGAAAGGGCGAACATCTGAAGACCAGAACTCAGCACAGGCAGAGGCACCTTTTAAATAGTCCAGCTGGCGCCACGTGCATGTGCGTGTGCGCGATCGCGCATTTCTGTGCGCATGCGCACTTCTATTCACCAATCGTCTCACTGGGGTTCCCTTACAGTGATGTTAATGGGGGGTTGTGATGTGAAGGGGGGCTGAGGACATTAATGTAAACAGGGGACTGTGATGTAAAGGGGGATATTATATGAAGGGTAGGTTGAAGATGATGTACAGGGGAAACTGTGATGTAAAGGCAGACTGTGATTTGTTATAGTGCAAACATCAGATTCCAACCTCTGCCGGAAGAAAATTTTACTGACTGGACCTTTGTAAATTTTAATTCCCATTCAGGGATGCTAAACCAAAATAATAAAAAACAATAGAACTTAGCACCTATAAAATTACAGGGATATTATATGTAGCAGTTTTTGCTTTTGTTAATTAACAAAGCGTGATACTTTTTTTCTGGATGTAGAAGCAGCTCTCAGTAAATGTAATAAGATTTTTATTCCACCAGTTTCAGTCCACTTTTTCATTTGCATCTGACATAACTGATTAATAATGCAAGATATGAAATGCACAAAAGTAATGATCAGGGCAGACTGACCATTTGGAAACTCGGGCACTGCCTGAGGGCCGGGGTCAGTAGGGGGCCCCATGAGATGCCCCTGGTACCTTTTTCATAGGCTTTTTTGAGTTTGGGCAAGGACACGGGCCCCATGATCCCCTATTGCCCGGGGGCCCCATGAGTTGTCAGTCCGCCCCTGGTAATGACCCATGCTGTATTTAGAGAGCCTGTATCTACCCACATCTGTTCAAGATGATTGTGCATTGCAAATTAGACTACATCATGAAGATACTAGTTCCCTCTCAATTTTGAATTTCTCTTGATGATAAATAAAGTTAAATAGTAACAAAACATTGCATCCCAAAATGCATTCATAACAATAGATTACCTTGAGAACAAACAAAAGTTCTGTCCTAAACACAACAGCATCAAAGGAACCTTATCATGCCTATGAAATGAAAATAGCACACAATAAGTAAATAAAATTATCTACATATTTTAAGGGTTAATGGTAGTTATTTCAAAAGAACTCTCAGGTCAAATGTTACAATTTACCAGTTTAATTGGCTCTGTGACTTTAGCATAAACATGTACATCCTGGAGCATCTTTGGGTTTTTATTGGTCAAAGCTTTTAAACTTCCTGGTAGTGTTGAAGCTTGTCCACTCTTACCTATTCCCCAAAACATTCCTATTGGCCAATGAGACAACCCTTACAGGTTTTATGCTCTGAAAGATTGTTCTCATATTGTTGGTAGCACATAGGTTTTCTTAGCATAAAATTCACACATAACCCTGAATTCACAATTTGCCCCCTAAGAAAATATAGTGAAGGTATATATCTTAATATGCATTCATCTATTTTAATAATGCATACATTAAGTCAGCCACATTCTAAATACATATGCATTCCCAATTCAGGTAGTATAGTCCTTGCACTGGCTACCTGTCAGTTTTTGCATAGACTTTAAGATCCTCTTGCTCACCTATCGTGGCTTGGCACCCCATTATCTCGCTGAACTTTTATCAACTTACTCCCCCCCTTGTAAATTCCACTCCACAAATTCTGGTCTTCTGTGTGTGTCCCTTACTCTCCTACACTCAATGGGAGACAGAGCCTTTTCCTGCTATGCCTCAAAACTCAATTCACTTCCAAAGAACATCAGAGAGTCATCTTCTCTCAACTCATTCAAATCAAATCTAAAAACATTTTTCCTTAGACAAGCTTTCTTGTTATTGTTACTTTTTTCCTTTATTTTATCCCATGTACTGGTTGTGTTTTCTGTGTAAAGTGCTTTGGGAAGCTACCTTGAAAGGCACTATGTAAAATAAAGTTTTTTTCATTATTATTATATAAAACATTTAGATGATCTGCCCCTACTAGAGTCTTCCAGAAAAGTTTTCAAGAAGAGAATTCAAGACTAAGATCTCATGTGAAAATCATATTAGGCTTCAAACTAAGTTAAAATTAGTAAATGTACTGATTTTAACCTTGTTTTAGTATTACAGTATTTACATTTTAATGTATAGTATTTGTTCACTAGAGTTGGTCTTTAAACATGGTCATTCTGGTTAAATATTTATTTATATATTTTATTGAATATCATGAATTTTTAGATCAATCCAGTGGCACTTGTAAGCACCAACTGCAGACTACCAGGATACTACTCATATCCAATCAATTGTTGGTGGGCTATCAATCTAAAATCTTTCTGATGTCACTTGCAGCAAATTCACCCATGAGAAACATCTGGAAATCTATGTTCACATGGAGAAGTGCAGTCACAGGAGAAAGTTTCTTTAAACACAGTGACTGCTACTTCCTAAAAGACCCTAGCTACTCCATATGCTATCACTGGAGTTGAAAATAAATAGTTTGTGCCTCTGGGATATGACCTAAACAAAGCTTTTGTTATCTTGACAAAATAATATTTCCACATTAAAACGCAAAATGTTTATGTTTGTTTTTGGAGCAAACATTTTTTTGGGTTTGCTTTCATGTCGCCTAGATGCCAATAAGCTAAGAAAATCCACAGTAATTTGCAAAACACTGAGCTAGCTTTAGAATGGCTTATACAAATGGATACATGTATTAGTTTAAAAAAAACAACATACAAATTTTAGAGTGCAGTGTGAACATTAAAACTTTAAAAATATATAAATTACAGGAGCCATCTCAGAGTCATCAATTCACTACTTACAAGGGTTTTGGAAAAGGAAGACAGATAACAGCATCTCATGTCATTTATTTATGTGTGATCGCTGTACAGCTTTTTCACAGCACACTATGTACCATAGGCACATAGTTACATAGATAGTCAAGTTGAAAAAAGTCCATTTAGTTCAGCCAATAGATTTAATAAAAATGTGATACATAAATAGAATTTCTTCATATACAGTCAGGGGCGTCCCTGGGGCTGGTGTCACCTGGTGCGATAACACTTGTTGACACCCCCTCCGACGATCCCCGCAGAATGGATCGGATCTGCGGATTGAGCATAATGGATCAAACTCTGATCCCATATGCTCCCTAATCCGCAGATCCGATCCATCCTGCTTTTTGTCGGCATGCAACCTATACGGGGTGACACCAGA
This sequence comes from Staurois parvus, assembly GCF_062004578.1. Taxonomy (NCBI): domain Eukaryota; kingdom Metazoa; phylum Chordata; class Amphibia; order Anura; family Ranidae; genus Staurois; species Staurois parvus. The sequence continues at coordinate 7,939,036 of NW_028317961.1, read as the reverse complement.
CCCGCTCCACGACAAGGTAAGTTGTAAAGAAAGCTGACGATCCCCGCAGGATGGATCGGATCCATCCTGCGGGGATCGTTGGCTTGCTTTACAGCTTACTTTTTTGTGGAGTGGGTCCGGTGTCACCCTGTGCGGTAGGTGTCACCCTGTGCGGCGCGCACCCCCCGCACCTGCCTCCGGACGCCACTGCAGGGGTGTATTTACCACAAGGCAAACAAGGCATTTGCCTAGGGCAGCATATTTCAGGGGGGCAGCATTTCACTCCCAGAAGAAGGGAGGGAAGAAGGCACACACGCGTCATAGGGACCAGGTGGGATCTAAAGGAGGCTGCGGGCTGTTTGACAGTGTATGCAGAGCCCGACTCTCATTCCCAGGGATGTCCAGAGCTTTGCCTCTTATCAGTTTGGTTGCCCTTCTCTGCAATTTCTTCAGTACCCCAATATCCTTTTTAACTGAACTGCATGTTCTAGAGGAGGTCCTACCAATGTTTTGTACAGGGGCAAAATTATGTCTCTCCTTCTCTACCTCTTTTAATACAACAAAATATTTTGCTTGCTTTAGAAATTGAAGCTTATGATGGATCGAGTTAATAATAGCATGCAATCCTAACACCCAGATCCTTCTCCACTCTGCCTAGGATGTACCATGCATGTTTGTGGCTCCCAAGTGCGGACCGTTAAATTTATCAACATTAAACCTTATTTACCACATAGCTATCCAAACAGTGCATTAAGTTCTTCTTGAAGGTTGGAGACATCCTGTAAGAACATAGCTTGGTCTGATCTGCAAACACAAACATTAAACAGTAAGGATCCAAATATTCAGGGCTCAAAATTTCCACTCACCTACTCGCATTTGGTGAGTGGAAATAACGTGGGGGCAAATGTGTCCCAGGCACCACATCTAGGGTTGCCACCTGTATGGGAATTACCTGGGTTTCTGGTCACCCGAAATCTGTCCTCGGGATGCAGCCAGCCAGTGAGGGAATCGTAGTGTCAAAGTGATTCCTGTCGGCTGCACCTGCCTATCCTGTGTCCTCTCTGCCTTCTCCCCCTGCTAGCAACCAATGACGCCTTAGCTCGGCTGCTCTGCACATATGTGATTGTCTGTCCTAGAGCCAGTCTGCCTCCCAGCTCCACCCCTTAACTCTGGTTCCTACACAAGGCTGAGTGCTCTCTTGCCTGCAGCGGTTCAACCAGAATCCCTGCCGCTCCTGTCGGTAAGGCATTATTCAGAGGCATCCAATAGAAGTCATAGAGAATGTGGGTCACTGATATAAGGGGGGGGGGTCTCTCTCTAATGGTGGTCTCTAAGGCAGTGGGGGGACAGGGGCACTGACATAAGGGGACTGTGAGCTAATGGGAGTCTGTAAGGTGGGTTCTGATATAAGGTGACTCTGATATAATGGGTGCCTCTAATGGAGGATGCTGACTGCTGATATAATGGTTGCTGACCAACCATTAGATCAGCTGTCAGCACCCCCCATTATATCAGAGTGACCTTATATCAGCACCCACCTTACAGACACCATTAGATCAAAGTCTCTTTATATTGGCAACCCCCCCCTTGAGACCAGCGGGGTTTGCTTATATAAGGGGACTCTGATCTAATGGGGGTCTGTAAGGGGGTTGCTGATATCCACGCCTCAAAAACCTAAAAATGTTTTCAATTTTAAAAATCTGAGTACAAGGGGGAAGGGGGGTGGTTACAACTGATGTAAGGGGGCACTGTGATGGGGACATCTGATGCAAAGGGGGACACCTGATGTAAAGGGAGACTCTGATAGGGGCACCTGATGTAAAGGGGGACTCTGATGGGGACACCTGATGTAAAGGGAGACTCTGATGGGACATTTGATGGACATTTGATATAAAGGGGAGCTTGATGGGGACACTGATGTAAAGGGGGATGCTGATGAGACACCTGATGTAAAGGGGGACTCTGACTGAAACACCTGATGTAAAGTGGGACACCTGATAGAAAGGGGGACTCTGATGGGGACACCTGATGTAAAGGGGGATACCTGATGTAAAGGGGGCCTCTGATGGGGACACTTATCTTCCTTTTATGTCTACATTGCTTTATGTTACTATTGTTAAAGTTGTTGTTAATATTTATTTTTGTAACTTGGTTGGTTCTGCATTAAACATTTAACAGTGTCATTTCATGAGATAATTTACGAGGGTGTGTTTAGGGGTGTGGGCAGGGTAGAGGTTGGGTGGGGAAACTGGTGGCAAGTAACTCTTAAGGCCTGGCTAGTAGCTCAGGAGTTGAAATTTTGAGCCCTGCTTTATACTGCATAATTTTAAGTAATTCAGTTTAATAGAGACAATCGTTTTGCAGCAATATGCAGTCAAATGATACTATAAAAGTAGGCAAATTTAAAATAGGTAATAATGAATAGGTACCTTGAAGCAAATAACAATGAACCACTGGGTGCAGCATTATAGATTATATCAGTGCTTTCAGAGGGTGCGGCACAGGCTGTGGAAAGGAAGCCTGCCACCAATGCAGTCAGGCTGCACACAGCCACAGGAGCAGTATTTGGGAGGAAAATAGTAGTTCTACATGGGTTTAGATGAGACACTCCTGGGTGGGTGATAGATATCTTTATGTGGGTAGGGAAAAGTCAGTTTATGTTTGAGGCTAAACTTTCTGCCAACAATGGTTGAGGCCCTTTGACACTTGAGGTATTAATGCTAGTAATTGAGTCAGATCTGCATGCAATGAGCATAAAGTAGCAAGGTTGCCATTACTGAGATGGGGTAGAGATGTCTATCAGTGTCCACATATAGAAAAACACAGAGTAAAGGTTGGGCAAACTGCCTTCTCACTAATCCTAATTGAAAATAGGACTTCCGTGCAAGAAGGTGAGATGAGCATCAACAGTAGGACTGAGTGGTGCGTGCATAGTGGGTTGCAGTCACCTTGGTAGGGAGGCACCATAGATAGCGATCAGTGTGGATGTCTCCGTGCCTCCGGCTGCTGAGGACAGCAGTGTAGCTGGGTGTCTGGCACTGGGATGTGTGGTGTCACTGAAGCTCTGGTGATGGTGCAGATAGATTCATGAGTTTCTGCATAGGTGAGGCTGGATTGCTGTCTCTCTGCACAGTTGCTGGCAGAATAGTGGCACCTGATCGACCTCTCAGATGTCCCTGGGTCAAGAGAGCAAGCTCGCCAGTAACAGTCACATTTATAGACGCTCCCAAAATCCCCTGTTGTTCTAGATCCCAGGGAGTTGTAGTTCCAAAATGGCTTCAGGCTTCAGTAAATGTTAGTTGTGGATCTATAAATCCCAAAATTATTATTATACAGGATTTATATAGCGCCAACAGTTTGCTCAGCACTTTACAATATAAAGGTAGACAATACAGCAACAATACAGTTGAATACAAGAGGGCTAGGAGGGCCCTGCTCCTTGGAGCATACAATCTAAGAGGGAGGGGCTGGTAGGACAAAAGGTAATAACTGTGTGGGATGGACTGGTAGGAGGAATAGAAGATTCTGTTATTAGCTGAAGGCAGGATAGGCTTCCCTGAAGAGAGAGGTTTTCAGAGATCGCCTAAAAGCGTGCAGAGTAGGCGATAGTCTGATAGATTGGGGTAGAGAGTTCCAGAGGATGGGGGAGACTCTGGAGAAGTCCTGGAGACAAGCATGGGAGGAGGAGACAAGGGAGATAGAGAGCAGGAGGTCTTGGGAGGAGCCGAGAGTACGATGTGGGTGATATTTGGAGACAAGATTGGTGATGTAATTTGGGGCAGAGTTATAAATGGTTTTATATGTTATTGTTAATGTTTTGAATTCTCCAAAATCCTCCACTTCAAGACAAGAAGAGCGATCTCCCTCTAGAGACAGGTAATGATGCAATGACTTTGTACATGAGCATGTGGACGAAAACAGTCTATGGTTATTATTATTATTATTTTACAGGATTTACAGTGAAGAAAATAGGTATTTGATCCCCTGCTGATTTTGAATGTTTGCCCACTCACAAAGAAATGATCAGTCTAAAAATCAAATGGTAGGTGTATTGTAACACTGAGAGACAGAATAGCAACAAAAAATTCAAAAGAAATGCATGTCTAACAATTTATGCACTGATTTGCATGTTCATGAGGGAAATAGGTATTTGATCCCCTTCACAAAACATGACTTAGTACTTGGCGGCAAATCCCTTGCTGGCAATCACAGAGGTCAGATGTTTCCTGTAGTTGGCTACCAACTACTAAAACATCAAAACCAGCTCAAGGACTGGTTGCTGTTTCCTGGATGCAAGTCTGAATGAAAATATGTGTTGCCCGGCTGTGCAGGACTATAGGGGGACCCAAATCATCAGCAACTCCTAAGGGGGTAGTGCCAGAGGTGGACTGACCATTTGGAAACTCGGGCACTGCCCGAGGGCTCGGGGTCAGTGGGGGGCCCCATGAGATGCCCCTGGTACCTTTTGCATAGGCTTTTTTGAGTTTGGGCAAGGACACAGGGGCCCCATGGTCCCCTATTGCCCGGGAGCCCCATGAGTTGTCAGTCCGCCCCTGGGTAGTGCTACATGTGAGAGCTCCTATTGCAGCCTGTATGGCCATTGCCCCTAGAAAACAGCAGTCAATGAGCCAAAGAGCACTGCTGTAGAAGAAAAGTGTCAAGGAACTGGAAAGAAATCTGTACTGTGCTGTGTCGCTTTGTAACTGTGACTGCTGTTGTGTGTTAAAGAACCACGCCTAACGGAAAGTCTTTATGCTGGTCTACAGATGGTCTTTACCAAAGACTATGCTCTGTATGTGTCTGCTAACAATCGTATAATGCCCACCACCATTACCGTCCTGCTTGCCGTTGTCCAGAGCAATTGGAAAGGTCCATCAGTCTGCAAATGTCCATTTGCTGCTTAACAGGTGGCTCTTACAAGAGACCATGTATACTGCATGTCTGCTTATGACAGCAATGCCTACAAGTCTTAATGCTGCTCCATAGGTGGCTACAATAAAAGACAATGTTCTGCAAATACCTGCATCTTACAGTAAAGTGTGCTCTGTTCATACACCACTCCTCATTGCTTGTAGCAAGCAGGGAGGGTTGCGGCACTCAAGTGGACTACAAATGCCTGGTCACACATCCGTGGCTGAGGCCTGTGCTCTATTGACAGTTCTCAAGTCTGCTATAGTCAGCGTTTGCCACGTGTTTGTGCTTGTCATTGTCCAGAGCAACCAGAATGGCCTACAATCTAGTGGATTACAAATGCTCAGCTGCCCTGTATCAGTTGAGCCCAGTGACTCTCCCAAGTCATTGGGAGGCCAAAAGCTTTTTCTTTCTGAAGGTCAACCGGAGTAATATGCCAGAAATGCCAGGATAGTAGAAGCACCCCTCCCCCAACAAATGACCCTTTTTTGGAAAGCAGACATTCCAAGGTATGCTAAGGGGCATGGTGAGTACTTTGCAGATCTCATTTGTTGCCACAAGTTTTTGGAAAATGAAGAGAGAAAATTAAATTTTCTTCATTTTCAAAACCCTGTGACAAAAATAATAGCTGTTAAATACTCATCATGCCTCTTATCATATTCCTTGGGGTGTCTGCTTTCCAAAAAGGGGTCCTTTGGGGGGTAGTGTTTGTACTATCCTGGCATTTTAGGGCCTCTGAAACGTTGATAGTTAGTGAGGAAGTGATATTACTAAATATGCCCTTTGAAAGCCTGAAGGTGGTCATTGGGTTCTGGGGGGTCTGTATGTGGCTAGGCTGCCAAATAGTCTCTCACATGTAGTATCCCCATACTCAGGATAAGTAGCAGAATGTGTTTTGGGCAGTTACTCTACATATACCCATGGCATGCATGAGCCATATATAGTTTAAGTGACAAAAAAAGGGGGTCATTTGGAGGGAGGGGGTTGTACTGCCCCAGCATTTTAACACCTCAAGAAATGTGATAGGCAGTCAGAAAGTAAATGCTGCATAATTTCCAACAAATATATATATATATATATATATATATATATATATATATATATACCATAGATTGTAGATGCTATAACTTTCAAACAAACCAGTTAATAAACACGTATTGCGTTTTTTGTTTTTTTTTTTTTTTTTTTTTTTTAACCAATGGCATGTAGTAGAATATAATTTGTCCTAAATGTATGACTAACTTTGAGTTTATTGGATATTTTTATAGAACTGAAAGTAGAAAATATTGGGGTTTTTTAATTTTTGGTCTTTTTTCATTTACATCACAAAAAATAAAAAACTCATGTTGAGGGCATGTTGCCTGGTATGTTTCAAAAGGGGGTGCAATGGGTTCACTGAAGAGTCTGGTATGGAATTTGGAGGGGATCTCATATTGTTTCCCCTATCAAAGATAAGGGTCTGGTATGAACTTTGAAGAGTAACCCCACGAGTAACCCCAAGAAGAAAAAAGCATGAATACAAATTAAAATGGAAAAAGAAGTGGCACTATAAGTGGTTACAGGGTATTGTAGGGAAGTATAACGTGTTTTTTTTATACACTGCTCAAAAAAAATTAAAAGGAACACTTTTTAATCAGAGAATAGCATAAAGTCAGTTAAACTCCTGGGATATTGATCTGGTCTGTTAAGTTGCAGAAGGGGTTGTTAATCAGTATCAGCTGCATTGGTGTTAATGAAATTAACAACAGGTGCACTAGATGGGCAACAATGAGACGACCCCCAAAATAGGAATGGTTTCATAGGTGGAAGCCCCTGACAGTTTTCTCCCTACTAATCTTTTCTGACTGTTTTTCACTAGTTTTGCATTTGGTTAGGATCAGTGTCACTGCTGGTAGTATGAGGCGATACCTGGACCCTACAGAATTTTCACAGGAAGTCCAACTCCTTCAGGATGGCACACCAATGCGTGCCATTGCCAGAAGGTTTACTGGGTCTCCCAGCACAGTCTCAAGAGCATGGAGGAGATTCTAGGAGACAGGCAGTTACTCTAGGACAGCTAGACAGGGCCGTAGAAGGTCCTTAACCCTTCAGCAGGACCAGTATCTGCTCCTTTGTGCAAGGAGGAACAAGATGAGCACTGCCAGAGCCTTACAGAGTGACCTCCAGCAGGCCACTAGTGTGAATGTCTCTGACCAAACAATCAGAAACAGACTGCATGAGTGTAGCCTGAGGGTCCGACATCCTCTAGTGGACCCTCTGCTCACTGCCAGGCACCATAGAGCTCGATTGGCATTTGCCATTGAACACCAGAATTGGCAGGTCCACCACTGGCGCCTTGTGCTTTTCACAGATGAGAGCAGGTTCTCCCTGAGCACATGTGACAGACGTGAAAGGGTCTGGAGAAGCCATGGAGAATGTTTTGCCGCCTGTAACATCATTCAGCATGACCATTTTGGTGGTGGGTCAGTGATGGTCTGGGGAGGAATATCCATAGAGGGACGCACAGTTCTCTACAGGCTAGAAAATAGCACCCTCACTGCCATTAGGTATCGGGATGAAATCCTTGGACCCATTGTCAGACTGTCCAGGAGCTCAGTGATGCCCTGGTTCAGATCTGGGAGGAAATACCCCAGGACACCATTCGTCATCTCATTAGGAGCATGCCCCGACATTGTCAGGCATGTACACAAGCAGGTGGAGGCCATACGAACTACTGAGTACCATTTTGATTTGCTGCAATGAAATTTCAGCCAACTGGACTATCCTACTGCATCATTCTTTCACTTGACTTTGAATTCAGTCCTCTGTAGGTTGATAATTTTAATTTCCATCAAACAATGGGGTATCCTTACATTCCTAACACATTACCCAGTCCATATCAGCATAGGTATCCAGCATATTTTTCCCCATTGAGATCTGATGTGTTTTCAATGTGTTGAGCAGTATATATATATATATATATATATATATACATACACACACATACATACAAAGGACTGCTGGATGAGCAGCCTTGAAAATGGTTGTAAAGTCAAACTATTTTTTTTACCTTATTGCATTCCCTGCATTATGATACAAAATGCCCCACTAACTATTCCCTCCCCTCATTTCTAAACACTTACCTGGCTCCTCGTGTTGTTCCAGAACTGCTCTCCTCTCTCTCTGGTCTCACAGTAAGACTCTGTGTACAGCAGGAGGCAAATCCTGTAAGGAGGAAGTGGGTGGCATGGCAAATGGATACACACAGCCTGGCTAGGAAGTGAGGCCGCATGGCTGTCTCTTTAGCACCTGGCTTGATAAGGGGACACTTGGAGGAAGAAGGAGCAGACAGTGCCAGCGAGGGACCACCAAACAGGAGGGGACTGCTCTGTGCAATATTGCTGATATAACCTCTTTTTTTGTTTTAATAAAAGCCATTAATGCAGCCTTTCTCAAGCTTTTCAACACAGAGGAACCCTTAAAATATCTTTCCAGTCTCAGCGAACCCCTTCTACAAATTGCTATATCTACAAATAATGATACATTAATGTGACGGTCAATGGAAGGAATGCTCCTTACACTTGTGGTCATTGGGAAAAATTGCTCCCTTACAGATAAGTAAAGAATAGAATTACTCCCTTACAGTTAGTTTAAAAAAATCAGTGGTTTCAGCAGGACATTATCTGACAGGCATAAATTGCTCATTGCTCAAGGAAACCCTAGTAACCTTTGGGTTCCATGGAATTCTAGTTGAGAAACTCTGCTTTAACATTGCTTTAAAAGTGTGTGGGCTGGAACTTTGCCAAGTGATGATTTTTTTAGCTATGCGTTATGGGATGTTCAGTTGACCAAATTCAACTGAATGTTCCAAAAGATTGGATTGAATATCACATACTGCCCTTCCCAGACATTGCAGATCACAGAAAGCAGTGGAAAAGACTAGGTGTGGTCAGGTGCATGGTGACAAGCATGTGTGACACTGCTGATAGTTACCTCCCAAAATGCAAAATGTTCTCATCATATTGTAGTGAAAGCAGACCTGCATACGAATGGCAAATTCGCTCTAAATACAGGAACAGTGCAACATCATTGTCACACCATCTTAAGTTTGCCAACAGTTTGCTCAGCGCTTTACAATATAAAGGGAGACAATACAGCAATGATACAGTTCAATACAAGAGGGTTAGGTCCTGCTCCTTGGAGCTTACAATCTAAGAGGGAGGGTCTGATGGTACAAAAGGTAATAACTGTGGGGGATGGACTGGTAGGAGGAATAGAAGATTCCGTTATTAGCTGAGGGCAGGATAGGTTTCCATGAAGAGATAGGTTTTCAGAGATCGCCTAAAAGTGGGCAGAGTAGGCAATAGTCTGATTGGGGTAGAGCGTTCTAGAGGATGGGGGAGGCTCTGGAGCAGGGGCGGACTGACCATTTGGAAACTCGGGCACTGCCCGAGGGCCCGGGGTCAGTAGGGGGCCCCATGAGATGCCCCTGGTACATTTTTCATAGTTTTGTTTGAGTTTGGGCAAGGACACAGGGGCCCCATGATCCCTTATTGTCTGGGGGCCCCATGAGTTGTCAGTCCGCCCCTGCTCTGGAGAAGATCTGGAGATGAACATGGGAGGAGGAGATAAGAGAGTTAGAGAGCAGGAGGTCATGGGAGGAGCGGAGGGGACAGTTTGGGTGATATTTGGAGACAAGATTGGTGATGTAATTTGAGTTATAAATGGTTTTATATGTTATTGTTAATGTTTTGAAAATTATTCATTTGGCAATGGGAAGCCAGGGGAGGGATTGGCAGAGAGGGATGGCAGATATGGAACAAGTAGTAAGGCAGATGAGTCTGGCAGCAGCATTCATGATAGACTGAAGAGGGGTAGCCTGAATAAGGTAGGCCAATGAGGAGGGAGTTACACTAGTTAAGGCAAGAGATAACCAGGGAGTGAATAAGTTGCTTAGTAGTTTCCGAGGTTAAGAACGACGTATCTTGGAGATGTTGCGCAGGTGAAGTCTACAAGATTTAGACAGTGATTTGATTTGCGGCTGAAAGGACAAATAGGAGTCTAGGACTACACCTAGTACCCTGGCATCAGGGGAAGGACTGATGGTTGTATTGTTGATCGTGATGGAGAAGTCAGGGGAAGGGGCACGGGCTGGGGGGAATATTATGAGCTCAGTTTTAGAAAGATTGAGCTTGAGGAAGTGGAGTGACATGCATGCCGATATGTCACTCAGTAGCAGGAGCGGACTGACCATTTGGAAACTCGGGCACTGCCTGAGGGCCCGGGGTCAGTAAGGGGCCCCATGAGATGTCCCTGGTACCTTTTTCATAGGCTTTTTTGAGTTTGGGCAAGGACACAGGGGCTCCATGATCCCCTATTGCCCGGGGGCCCCATGAGTTGTCAGTCCGTCCCTGCTTAGTAGGTTATTATTATTAGGTGAACTCCACTGGCAGGCTTAGCAGGTATTTGTGGGACTTAAGCTGCCATACATAGATCAAATTTCAGCAGGAATCGGACGATTTTCAATCCATGTATAGGCATTGAGGTTGTACAGAAGTCGATCTACCGATTGACTTCTGTACAACCACCCTAATTTTCCTCGCTCAGTCAGCACTGCAGGCTATAGCCTTCAATGCTGATCAGTGTATTCTGAAAGCAGAGAAATCTCCCCGATGTCAGAATACAAAAACTCAGTGGGGAGGATTCAAGTCATTTTTTTTTCATTCAACGCGCTGGTTGAATGAATAAAACTGTATCATCTATGGGCTTCTTACGAAAAAACTGTAAACAATATTTTTTCTTTTTAGATTACCTGTTTATCACTGAGTGTGAAAGTGAAAGAAAATCCCCAATTTTGGGTTGTCTATAGAACAGGTAAAGAGGGGAAATCTTCCAATCTTGACACTAGTTCTGGTGACCCTGGAAACATTCCTCACTTTGGATGAATTTCTACTCACTTCTTGGTGTTGATATTGGACAGGAAGTGAAGATAAATCTCCCCAATAGGACACAGACTGCAAAAAAGAAACTGACAGAGATTATATACCTCCCTTACTCTACCCACAGTTTAAGTTCTATATAAAGATAAAAGATTTGTACAGGGATACAGCTATTGAATGTTTAAGTTTTTATTTCTATGTTGTGCACAGTTTTCTAAAAAAAATATTGTGTGAAGATTTATGTCAAATTAATATTAAATGTTCATAGTAATCTTCAACTACAGGTTATCAATTAAAGTGATATGTCATTCATCCTGAGAGCGTGTTCATCTCCCTGTGGCATTAGAAGCTTGTGGAATATTACAGTGTCTATGACCATTATAACTTCTTTCAATTGCCAGGAGCAGAGAGCCCTCTAGCGTTTGTAAAAGTAGTATAATTAAAAACATGTTACACATCAACACTCAATTAAACTGTTGTTTTATTTTTTTAGGAAACCCCTATAAACACATGATTTAAAATACTTAATGGGAAGTGCTAAAGCTTAATATGTCAAAATTAATTTCAAACAATCTACTTTTCAAATGGAACCATAAATTATACATCAGCCATTGCAACATGGAAATATTACAATATTTGATATTTAAAGTTGTCATTCTCTAAATGGTTCAATAAAAGCCTATTTTAATTGGTTAAAGTGTATGTAACCCCTATCAATAAACTTATTTGCTTTTGGCCAGTTAAATATACAATTAATGGTCTTTTGTTTTATCTAAATATACAGCAACCAGTATACACAGGGTTTTTGTTTGTCAGATAACAGGTGCAGGAACTAACCCTGGTGGTGAGGAGGCACATTGTGCATGCCACATCATAGGGTGGATGTGGCCTAATTGCACTAAGTATGGGCAGGTTTTAAAGGGGCATTGTTAACCTTTGTACCCAACTGTCCACAACTCACCTCTGTTTCCCATCCAAAGCTCACCTCTGCACTCCACCATCCAACTCTGCATATCTGATCTGCACCCCCATCCACAACTGTCCACAGATGACCTCTGCAACTCAGTCCCCAACTCACCTCTACACCCCCGTCTGCAACTTACTTCTGCAACCCCTTTCCACAACTCACTTCTACTGCCATCCCCCATCCCTTCTGCAGCTCACTTCTTCACTCCCTGTCCACAGCTTACTCTGCACACTTTCCCCTTCCATAGCTCACCTCTGCACTCCACCATCCAACTCTGCATTTCTGATCTGCACCCCCATCCACAACTGTCCACAGATGACCTCTGAACCTCAGTCCCCAACTCACCTCTACACCCCCCTGTCTGCAACTTACTTCTGCAACCCCTTTCCACAACTCACTTCTACTGCCATCCCCCCATCCCGTCTGCAGCTCACCTCTTCACTCCCTGTCCACAGCTTACTCTGCACACTTTCCCCTTCCATAGCTCACCTCTGCACACCCATCTACAACTCACTTCTGTAGTGCTGTCTGCAGCTCACCTCTGCACCCCTGTCCTCAGCTCACCTCTGCACCCTCCCACCCTGTCTGTAACTCACCTCCCTTGTTTGCCACTCATCTCCGCATCCCCCTGTCTACAGCTCACCTCTGCATCCTTCTTCCGCAGCCTATCTCTGCAACCCTTCCCCTTCCCCAAAAGCTAAGATCTGCGGCCCTCTTCCTCAGCTCTTTACCACAGCATCCCCCATCCATATCTCCCTTCTGCATCCCTTCTCTCACCCCCACAGCCCTCACCTTTGCACACTTTCCCCTGCTTCCACTGCCTTGCTTACTTCCCTAAAAAACACCTCTCTGCAACCTCCCAGCTCTAGTACTACCTACAGCTTGCATGCACACTCACTTGAGATTCTGTCTCCCTCCATTGTCAAGCAGTGGCAGTGAGATTATCAGGCAGGGGCATCGGCTTCAAGGCACCAGGTGGCAGCTCAGCATGCCATGGCTCTTCTCCCAGCCATAAACACACTGTTCATGGGCAGCTGTCCTTTCCTTGTTGCAGCCATAAGTGCAGCTCCAGGCAGGGCAGCTCCAACCCTATGTGGGAGCTGCTGGAAGAGATGCAGGCTTCTGTGTTTACAAGTGATAGTAGATAACAGTGACCATAGTGCTGGAGGTGGCGGAACAGAGTTCCACCATATTCCAGCTAAACAAAAGCCCTGAGTATATATATGTAGCGCTACTCCTGTAGGAGCCGCAAATATACTGTCCAGGTCTTCCCCAAAAGCTTTGCCCCGCAGGCAGGCACAAGGGCTCATTTATTCATTTCTTCAATGACCAGTCTAGGGGTGGTGTTTTTATTTTTGGAGAGGGAAGAGGGATTAGGTGGGATACTCCAAAAACAAGAACTATGTGCAACTTGAGGTATTCTTGAGGATAAGCTATAAAAAAAGTCTGTGCTTGCAAGAAACAGTGGACTTCAGCTTCAAGGCAGTAGTAGACATAGTACACCAGCCAGTGTCCCCTCTAACTAGACTCACAGCTGACTCCCTAGCGCTGAAGGGGTTTTAGCAGCATACTCAGCAGTTTCTAAGATCCTTTAGAAGTGTCTGTATTCACAAGGCTCAAGGACAGCTGGCTGTCTTCTTCTGTGATACCAGACCAGATCTTCAGTAGATGGCCCCTCAGTCAGCTCTATCAGAACCCAGGTCTCCATATTCAGGCCCTCAGGTCACCCATCTGAGGCCTAAGAATTGCAGCAGCATTGCCTGGGAGGGCAGCATGCCTCCTCCAGGCAGGCCCAATCCTATACAAGAAAAGACCCCAAGCTTATTGTGCTCACTGAATATATATTGTACAGTATCCTAGCATCACAGTGGCTAAATGGTTAGCACTTCCGCCTGGCAGTACTAGGGTCATTGTTTCAAATCCCAGCCACGGCACCACCCGTCTGGAGTTTGCATGTTCTCCCTGTGCCTGCATGGGTTTCTTCCGGATACTCCAGTTTCCTCCCACTCTCCAAAGACATGCTGGTAGGTTAATTGGATCCTGTCTAAATTAGCCCTAGTATGTGTATGTATGAATGTAAGTTAGGGACTTTAGATTGTACACCCCTTGAGGGCTAAGGACTGATGTGAATGTACAATATATATGTAAAGCACAGCATAAATTGACGGCTCTATATAAGTACTTGTAATAAAAAATATCATCAGAGTCTGCATCTCTAGAATAGGCAAGGGCTGTATCACTATTACATAGTTACATAGTTAGTCTGGCAGAAAAAGGACAAAAGTCCATCCAGTTCAATCATAAAGAAAAAAAAAATTATAATCCTACACCTACATTTGATCCAGAGGAAGGCAAAAAACCCAGCAAAGCATGATCCAATTTCCCCCTGCAGGGGAACAAATTCCTTCCTGATCCACTGAGAGGCAATCGGATATTCCCTGGATCAACTTTACCTATAAATGTTAGTATCCAGTTATATTCTGTGTATCTAAGAAAGAATCCAGGCCTTTTTTAAAGCAATCCAGGGAGTTGGCCAGAACCAACTCTTGAGGGAGTCTATTCCACATTTTTACAGCTCTTACTGTGAAGAAACCTTTCCGTGTTTGAAGATTACATTTCTTTTCCTCCAGATGTAAAGAATGCCTCCTTGTCCTCTGTGATGACCTCAAGGTGAATAACTCTACACCGAGTTTACTATATGAACCACTGATGTATTTATACATGTTGATCATATCCCCCCTTAATCTCCTCTTCTCAAGAGAGAATACATTCAGTATTCTTTCATTCAGTAATCTTTCCTCATAGCTTAGCTCCTCCATGCCTCTTATCAGTTTGGTTGCCCTTCTCTGTACTTTCTCCAGTTCCCCAATGTTCTTTTTGTGAATTGGTGCCCAAAACTGAACTGCATATTCCAGATGAGGTCTTATTAATGATTTGTACCGGGGTAATATGATATCTCTCTCTCTGGAGTCTATACCTCTTTTAATACAAGAGAGGATTTTGCTCACTTTAAAAACCGCAGCTTGGCATTGCATGCCATTATTAAGCTTGTGATCTACCAGAACTCCCAGATCCTTCTCCTCCATTGATTCCCCCAGTTGTACTCCCGCTAGAAATGCTGCCATCTGCATAGCTCCACACTTATGATCCAGAAGCTTCTCAAAAGGGCTCTGTACTATCAGCAGATGGATTGGGGACTGTGGGATAAGGGTAGGATCAAAGTAGACAGGATCAAACAGCCTTTTACACAATGCAGAGGATTAACCCCTTAGATTCCACAGTGAGTATAACAAGAATGCAAAAGCTTAATATGTCAAAATTAATTTCAAACAATCTACTGTTCGAATGGAACCATTAATTTTACATCAGACATTGCAACATGTAAATATTACAATACTGAATTTGATATTTAATGTTGTTATTCTCTAAATGGTTCAATAAAGCCTATTTTAATTGGTTAAAGTGTATGTAAACCCTAACAATAAACTTATCTTATTTGCTTTTGGCCTGTTAAATATGCAAGTAATCGTCTTTTGTTTTATATAAATATACAGTACACAGGGCTATTTTGTCAGAGAACAGGTGCAGGATCTAACCCCCCTCAATTTCACCCGGGGGGGGGGAGTGGTGCATTGTGCTTGCCACATCATAGAGTGGATGTGGCCTTATTGCACTAACTGTTCCTCATCCAAAGCTTACCTCTGCACTCCACCATCCAGCTCTGCACCTCTGATCTGCACCCCCATCCACAATTGTCCACAGATGACCTCTTCACCCCAGTCCCCAACTCACCTCTACACCCCCGTCTGCAACTTACTTTTGGACCGTCTACAACTCACTTGTGCTGCTTCGCTCCACCACCACCTCAAATTCACCTTTGCACCTCTGAGGCCTAAGAATGCAGCAGCATTGCCTGGGACTCCTCCCAGGGGACTGTGGGAAAAGGGGAGGGTCAGAGAAGACAGGATCAAACAGCCTTTTTAAAAAATGCAGAGGATTAACCCCAAAAAAGAATGCTTTACTGCGTTTACAGACTGATTTTACTGTTGTGGGTTTAGTAACACTTTAAGTATTAGGGTTTGGGTGTTGAGGGGAATAAGTGTTAAGGTCTGCTGTACAGTTAGGTTCAGGTCAGAGGTTAAGGACATTTAAGAGGAGTTCTGAAAGCCCTGTGGCAAGAACTACAACTAAAGTAGTAGCACTAAGATTAGCATGCCATGTTTCTTCCTATTCCTGTGCTCTTTTTGGCTTTTCTCCATTGCCCAAAGCTTGGATCCACAAGTTACCTGACCAATGTACACAACATTTTACGCACTATTGTAGGCAAGGAGATTCTTTAAGTAAATATGAAGTGTACAGTACAGATCCAATTAAATATGTATTATAAATGTTCCTATTGTCAAATGCAGACCTGTGGTTTGCCCATTCATGACAAAGCAATAGGCTTGCTTAACCACCTCACCCCCCCCCCGTATAAACTTAGCTTTTTTTCTGCTCCCCCGCTGTTGCATTTAGCCACCACATGCTGAAGGAAACAACCAATACCTCTAGATATGAAGGAGCATGTGACTCACTCCATGTGGCAGCACTGAACCAATTAGCATTGTCACAGGATAAGCAGCCAAGTGAAAGCCATTATTCCAGCAACCCATGGCTTACAGCTATCTTTCCTTTACTCCTGATGTGCAATCATAAGGAAGATACATTTATACTGCTGAGGAGTTCGGCATTAACGTTCATCTGTTGCATCGCCCTGCATAGCCAAAGCACAGGCTTACTTTAAATTCTCTGAAAATGTACACATATAAACTCCTCTTCTGAAATTGGTATCTTAGTTTTGGGCTTCAGAAAATGTTGTGACGGCTTTGGGCTCAGAAGTTTAGAAATTTCAGCACACATACTGTATTTTCAGTACCAACAACTATTAGCACAACTTTTTTCAGGAAACATCATTCCCCCTCTGCCATTCCCTCCACTGGCTTCCGATTGCCCAGCGCATTAAATTCAAACTACTAACATTGACATACAAAGCCATTCACAACGCTGCCCCAAACTACCTCACCGACCTGATACCCAAATAACACCCAACCCGCACTCTTCGCTCCTCACAAGACCTCCTACTCTCTAGTTCCCTGGTCTCCACCTCCCACGCCCGACTGCAGGAGTTCTCCAGGTCTTTCCTCATCCTCTGAAACTCTCTACCCCAATCCATCAGACTGTCACCTACCCTCCTCGCCTTCAGGAGCACCCTGAAAACCTATCTCTTCAGGGAAGCCTACCCCACCCTCACCTAACAGCTGATCTTCTCTACTCCTCCTACCACTCCATACCCCACAGCCACTTCCTCCTGTACCACTATCCCCTCCCTCCTAGATTATAAGCTCGAAAAAGCAGGGCCCTCGAACCCCTCGTGTATTGTTTTGTTACTGTATTGTCCCATCTACTGTACCCCACTACAATGTACAGCGCTGAGCAAACCTTTTGGCGCTATATAAATACTGTATAATAATAATAATAATTCATAAAAATTAATAAATAGTTCTTGACCTCTAATCTAAAGCTAAAACAGAACGTAACCCCTGCACCCAAAGGTGAACTCTAACCTAGCCCATGAACATAATCGTTAACTTGTATGCAATGCCTGAACCTAAACCCTGACACTAACCCTAAACCCCAGGCACAATTTTTACTGTCACAGCCAAAAATACTATTTATCAAACCGATAGTGGCAGAACAAATCTATGCAAAGAGTTGGTGCCTATATAAAGAGTTCCAATGTCAGTGCTAAAAGTCCTGCACTGTAATGTATGAACAGTCAAACTACTAAACTTGGTCATCACATGGTTACCTAGAGAATTTATTTGAGCTGGAAAGTAAACAGTAATGGTGCACTTGGATCATGCACTCCAAACATAGCTAGCCCCAGCTACTGCATGGGTGAGATTTTCAAACCAATTTATTATGTGGATGTATACATGTAAATGCCTCAGCTGATGCCGCTCTTTGGACTATGTTCCCTGACATGTTTCGCCCCACACACCTATAAATAATCCACAGTGAGTGTGACGAAACATGTCAGGGGGCATGGCTCAAGGAGTCGCATTGACTGAGGCTTTCACATGTATACATTCACACTAGGCTATGGTGAGCAGCGGTTTCATGCTTAAATGTTCATTACTTACTGGATAAGTGCAAACGGGGTGTTAAACCTCAGCCTGGAGCAGCACCACCAGGTACTAAAGGCCCCCATTATATTGTGCATTTGTTATCACAGGGAGATAACTTTATTATGCTGAGAAATTAATCCATAATCCATATTCTGAACACTAAACAGTTTCATGTAACACATGTCAATAGCTTATTAAAAGAAAAGAGAAGTTGTAACCAACAAAAGACAACTATTTAATATACTGTAGAAATGAATTGTAAGATGAAGGCAACTGCACATACACTGGTAAAAAAAAAAAAAAAAAAAAAAAAAAATGTTTCTATTTTAAATTATTTATAGATAGTGATGCATGTAAGAGTGAAAAATATAGAATTTTTCACAAGGTGCTTTCACACTGTTCTGTTGAAAAAATACTATAAAAAAGCATATGCGTTTATAATATTTTTCCAGTGCGCTTCTGGTGCGTTTTCTGCTTGCCTAGCATGCACCTGTGCCTCAAAAAATGCACCAAAAATGCAACCTCAGTGCGTTTTTAATTCATTTTAATGGGGAGTTTTAGTTTTGGTGCAGTTTTGAAAAGCGCAGCAAAGATGCAGCTTGCAAGAGTTTGCAAAATGCACCACACCTGCAGCACAGTAGTGTAAAGATTCTCATAGGATTTAAAAGGAAATATTTTTATTGTGTTTTTCTTGCATTTTACCAAAGTGTGAAAGTAGCTCAAAGAAGAAGATGGAAAAACTGTTCACAAACCCTCCCTTTCTGCTAATTAAGCCAGCCATACATGGGTCGAATTCCGGAAGAATTGTCTTTAGAAAAGATTTTTGTTCAAATTTCGCACTATTAGTGGGCCACAGAAATGGGTGATTTTCAAACAACCATCGAATTTGAGTGATTGGGCATGTTGGAAATGTTTTAAAAAACAAATGAGAATTGTGCAAGAAATATAATCAAAAAGAAATGAGCATGAGCTGTGACCTGGAAAGAAAAGAACATTCTTGGCCACGAAAGTTCTTTTCTTTAACAACAGGTGAAATTGAAATCAATGGTAGCAAAACAAAACAGCCACAAAGACCTCTGTGAATCTGTAAAAGGCATGTTGAAATGAGCATCATACACACACACACACATATACTGCTCAAAAAAATGTAAGTCTCAAAAGCATGGAGGAGATTCCAGGAGACAGGCAGTTACTCTAAGATACCTGGACAGGGCCGTAGAAGGTTCTTAACCAATCAGCAGGACCGGTATCTGCTCCTTTGTGCAAGAAGGAGCAGGTTGAGCACTGCCAGAGCCCTACAAAATGACCTCCAGCAAGCCACTGGTGTGAATGTCTCTGATCAAATAATCAGAAACAGACTCCATGAGGGTGGCCTGAAGGTCTGATGTCCTCTAGTAGGCCCTGTGCTTACTGCCCAGCACCATAGCGCTCGATTGGCATTTGCCATTGAACACCAGAATTGGCAGATCCACCACTGGTGCCCTCTGCTTTTCACAGATGAGCACATGTGACAGATGTGAAAGGGTCTGGAGAAGCCGTGGAGAATGTTATGCTGCCTGTAACACCATTCAGCATGACCATTTTGGTGGTGGGTCAGTGATGGTTTGGGAAGGCACATCCATGGAGGGATGAATAGACCTCTACAAGCTAGACAATGGCACCCTGACTGCCATTAGGTATCAGGATGAAATCCTTGGACCCATTGTCAGACCCTACACTGGTGCAGTGGGTCTTGAGTTCCTCCTAGTGCATGTCAATGTCCAGCCACATGTGTCGAGAGTATGCAGGTAGTACCTGGAGGATGAAGGAATTGATACCATTGAATGCCCCCCATGTTCGCCTGACCTAAATCCAATAGGACACCTCTGGGATATCATGTTTCGGTCCATCTGATGCTGCCAGGTTGCACCTCAGACTGTCCAGGAGCTCGATGATGCCTTAGTCCAGATCTGGGAATAAATACCCCAGGACACCATCTGTCGTCTCATTAGGAGCATGCCCTACATTGTCAGACATGCATACAAGCATGTGGGGCCATACAAACTACCGAGTACCATTGTGAGTTACTTCAATGAAATTTCAGCAAAATGGACTAGCCTGCTGCATCATTTTTTCACTTTGATTTTTGGGGTGTCTTTGAATTCAGTCCTCTGTAGGTTGATAATTTTAATTTCCAACAAACAATGGGGCATCCTTACGTTCCTAACACATTACTCAGTCCATATCAGTATAGATATCCAGCATGATATTTTTTCCCATTGAGATCTGATGTGTTACCAAACTGTTCCATTAATTTTTTTTGAGTAGTGTGTGTGTATATATATATTTATATATATATATATATATATATATATATATATATATATTACTATATATTATAAAACTGTCAGGATGGGTATATCATATATAGACAAATATCAGAAATAAAGATACAATCAGCAGGGTTGATTTACTAAAGGCAACTGGGCTATTCACTTTAGCCCAGGGAATTTAGTGAATGAGGTGAAGCTCTATTGGATTCCATCATTCAATCATGCACAAGCAGAAATACTTTTTTTTTCTTGCTCATGATTGAGTATTCTTTGCAACTGCAATTTTCTCTATATTTACTAAGCTAAGGGAAAATCTCTGGCAAAGTGAAAATTCCCTTTCAAAATGAAAGCCTATTTGCCATTAGTAAATCAGCCCCACTGTCAGTAACACAGCAGTCATAGGTCAGTAACAAGAGTGCATACGAAAACTATATGTACAACCAGGATTCTTTTTCCACAATTAAATACAGTAAAGGTCATCTGTAACAAGGGAAAATTTGCCATGGCTGCCAGAAATATCTGATCAAATTTCAGGTGGTTATGTGTACTTTTGCCCTGTGCTCCAAGATCTGAAGCCAAAGGGGGAAACATTTTTTACTATTGTAAATAGAAGCTGAAGTACCATAACCATACAGCAGATGGTGACAATGCTCTTTATAGTTGAAGTGAAGGAAAGGAGATACATTCTCAGCTGAAATACCAAAGGGCGAACTGTCATATCAGACAAAAAAATAGTAGTTTTGTTCAGCAGGGTTTTTTTTTCATTCCAAACATCCCTGTAATATAGCTCTACAAGGTTTCAACTTAATTTTATTGCTAAAGTGATCCTTTCACTTAGAAATAGAGATGTTCGCAATCCCCACTGCTCTGCTGAAATCCTGTGGCACTTCTATCCTGCAATGCTCTAGTACTTCTTGGTAGTAGCTTACCCACCGTACCCTAATGCACATTTCTGCTGTCCAGTAATGCAGCTAACACAGTAATGGGAAAGTGTGGGAGGCAGAAGAGATAAGTATTAAACCCAAAACCAAAGATGTAATATATTGCAGCTTACCAATCATATATGTGCTGGTTGCATTTGTTTTCTCTTATTAAGCATTTTTTTCTGGATGACGGAGCAGGAGAGACACCACATTTGGATAGCAGCATTGTTGTGTGTGTGGGGGGGGGGGGGAGGGGGGAAGGGGTAGAGTGTTAGATGTATAAGCAGATTTATATACACTAACAAACCAAAGCCAAACATTTAAGCAATTACAGCAACATGTTTTTTGGGATAAACATTTTATTAAATAAATAAAAGCTGATCATTGTCAGCACACTTTTCAGTGGTAAATGGGTCAGTCTCAACTCTCTGTTACATCTGCAGGACTGCTTGTTCTAAAAAGAATGCAACTACCACATCTAAGAATTGGTAAGCTGCAATGTGATGAAAATTCGTTTTTGGATTTATTACTGCTTTAAACACTAATTGAAAGCTTTAATGGCTTCTTGGTAGGTAAACAAAGCCTCCTGACATGCAGTGGCCGGGGCCACTTTGGGGCACTGGCATGGGGGGGGGGGGGCAGAGTCAAGACCCAGAAGAGGCCATTCAGAATTCAGGATGGAGCTTGACTGACAGCACAGACCAAGGTGCATTTATCACCACCATTCTCTGCATCTATAGCTTGCAATGGAAGATGTGAACACGTGGTATTTCCATCAGAAAGTGACTACAACTGGTTTCCCAGATCTTCAAGACTTTGAAGTTGAGATGAATGTTGCTCCACAGTAATGCCAAGATGGAAAAAAACACCTAAGCAGGTAGGCTAGTGGTACTGAATGAAGTTGTTTTCAATATTTAGATGTGAGTTTAAAAAGAGTATACAATTTTTTAGTAGACATCTACTTTTACTTGAAGGAATATCATATGGTCATCCAAGTAGAAAATAGTTTTTTCTGTAAAGGACGTTGGACTTCTCTGCAGTGTAAGAATTTCAGAGACTTTCTTTCTGACTAGGTATACAGTATATCTTATTACAGTACTATATTCAAATCTTTTTAAAGGTCAGTCAACCCAAAACTGATATTTTTGGCTTCTGTATTGAACATTGAGGTAAGGGCTTCAGGGGTTGCCGCAATTCTGCATCCAGTTTTGATCAGTGGGTTACCCTTCCACCCATGTAGAGAACAGAGACAGCATCGCCAGATGGTTAAAATCAGGCAGCTTTAATGGTAAAATTGCACATAGGTAGGTAACAGGTAGGCATGTCAAGTAATGGAGGTCCAGTGGGAGCATCAGGTCCTTAGGCCACGCTCTGGGTGTTTTCCCGCCACTCCGGTGGTGCCCATGACTCGGGAGTAGCAGAGGGGCCCAGGGAGACTCACAGGGATGATGTCACCGCATGGACTGGGTTGCAAATATGTCCTACATGGACAAAAAGAACTCACCACCCAAGGCAAAGCCTACCATTTAGAAGAATTCTACAATTGTTCCTCTGAATTCCTCATCTACTGTATATCCTGCCCCTGTAACCTTCTGTACGTCGGTTGCACCATCTGCACACTTCGCCAAAGACTCGGTGAGCACAAACGCTCAGTAGATGATGGCAAAAACAAACTCAGCATACCAAAACACTTTTTGGAGTTTCACTCCCAATCCTCAGACTACATGAGAGTATGGGTTATAGAAACCATCCCCAAAGGCCCCCCGCAAGCAGAGACCAAAAGAGACAAGAGAGACTTTCTGCATACATATACTTAATACACTGGCACCTGGAGGCCTCAATGAGGAATTGGAATTATCCACCATACTATATTACTCACTACCCTCCCCAACCCCCCCACCCCACTTCTCCATGTCCTTCCACCCAGCCCTTATATCTACCTATAACCACAGGCCGATAATAAAGTATTCCGCCATCCATACATCGTCCACACTTCACTTCACCCTTCCTTTTTGTTTCTACACATCTGCCATACCATGGAATGCTCTACATCCCCCACCTCCTGCAACCTTTCTCTCTTTCTACATACAATATTCTACTTGTCCCACACATCATTATATCATTTTTTTCTTATACAATTTTGTATAATCCTATTTCTACCCTCTTTGTTATCTTTATTTTTTTATGTTTATTTTTAATTTTTATTTCTATTCCATTTCCATTGTTATAACCATCTTCCATTTATTTTATTTCTCTTATTTTTTTTTTAATATTTTTTTATTTCTCATTTTCCCCCACTATTTTTCCATATTTTGTATGTATTTGTTTCCCCACCCCCCAGTTTTATAACACTGCCCAATGGATCCATATAGTTTCATTATATGTCCTTTTTTTTTTTTTTCTTCCCCAAGGTTTTCATCCTCCAAGGTTTCCTTTATCTCCCCCTTACCTTTTTCCTCCCAGCCACCTACTTCTGCTGTGAGTATTACTGGCATATCCTTTTTAGTTTCATGTGTATATATCCTTGTCTTTTATGCATGTCGTTTAAGCTTTGTAATCCCCTGATACGGCGCTCTTAGGGTTAATCACGGCACCCCTGTTGGCTGTGTGACATAATTGACTGATCAGCCTTGCCTACTGGCTTTGCCCATATAAGCCCACACTAAGATGGCTGCCGGATCAGCCTGACAAAGGAGTGAGTATGCTCCGAACAAGCGCCATCTTGAAATCCCAGTCCATGCGGTGACATCATCCCTGTGAGCCTCCCCGTGCCCCTCTGCTACTCCCCGAGCCCTGGACACCACCGGAACGGTGGGAAAACCCTCAGAGCATGACCTAAGGACCTGATGCTCCCATTGGACCTCCATTACTTGCCATACCTACCTGTTACCTACCTATGTAAGTGCAATTTTACCATTAAATCTGCCTGACTTTAACCATCTACACTTAGAGTAGTGCTGCTCTCTCTTCTCTACCTGCATTAGGAGTATCTACAAGCTCTTACAGCTGGCTGCCTCCTCAGACAAGTCCATACTACTATAAGCCCCCCACCTCCACATGGACCTTCTACTAACCCCTACTGCTGATGGTCCATCCCCAAACACACACAGGGTAGATGCGTCTTAGCGCTCCCTCCCCCCACTCTACCCTTCCACCTATTCCTTCTTTGAATAGTTCAGTGATCCCACAAGCAGTTTTCAAGAAGTGTACACTTCTGCACTTGCTTTCCACTGCAGTTCAGATGAGCTGCTCCTGCATTCTATAAACTCTAAAAATCTACTCCATCTCTTGACTGGCAGATGTAATTGAAGTGATCTCCAGAATCCCTGCACACCTAACCTACACCTGCCTTTAGATATCTTTTAAGACTTCAGACTGTGAGGTCTCTATGTCAGAATTCCTAGTTCTGCCTCTACCCAACCATCCCACCTTGCACTCTCACTTCATTTTCAGTGCCACCTTTCTGGAAATCTATCAGGAACCAGCATAAAAATAAAGCTGTCATCATAAACCAAATTAACAGATCTGGAAAACCTGACACTTTAACACAGATAACAAGCCCTAGATGTGGCAATACCAACTGTAACAAAACTTCCTTGTGTGACATTTATTAACATTGTCTGAAGTCATTATTACAGACAAAAATTTGCACAATTTAGTATATTACGATAACCTGCCACAAAATATTAAAACCTAATAATGACATTTTTATGGTGTTTGTGCAACACTTCAAAATATCTCCTAATATTTGACCCAAAGCTGTGATGTGTATCTCTGTACTTTCAACAAAAGCATGCCTAGAATCACAACAAAAATGAATCAGTCAAAGAATATACTTATCTACTTTTTGGTTTAGTGCTACCAAGTTTGAATTGTTAGATTCTTTCTGCCCGAACAGCAGCTTTAAAAAAGTGCTTATTGCTTGCATTCAAAATTGTCTCTGTATTTAACTGTTAGGTACTTTTTTAGACCTTTGGGGTCCATTATGGTGCACTGCTGTATGTTCAACATGCCATATTTTGTGCATGTACACGTGGTGTGTTAAGGCAGAACATTTATTAAAAATGAGATGCCAATGCATGGACACAGACAAAACTGAACATTTTTTTTGCAGTGCACAGTACATGCTTTGCAATGTGCTGCAGTGTTGGTGCATTGGTACCTAATGTAGTTTAGTATTAGGATGACATTCTAAATAAATCACACCTCAATGCAGCCCACAAAGTGACATACTGTATGTTACAGTGTGCTGTGGTAATGCTGGGTGAATTACATGGTTTACCGCAATGTATACGTCTGAGGGAGGTCTCAAGGTAATGCCAGACAAGGGATCTTGATGATGGTGACCACTTACCTTCTCCAACAGAGCTGCTTCCTTGCTGGTAGGACCAGTGAAATGTCATTGCATCGCTGCTCCTTCCCTAGCAGCCTTCTTGGACAATATGGAATTGATATCCATTAAGCATTTCACAGTGGTGGTTCTGCCACTCATAATGCGTCACCAGCAGCGGAAACACCTACTTGACATCAAGACACCATACCCATTCTCCTAGTGGTTGACAGCAATGTTTTGGTGACACAAAGGGGGTTGTTTACTAAAACTGGAGAGTGGAAAATCTGGTACAGCTCTGCCTAGAAACCAATCAGCTTCCAGGTTTGATTACCAAAACCTAATTGAACAAGCTGAAATTAGAAGCTGATTGGCAACCATGCATACCTGCACTAGATTATGAGTGCACCAGTTTTAGTAAATCTCCCCCAAACAAACACTGATGTGGGCATGCTCTGAACTGCAATCCTTAAAACAGTAACAATGTAGTAATGGCAAACTTAGGGGAATTAACAATGCAAGCATATAGGATTTGCTTAAATATTTGCATGTATATGTGTCTATGTGTGAATCAATCTCACTTCATGAACTGCAATATTCTGTACAGACAAATCTGTATGCATATAATGAGGCAAATAAAAACAGTGAGAATTAAAAGCAAACAAGAAAATTCCCAAATATCTACTTACTGTACTTTGTACATTTTGACTCAGGAGATATAGTTAGATCAATAGTTTAGCATTCTTGTAGTATTATCTTGTGTTTCAGTTTAAATAACTATTAAACTTCTTGCCATTACTTTTTTTTTTATTTATTCCTGCAACAAATAATAGCTGCTGATGATGCAGCTTTTTCCTTTTGTATAGGTCAGTTTGGTCATGAACGAAGAAATCATTCTGACTGAAGAATTCACATAAGTGTGAGTTTTCTTTTTTTACCCAAAATTACATTGTAACACACAAACGCTGTCTTGTCTTTAAGGCACAACACATCAGTATGCACATTTGGATTGCCAAACCTATAAAACAGACAGCGTGATAATCTTTTTTTAAATCTCACCCACCCACATCCCAAACATCCCTCTGCAAAAAAAAAAAAAAAACACAAACATAACATCAACTTTCAAAATCAGCTGCTAATAAAATCACAGTAAATTATTATTATTTTTTTTTCAATAATTTACACAAAATTACAGGTCTAGACATGATTGTCATCATATAGCTGGAGTGCATTCTAAATTCAGATTTTCCGGGTTAGGTAGGTTTATGTCTGATTCACACCTCAGTGCTGAGAATGAGATCCCATTATGAGGAATGTTGAACACCACCTCTTCGGTTGGAAAGCATGCGCCACACTTCGGCAGAGTCCTGCACCTACATGCTTCTTTATGGTGCTAGAAATGAAGGTTTTGCTTTGGCCAATGCTTTCAACTATGAACGGTCCAAGATCAAAAAGTCTCTATGCCGCACTCAGTGTTTCCTTTGTCTCTCCTCTAGCAGTCTGGATTCTTTTTCATTGTAATGTATTTCCTTTATTTTGTTAAGACAGTCCATGTGTGTAAAAAGCCCGAGGCATTAAATCACACATAAAAATTCAGTGTGTACTTAAAATATATATTTATATACATGTAAAAAAAAAAGGCCGTCCACGTTGCAAATAGTTACAAATATTCTAATTCCAGTGCTTGATGTAGAGCCAGAAGATCTGAATGACTTGATATTCTCCAAAAAGGCATGTTATTCTGCATTGAAATTAAAAAGGTAAAAATTATACTATAGGTACAATAGGTACCGCAAATAATAGCATTCCAGAGAGCAATCCAAGTAAAGAGAGCACCCTTATTCCAAATATACACTGTGTATTTACAGTTTTACCCACTTCAGCCACTTCTGTGATTTAGATACACTGAACAATTCAGCCCCAATACTACTTGAACAATTTGAAATGCAGCTTTAAAGTGGTTGTAAAGGCTCTAGGTTTTTTACCTTCATGCATTCTTTGGATGAAGGTAAAAACCTTCTCTGTGCAGCATCCCCCCAAGTCCCTCCTAATAGTCACCTAAGCCCCCTCTCGATCCAGCGATGTCCACTGGAGTCTTGGATATCCTTGGACTTCCTCTCCTCATTGGCTGAGACAGCAACGGGAGCCACTGGCTGCTCTGTGCAAAACCACTGCACACAGCAAGTATAGATATGTTTGTTATTTAAAAAAAAAGAGTAAGCTTTTAGTATCACTTTAAGCTTTACCAGAAGCACTCCAATGCTCAAAACACCCATTCACACTTGACCATAGTGTCACTTGAAGCTTAAACCTTGTTGCATGAAAAAGTATATATGCTTCTTTTGGGGCAGATTCATAGGTTTTGGCCCTTGGCTAGCCTACTAGGTAACCTTCCATTGGCTAAGAAATCTGAAAACACATGCAAAAGCCTGCAAAGACATTTGTACAAATGCTAAACAATTAAAGACGCTCAGCAGAAATGTGAATGGGGCCTTAGTAAGTTCATTCTACTATTCCTAGTTCTTAATTACTGCTTTCTGGACAGGGAGACAAACACAACCAAGTAGCCAAGGAACATTCACCAGGTAAATGTATCACTGTGTTGCAGTGATTAGTGAT
Organism: Staurois parvus; assembly: GCF_062004578.1. NCBI lineage: Eukaryota > Metazoa > Chordata > Amphibia > Anura > Ranidae > Staurois > Staurois parvus. The sequence goes on along the minus strand of NW_028317961.1, from coordinate 7,910,910 downwards.
CATGAAGAAAGGTGGATGATTCCAAAGCAGTGCTTCTCAAGCATCCAGCTGTAGACCACTTCTGAGTCCTGGCGTCCTTCCTTCTGGGCCTCTAGCCAGCTGCAGATCCCCTAACCTGCCATAGCACCTCCCAATCTTCATAGTGCCACATAGCCACATAGTGAGCTGCATTGTCCCTTAACCTCTCACTGTGACCGCAGCCCCCACAGTACTTCTGAACCTTCCACAGTACCCCTAGTCACCTCACTGTTCCCCTAGTTTTCGGCACAGCTTCCAGCTCCCCTTAGTGCCTCCAAACACTAAAAAAGTTGCATATTGCACCCTTGCCTCCACAATACACTCCAGTCTTTCACAGTGTACCTGCAAAGTCTCCAGTCTCCCAAAATGATCCCCAGCCTCCTCCAGGGACCCCATCCTCCACAGTTGGCCTTACAGGGCAACCGAGTCTGCAGCAAAGCCCCCTAAGCCCCTCCACTACCCCATTCCCATACAGTGACACCCAGCCCCACCCAGAGTGCTGCAGCAATTCAATACATATTTTGTATTCCCATATGTTTACTGTGTAACAACTTGTTGTCTGCTGCTAAAAGACTTTCTTCTGCTATAAACAATGATCGCAGGTATAAACTAGGAGCTGGTAGCTATATTATGCCTAGCAAATAAATGGTAAAGTACTGTATTTCCACTCAGGACATCAGTCAAAAAAATTTGGTCTGAGGGGCAAATGCCACCCCTAGCCTTATCCTCCCCTGTTTCTGGATCACCTCCAATCTAACTGGACAGAGAGTATAAAGTTAAGTAATTGTCCAGTGAGCCGGAAGGAGAAAGAAAGATGGCACAGTAAGTTGCACTGCTGGAGCAAGACATAAGTGTGTGAACTGCAAGATTGTAATGTGGGGTAGATGTGCTTAAGCCCAAAGATTGGCTGTGAAAATCCTTTGGCAGGTAAAACAATTAAAGGATGTTGCTGATATTTAATTTGTTTTTTCAGCTGTTTGACTGAAATTCCACTTCAACTGTATTTTATGTAATCAATAGAACAAAGATACATCACCAACTCATTTTTTGGTTAATAAGACTTGCGCTTTAATAGTCACAGTAGGCTGTTAACATGCCTTGTTCTGTGTGGGGCATGTGACAACTGAGTCATAGTTTATTTTGTAACTAAATACTCATATGATTACTATGATTGACTGTTGCTGATATGCCTAATAATACACTGCATTGTTGTTACCCCTGTCTATATTGCATTAAAGATTTTAACTTGCTACATTTTATATGAATGTAGGTTCATGTGAGATTGTATTGCATCAACACTAGAAATCAACCAAGGCCTGACCATTTCAGCTATTTTGGTTTTAAAGACTGTTAAAGTACCATATAAATTAGATGGTGGTCATCATGCCTTGGATATTAAGAGAATCTCGTAAATCAACAAGATGGAACAGCATTAACAGAATGTGTAACTGATAAAATTACCAGGTTTTCAGGTTGCCACATACTGTATAAACTTCAGCCTGCCTATTAGTTACCTGAAGTAGTGCTGAAGTGGTGACATTACATATTTTCACAAGGAGGTTAGCAAAGGGATAAGCGGTTCAGCCTGAACATAGACTTGTGTAGCACCCTCCTAAGTTGCTAGGGTGAGCTAGAGTCCTTATTGTTAGAAAGGAGGGCTGAGTAACAGCTTGGGTGTAATAGTCAGGAGGTCAAATTGTGGTCAGGAGCTGAGAGGCGCTGCAGGCCAGCCTCTCTGGAATTTCCCCCTACTCTAGAGCTTTGGCGGAAGGCAGGAGGCTTGGGAGGGGGCTAGGACAACCCTTAAAAGTAAGTGAGCCTGCTCAGTTGCTGGAGAGTTTGGGTGGAAGACAGTGAGGAGGATGTGAGGCTGAGGGCAGGAGCCTTGGAGCGAGCCTAGATGGAGAGAGGGGCCCACCTAAAGGCAGCAGAACTTGAAAAGAAGAAAGCTCAGAGCTTCACTGGCCCCCAGAGCGAGGACTACCTGTTCAGCAGGGAAGGAGCGGCCCAGCTAGAAGGCAGCCACCAACCCATCAGTGGTACAGGAGAAAATCTGAAACCAGATTCACCACCAACCTGGAACTGTCCATTTCTTAAAGTGACAGAAACCGGATCCCCTGTTCAGGGATACCTGCAGATTGCTGGGTGAAGGAAGAGGAGTTCATCTAGGGTCTGGGGTAGTACATTGGGAGATGCTGGCTAACTCTTCAACAGAGACTGTGTTACAGTGAAGGTTTGTAAATAGTTTCAGGAAGTTGTCCTCGGTTCATCAGTTCCTTTGGACATCCTGTACACCCCTAACCTTATCCCAGTTCAAATCCCAAAAATAAAAATAACAAAAACAAAGCTCAAGGGCTGATTTCTGACTCTGGATGCAAGTCTATGTGAAGATTGATGTCTCCTGGTTGTGCAGGATTATAGGGGGACCCGAACTCTCTTTGCAACTCCTAAGAGTGTAGTGCTACACTTGGATGTAACTTTGTTTTTCTTATATGACAGCTTCCTTCTTTTGCTGTGAATGGTTGTCAAGGAAGCAGCAGGTGCTGAAACCTGCCATATCCTTTGCAGTCAGTGATGTCCTCTTATAAGCAAAGAAGGGGCATTGTCTTTGGATTTTGCCTCTGTTTTACACTCTCCTACCTTCTGTCCTGAATGGGCATTGTCTTTGGATTTTGCCTCTGTTTTACACTCTCCTACCTTCTGTCCTGAATGGGCATTGTCTTTGGATTTTGCCTCTGTTTTACACTCTCCTACCTTCTGAGCCTTAACACTGGCCCATCGTTTATGTTTAAGGGACAGCCTGGTTTTTATAGCTTCCAAGATGGCTTGCAATGTGCCTGCTGCTTAATGTAAGTGCTATTTTCTAGTTATTGCTGTGAGTTTCATGTTTATGTTTAACTATAAGGGATAATAAATCACATTATATTTTTTTATTTTATCAGTCAGTTTTTGGGCACATTGTGCCTGGTGTTCTCCTAAACCCCAACAAAAATCTAAAGATTGTAAATCAGTTCTGTTCCAATTGTGATTTATGGATTCATATTTCAAACTGACAAACAGAGGTGGTACACCAAGTTAGAGTAGCTATCTATTATGAATAGCATCTAGACAGGAACTAAGCTTAAAGTATATCTAAAGGCAAAACCTTTTTTTCCATTTTGATTAAAGAAGGGTTTTTTTAAAACTATACTTTTTTTTCCTGTTGTCTTATTGGGGAGATTTCCATGCACATGCAGTCCTGTAAACCCAACAGGAGGTCAGAGGATATCATTCCAATGTGAGGGAACTTCCATCTTAGACATTTGTCCCAAGAACAAGTGTCCCCCTCTATTCTTGTTCAGGTGGCAACTACAAATCTTTGATTTACCCTTAATTTCATTCCTGGCAAGCACTGCAAATGCAAAGCTCCATAACAAGGACAAAGACAGTCTTGCAGTGGATCTAACCCCTCACCACTCTATCCACATCTTGCCTTTAGTTAACGTTAACATTGCTCATCATAAAAGAGAACCATTTAAGGGTAAATCTGAGCTTAAAACCTGCCTTTAGAAACATTTAGCACAGAATGGCATTATTCTGATACATATACAAACACACAAATACAATGTGAATGGCACACAGTAAGACTTTTTACCTTTTTTGCTGCCTGTTCTTCTTCTACACCATCCCCAATTACAACATATACTACTTTTCTGCCAAACCTCTGTATTATGCGTTCAAAGCAACTTTCTTTCCCTGTAAGATAAATCACATCAGAATTCAGTTACCTGATAAGCAGCATTCTCCTCAGCTTGGGCACTCCCCACCAAAATATAAGTTACATAAAAGCCAAATCTGGCTGAAAACAACGTTCTTTGCCTGAGAAACAATGCAAGGCTTACTTCTTGGACTGCCTTGTCTATAGTCATTTACAGAGAATTTAACGACCAAGATTCCAACTCAAACTTGTGAGAAAACTGTCTGTAGGTCAGAAAATTAAAAAAGGTGCGCCTCATACACTCACCGGTCACTTTATTAGGTACACCTTGCTAGTGCCAAGAAAGTATCCCCCACACCATTGAGACAGGATGGATCCATATTTTCATGTTGTTTATGCCAAATTCTGACCCTACCATCTGAATGTCGAAGCAACCAGTCTGCCCATTCTCCTCTGACCTCTGACTTCAACAAGGCATTTTCATCCACACAACTGCAGCTCACTGGATATTTTCTCTTTTTTGGACCATTTTCTGTAAACCCTAACAATGGTTGTGAGTGAAAATCCCAATAGATCAGCAGTTTTTGTAATACTCCAGCCAGCCCAACAGACACCAACTACCATGCCAGGTTCAAAGTCACTTAAATCCCCTTTCTAGCCCATGCTGATGCTCAGAATTTCAGCAAGTCACATCTAGATGTCTGCATTGAGTTGCTGCAATGTGATTGGCTGATTAGCAATTTGTGTTACCAAGCAATTGAACAGGAGTACCTAATAAAGTGGCCAGTGAGTGTATATGACAAAAATCCAAAAGGAAAGGTGGGGATTGTCCTAGGAAGTCACACACATTCCTTTTATATTTTTTATTCCATACTTGAGAATTAGCTTGAATTGGGATTGGCTGTTATGGGCAACACGTAAGCTACATCACATTTTGGAATTCTAAACTACATACTGTGTGGATTCAATGTTAGTGCACCCTTACTGCTATTCCTATTTCAAGTCAGTGGTTGAAATTCCGAGAGTTGAAGAAAGACAAACTTGTTACTATAGATGATTGAATCTTAAGAATCCAGTTAAAAAATAATTATTTCACTTCGCAGTAATGATTAATAAAAATATAAACTATGAGGTGCTTTATTTTTCAGGCACAAACATAACAGATCATGTATGCCAAACTGATGTTTTTGGAGCCACATGTGGGCTTATAGCTACTTAGCAGTTCCCAACTTTTATAAGGAACCCATTCACATTATGGCATTCTGGTAATGCAGGGCAACATGTTGATGGATGTGTGTTGCACTGCCAAACATTTTTTTGGTAGCGCAGCACACTTCAACACATGTTAGTGTGTTCCCATGCACTGCAACATATATATGTCGCAAGATGTGCTTGACTGCAATTTTGGATGAATGGCACCGCTTTGCATCAACATATTTAAAGTGGAACTTAATAAATAAATAGGTATAAACAGGCAGGATTTTGAATTATATCTCTTTTGTGTTAAAGTATTATTATTTGCTTGTTCACAAAGTATGCTGAGCTGTGCATGAACAGCTCAGTGTACAATTTCAGCATCTGCTCAAATGAATTAGATCATCCCAGTCCAGTGAATCAAAATGGCCATAAATCAAAACCCAGAAAAAAAGATAATGTCAGCAGCCAAACAGGGTGCTCATGGACACCACATCTCTGGATTGGGGGTGAGTATAGTTCTGCTTTAGGCCCCTTACACATTGGGTGGACTCCATTGAGATCAGCAGGGGATCTGTCTGCTGATTGCCTGCTGATTAGAGCAGAGCGGGCGGATGAGCTATCTGTGTCCTCTCAGTTTATGCAGAGCAGACAGAAAAAGCCCACTCTGCTCTATGGGAGGCTGGGAATAAATGGACTTTACTGTCCATATACACCCAACTGCCCTCCGATATGATCCACTTAAACGGAAAAGGATGGATCTCCTTTTTTTTAGTGGACCAGATCAGACCTGAGGTAGAAGGATGCAAAGTCCATTTACACCCATCAGTTCATAGGGGTGAATGGACTGTCCAATTAGGTCCGCCTGAAAAACAGATAGGTGGACGTGATTGGACACTATGTGTGAAGGAGCCCTTAATGTGCATTGCTGGGCCACTGGTGTAAACAATCCTTAAAAATCTTCCAGTTTAAAAAGCTAAACTTTCTTAAACATGTTTTCCCTTTGTCTTCCCAAACTTCCAAATCAATCCCAATCATAGTTTCGTCCATTAGAAAAAGAGAAGATGCCTAATTATTTAGTCTTTATTACATTTTTGCTGTGGTATTTTTTGGGTGTCCATACACTTTAACACATTGCAATTTTATTGCAAATGAACACACAAAAAGAACATGTTTATCATAATGAAAACAAAACTGTCTGGTATTCTGTTATTTAGCATCTTGTTTATTTCTATTTGAACAATAATTAAAGTTCTTACCTATTTTTGTTGCACTATAAATATTCTCAATTGGGAATACTCCTCCTAGACTATATAGCAAAACCTTTGAAAGTGCTGGAATAAGCTGTGTTGTCGTCACCAAGACATTGACACTATTACTCCTGAGAAAGAAAGAACATAATTTATATTAATTCAATCACATTATAATGCTAACATATTATACAGTGCCAATTATATCACTCTCTGTACTCAAAGATGCTTAAATGGTCTACTGTCCATACCATAGTCATACAGACAGGGAAACACACATTTTTAAATACAGACTAGAATCAATATGGGTGGAAACTGATTAACCAACCAGTAGACAGCAGTGATCATTGTATTGTGCCAGTGGGGAAGGCTCCCCATGCTTTCCCCTGGCAAGAAAGAAAATTACATAATGTATGGCCTGCCTAAGACTTTATGGACAATGGACTTTTTAATGGTGCTCTTAGGGGCATCTGGCTTTTTTTATCTGTCTCTAAAAACCCCTGTATGTTAGCCTATGTGCAGTATATGGAGGAGCCTTAACATGGGCACTGTGGCTTCCACATACATCGCTCCTCACAAGACCTCCTACTTACTAGCTCCCTGGTCTCCTCCTCCCACGCCCAACTGCAGGACATCTCCAGGACTTCCCCTATCCTCTGGAACTCACTACCCCAATCCATCAGACTGTCACCTACCCTTCTCACCTTTAGGCACACCCTGAAAACCCATCTCTTCAGGGAAGCCTACCCCACCCTCACCTAACAGCCAATCTCCTCCACTCCTCCTACCACTCCATCCCCCACAGCCACTTCCTCCTGTGCCACTATCCCCTGCCTCCTAGATTGTAAGCTCGAAAGAGCAGGGCCCTCAAACCCCTCAAATACTGTTTTGTTACTGTATTGTCTTATGTACTGTCCCCCACTACTCTGTATAGCGCTGAGCAAACTTTCTGGCGCTATATAAATACTGTATAATAATAATAATATATTTGCAAATGTGTGCAACAAAACCCTCTGTTTTAGCGTGAATTGCTAGACAGGGTCAATTTGGTTTGCTTGCAGGCTAGCTGGTAAGTATATATTTGTGATGTGCGTTACCCTTTCCATGTGCACCATACTGCAAAGGCTAGTTATATATTGGGGTGGTTTTTGTATAACTTGTTGGCTGATTTGGTGTGGGGACACACTTAATGCCTTCAGCTGTTATTATGCTCTTTCTGGGGGGTCCAATGTGTCCTTGTGCCTTTGAGGAGGCAAATCTGCCCTTAATTTAACCACTTGCCAATGTGCTCCAACTTGGAGACTCCAAAAAATATAGAGTTAGAACTGCAGTATACGGAGAACCCTTGGAGTAGGTACTACGGCTTCCACATATATTTGCAAATGTGTGCAGTGAAACCCTGTTTTATCGTGAATTTTTTTTAGACAGGGTCAATTTGGTTTGTTTGCAGGCTAACTGGTAAGTGTGCTGGGAAATTTTTTTCTTGCTTGTAATGTTAGCCTTTGTGTTCATGCACGGGCCTTTATAGACAGAAAAAAAAACCCTACTGCCAGCGCGTTAAGGAGCAGTGGCAGCTTGGCAAAAAGAAAAGGCTTGACGCATGTAAATGCACGTCAACGTCAGGTGCATTTAGTGCTTGAGCATTAATTAATTTCATTGGCCACAATTAATATTCTAGCCAATAACATTAATTAATCCCCAAGTGTTTGACAAACCTAAACAAGTTACACACATTTACATGTATTAAGTGTTTTTTTTTCTGCCACAAAGCCACTGCCAGAAGGAAAGACATCTAGGAGAGATGGCCAAAGAGTCTTGTGTGCATGAGGCCTAAAATGTTAACTGTTTCCCACTCTAATCAAACTAAAAAAAGGTTTGAGTGAAGCTTGGTTCCAACATAAGTTATCATCTCATCCATGTGTAAAATATAAAATACATAACTGCTCACTAAATATAACACGTTTAGAATATTTTGCATATATTTTTCACCTCATTTGTGTGCAATACATTTTACATATAAAATAAAAGCATGTTTCATCAGTTAATTTTGTTTGACTCAATAATTCTTACTGTAGTTTGATATATGAGTGCAGCTTGATTTTAGTCACTATGTTAAATATTTCTGGTGAATCTGCCCTCACATTATGGTTAAAGTAACCTTATATACTGTGTAAGACAACTGTTAAGGTATGACTAGGACACCCTTACAGCCACGTATGGTCACAAAGATTATGTGTAGCTCTAGAAGAAAAACACAGCCTACTATTGTATGCCCTGACCGCACTTGTATCTGCTTTAAATTAGTTTGGCAAAAATGTGAATTAGAAAAACAAGTCTTAAGTGACATTGTAACTGTGCATTTAGTGATGAAATCTAAACATACATTTTGACTTACCTTGTGTTAATGAGTGATAGTGATTTAAGTGCATTTGAGAGCCAGGAGTCTGTCAGGACTTCAAGATCTGCTCGCAATTGAAGCCAGGCCTCTCTCTTAGCTGGGCCAAAAAGTCCTTCAGCACAAACAGGCAGGAAATCATAGATTAAATGCTGCTTTCATGGAAATGTGAAATGTTTTCTTCCATTAAATTTTCCCCAAAATTATAAAAAAAAAATATATGATACGCAACCTTTTATTATGGGAGAATTCCTGATTTATTAGAAGGAAAGGGTCTTAGCTGAATGATAGCTTTGTGTATAATGAAATAGCACACAGTTATACACTTGGTGACCCTATACTAAATGCACAATTTATTTCCTTTATTGTAAAAAAAAAGAAAAAAGAAATGCTATAACTTGCACTTTGTGAATTTCCACTTTTAGAAATATTGCTAAATTAGCTGTTTTGGTTAAAAATTAGCATCCTCAGCCTTTTAATTATTATAAATATAACACAATAGCACACAATTCTAATTTGAAAAATGCCCGAAGAATAGCTCTTTCTAAAATGGGGTCAGGGTAAGCTCTGGTGTGCTGCAGCTTGGTCTGATTTAACAAAATAATAAAACTAATTGTTCTCAGTATACAGTATATCCTGCACTTAGTTCTTATGATTTACAGACACATGATTTTTAGACAGCAATTTCTAATCCAAATCTGTTATTGCTTCACAGGGTTTAGCACAGTTAGATCATACACATTATTGTAGGCTGGGGATAGTTCTTTGCAGGCCAGGACTACACTTTATTTCCAGACCATGGAACTGAATATATATCTACTATAAAGTGTATGTCCAGCCCAAACTTTTTTTTTTTTAAGTTTTAGAATGGGGAGGGGTAAAAAACACGTCAGGTTTTAGTACTATTTAGAGCTCTGTTAAAGAGACAAAGCCTCACTTCCTGTCCTGCTGACATCCTCCCAGATGGAAAATGAGGGAAAGTCTCCAACAGACATAAATAATGCTTTTCTTTAGTACAGAAGATAATACTAGATCCCCTGTTTGATATTTTTTACTGTATGTAGTCCCTGTTGCAAATTTATCATCACATCCTGTCTGGTGATATCCTTGTTAGCAATAAAAATGGAGGTAAATCTAAAGCCCAAATAATAATATCCTAACAGTAAATACAATCCTTCCTTATTATGTCCAAAACAAGGAAAAATGTATTTGGCTTTACATAATGGTATTAGTGTTTGGTTGGGCTGTCCTTTCTGAAAGAGCTGAACTTGTGCAGAGGAGAAGGTTCTACCTGAAAATGGTGTGGGTTGAAGAATGGATAGGGCACTAAAGCAGCCTTGGCCTATAAAGCTTACCATTATACATTGACAGATGTTGTCAAAGTTACATAGCCTTGGAGAGAAATACCATTATACCATTATTAGAGCTATAACTTGGTTTTAGGTTGCTGGGAATTCAAGAGGTGTAATTTTTGACTTGGGGGAAAAATCCATTCAGAGACTCAACTATGCATGAAAACATAGGAACTAGGGTGCAAAAAAAATGGCAGCAGGTGCTCTGAACTGATGAGTCAAAACTTGCAATATTTGGCTGCAGCAGGAGGCAGTTTCTTCGCCGAACGGTTGGAGAGCAGTACAATAATGGGTGTCTGCAGGCAACAGTGAAGCATGGTGAAGGTTCCCTGCAAGTTTGGGGCTGCATTTCTGCAAATGGATTTGGAGATTCCATGCCATGCCATCAGGGAGGTGTGTGATTGGCCTCAAATCTATTCTGCAACAGGACAATGACCCAAAACATGCAGCCAATGTTATTAAGAACTATCTTTAGTATAAAGGAGAATAAGGAGTCCTGGAAGTGATAGTTTGACACCCACAGAGCCCTGATCTCAACGTTATAGAGTGTGTTTAGGATTACATGAAGAGGCAGAAGGATTTGAGGCAACCTACATCCACAGAAGATCTGTGGTTCCTTCTCTAAGATCTTTGGAACAATCTACCTGTCAAGTGTGCAAGTGTACCGTCCTAGAAGAATTAATGCTGTTTTAAGGCAAAGGGTGGTCACACCAAGTGTTGGATTTGATTTGAATTTCTCTTCTGTTCATTTACTTTCCATTTTGTTAATTGATAACAAATAAACTATTAACACTTCGATTTCTGAAAGCATTCTTAATTTACAGCATTTTTTACACCTGCCTTAAACTTTTGCACAGTAGTGTATATATTTATTAGAATTGAGTCAGCTATAGTAAATGTTAAATATAACATGTAGCAGATAATTTGTTTTACAATTACAGGAAACATTTATATTTGAAAAACAGACTGTACAAAATACCTCCTACATTGTTCTTGTAAGTATTGTACAGTTCTTTTACTCGTCTGTAGCGGAATGCCAACTTTCTCATCCAGTCCACACCGCCCCTGACACCAGTCGGTAAACACAACGTTGTGCTGCTTGCTGCTGCCCGAAAACCATCAGTGGCAAAACTGTAAGAACTGTACAAATGACAACTCTAATCAATTTATTAGACTAAAAAAACCAAACACATGTGTAAAAAAAAAAAAAAAAGATCATTTTTAAGAAAATAGAAACATAAAATAAAATATATAATATGCCAGATATAGTGATTTGGTTGATTGACTGATGGAATTGACATTGGGAAGGCCTCAAAGACCCAGGCCTAGCAAAGTATAATAGCAGTCCTCTTAAAAAAAAATAAAAAATTAATAAATATATATATTTGCGCTCAAAAGTTTGCATACCCTGTCAGAAACCATTTATATTGAAAATATGATGGATCATGCAAAAAAATTTTTTTTATTTTATTTAAGAATAGCTATTATATGAAGCCATTTATTATCACATAGTTGTTTGGCTCCTTTTTAAATGAAAATGATAACAGAAATCACCCAAATGGCCCGGATCAAAAGTTTCCATACCCTGGAATGTTTGGCCTTAGTACAGACACACGAGGTGACACACACATAGGTTAAAATGGCAATTAAATGTAAATTTCCCACATTTGTGGCTTTTTAAATTGCAGTTAGGGTCTGTGTATAAATAGCCAATGAGTTTGTTAGCTCTCACGTGGATGCACTGAGCAGGGTAGATACTGAGCCATGAGGAGAGGATAACTGTCAAAAGACCTGTGCAACAAGGTAATGGAACTTTATAAAGATGGAAAAGGATATAAAAAAGATATAGAAAGCCTTGAATATGCAAGTCAGAACTTTTCTTATTAAGAAGTGGAAAGTTCGGGCATCTCTTGCTACCAAAGCTAAGGTCAGGTAGACCAAGCAAAGATTGCAGCCACAACTGCCAGAAGAACTGTTCAGGATACAAAGAAAAAATCACAGTAATCTCAGGATAAACCTCAGGAGTTTCCAGAAAGAACCATTTCCTGTTCCAATGCCACACAAAAAAAGGCCTGGTGAGGAGTATCAAGTTGTTGTCGGGCATATTGCAACTGGGCTTTTTTATAGATATTTTTACTTATATATAATTTTAGTTCTGAATACTCAAAAAAGACCAAAAAATATTGATCCATACAGAACAGACAACAACCTATGAATGGTGAAAAAAGAATTGATGAAAGGCAAAATAAAGTGGAGAAAGGCTGATAGTATCAATCCACTAGTACCCGTGGCTGACTCATGAATATGTGATAGGTGTTTATTATACTCATCTTTGATTATGGCGTCACCCCATCTTACCAAATGTGCAGAATGATACTATTTGTATTTATAAAATCTTGATTGTTGTTCTCTTTGCTCTAATTCAGAAAACAAGACAGTGTATATGTCTGCATGTTTCTTACAGATAACTTTGTAGATATAGGGTTGAGTAACTAAAACTGCAGAGTACAAAATCTGGTGCAGCTTTGCATAGAAATCAATCCGCTTCCAGTTTTTATTGTCAAAGCTTAACTGAGAAAGCTCAAGTTAGAAGCTGATTGTCTACCATGCAGAGCTGCCCAGATTTGCACTCTCCAGTTTTAGTAAATCAACCCCATAGCTAGGGGCGGACTGACAACTCATGGGGCCCCTGGGCAATAGGGGATCATGGGGCCCCTTTGTCCTTGCCCAAACTCAAAAAAGCCTATGAAAAAGGTACCAGGGGCATCTCATGGGGCCCCCTACTGACCCCGGGCCCTCGGGCAGTGCCCAAGTTTCCAAATGGTCAGTCCGCCCCTGCCCATAGCATTAACTTGATTCTTTGCTTGTCATCCAAGCAGCCATTGGGGTTGGCTGGAGAGTGCAAAATCTGGTGCAGCTGTGCATGCTGCAAAATACTTATTGCAAGACTAAGAAAAAGGGTTGTTGAAATGTTTTAAAGTATTATTTTATTGATTGATTAATTTATTAAAGCATGTGCTGCCATCTGTACATGTGTTTTTTTTGCAATCCATATTTAATACATTTATGAACTTTAAGCACAGCACTGTGGATTCATTTTTTCAGCAATGTAGAGCTTTTTTGTATGGAGGGATAATTATTTGGTCTTTTATGTGTATAGTTTTTTGAAAGCAGTGGTACGGGTCTCTTTAATTTGTTTTATTTAGTACATTATTATAGTTTAAAATCACAATACCTCAAGTCTTGGCCATTGTCATCAGAGGACACATCATCCACATGGACCTGATCACATTCCTAGAAAAGAAGATGTACATTCATTAATATCAGACCATTGCCACATAGTATACAGATGTCTTTCAAGTGATTGTCATATCTAATGCCTGAGCATGCCTAAAACATTTTATACTGGAATATTGTGTTGTTTTATAAATTCAGTCTCAAACCAAAAATCTCTTAAAAGTGTGTTCTATTTTGAAATGACTAACGTACTAATGTGGGAGGTAACAGCATCTTGAAAGTCAGAAGTTTCATTTTTCTTTAGGTGTATTATGTGCATCTAGCCAGGAGATGGCACCATAATACACATATTTACTGTACAATTTCAATAAAATGCCACAGAAATAGGAATGCGTTGTTATTATTAAATAGTTTCCTCATATACAACATTTAATTATTTGCACTGTTCCATGCTTCACAAGACATAATCATTAGATAAAGAGAGCACAAAACATTTTTGTAAATACAAAGAAACTTACTTTCTTTGAACTTAAAAATAACCCCACATAATTTTTTTTACCCAAACTACTGGTACTTATAACTACAGGTTTAACCAACTACTAGATAGATAGACAGATAGATAGAAATAATACTAAGGTATTAAAGCATACAAAATATTCTGGCATTTAAATACCATTTTTTAAAGTGAATTTGTGTGCCCATTCATGTATTCATCTGTCGATCCCTTCCGGTGGTTTAGCAATGTTAAAGCGATTATAAAAGTTTTTTTTTCTTAAAATAACAAACATTTTATACCTACCTGGCCCTGAACCTCCTCTTCTGTGGTCCCACGACAGCACTCTGTGCTCCTCATCTTCAATGTCTGCCACCACAGCAAGCCACTTGCTATTGTAGCAGATGTTCAGGGTCGTTCCTGAGCCGGAATCCTTGATTCTGCTTATTAAGAAAATTGGGCAAAAGTCATAAGTCTTTATCTGCATACTTTAGAAGAAAAGGTCAGATATGGTAGTCTCTACGTCTCTCTCATAGAAGGTTTCCGTAAAGCTGAATTTCAGATAAAAAAATTAATTTGAACATATTGCTCAAAAGCCATAGTGTTAACAGTGGGGTGGCTGCAGAGTGGTGAGGGGAGTAGAGAAGAATAGTGATAGCAGGGGTAGGTGGGTATGTGGTAGAGTGGTGTGGGGGGGGGGGGGGGCAGAGTTTTGAAAGGGGACAGGTTTAACAAAGTGGTGAGGTGGGTCAGCTGAGTAGTCTAAGCAGGAGTTTGTAGGGCATAAAAAGTGAATTTGACTTGACCACTAACATGCTTGAGTTATCCGTGGCATATTACTAGCAGCGTATCGGGAGCACAGGAGTGAACTCCATCCCTTGCTCTCGGATTTTAATGTGCATGAGTAGGCAGAATTCTATTGCTCAAGAAAGGGGTAATTCAGACCACAAGAATGATAAACGGGACACACTAGAGGCGATTACAGCTCACATGTTTAGAGCAAAGACTACTGGGAATGAAAATGTCATTTTATGCAAAAAAGCTGCTATATTGATAGATGGAATCCTGATGCCATTTAACCGAAGTCCAGCAGGAAATTATTTCAATATTTTTCCCTTTGTAAGTAAAATTGTTCATTTAAACTAAAGAAACATTTCATATCTATTGCCATCTAACCTATTGTATAAATTAAGTAGGAAAAAAACATTTTCGTTTCTGTATTTCTCTCTTAATATAACTATAGGTTTCCTATATATTGTACATGCCAAAAAGGATGCACCTTGAATGGCAGGTATGTATCTCTTTGCACAGCATTTTCTGGGCCCTTTGAGAGACACAGCAAAAGCTTAAGAAAGAGAGTGCTGAGTGGTAGGTGGGAAGTAGGAAGTGGAGAGGGGTTGTTTGGAGGGCTGCTGAATGTTGCACCTCTTTTGAATGCTGAATACACTTGTGAAAATGAAAAAGTTTCACTGCTGGCTGGGCCCTGGGCGCTGCTATGTTAGTTATTTCATGCAACTAAGCACATTTCTTTTTTGTAATGGAATTACTGACCTGGAAAAGGAGCATGTGACTATTCTTTTGTAGACATGCACCTCTGTTTTGCTGCTGGTAAGCCTTTTGAGTTGAATAAAAGGCACTCTTGGTCCACAAAGTGCTTATGCTGAATCACCCACACCTCACAACTGGTGGAGGATGCAAGCAGGCTTTGAAAACTGACATTTAAAAGGGACTTTGAAAATGGAGGAAATTTTGAAGCAATTGATACTGGCACAGCAGCAGAATAATGAGGTGTAACTCCTGAATAAAGTAGATCTGCAGAGAAATGTGGAGGCTCTGCAAATGAACAAAGAGCCCAGATAACCACCATGAAAGAAACCACAGTAGCACAAGTAAAGGCTCTGCCTGAGGATGACAAAATTTGAGAGGACAGTAGAACAAGAAGGGTGGTCCTAAGCCAAATGGGCTGGCCTAATTACTCATTGCTCCTTTCTTGTCAGGAGACCTGAAAAAAGCATATTATGACCTCACTCCTGAGGATTCTATGATCTCTGACCACTTTAAACTTGATATTCTAATCTGTTTGGGAGTGACAAGGGCTACCAAGTACAGTGGATGCACCAATGGAGCTAACGATCAGATCAGCCACCTCAGTAGCAAATGCACAATCTGATCCAGTTGGTCACTAAGTGGTAGTAATCCAGACAGATTGTCAAGACCTTGACAGAACCATAAATGGTGGAAAGGGTCATGATGAATTGTTATGTTCAGTCTCTACAGACCAGCTGAAACTGTGAAAAAATGCACGGTGACTGAGGACCTGCTCAACTCTACAAGATGGAAGGCCTAGGAAGAAGAACAGATAGATAGCTGCTGCAGATGGGGTTCCCTAGGAAAGATGGTCTCATTTTCCATCTAAAATGACCCATCGGGTTACCATGGCTCAGGAAGACGTTCTTGAGTAAATGTTAGTACCCCTGCCATATAGATAGAAAGTCCTCATCCCAACCCACTATGATGATTTGGGGGGAAACGTGGGAACTGAGAAAACCAAGGTGCATACCACTGAATGATTCTACTGGCCAGAGTTGAAAGCTTAGTTAAAGAAATATTGTACATCTAGTCTCCCCTGCTAATCATTTGATCCGCTGTAGTACTTTTGTTGCCCCTTTGTGTCACTGCCTATAACTGAAATTGAATTATTTCACCAGACAGTTATGGATTTGATAGGCCCCTTGATGAAATCTGCCCAAGGTCACCAATACATACCTGTGATCTTCAACTATGCCACATGATACACTAAATATGTTCCTCTCTGAAATACTGCATACAAAATGATTGCCAGAGAACTGTTTCAAATGTTTATCAGAACAGGTAAGAAATTCTTACAGACTAGGGCAAGTCATTCATGTCAAGAGACATTGCTGATTTGTGCAAGCTGTTTCACAATAATCAGCTGCCTACCTCTGTGTACCATCTGCAGATGTAGGCATAGTCCTTGTTTCAACAAGACACTAAAAGCCATACTTAAGTGGGTGGTGCAAAAAGATGGGAAAAACGTTTGCTGATTTTTGCACGCACTCCTGTTTGCCATGTGTGAGGTGACTCCAGCCTACATGGGATAGTCACCCTGCAAGATGGTCTATGGAGCCTGGGGGCCGCAAAGGGCTAAAATAAGTGGAGAAAGTGGGCAGCTTTCATATGCTTAACATATGTTTGTGGGGAGGTAAAGAAGAGATCCAGTCCCTATTTAGGCAACAGATATGTAAAGTACTGCCAGGATATGGAGTCAGATATCTGGCAATATCTGATATTGGTAAGGTCGCTGTCCTAATCCTATGGCTCTTGAGGATACTGTTGAAAGCCTTAGTGAGTAGCAGGGCAGGCTGATCAGCAAAACTCTTATGGTAATTTGCTTTAAAGCAATTTTTGATTTAGGGAAAAAGGGACCATAGATAATTTCTTGACGTAGTGATTGGTAAAATCACATATAAAAGTGATTTAATATTGTCAACTTGAGAGTACCCGGACCTTTTTTAGTTACAATTCTTAAACCTGAGGGCCACAAAGTAGTAGCAGGATGGTCTAATGAGGCCCCAAAACACCAATTTGATGTGCCTGAATTAGAAGAAGGGAGTCACACTTTATTTTCATTAATAAAAGAAAAGTTGAAAAAAACAAACACAGTTGCCACCAGATCAATGGATTCAAGCCTTGTGGAGTATATTATAAGCAGATTGGCAGAAGATTAAACTTTAAATAATGAATGTGTACAAACTAAGAAATAGACATTTCAACATTAAATAAAAGTACTAAAAATGTAATTGTGATAATGGGACAGTTACCAATGACAGTTCATGTTAGGAAATATTTAATACAGTAAATTATTTAAATGAAGTAACAAAATGTGTACAAACAATCCATCTATCAGAATAATTTCATATGTAAGCATAGACAGTACACAGGTAAGCCTGATGAAATTTAAAAGATAACAGGAAAGGGATCCAATTCCACCAAGTCCTTTGGGTTCTTATACAATCATCAAAGTAGGAAAGGATATTTTCACAAGCATTCTGTATCCTCTTGCATTTAAATTGCATTTTCACTTTTGCAGCCAAATTGGGATAGCTTTAAATTTGTTGCATGATCTGCTACTTGCTAATTTCTGATCACTCCAGCACTGAAATATATGACTTAGCCCTCTTTTTTTTGTTAGGGAAGGGATTGGGGCGGGGTTGCCATTAACTCTGTGCTGGGAGAGCTCATTATCAGTTGTAAACTACATTTGGATCTTAACAAAGGGTTAACGTATAACTAAAATAAACACTTTTTTATATTGGATAAGTTGAAGTGGGATTAGAACACCTGTTAGGTTTTTATTGTTGTCTGTGCCCCTGTAAGGGAAATTCACCTTCTATATTTGTCCTATTTACCATTATTGCTGAAATTGAAAGTGAAATAAATTTTGGGTTCCAGAAAATAAATAGTGTGAATATCTTCCAATTGGTACACTGGGTTCTGTTACCCTGGTGACAAGATTTCTGCTCTTTTCCAGTTTCGGTTATGGGACAGGAAGACAAAAAAACTTAACCATCCTTTACTCTATCCAAAATTTTAAAAAAAGTATTGACTTTAGTTCTGAGTTAAGATTTAGAAGCTAGCCTCCTTCATTACATGTTAATGAGGGAAACTTAGTCTGTCCTTAGGACAGAGTCACTCTGAAATTGTTCACAAATTCTCGTAGTTTGCCATGAGGCCCATTCCTGAGAAACATATAAAAGGAAAGAAAAATGTTTTAGGTATGCTGTTGGAATAGATACACATACACAGATAATAGGGTTTTCTCGGATGTGATTGCAATAGTGAAAATACACTTTAGGTATCATATGAACACAATTTACATTGTAAATTCCACCAACACTGTACCACCACTGCTACAGCCAGCTTTAATGCATGCACCACTGGATTTATAGAACTTTGAGTGAATTTACAAACAATATTATTAATGGATTCTCTTAGTTTTGTTCGGTAACCACACAGTTTTGTATCTCAGTTCATCAAATGAGAGAGCAACAGCTGTTTGAACAAGCGCTCCCAGACCAAATTTAGTAACAAGTACACCAAACATTCTGGCTTACCTCCAAATCATTAAAAAATAAGTGTGCATCGGCGAGGTTAAAAATCATTTCTTCCATCCTCAGTCCAAGAGTCACAGCTGTTGGTGAATCCTTTAAAACATGAAGTATTACAAAGACTCAATGAGATATGTAACATAAAGTGATTCACAACAAGGATTTGATCGCAGTTGTCATATTTAGCTGCTTTGAAGCCTGTATATGTAAAAAAGCTATGAGAGTGTTTTTAAAGATCTTAAAGTCTAAAACACCACTAATCTTGGCTAGCACATTTCCTTCCACTGCTATCATTTACATATATGTCTATATTTATTAATGTACCTTCCTGAAATAAGGACAATGGAAATAGGACTTCCTAAATACCTGCATATACAGTACATGCATTATATATATATATATATATTTTGTTTTTTTTGTTTTTTTTCTCAGTAAATACATTTGCAAAGGTGCTGTTGACACAAAATGTTCACCACATGTTGGTAACAACCCATGGAATACATACATACAAAGAAACCAAAACAAATAGTTTAAAAAATTAATTATGTGTAATAAAATGGAATTTTATTATTATTATTATTATTATTATTATTATTATTATTATACAGGATTTATATAGCGCCAACAGTTTACACAGCGCTGTACATTATAATGGGAGACAGTACACGAGACAGTACAGTAACAATACGATTCAATACACGGGGGTTCGAGGGCCCTGCTCCTTGGAGCTTACAATCTAGGAGGGAGGGGATAGTGGTACAGGAGGAAAAAGCTGTGGGGGATGGAGTGGTAGGAAGAGTGGAGGAGTTCAGCATTTAGCTGAGGGCGGGGTAGGCTTCCCTGAAGAGGTAGGTTTTCAGAGTGCGCCTAAAGGTGAGCAGAGTAGGTGATAGTCTGATGGATTGGGGTAGGGAATTCCAGAGGATGGGGGAAGCCCTGGAGAAGTCCTGAAGATGAGCATGGGAGGAGGAGACCAGGGAACTAGAGAGTAGGAGGTCTTGTGAGGAGCGGAGAGTACCTTTTGGGTGGTATTTGGATACCAGATCGGTGATGTAGCTTGGGGCAGTATTATGAACAGCTTTATACGTCAATGTTTAGCAGTTTGAATTTTATCCGTTGAGCAACCAGGAGCCAGTGGAGGGATTGGCAGAGGGGGGTGGCAGATACGGAGTGGTTAGTAAGGTGGATGAGTCTGGCCGCAGCATTCAAGATGGACTGAAGCGGGGATAGCCTGCGGTGAGGTAAGCCGATGAGGAGGGAGTTACAGTAATCGAGGCGTAATATAATAAGGGAGTGGGATGAGTTGCTTAGTGGTTTCCGGGGTTAGGAACGGACGTATTTTGGAGATGTTGTGGAGGTGAAGTCTACATGAGATTGTCAGCGATTGGACCTGGGGCTGGAAGGACAGATTGGAGTCTAGGATGACACCTAGTACTTTGGCTTGAGGGGTGGAACTGATGGTGGTGTTGTTGGTCTTGATGGGGAAGTCAGGGGGGGGGCGCGGGCTGGGGGGAAAACTAGGAGCTCAGTTTTGGAAAGATTTAGTTTGAATAAGTGGAGTGACATCCAATCCGATATGTCGCTCAGTAGGCTTGTGATACGGGCAGAGACTGAGGGGGTGAGGTGAAGGGTAGAGAGATAGATTTGAGTGTCGTCATTATAGAGATGGTAGTTGAAGCAGTGAGAATGTATCAATTGGCCAAGGGAGGAGGTGTAGATGGAGAAGAGAAGGGGCCCAAGGACAGAACCTTGAGGGAACCCAACAGAGAGGGGGAGTGAAGAGGAGGTGGCAGCGTTATAGATAACACTGAAAGAGCGCTGTGATAGATAAAAAGAGAGCCAGGAGAGAGCGGAGTCTCTGAGGCCAAGAGAGTGTAGTTTTTTTTTGAGGAGGGGGTGGTCAACCATGTTGAAAGCTGCAGAGAGGTCGAGGAGTAGGAGCACTGAATAGTGGTAATTAGTTTTGGCGGTTAGCAGGTCGTTGGTGAGTTTGAATGACACAGGGAAAAAGTATTGAACACATGAAGAAAAGGAGGTGCAAAAAGGCATAGAAAGCCAAGACGGCAGCTGAAATATATCAGCAATAGAAAGCAATCCTGCCCCTTGCCAGTGCAAATTAATATCAGCTGGTTCAGTCTCAACTGATGGCCTATAAAAAGGTGTCTCATTACCAAGGTGTCACACATGATATGTCTAATGATGGGTAAAAGTAAAGAGCTCTCTCAAGACTTTTGCAACCTTATTGTTGCAAAACATACTGATGGCATTGGTTATAGAAGCATTTCTAAATTTCTGAATGTTCCAGTGAGCACTGTTAGGGCCATAATCTGGAAGTGGAGAGAACATCATTTCACCATAAACCAGCCATGACCAGGTGCTCCTCCCAAGATTTCTGACAAAGGAGTGAAAAGAATTATCAGAGGAGTTTTCCAAGAGCCAAGGGTCACTTGTGGAGAGCTTCAGAAAGACCTGAAATTTGCAGGTACAATTGTTTCAAAGAAAACAATAAATAATGCACTCAACTGTCATGGCCTGTAAGCATGCTCACCATGCAAGACTACATTGCTGAAGAAAAATCACGTTGAAGCTCATTTAAAGTTTGCTGCACAACATTTAGACAAACTTTTGAAATATTGGGAGAATATAGTCTGGTCAGATGAGACCAAAATTGAACTCTTTGGATGCTATAATACACACCATGTTTGGAGGTCAAATGGCACTGCACATCACCCCAAAAATAACATACCACCAGTGAAGTTTGGAGGTGGGAGCATCATGGTGTGGGGCTGTTTTTCACCATACGATACTGGGAAACTTCATGTCATTGAAGGAAGGATGAAGGGAAAAATGTGCCATGACATTCTTGATAAAAATCTGCAGCCATCTACCAGGATGATGAAGATGAAACGAGGGTGGACATTTCAGCAAGACAATGAACTCAAACACAAAGCCAAGGAAACTCTCAATTAGTTTGAAAGAAAGAAAATAAAGCTGCTAGAATGGCCCAGCCAATCAACTGACTTGAATCCAATAGTAAATCTATGGAAAGAACTAAAGATCAGAGTTCATAGAAGAGGCCCACGGAACCTTTAAGATTTGAAGACTGTGTAGAAGATTGGGCCAAAATCACACCCGAGGAATGCATGCAACTAGTTTCTCCATACAGGAGGCATCTTGAAGCTGTCATTACCAACACAGGATTTTGTATCAAATATTAGAATACTTTTTTCCCTGTGTCATTCCATTTTATTACACATAACTTAATTTCTGAACTTATTTGTTTTGGTTTCTTGCTTTAGATTGTTATCTCCATGAGCAGGGCCCTCCAATTCCTTCTGTATCGAACTGTATTGTAATGGTACTGTCCCCCCTTATAGTATAAAGCACTGCATAATAATATATGGATTGCATGGGTTGTTACCCACATGTGGTGAAAATTTCATGTTAATAGCACCTTTAGAAATATATTTACTGAGAAAAATGGTGACGGTTTCAATACTTATTTTATTAAATAATAATGGAAAAAATAAATAAATATATATATAGCAAAAAAAAAAAAAAGGGCCAGTTGTTGCTGACCAGCAACAATATTAACAATCTTCTCATGGAGAATTCAGAAAAGTAAAATTTTCCAAGGTACTGCTTAGCCACATTTCCCATACTTAGATATTTCATATAAGAGAGCAAATCAAATTGTCCATTTTGAATAAAGGCTAGTCTCACAGCCCTATAGAAGTCTGTGGGCCAAACTGTGTGCATGCACACACTGGGTAAAGCAGCAAGCAAAGGAATGTAAACAAGCAAAATAGATGCAATTGTATTTTAGAGATCAGTATTTTTTTCCACTGCCCATAAAACAAGCTTAAGTAACAAATGCCATCACGAGATCAGTATCACAGGGTAAATAAAATGTTAATAAGATACCAGGAATGCACCATATAAACTTAACAGATGATAATAGACTTCCAGCACCAAATTCCCCACTGAGAAAGGATTTGTATACAATCCTATATTACAGCTCTGGCCCATGATCAACTACATACAGTATGGCTACAAGAATGATAAGACAATGCTACAATCATGAGCTAATAAGAACTTGTTAGAACATTGAGAGCTGGGATCTGAAGGTAAAGCTTCTACCAAGGATGAACGTTCATACACCAAAAAAAGAACCTTCAGCCTGCAGATTCCACTGCAACCTGAAAAATGGCTGCATGCCTAATACTGAAATTGTCAGTGAGGTGAGCTGTGGATGGGAGGAAGAGGATGACCTGTGGACAGGGGGGCTAAGGTGAGCTGTGGATGGGGGAGAGGGTGAGCTGTGGACGGGGGAGGGTGACCCGTGGATGGAAGGGAGATAGTGAGCTGTGGATTGGAGGGAGATGGTGAGCTGTGGATGGTGGGGGGGGGGGGGGGGGTAGAGGGTGACCTGAAGATAGGGGGGAGAAGGCAAACTGTAGAGGGGTGGTAGAGGTGTAGATGGGGAAGGAGAAGGTGGGTTTTGGATGGAAGGAGAGAAGGTGAGCTGTGGACAGGGGGAAGTGGGTAAAATGTGCATGAGGATGCGATTTTTTTTCTGCACACACCTCAGCACTACACGATATGCACTGTGTGTTATGCACTCCTGAGGAGTCAGGTCAGGGTTGTTGGCAGGAGGAATGGGGGCCAGGGGCAAAGGAGTTGATTGGGGAGGGTGGGTCCCTGCACCTATTCTTTGAGAAAAAAAGCCCTGTATGTGTGTATACAGTATGTGTGTGTGTGTGTATATATATATGTGTATATATATATATATATATATATATATATATATACATATATACATATATATATATAATATATATATATTTTGTGTGTGTATATATATATATATATATATATATACACATACATACATACACACTCAAGATTTCTGACAAAGGAGTGAAATGAATTATCAGAAGAGTTGTCCAAGAGCCAAGGACCACTTGTGGAGAGCTTCAGAAAGACCTGAAATTAGCAGGTAAAATTGTTTCAAAGAAAACAAATAATGCACTCAACTGCCATGGCCTGTCAGCACGCTCAATATGCAAGACTACATTGCTGAAGTGTGTGTAGTGTATATATATATATATATATATACACACACATACATACGTACATATATATATATATATATATATATATACACATACATACACAAATAATATACATATATATATATACATAATGCTTTAATGTGATATGTAAATGTACACACTTAGATATACAAGTGTAAAGTGAGCATTTACTACATCTGGACTCCACATCTCTTGACTGATTATATAGAAGCAGTAGTATGGAGCCTGCTCGATTTGAAAGTCAAATTCTGCTGCTGAAACCACAAGTGTGACTCACCCATAAGTATATATACATATATGCACACCGTAGATATAGATATATTATATGGCCTTAAAAATGTAAACATTATTTAGGTAGGTAACTTACTATGAAGTATACCAATGCTGATAGATTTGACCCTAGACCCAAGGTTCCAATGACTTATAGGCACAAAAAAAGCACAGCTGAAATGGGCATTTTGATAAAATTTTAGGCCAATGAAGGAGTCAAAAGTCTAGAGTTTGCTGATGAGTTTGTGGAATACCACTGTACTTATGAGAACTGCTGGCAGTCATGTTTTATTGCTAATATGACAAGAACTCTGAATGATGTAATGTTACATTGCTACCTTTGTCCGATACGCACAGAACAGAAATGAAACACACACATATATATATATATATATATACATACACACATACAGAGAGAGGGAGAGAGAGAGAGAAGAGTAAATAATGGAAATCACTGGATTCAGTAGAGCAGACACCAACGTTCATAAATATTTTTTGCTGGTAGTTATTAATAAACTCTGCTGAGTATGCAATGTCACCCTGTGTAACATCAATCCACTAATAAGAAAGTACTATATTTAAAGCTGGGGAAGCATAAATGTGTGTTTACAAGATAAAATCTACATATTTTAGGCTTTACTATCAATTCACTGTCAATTAAATAATTGGAGACATAAAACATAATATTATAAATAATAATAATAGCAATACATAATGCATAGAATGATTATTGACTAGATTTATATGCTTGTATATATAACTTTGAGAGAATAGAAGATATTTTAACTGGTTGCTATTGAATACTTTATTCTGCACCTTGCCTTGTGCCTTAGAAAATGATACGCTAGAGTAAAGTCAGAGGAACACACATTTTGCAATCTTTCTTTCACTATGCTGAGCAATACATTATTTCCCCATTTTCTTAAAGTGGAATTTTAGTAAAAAAAATTAAGTCCTGCTAGATCACTTCAGGCTGGTTCCTTTTTCAGGTATTGCTATGGAAAACATTAAAAAGTTAAACTTACTGTTTAAAATCTAGTAATATACTGTATCACCCTGATCTGCACATGCTCAGTTGTTCTCTATTTTTAGACAGCCTAAAGATTTAATACTGCTCAGAGTTCTGTGCTTCAGCAAAATAGTAGTCTCGGGCAAGAACAGGAACAATACTGGAGGCAATTTACAGCATACACTAATTTTGGTAATATAATTATTAAAGTGAGTTCCACTCACTCTGTAAAAAAATAAAAGTCAGCAGCTACAAAAACTGTAGCTGCTGACTTTTAAAAAACAGCCACTCACCTGTACCATGATCCCGCGTTGCCCCTGCTGCAGCCCGTTTCACCGGCCGTCCTGTATTCCAAGCACCGGCATCTTCAGTGTGGGCACCCGGCTGTGACAGCTTGCGGCTTCACAGCCAGGTTCCCACTGAGCAAGCGCGAGTAGCGCTGCGCTTCATGAATGGCCCCCGTAGTCTTCTGGGACCTGTCACGTGTCCCACAAGACTTCGTGGAGGGAGGGTAGGAGATCAATTTCTGTATCTGATCACCTAGGCGATCACAGCGGAAGAGGGAGTGGGTACCTGTCAAATTCGGGTACCCGCCCCCCCCTCCCCGCTCCCCAAAGGAGCCAATCCTTAATGGGGAGCGGGGGACCAATCTTTAAAGCAGAACATCCCCTTTTGCATGGAACTCCACTTTAATGTGCAATGTATGTTTCTTGATAAAGAACATTTTTTTAAATCAAGTTTTCAAAGGTAAAGTTCTGCATTAATTCTACACTTGAATGAACACTTCAGTTTAGCAGTGGTTGTGTTAGTATTTCTGGCAAAATGACTGATGTTCTTGTGTCATGTTCTCCATCCGTGCACAGTACTAAGATATGCTTTATGCTTGGGTTAGCAAACTGGTTTGCAAAAAAAAAAAAAATGTAGGCAGAATGTAGAGTATCTTGTAGCAACACCTTGGCTTGTCTAGCAGTGTGGTTTTGAAAAGAGGTATGACTTGTCATAGTGGCACAATAGTCTATGTATTGTTCCAGCTGTGTATGTAATTCCACAATCAGTTGTGTATTTTCACAATTGCTTGTTCATGGTCACAGCTGCCAGTGTATCGCCAAAGCTGCCAAGTGCATTGGCTGAGTAACATGATAAGAACCATGCTGTTTGACTTTGGATACCATACTGAAACAATTTAACCCTATCTATAAAGTCATTTAACTATTTCATCATGGCACTTCAAACACCAATATTCGCCCGCCATTAGGGAAGTATCCATATAAATGTTACAAAAAATGGACTTGGCAAAGCCCACAATCCATCCACTTGGATTCCAGATATTAGAAAAGAGGCACATTAGCCTGCCTACTCTACTATGCATTATGCATGCTGGAAAGAATGAAGAATGTGACTGCCACACATCTTTAGCAGAACATCTCTGAAATAGGAAAAAATGATTAATGTGTGTGTGTGTTTCACTGTACTAAGGCCTGAAGGATATCGATGACATATATTTGCTAGGGATGTGGCGCAATCCTTCATTCGCTGTATCAAGGTAAGTCACACCAGTGTTATCATACAATGAGAGACAATCCGTCCTCTCAACAGCCATTGTGATAGCTTTATCTGTATATAAGTGCCAATGTGTGTAGATAGATAGATAGATAGATAGATAGATATGTACATACGGATGCAGAAACAGATATGAACTAACAGCAAGCCTGAATGACACATTTCTCCATCTGGAAAAACAATTATCAGTGAAGAGTTGCAATGGGTCACATACCAGACTTGATATCTATCACTGCATTAGATAGCTAAATTTGGAAACATATACGTATATCAGTGTCATCACAGTCAATCCCCCTTTCTTTACATTTGTATTAATGCATTATACATGGCAAGCATTCTTTCTCACAGTATGAAAAGTATGTTTAAAATGTTCAAGATACATAGTGCATAAGGGTAGTTTTCAGGTCTTGGATCATAGCCACACATACTATATACTTCTATACCCACAACAGCTGTGTTCATCGCAGAGCAATATATCTGATAATGTTGATTAAAAAAAATCTATGTCACATATAAAGCCCCAAGCTAAAGTAGATCTAAAGTGAAATACTGAATGTTAGCCAGCAAAGAGGAAGGGGTGTTAAGGTACAAAGGTATGAACATCAGATTCCTGACAGATAATTCCTGCTTAAAAATAAGAGGATGGGCTGTATAATAAATGCCTGTTTATATATGTATTTGCGCACATCAGTTTAAAAATTCTAGCTTTTCTTGGGCTGTGGTATATGCGTATAGGTGTATATTTCATCAACACAGATATTTAGTTTTAATTTTTTTTTTACTGATCTATACATAGTGAATACTAATGCACCTGTGTGTGTAGGCCCACTAGATACAATGGGCTGCATTTAGATCAGTAAAAAAATTGCTTGAATGCTTAAAACTGTGGCATCCGTGTGCAAGAGGCCTTACTGTACTTTAAATCTGCTTTAATGTATATCCTGCTGGTCTACAAAACATAAACAAAGAACCTTCCAAAGGAATTTATGCTAAGTTGACTGGGTCTAATAACCTTTAGGTGGAAATAGTTAATAGTGAAAACCTTTTATTTCTATGTATAATATACAAAACTTTTATATTATGCATTATTGCAATTGCTGAATGTCTGATTAGAAACAACAGTCTAATAGAGACATTCAGCAATTCTTCTGTGCTTCACCAACAACGGTGTGCCTATGCAGCCGAATGCTGCACAACCATCCTCATTCATGATATAGCTCTGGGAGGAGGAACAAGAGGAAGACTTGCCCATTAGCTGTCCTAGCTGTATGAAGTGACATTGCAGGCATGTGACTGTAATTCATTAGAATGAAAAAAAAAGATACAAATACACAGATTTAAAAAAAAATATACATAAGAATGGACTTTATTGTTTAACTCTTTATAGAATGGATATTGTTTAACTCTTTGTGGGGAGTTAATTGAACCTAAGCCTTACTTTCCATTTTAAACAGTGAGAAAAAAATTATTGTACCATAACTAAAACAACTGGTAGCTTCTATCACATTGACCAACCAAACTGTATCCAGGTCTGCAGAATGTATTGACCCTGGCCAGAAGACTTTCCACCAAGAGGAATTACAACCTGTTCATACTCCCACAAATGCCCCAGCAGAACGAAGTGGCCGAGTACATATTCGAACATGGCTGTAAGCAATACAGCATGCATGAAGGGTTCATCATCTTTCTGGGATAGTGAAATCTCATGTCATGATTCCACCAAGTTTATTAGCAGGGATACATGTGGTATTAACAGTGTCATCCCCTCTTTTATACCTAGGAAACAGCACTAACTTTTGAAGAAAACAAGCAGATGAATCATAAGATATGATTTGCCATTGCACTGCTACCAGAGACCATTAGGAGTGGGAAGCCACCCAGGAAAAAATAGAGGGGACCAAGGTAAGCTTATGACATCGGAGCAGAGAATGTCACACTAAACAAGGCATTTTGGCAAGTATGGCAAGCTAAATACTTGAATGTACACAGAGCCAAGTACTTTGCCAGCATTAGACAGAGAGATAACTGCTGGATATGCACGGATTTGTAAAGGGGGGAGAGAATTTTTTTGAGGCTTTTGACGCCACATGGAAATATACTGAAGCCACCATCTGCTCAATCTGGCAAAGCTTTCCCGAAACAGAGACCTGAATTCTTCAAGGAGACCCCTCTCCAAATCATCAACAGCCCCCCAGACTGTGAACTGAACAAGAATAAAACATATATTTATAATAGCCCATCAGTAAAGGAAATGTATTTACCCATTTTCATCATCTTTAAAATGGTTTTTATTGTAACAGTTTTTTTTTTACCTTAGTGCATTCTCTGCATTAAAGTGTTACTAAACCCAGGAGCCTGCATTCATTATATTTGGTCTACCACAGTACACAGAACATGGAAATGCAAATATTTTAGTAAATATAAACTGCTAAATACCTTTTCTCAGCAGCAGTTAGAACAGTCTTCTGACTTCTATCAGTGTCCAGCTGAGCACTGGTTAAAGCTTGTAGGAGGAGTTTTATTTCTGCTCTAGAAGGATGCAGAACCCCTGACCTCTGTCTAGACTGTGCTGATTGCCCTTGTGCTGATCACATGCACTCTGCCAAGAAAAAACCTCTCTCTAGCAATACGCACCTAACTGAGCACGTGCAGAGTGTCTCCACATATGTCTTATCAGGAGATAAAAGGGGGGCACTGGAAGAAGGGGAGGATCAGAGAAGTTAAGATCAAACAGCCTTTATACACAATGCAGAGGATTAATTGATTTTTCAGTTGTAGGTTTATTAACACTTTAAGGTAAAAAAAACCTTTCATGTTTTGTCCCCCACAGCCCCCCTAAATACTTACCTGAGCCCGATCTCAATCGAGCACCTGTGCCTGAAAGCAGCAGCACTCTCTTCTCTCCCCTCACTGGACATGGAGGAAGCAGCGGGAGCCATTGGCTCCTGTTGCTGTCAATCACAGCCTGTGAGGAGGGTGTGGAGGTCAATAGACACACGCAGCCCAACTTGAGATCAAGCCCACATGAGTGCACCATATCAAGTGACTAGAGGCACTCAAAAGTGAGGAGCCAGCATGCAGGAGACCCCAGAAGAGGACGATCAGGGCCTCTCTGTGTAAAGCCACTGCACAAAGCAGGTAAGTATAGCATGTTTATTATTAAAAAAAAAAAAAAAAAAAAACTTTACGACCACTTTAATCCTCACCCTTTTCTTGACAACTTCCTAGTAAATAAGAAGGTAGAATGTTTGGCATTTAACAAAAAGTCTTAGCTAATGTCCTAATGTTCTTCCTTTCTACCCTCTACCCCAAAAATCCTCATGATACTTTATTTTGCTGATTGTCAATTCATAGGGCAGAAATTTGCACAAATCTGGGGCAGCTTACTCTCTTTTTTTATTTTTTAGACTAGGCCAAAGGCTTTCCTAGCTTAAATCACAAAGTCCTGTTTTGACAATAAACTCGAGCATAAATATCTTATTTTATCCATATCTAACATACTGCAGAGCTTTAAATTTGATGGAACACAACTAATGTTGATATCACTTTTGTCTCAAGGCAAAACATCTATCAATCCAGAACTCTACCTAATCCAGGCATAAAAGAAAAAAGCAAATGTGAAGGGATTTTGCTTGCTAAAATAATAACTACTCTTCTATAACAAATACAAATGGATTACATACAATCTTCTGACACAAACTTCATTAACTATTTTTCTGCTAAATTTTCAATAAAGCTTTCCCTTAGGACAGTATAGACTTTTCCCTTAAGTAAGTATAGACTTGCCGGTGTCTTCTTTCTACCATGATACAACATAGAACGATTAGTGTATTTAGTGTGCCTCTGACACACCTTAACACACCACAATGCACACAATGTACAATAAAAGCATTGATCCCAATAAGAGGGGTCATAAAAACTGCACTACAATGCATGTTACAAATATGCTGCAGCGCAAGTTAAAAAATGCATGCCAGAGCTTGTGTGTTTAGTGCATGCTAATGCATGCACTATGGTGTGAACTATCCTTAACTAATCATGTGATTATAGCAGGAAGATCAAGTGACTCAGCAGCTTAAAACTGGAGGCAAGTTGGATCCCTGTGTGACTTTGAATTCAAATGGTAGCATGTAAAACTGTGCATTGTGGATTGCAAATCTTTTATATAGATACTGTATATTGTAAGGAGGGCAGGCTTAACTGGTGGTGGCAGCAGTAAACCATTCACAAGACACCGAGGAACATCTAAGCCAGAGGTGTCAAGTAGAGATGAGCGAATCGAACATGACGAAGTGGAATTCGTTCCGAAGATTTGGAAAAATTCTATTCGCGACGAATCCGAAGATTAGCAAACTTCGGATGCACGAATCGAATTTTCCCAAAAATGGCGGCGACATGTGTGGCGACGGAGAAAATGGACAGAGAAGATGGGGCGGGGATCTCTGGGAAGGCGCGCAGACAAGGCGCGCTGACCCATAATGCATTCATGACATGTGATCGCATTAGCCAATCAGCAGCCAGCCAGCACTGTGTAATGGTGGAGCTATAAATCGCGGCCATCTTAGAATTCTCCATTAGCCTCCGGTCATTCAAGAGAGACAGACCTGTGTGTATTAAGGGACAGAGTTAGGGCCACAGAGACTTTAGGGCCACAGAATCGTTACTCAGGGACACAGAATCGTTACTCAGGGACACAGAATCGTTACTCAGGGACACAGAATCGTTACTTAGGGCCACAGCTATCAAAGAATCGAAAATTTAAAGTGACATACACCCTTTTTTTTTTGGTGGCTGTCGTGCACAGTTGGTGCTGCAGTTTGCCGATTGTGCAAAATAAACTGACTTTCTGCTTCACAACCACTATTGTACGTTCAAAGAGTTAAATCCATTTACACGCCGGCTGGCGGTAATATTTTTTGGGTGATTAGTGCATTCCAGTGACACAAACGTACAGTTTCCAGCCAACGGCAAGCTGCAATTGACCGATTGTGCTAAATAAACTGACTTTCTGCTTCACAACCACTAGTGTACTTTCAAAGAGTTAGATCCATTTACACACCGGGTGGCGGTAATATTTTTTGGGTGATTAGTGCATTCCAGTGACATAAACGTACAGTTTCCAGCCAACGGCAAGCTGCAATTGACCGATTGTGCTAAATAAACTGACTTTCTGCTTCACAACCACTATTGTACGTTCAAAGAGTTAAATCCATTTACACGCCGGCTGGCGGTAATATTTTTTGGGTGATTAGTGCATTCCAGTGACAGAAACGTACAGTTTCCAGCCAACGGCAAGCTGCAATTGACCGATTGTGTACAATAAACTGACTTTCTGCTTCACAACCACTATTGTACGTTCAAAGAGTTAAATCCATTTACACGCCGGCTGGCGGTAATATTTTTTGGGTGATTAGTGCATTCCAGTGACATAAACGTACAGTTTACAGCCAACGGCAAGCTGCAATTGACCGATTGTGTACAATAAACTGACTTTCTGCTTCACAACCACTATTGTACGTTCAAAAAGTTAAATCCATTTACACGCCGGCTGGCGGTAATATTTTTTGGGTGATTAGTGCATTCCAGTGACCTAAACGTACAGTTTCCAGCCAACGGCAAGCTGCAATTGACCGATTGTGCTAAATAAACTGACTTTCTGCTTCACAACCACTATTGTACGTTCAAAGAGTTAAATCCATATACACGCCGGGTGGCGGTAATATTTTTTGGGTGATTAGTGCATTCCAGTGACATAAACGTACAGTTTACAGCCAACGGCAAGCTGCAATTGACCGATTGTGCTAAATAAACTGACTTTCTGCTTCACAACCACTATTGTACGTTCAAAGAGTTAAACCTGGTTTTATTTTTGGGGTGCTTATTGAATTAAAGAGTATGTCAGACAACACGCAGAGGAGTGGCAGAGGAGGCAATGTTTCAGGAGCGAGCAGACGTGGCAGCAGAGGAAGGGGTCGAGGCAGCACTAGTCGCAGCCAGAGGCCAGTGCTCCCGGTGTCATCCAGCGGTCGTGTCTCCACCGACAACCCTGCCGTCATCGATTGGTTGACTCGGTCGTCTTCCTCTTCCCAGGTCACCTCTGACACCTACAGCCAACGGTCGGTGGGTACGTCAGACACAACCGTTAGTTGGCATGGCCCGGGAGCAAGCCCACTGAAATCACGTGTCCTCGACCTGCCCCTGTCCTTTGGTGTTCCCTCACCAAGCGAAGTATCGCATGCTGTGGGCTCAGCCCCACTGTACAGTGAGGAAGAGCTAACAGAGGGCGGTCAGGAACGGGGGGAGACATCCGCCTCTTCAGCAGCCAGGCGAAGAAGTACTGGCGAGGAGAGTGGCTCGGTAGCCGGTCTAGAGACAGGTCTGTCTCCTGACCCACACGCAGCCGAGGGGGCTAGTAGTGACGCGGAGACCCTAATTGATGATGATGAGGCTGATCGCACTTGGCAGCCTCGTCGTCATCAGGCTATTGCTTCCGCATCATCAGGAGAAGAGGGTGCTAGCTTGCCAGCGAGCAAAACAGTCGGTGGGTTGCCCAGGAGGCAGCAGGGTCGCAGCAGTGTCAGTGGAGCCAAACGGCCACGGAGTAGAGCACCAGCTCCACTGCAGCCTACCACCACGGCCAGTAGTGGTGCCGGTGTGCACGGAGGAAGTAGCAGTCAGCCAGTGAGGAGTAGCGGGGGCAAAGTTTCCTACTCGGCGGTGTGGCAATTTTTCGTCAAGCCGCCCGAGGAAGTAAACGTAGCCGTATGTCGACTATGTGGCCAGAAAGTCAAGCGTGGCCAGGGGGCCAATGTTGGGACTACAGCGTTGCGTCAGCATATGCAGCGTCGCCATTCGGTGGCCTGGGAAAACCGTGATAAAGATACGGCGGTTCTGCCTGCCCCAGCCCCCGCTCCATCACCCGCTCCGTTACTTGCTCCGTCACCCGACGTCAATCGCCCTCTATCAGCCAGTCAAGGCTCCAACACCTCTGCTGAGGGGAGTTGTCGCTCGTTGGCATCTTCCGCTCGTTCAGATGCTCCTTCTCCTGCTACTCCTCTCCACGGATTCCGTCAGCAGTCTTTCTTGGAATCCGTTTCCAAGAGACAACAGTTTGCGAGCACGCACCCGACGGTGCAGAAGCTGAACGTCCTCCTGTCCAAGTTGCTGGTGCTGCAGTCCCTCCCTTTCCAAGTGGTGGACTCAGCACCTTTCCAAGAAATGATGGCTTGTGCCGAGCCGCGGTGGAGAGTGCCAAGCCGGCATTTCTTCGCCAAAAAGGCAGTGCCAGCCCTGCATTCACATGTAGAAGAGATGGTGGGCCAGTCTTTGAGCATGTCGGTCTCTGCCAAAGTGCACGGCAGCGCCGACGTGTGGAGCTGTAACTACGGTCAGGGACAGTACATGTCATTTACGGCCCACTGGGTGAACGTGGTGCCGGCACAGCCGCACCAGCAACGTGGACAGGTTACGCCGCTTTTGCCTCCACGTTTGCACGTCCTTGGTCCAGCAAAGATGTCCGCCTCTACCACCTCTTCTTCCGCCGTGTCCTCAGCCGCCACCCCCGTGCCAAGTCCCATTACCCGACCGGCATATCACATGTGCAGGGCGCAACGGTGTCACGCTGTGCTGCACCTGGTATGCCTTGGCGAACGTAGTCACACAGGGGAGGAACTTCTGAGTGTAATGAACAGAGAAATCGACAGATGGCTGTCTCCGCGCAAACTGAAAATCGGAACCATGTTGACCGACAACGGAAAGAACATGGTGTCTGCTCTGCGTCAAGGAAGGTTGTGCCATGCGCCATGCATGGCTCACGTGTTCAATCTGGTTGTCAAGCGGTTCCTAAAATCCACCATCCCACTGCAAGACATCCTTAAAATGTCACGTAAACTTTGCATGCATTTCAGCCATTCCTACACCGCAAAGCACACCCTCC
The DNA here is from genome assembly GCF_062004578.1 of Staurois parvus. Taxonomy (NCBI): domain Eukaryota; kingdom Metazoa; phylum Chordata; class Amphibia; order Anura; family Ranidae; genus Staurois; species Staurois parvus. The sequence goes on along the minus strand of NW_028317961.1, from coordinate 7,876,274 downwards.
TTGAGCTGCAGCGGCAGAACGGAATTCCACAGCATCGCCTGATCTGCGACGTTGCAACAAGGTGGAATTCAACCCTACATATGTTAGACCGCCTTTACGAACAGCGAAAGGCCATCACCGATTTCCTGATGTTACAAGCGGATAAAGGTACTCCCCTGTGTAACTTAGATGTCAGCCATTGGCAGCTCATGCGTGACACCTGCCGCTTGCTCAGGCCCTTTGAGGAGGCCACGCTATTCGTGAGTCGGCAGGACTATGGGATGAACGACGTCATTCCTCTGTTGCACGTCCTGGAACAAATGCTGTTAACAATGGCTGGTCAGGGTGCGGTAGACGTGGCGCACAGATCTCAACGCCACATGACCCCTGTGGGGGCAGGACAGGAAGAAGAGGAGGAGGTAGAGGAGGACATTGGTGCTCAGGAATTATTGAGTGAAATGGGTGGTTTTTCCACTCAGCGGACAGGAGTGGAGGAGCAGGAGCATCTGGTAGAGGAGGAGGAGGAGACAGAGGACCCAGACGCACCGTGGCAGTATGCTGTGGAGATGGAGGCAGGGAGTCCCTCGCATTCCTTGGCACAAATGGCCCATAGCATGCTCGGTTGCTTGCGTAGCGACAGCCGAATAATAACCATCAGACAGAGGGATGACTTTTGGCTGTCCACCTTGTTGGACCCTCGCTACCGTTCAAAAATGGTGGCCTTTTTCACACCTGCTGAGAGGGAGGCCAAAATAAAGTACTATAAAAACCACCTATGTAGTCAGTTGGTCTCTGCCTTTCTGCGCCAACGTCCATCCTCAGACACTGTGGGCCCTGTGCGCTCGCGTTCCGCTGCCATGACAGCATGGGAGGGGTGGGGTGGTAGGAGCAGTGGCAGCTCCACCAGCAGCGGCTGCCTCAGTCTGCAGTCGATGATGAGTAGCTTTCTTCACCAGCGCAGTGAGGAAACTACTAACCAGCCGCAGCAGCAGCAGCATCAGGTGGACCTGGAGCAGGACCTCAAACAACAGGCTTGGGCCTACTTGGACAGCACCCTGCCAACCGAGGTAGACAATCCCCTTGACTACTGGGCAACGAAACTTGACCTTTGGCCCCAACTAGCTGAATTTGCCCTTGAAAGGCTGTCATGCCCGGCCAGTAGCGTGGCATCGGAGCGCGTGTTTAGTGCGGCAGGAGGTATTGTAACTCCGCGGAGGACACGACTGTCCACCCAAAGTGTGGAGAGACTCACGTTTGTGAAAATGAATCAGGCGTGGATTAGTCTGGATTTCAAACCACCAGTTCCTGACACAACTGACTAAATCCGCCATGAATCATGCCCCAAACATGTTATTAGGGACAAATGGAAGACCTCCACCTGATCCGTACATTTGTATATATATTTTATTGAGAGGCTGCTGGTCGGCCGACTCATGTTTTGCACATTTTTAATGACTTATACTCTGCAGGTCGGGCCCCTCATGAATTGGGGTTTTTAAATTATTTATACTTCGCTGGACGACCGTCACATGAATTGAACCTTTTTAATGACTTATACTCTGCTGGTCGGGCCCCTCATGAATTGGTGTTTTTAAATTATTTATACGTCGCTGGACGACTGTCACATGAATTTAAACTTTTTAATTATTTATAGTCGACCAGTTCCAGACCGATGGAATAGCAATTTTTTTAAATATTTATTTGACAAGTGTTGTCCATCTCATCAATGAGGTGGACTGTTTATTTATTGGCCACGGTTTGGCCCCCTCCTGTTTCTTACATTGTTAACTTGTTGTATCGGTCACGGTTTGGCCACATGTTTGGTTGTCTTGTTAAGATTTTCTGTAATGTACACAGTTACGCTTGACTTGTCGACTTTCCACAATCTACTAAGGTATAGCATCGCATCAAAGTTTTTTTTTTTTTTTTTTGGTCTAAACCATTTCTTATAATGTCAATTTGTAGGATACGCCGCTGTAAGGCGACCTACTTTTTTTCACTGTGTAGACATCTATTTATAGGCCGATGTTTGGCCAGAAAGATATATTTAGTAATAACCTAGCCGTTCAAGCCGCTCACTGAACACCTCGGGAATTGCTTTGTATATCTGTCGCCTTAGGGGCCGCTGTCTGGCGACATAATTTTTTGTCACTGTGTAGACATCTATTTATAGGCCGATGTTTGGCCACAAAAATATATTTAGTAATAACCTAGCCGTTCAGGCCCTGAACACCTCGGGAATTGCTTTGTATATCTGTCGCCTTAGAGGCCGCTGTCTGAACAGCTCATGAATTGCTTTCTATATGTGTCGCCTTTGAGGCCGCTGGCTGGACAGCTGATGAATTGATTTGTATATATGTACTTATTGTCCGCTGTCCGGACAGCTCATGAATTACTTTTTGTATATAGCCTTCCAAACCACTCTCAGAATAAGTCATGATATTCATGCTGTGTATAGCCTTATAGGCCAATGGTCAATCAAGTCATGATTGTTATAGTGTGTATAGCCTTATAGGCCGCTGTCTTTACAAGTTTATAATTCCATGCAGTATATAGCCCTATCGGCCACTTTCTGGCATCCAGTTGCTGTAGCCCCCATCACCACACTGTGCCACGGGCCCCTGTACCGCCTTCTCATACTGCTGCCAGATCCATCCTCTGCCATGTGCGTCTTTGTCGTCTGCTCACGCTGCTGGGTTCCAGTTTTAAACCTAGGCCTGTGTATGGCTTCCGAATACTGCTGCCTCCACCGCCACCCTGCGCCATGTGCCTCTGTCGTCTGCTCACGCTGCTGACGGCTTCCGCTTTTTAACCTAGGCCTGTGTATGGCTTCCGAATACTGCTGCCTCCACCGCCACCGTGCGCCATGTGCCTCTGTCGTCTGCTCACGCTGCTGACGGCTTCCGCTTTTTAAACTAGTCCTGTGTATGTCTTCCGAATACTGCTGCCTCCACCGCCACCCTGCGCCATGTGCCACTTTCGGGTCTCCTCACACTGCTGCCAGGTCCATACTGATTCATGGCCCCCTGTACCGGCTCCTCATGAACATGGTTCAGCGGGTTTGCATCACTTAACGGCAAATCGTTGACAAATGCTGGGACGTTCAGTGTTGTGCGCATTAAGCCAGACACCAAAGGGCAGCACAGACCTGTTATTACTCGCTCAAGCATGGCTGAACAAAACCAGTCTCTACCACAAATTGGACCCAGACCTGCCCAGGGTCTCGTAACTAGATTGCACGGAGGAGTAGAGTCCGTTATCGGAATTAAATAGACAAAACGCCACACCAAAAAGAGTGGCCATTTCCAACACTTATTCCAGAAAGAGGAACAACCCGTTTCATATACGGCCCGTAGACGTTTCACGTCTGCCACATTCAGTCGATTTAAGACGCAAGCTCCACTTCCTGCGGTCTCTGACCATCGATATACCTTTAAGTGTCAGCTTTGAAGCTATATTCCCTCCGGAGCACTGACACTGGTGCCCTTCCGTCAACATGCCTTTAAGTTTCAGTTTTCAACCATATTCCCCACAGAAGCCAAACTCTTGGGTATCCCAGAAGCTGCTCAGCGGGTCAGGGCAATAAAGCTCCCGGTTCGCAGGTTGTTCCATCTTATGGATGGAAGTACGACGGTATATGATCTTCTTCGCACCCACGGCATCACCTCATAGAATCTCTGCATTGCATCTGCAATCACAATGCTGACTTCCCGGATCGCCACTCAGCCATTGGACTCTTGATAGTCGTCTCCCCACACTGCTGCTGGGGGGACTTTTTAACCTAGGCCTGTGTATGGCCTTCAATTGAAGCTGCTTCCGCTCCGCCACTCTGCCATTGGACTCTTGATAGTCGTCTCCCCACGCTACTGCTGGGGGGACTTTTTAACCTAGGCCTGTGTATGGCCTTCAATTGAAGCTGCTTCTGCTCCGCCACTCTGCCATTGGACTCTTGATAGTCGTCTCCCCACACTGCTGCTGGGGGGACTTTTTAACATAGGCCTCTGTATGGCCTTCAATTTAAGCTGCTTACGCTTCGCCACTCTGCCATGGGCCCCTGTACCGCCTCCTCTTGCTGCTGCCAGGTCCAGAGTGTGTCATGGGTCCCTGTACGGCCTCCCATTGCTGCTGACTTCATCGCCAGACTCTGCCATGTGCCACTTTCAGGTCTCCTTACACTGTTGGTGGGTTCCATTTTGTGATAGGGTGCTGTATGGCCTTCCATTGCTGCTGCCTCCACCGCCACCCTGCGCCATGTGCCTCTGTCGTCTGCTCACGCTGCTGACGGCTTCCGCTTTTTAACCGAGGCCTATGTTTGGCTTCCGAATACTGCTGCATCCACCGCCACCCTGCGCCATGTGTCTCTGTCGTCTGCTCACGCTGCTGACAGCTTCCGCTTTTTAACCTAGGCCTGTGTATGGCTTCAGAATAATGCTGCCTACACCGCCACCCTGCGCCATGTGCCTCTGTTGTCTGCTCACGCTGCTGCCAGGTCCATACTGATTCATGGCCCCCTGTACCGGCTCCTCATGAACGTGGTTCAGCGGGTTTGCATCACTTAACGGCAAATCGTTGACAAACGCTGGGACGTTCAGTGTTGTGCGCATTAAGCCAGACACCAAAGGGCAGCACAGACCTGTTATTACTCGCTCAAGCATGGCTGAACAAAACCAGTCTCTACCACAAATTGGACCCAGACCTGCCCAAGGTCTCATAAGTAGATTGCACGGAGGAGTAGAGTCCGTTATTAGAATTAACTGTGAGGGACTTTTAAACCTAGGCCTGTGTATGGCCTTCAATTGAAGCTGCTTCTGCTCCGCCACTCTGCCATTGGACTCTTGATAGTCGTCTCCCCACACTGCTGCTGGGGGGACTTTTTAACATAGGCCTCTGTATGGCCTTCAATTTAAGCTGCTTACGCTTCGCCACTCTGCCATGGGCCCCTGTACCGCCTCCTCTTGCTGCTGCCAGGTCCAGAGTGTGTCATGGGTCCCTGTACGGCCTCCCATTGCTGCTGACTTCATCGCCAGACTCTGCCATGTGCCACTTTCAGGTCTCCTTACACTGTTGGTGGGTTCCATTTTGTGATAGGGTGCTGTATGGCCTTCCATTGCTGCTGCCTCCACCGCCACCCTGCGCCATGTGCCTCTGTCGTCTGCTCACGCTGCTGACGGCTTCCGCTTTTTAACCGAGGCCTGTGTTTGGCTTCCGAATACTGCTGCATCCACAGCCACCCTGCGCCATGTGTCTCTGTCGTCTGCTCACGCTGCTGACAGCTTCCGCTTTTTAACCTAGGCCTGTGTATGGCTTCAGAATAATGCTGCCTACACCGCCACCCTGCGCCATGTGCCTCTGTTGTCTGCTCACGCTGCTGCCAGGTCCATACTGATTCATGGCCCCCTGTACCGGCTCCTCATGAACGTGGTTCAGCGGGTTTGCATCACTTAACGGCAAATCGTTGACAAACGCTGGGACGTTCAGTGTTGTGCGCATTAAGCCAGACACCAAAGGGCAGCACAGACCTGTTATTACTCGCTCAAGCATGGCTGAACAAAACCAGTCTCTACCACAAATTGGACCCAGACCTGCCCAAGGTCTCGTAAGTAGATTGCACGGAGGAGTAGAGTCCGTTATTGGAATTAACTGTGAGGGACTTTTAAACCTAGGCCTGTGTATGGCCTTCAATTGAAGCTGCTTCTGCTCCGCCACTCTGCCATTGGACTCTTGATAGTCGTCTCCCCACGCTGCTGCTGGGGGGACTTTTTAACATAGGCCTCTGTATGGCCTTCAATTTTAGCTGCTTACGCTCCGCCACTCTGCCATGGGCCCCTGTACCGCCTCCTCATGCTGCTGCCAGGCCCGTAATCTGCCATGGGCCCCCGTACCAACTCCTCATGCTGCTGCCAGGCCCGTAATCTGTCATGGGCCCCTGTACTGCCCAAATGAGTGAAGTGTGCGGTGATTCTAAGATCGACGGCACTCATCTGCATGTCATACTGACTGACAGTATTATTTCTCTTCCCCAGCAGACTCCAAGGGCATTTAAATTAAAGGTACAGTGTTCTGCACTAATATAAAGGCTCTCTGAAGCCTAGAAACACCCTTTTTATAAGTTAAATTCGCAGCGAATATATTCGGCTCGAAGCGAATTTTTTCGGCGAATTCGGCGAATCTGCCGAACCAAATTTTTGAATAATTCGCTCATCTCTAGTGTCAAGCTGGCGGCCTTCCAGCTGTTGCCAAAATACAAACCCCCCAAGGCAATGCAAGGCTGACAGTTAAAGGATAAGTTCACCTTTTGAACAAAAATAATTTTGCAGGTAAGAAAATGTGCTTTTATTACTTTTGTCCAAAGGAGCTTGTAAAGCATTGCACCAGCTATCAGTAGATCGCTACTGCCATGCAGTTCTCCTGCAGACCTGTCAGAATATCTGCTTGCCGTACGGGATGTACGAGCAAGCAGATATACTGACGGGAAGCTTCAATGAACTACCATGATGCTCCACAGCACCCTAGTAGATTATTGAAAACTACAAGCCCACAGCCGCTAAGACTGTTGGGACTTGTAGGCCCTCATTCACAGGATAGCATGAATGAGAGACGCGGTTGTATGGGCGGAGCCCCACATGGCCGCGCTGTGTTTAAATCTAACAGATAGTACAGGTAGACTTCTCCCTGTGCTATCTGCCAGGGGGGGGGGGTTGGCAGGCCGTGGCTGTGGCTATGGGAACATGTTACAGGATGCACAGTGTGTAGAAGTCACCAACTGTCTGCAGAGTTAATAGCCAAAGACCTCCAAACTTCGTGTGGCCTTCAGATTGGCACAACAGTGTGTAGAGAGCTTCATGGAATGGGTTTCCATGACCGAGCAGCTGCATCCAAGCCTTATATCACTAAGTGCAATGCAAAGCATTGGATGCAGTGGTGTAAAGCACGCCGCCACTGGACTCTATAGTCTAGCAATCTGATGAATCTGTCTGGGTTTGGTGGTTGCCAGGGGAGTGGTACTTGCCTGACTGCATTGTGCCAAGTGTAAAGTTTGGAGGGGGGGATTATGATATGGGGTTGTTTTTTAGGGGTTGGGCTTAGCCTCTTCGTTCCAGTGAAGGGAACTCTTAAGGCATCAGCATACCAAGATATTTTGGATAATTTCATGCTCCCAACTTTGTGGGAACAGTTTGGGGATGGCCCCTTCCTGTTCCAACATGACTGCGCACCAGTGCAAAATGCAAGGTCCATAAAGACATGAATGAGCGAATTTGGGGTGGAGGAGCCTGACTTGCCTGCACAGAGTCCTGACCTCAACCCGATAGACCACCTTTGGGATGAATTAGAGTGGAGACTGAACTCACAAATGCGCTTCTGGAAGAATGGTCAAACATTCCCATAGACACACTCCTAAACCTTGTGGACGGCCTTCCAAGAAGAGTTGAAGCTCTTATAGCTACAAAGGGTGGGCCAATTCAATAATGAACCCTACGGACTAAGACTGGGATCCCATTACAGTTCATGTGACTGTAAAGGCAGGCATCCCACTCCATATATATATATTGTGTGTGTGTGTGTATATATATATATTTTACATTTAGCATATATAGTAGATCAGCGGCCCGGGGGCCGGATGCAGCCCCTTGCTTGCCCTTATCCAGACCTTGGGGCACTTTTTCTCTCACTGATACAAGACACTATTCCTCTCACTGACACCAACAAGGGGGCATAATTCCTGCTATTGACATCAACAACAGGCACAAATCCTCCCATTGACACTTATGTTGGGGCACTATTCCTCCCATTTACACCAACAATTGGGCACTATTCTTCTCACTGATACAAACCCTGAGGCACTATTCCTCCCACTGACGCTAACAATGGGATACTATTCCTCCCACTGACACCAATGATGGGGCACTTTTTCTCCAACTTACACCAAGAACAGGGCACTTTTCCTTCCCCTAATACCAAAGATGCATTGTTTACTTCCAAAGACGCAGCCCAATTTCTACTCCCAATGGCCAAAGACTGCCCCCCCCTAAAGTCTGAAAGCCAGTAAACTGGCCCTTTGTTTAGAAAGTTTGGAGACCCCTGATATAGATAATATTGTGATGCTGCTCATCCTCTCCTTTTCTGTTACTGTTTCTCAAACGTCACCATGGCTGTTTATAATTAGCAGAGCAAAGACAGCTGACCAAGGGATTTTTTTTTCTCTCAACAAAAGTGGAGTTATACTTATATATATAGTGTTTGTTTTCTCTTGTTCTTTTGTCACATTCAAGTGTTTTTCCTTCCTATTTCCTACCAATATACTGCTATGCTGAAGCTGTACAGTAAAAGAAAATGACTTGGTATACTAAATGGTAAAATGAAATGGTATATTGTAAACTCTGTAAGAACACAATTATATTGCATACTTTATACATCAAAAGATTTGAAAGAAAAACAAATTACAGAACCTACTTGTCACAGCCATGTTTACACCATCATTCATTTGCAGAAGGGGTTTGAATTTAAATTGTGCACACTAAATATGACAGAGCAATACTAATTTCTGAGTCTAATATTTTGTCCCATGTGGTATTTTTGCCGCAGTTCAAATTTATCATGATTATCTTGGAAGTGGAGGAAACCCAGGGTCTGATTTTTAGTGGAACAGATTAATCTGAATTGCATGGTAATGTAATACACATACCAACGCATACTGCAACAAGGGTCAGATTTGTCTTCATAGTGTGTTTGTCAGGTTTGCTGGCAAGTGCCCTATTAAAACGTAAAGAACTACAGAAAAAGCACAAAACTGAGCAAAAAATATCTAAGTGTAAATTATGTACATGTACATTTTTTAAATGCACTGCTTAAATGAAAAAAAAAAATGCACTGTTTAGAAGAAACAATAACACTCCAAAAATATTTTGGTGTGTGGCAGGAAAGAAAGCATTGAATCTGTGTCATGATGCAGAGTACAAAAGAGGATTTAAAGCGGAGCTCCAGTCCCCCTAATTAATTTTTGGTAAAAGCAGATCCACAATGACCTTTCAAATAGCATTAACAATTGTAATAATTCATTAGTAAAATCATTGTAATTACTTAATAATTATTAAAAATCTACCATGATCTCGGAAGCAGGGAGGCGCAATGATCACTGTGGGCATCTGAAGCCCGCAGGTATTTATTTCCAAGAATCGGTGCTGCTGGCTATCCCAGCATGCACCACTCATTCTCGCGCGTGCGCAGTACAGACACTGCTTGGCACCATGTACACACTCTGCAATTCCAGCATACAGCACAGCATAGGACGCAGTAGGATACAGCATCCACGTCTTCCTGTAATCTGGACTCCGGTAAAATGGCACGAAACTCCTCCCATTCGCATCATTTCCGGTTTCCAAGTCCCGCGATTACAGGAAACCAAAGGACTCCTGGAATACAGGAAACGACATCCCAGGAGTCCTTGCAAATCGCCTTACGACGTCATCACGTAGGCGGCCGGGACTGGAACTGCAGGCTTGCAGTGGATTTGAAGGTATGTATATTAAAAAAAATAAATAAAAAATATCCAACTTGTTCTTTATTTCACATGGACAACATAATCAAGTAAAGTATGAAAAATGTATGGAACTCCACTTTAAGGAGAAAATGCATTTTATTTATTTACATATAAGTTACATATACATTATGTATGCTATATCAATATACAACTGTTTTGGAAAAAATAATCAATAATTTTAATTGATTGTGGTGTATTAGTATTTATCATCCTACTATTACACCACTAATCTGATTAGAAACGTGTGTATAAACAAATTATAACAGTTTACCATGCCCCAAAGAAGCTTTCTTTTTGTCGCCTCAACAATAAGCGAAAGTGCAGGCCTTCATTTTTTCCCTTACCAATAACTAGCCCTCTGAATTTTGTGGGAACATTGTTAACTAATGAGTGTACATTCTATAGTGTAAGCCAAGCAAGTCGCAAGCCAAGCAGTCAGATAGTACTACTGTGAATAGGTTTAAATGTTTTATTTTACTTAGAGATGAGAAAAAAAAAAGAAAATTTGATTCTCCTTTTTTTTGTGAACGTGCTTTGACCCAAGGAATGTCTGCCATTTTTAAAAAATAAATTACTTGTTTTCACTTTGTTTTAATTCTTCGCTGCATTTCAGTGCTTCTAATTTCCAGTAGCTCCTTTGCAACCGTCTCCTGTCTATATCCATGCACTCCAGCAATGGCTGTATAGCATTTCTAAGGTCCGGTTTCACAATGCGATAACAGGAGACAATGCCTGTGTAATGTGTATGTGTAATGTAAGCCTGTATGACAAGGTGGTGACACAAATGTATATTTGGGAAAGAGGGACAGAGTTAACACCTATACCTGAGCTGGACCAGGGGCGGACTGACAACTCATGGGGCTCCCGGGCAATAGGGGATCATGGGTCCCCTGTGTCCTCGCCCACACTCAAACCACACCCAAAAAAGCCTATGAAAGGTAGCAAGGGCATCTCATGGGGCCCCCTACTGACCCCGGGCCCTCAGGTAGTGCCCAAGTTTCTGGATGGTCAGTCCGCCCCTGGCTAGGACTGTCATGGAAGGAAAGTGGATCTTTTTAGTTTAGTTGGATTGATCAAACCTAAAATTTCTTATTTGTGGACTGAGCTTAGGGATCTGAAGTGAATTTTGGTGGATGTTTTTAGCTTTTATTGATTAATATGATTTGTAAAATTCTTTGTTATTGTAAATTTTATTAGAGTTTTAACAGTTACAGAAATAAGAGGCAAACAATGAAAATTCTAAAAATAAATACACAAATAATTTCTCAGTCATTTGCTATTATAATTTGGAAATTTCCTAACTGTCTCTTTTTATTCCATGTTGACTTTTATTCTCTTTCTTGAAAAAGTTAAAGATGGATTGAGGTCTTATTTTTTGCAGCATAATGCTATTCATTATGTCAGTCATTTCTAACTTTTACAAAAGTCTTGATAAATATCAGGTACCATACTAAGTATACTATTACCTATTTCCTTTACCGATTACCTTTTCTTATCAGTAAAGTCTCTTTTGCTGTCCCTTGTAATCCCGTGTTACTACCCGCTGGGCTGAATTAGAAAAATCTAAAAGATTCCACCATCCATACTAAACGACGTGATTGGAGGTATCTCTCCTGACGTTTTTGTATTCAGCCACAGTACCCACTGCTTCCTGGACACCTGAACAGTAATGCATTAGATAGGATGCAGTCATTGATTCGATGACCTGTCCACCTATCTATTTTGATTTTTCAATTGAAGTTTGTTGAGACAGGTGGTGCCAAGAGGGCCAACCACAACTTGACTTTTGTCTGATTCAGCAAGAACTGGACAAAATGTGAGCTGTGTATGGCCAGCTTCAGGTCCTTACTCATGTAATATCCATGTCCATTAAAGTGGAACTCCACCCAAAAGGGGAAGTTCAGCTTGTCTGCCTCCTCCCCTACTCCACTGCCACATTTGGCACTTTTTTTTGGAGAAGCGGGTACCCGGCTTTGACAGGTACCTGCTCCCACTTCTGGCTCAGTTCGCTGCAGCAAACTGAGCCGGAGGTTCAGCCTCTCCTCCCCCGTCCCCCACTTCATGCAGGTCCCAGAAGACTGAGGGACCAATCACAAGGCGCAGTAGGAAACCAAAACTTTTGGTTTCCATCACTGGCCTAGGTGACAACAACACTGGATCCCTGAGCAGGTAAGTGTCCTTATATTAAAAGTCAGCAGCTACAGTACTTGTAGCTGCTCACTTTTTATTTATTTATTTTATGTACTTATATAGCGCCGTCAATTTACGCAGCACTTTACATTTATATTGTACATTCACATCAGTCCCTAACCCTCAAGGTACAAGCTAAGGTCCCTAACTCACATTCATACATACACATACTAGGGCCAATTTAGACAGGATCCAATTCACCTACCAGCATGTCTTTGGAGTGTGGGAGGAAACTGGAGTACCCAGAGGAAACCCACGCAGGCACAGGGAGAACATGCAAACTCCAGGCAGGAGGTGCCATGGCTGGTATTCAAACCAACAACCCTAGTACTGCGAGGCGGAAGTGCTAACCATTTAGCCACTGTGCAGCCCATTTGATTTGGGGAGCCTGGAGCTCCTCTTTAAGAGTGCCTCACTGGCCAATAGAGGTACCCTCATTAGACTGAGGGACAGAGAGAGGGAGAAACGTAGCCCTGAAGTCAGTGAAGGAATTACAAATAATTGTATTCTGGTTAAAGGTAACAGCAAAAAAAATATATTAGTTAAAAAAATGATTGTGTTTAACTAAAAGTTGGTAAACCATATGTTGAACCCCGGGTAATTACATTTTTAACCTCAAACTTTTTTTCAAACGATCATGACAACAAAACAATCACAAATCAAACAATTGAAACAAATCACAAAGTAAAGAAAGTAAGAGTTAAATTATACAAAGGGAAACTAAGCAACAACAGCAGGTGCCAGAGTGCTGCAAGCCTCCTGGAGGAGTGTCCCTAGAGCACTGATGACCATCATTCCAGGAACATACCACATTAACCATGCCAAGAGCAGTGCTTCCAGGCATTCCATCATAGCATAGATGTCACCGGATAAAGTATCATTTGTAACGTTTGTCAAATGCTGCCAGGGTTTTTCTAGCAGGGTTATCAGGACACTAACATTGAAATAGAAATAAACCAGATTGTGACTTCTGGATACAGACGTAAGAATAAAATCACATGAGCTTTGCTGGGGTGAAACACATGTACACTTTACCTTAAGCCAGCCATAGATGGTTTGAATCTCAGCCGGTTCAGCAGTGACCGGCCAAGATTCCTTCCATGTATGGGCAGGCTGACTGTACTCAAGTCGATGCATTGATCGACTTGGGTACAACCAGCATGTTGGATTTCTAGCATGTGATTATTGCCAGCAGTAATAATCACTGTGTTCTCCCGGCAGACACAGTTTCTCATGCCCCCCTCATTGGGAGAACACAATAGCTGTTCCAGCATAATTAATTAATTAATGAAAGCTGCACAAACTCTCGATATGGCAACCCTGGAGTATCGATCCATCCATGGTACAGTTGGCCAAACTTTGAACTTAAGGTAGTCCCCCACGTTACCACTCTTTGCGAGGGCATGCCTGATCAATCTCTGTGGTGCACCTCCTTCTCCTGCCTACTATTTTCAGCTTTCTCTCTTTTTCTGTAATTTATCTTTTTTCCACTCTGCTCTTGTTTCACAATATGTTTTTTCTTTGTATACCTCACCCTCTCACATTACTTTATTGTCACTTTGTTCATATCATAGCTTTATAAGTGAGCTAATGATTACAGGCATAGTAGACTTTCAGTGCTAACTATGAAGGCAAACAGGACATCAAGTGATTACTGCTTCTCTAGGTGAATGTGTTCCTTCCCCTGGATGCCTCAGTGGCAATCCTACTTCAAGCTATCCAGGAATTTGATTTGTACACATACGTAATATCTCCTTGATTCAAGACGTATTGCCCCTATGTGCTCATGCCAGGGGCGGACTGACCATTTGGAAACTCGGGCACTGCCCAAGGGCCCGGGGTCAGAAGGGGGCCCCATGAGATGCCTCTGGTACCTTTTTCATAGGCTTTTTTGAGTTTGGGCAAGGACACAGGGGCCCCATGATCCCCTATTGCCCGGAGGCCCCATGAGTTGTCAGTCTGCCCCTGGGTCATACTACTGTACTTTGCTATGCTTTTTTGTGACTATCCAACTATCTTATTACTTCCGCACCTGTGATGTATGTCATTTTCTGTTACAATAACATTTATTTGGTACCAGAAAGCCGCACAAACATAGACTCTTCAGAGCATTGTCTCTGACTCAATCAGGGTAACATGTGGCTGCATAGCATAGTCTTTATAAGGGCTTTATAAGAGCTTGAAGCTCCAAAACGCTTGAGAAGCAAAAATCTATTATTTTCAATGGAGATGGTTTAGATCTCCACCGGAAGTCTCCTGAAGCTCAAACAAGTTCTGGAGCTTTTTTTTTGTAGCTCAAACTGGGTAGATTTGTGTGTTTATGGAGCATTTTTATTCCCACTGAAATGAATGGAAACACACATTTTGCACACGTTTTCACACGTTCGCATTTTTGTGCGATTTTGTGCTCAAATGAAAAAAAAAAGTAATAATATATGAATAAATAAATGTAAAATAAATACACAAATAAAAATTATCATAAATAAATAATACATAAATAACATAAATTATGTAATAATAAATAAATAATTGACCCCTAACCCTAACACTCTAACCCTAAAAAATATATGAAACAAATTATTATTATTAATAATAATAATAATAATAATAAACAACACAACACACAATAACAAAAAACCCAAATAAAAAATAAATGTATACTAATAATAACATTATTATTACTATTATAATTATTATAATAATACTTTACTTATTTTGTGTTAGGGTGTTTATTTAATGTTGTTATTATTATTACCAATAATAATAATATTTTAGGGTTAGGGGGTTAAGGTTAGCGGGTTCATTATTTATTTAATATTCCATTGTATTAATTTATTGATTTTATTTATTATTTATTTTTTATATTTTTATTTGTGTATTTATTAACATGTATTTATTCATTTATTATTAGTAATAGTATTATTATTATTAACACCATAACAAAAAAATAAAGAATAAATACATAATTAACAGTAAATAAAATAACCTCAACCATAATGCTAACCCTGACCCAAAAAAAAATGATGGAAAAGCTAAAAAAGCTGAAAAACCTAGCAACAAATGATGCAACAGATTATATTTTTCTCTATTGGCTAACAAAAAAAACGGCAAAGCTCAAAAACACCTAAAAATGTGCAAAATCACATAAAAATTGCACACAAAAAATGTGCACAAAAAATGAACAACATTTGCTCAAACTCACTACTCTCATGTAGATTCTGCATTCTAATTTTTGAGACCTGTCTCTATTTATTTGCCGCCTTTTGAATAAAACGGCATGCTTTTACAGGCTCCTTAACTCAAATTGCATAGTAGATGACTCATCCAGGCTAATTGTGCACAAGTTGATTGATAGATCAACTTGTGTACAACCATCCTGCCTATACATGGATTGAAATTTGGGCGGTCCCTTTTGAACCGGTTTCAATCCATGTATGGTCAGCCTTACAAGTGGGGTGTTCCTTTTGTTAACCCATAGAGCTATGAAAATTCTTAGTCATGTACTAAATGTTAGTTTTTTAAATAGACATTACACCTACAGTATATCCATAGATAGATATTAAACACCAATTTAAATACACTGTACACTTAAAAAAGAGAAAAAATAAAAAGGACCCAGTAAAAGACCTTTTAATTAAAAATTACTTGACCTCAGTGTACTAGCTAACCCTATTCTGAGCTGCAAGAAGCTCTAGCCATAAAGACATGCACAAAACACCCTTAGGAGCATAATCATTGATTCTTTCTAGTCAGTGAGAATCCTATAAAGCTAAAAGTACTTCTATGCTCAGAGAATCTGTCATCTGCACATTGTAGGTTCTAGAATAATACATTTTTACTAGGCAGACATATGGATGTGTGGTTTAAGTGCCATTAGTAACAGTCAAACAAAAAAAAGTTTTCAGAAACAACGCTTTTTACCGAACACAGGTATACTGCATAGGTGGAGAGCAATGGGTGGATGGATAATGCATGCACCTTGTATCTACAAAAAGAGTAATTTGATGTACAAATAGTATGCATTTGTTCCTAGAAAGGCAATGAAGAAATATTTTGTTGTAGACTGCAAACACCATGGCTACCTTAGTGATGGGGCTTAGAGATGTCCTGGATTTAAAACTAATTTGTTTTGTACTGTCTGTAGAGGATTTTCACAGTCATTTGAGGTCAGTAGCTAAAAATTCTTAGGATCACTTTCATGGAATAATACACTTCTCAAAAAAATGAAAGGAACACTTTTTAATCAGAGTATAGAATCAAGTTAATTAAACTCCAGGGATATTGATCTAGTCATTTAAGTAGCAAAGGGGGTTGTTAATCAGTTTCAGCTGCTTTGGAAGTAATGAAATTAACAAGAGGTGCACTAGATGGGCAACAATGAGATGATCCCCAAAACAGGAATGGTTTTACAGGTGGAGGCCACTGACATTTTTTCCCTACTCATCTTTTCTGACTGTTTTTCACTAGTTTTGCATTTGGCTAGGGTCAATGTCACTACTGGTAGCATGAGGCGATACCTGGACCCTACAGAGGTTGCACAGGCAGTCCAACTCCCCCAGGATGGCACATCAATACATGCCATTGCCAGAAGGTTTGCTGTGTCTCCCAGCACAGTCTCATAGGCATGGAGGAGATTCCAGGAGACAGGCAGTTACTCTAAGATAGCTGGACAGGGCCGTAGAAGGTCCTTAACCCATCAGCAGGACCGGTATCTGCTCCTTTGTGCAAGGAGGAACAGGATGATCACTGCCAGAGCCCTACAGAATGACCTCCAGCACACCAGAGATGTAAATGTCTCTGACCAATCAGAAACAGACTTCATGAGGGTGGCCTGAGGGCCCAACGTCCGTTAGTGGGCCCTGTGCTCACTGCCAGGCACCATAGAGCTCGATTGGCATTTGCCATTGAACACCAGAATTGGCAGGTCCACCACTGGCGCCCTGTGCATTTCACAGATGAGAGGAGGTCCACCCTGAGCACATATGACAGATGTGAAAGGGTCTGGAGAAGCCATGGAGAACATTATGCTGCCTGTAACATCATTCAGTATGATCGTTTTGGTGGTGGGTCAGTGATGGTCTGGGGAGGCATATCCATGGAGGAACACACAGACCTCTACAGGCTAGACAATGACACTCTTACTGCCATTAGGATGAAATCCTTGGACCCATTGTCAGACCCTATGCTGGTGCAGTGGGTCCTGGGTTCCTCCTGGTGCACGACAATGCCTGGCCTCATGTGACAAGAGTATGCAGGCAGTTTCTGGAGGATGAAAGAATTGATACCATTGAATGGCCCCCATACTCTCCTGACCTAAATCCAATAGAACACCTCTGGGATATCATGTTTGGTACAACTGACACCACCAGGTTGTACCTCAGACTGTCCAAGACCTCAGTGATGCCCTGATCCAGATCTGGGAGGAAATACCCCAGGACACCATCCGTTGTCTCATTGGGAGCATGCCCTGATATTGTCAGGCGTGAATACAAGCACGTGGGGGCCATACAATCTACTGAGTACCATTTTGAGTTGCTGCAATGAAATTTCAGCAAAATGGACTATTCCTTCTGCATCATTTTTTCACTTTGATTTTCGGGGTGTCTTTGAATTCCGTCCATTGTAGGTTGATAGTTTTCATTTGCATCAAATAATAGGGCATCCTTATGCTCCTAACACATTACCCAGTCCATATAAGTATGATATTTTCCCCCATTGAGATCTGATATGTTTTCAAAGTGTTCCTTTAATTTTTTTGTGCAGTGTACAATTTCCTGGAGAACACAAAATCTAGGTGGATAAAATATCTCAAGAAGGTTTTCTCCTTACAGGGTGCTGAAAACATTTAAAGAAAAAAATGCAAATGGACAAGACAGGATGGAAAAAAAATCAGGTGTCATTGTCATAACTGATGAACTGATGGAATGGATAAATTCAATGATCATAGTTGAAAAAAATCCCTAGAAGAGAAGC
Source organism: Staurois parvus (assembly GCF_062004578.1). Lineage (NCBI taxonomy): Eukaryota > Metazoa > Chordata > Amphibia > Anura > Ranidae > Staurois > Staurois parvus. The sequence continues at coordinate 7,858,594 of NW_028317961.1, read as the reverse complement.
AGATTTGTTTTGGACCACAGTTACCTACCTTAATAAGACTTAATAAGTAAAACAGGAGCGCTATCAAATAACTATGCCATAAGACCTGACAAGTTGGCTAGAACAAAACACACACCATAAGTTAAATATGACTTTGCTTGCCTGGCATTTGGCTTTCAATCTGCACAGGAAGTGTCCCAACAGAAGGAAAAAAAAACATAGGACATGTAGGACTTCTTATGAGGATGCAATGGCACTACACAACTCCAATTTAAAAGCCATTTTTTTTAAAATTCAAAGGAGAGAAAAGAAAATGAATAGCAAGAAAAGCTCAATAGTTTGGCAACAATTTGTAATCATAATGTGTATGTTTAGTCAAAACGTTTTCCTTAGTTTTGGATAAAATGGGGTAGGTTTAGAACCCCTGACAGTTTTTTTTATTGCTATCCACGTGGTCCATTAGAGAGATGTATTCTAATTCTTATCCTGCTGACAACATTTTGCTAGACAGAAAGTGAGGGTAACTCTGCAACAAACAGATATACAGAATTAAAAGTGATTTTCCTTAGTAGAGGAGGGGATGGCTAGAACCAATGCCAGCTTTTTATTCGTTTATGTGCTGCCATTGAACATTTTTTCTCATTTCTCATTTCCTGTCTGGTGAAACTGTTGTCACAGGACAGGAAATGACAGTATCCAGCACACAGAGTGATCCAAACTTTTGACCTGTCACAGGAACAGGAAATGAGGTGAAATCTTCATATGGATAAGCCTGTAACAACTATTGGGAGTATTCCCTAGCTTTGCAGAGATAGCCTTTTACTTTCTGCTTTGTCTCTGGGAAATTTAATGGAAATCTGCCTGATGTGAAAAAATTAAAAAAATATGGGAATCTTAACTATTCCCTACTATATCCATGAAGACAAAAGGTTTTTGCTTCATGTACTGTGCATGTGAAAGGCTATATGCACAAACATACCCATATCCAGTATTCTTATTCAGTTTGATATACTGCATAGTTTTACATTTTCTTCTAGAAAATATAAGTCCTTAGGAAGGCATGCTTGGAGCTGTCTATAAAAGGATGCATTCAGAATAAGTTGCAAGTTTCAGATTTAAAATGACAGATGAATAACAACATATGTTTTTACTACTACATTGCTGCCTACACGTAATTTAAGAACTAATAAGTTTAGGCTGCTTTATAGCATTTTATTGTAATAAAATATAATCTCACCTTCCCATACTTCTGTGCAAATGTTCCAGTGAGTAATGAGTGAAAAATGATGATTGTTTCATCCAGGTCCCAAACGAATACTCTCTAAAAATAAAACAACAGAGGCACAAGAGAAACACTGTTACAACCAACCAACCCTTCACAATGTAATGCTACATTGAAGATCCTGCTCTGTATGTAATATATCACCATTTATGAATATTGAGCGACTGCAACAAGGACTCTGTGCAATGCTTTAATATTCTCAGTCAATAATGTTACATTACCAGATTCTGGCAGAGAAGTTTCAGAACCACACATTTTAGTGTTTTTTATTGTATGTACAAAAGTAAGGCTTCATGCACACTGGGCGTTTTGATAACACTGGTAAAATTAGCTGTGTAACGTCATGCTAAAAACGTGAGTTTTTCCACTTATTTTAGTATTTTTGCATTAGCATTTAGCAGCGATTTTCCGCATTTGCGGTTTTAGCGGGTTTTTTTTTTATTAATTCAAAAAAAGTCCAAAAATGCTGGTTTGCAGCGTTTTACCACGTTTTTCAGCGTTAGGATGTTTTTACAGCTAAAAAACTCCTCTAGAAACCCACTAGTCCTGGGGTTTTTTTCCAGCCAAAAAACATCTCTGCCAAAAAACTTTGATTATAGTCTATGTGTGCATGGACACACAGGATAACATGCTGTGGAGTTTACTGGCTGTAGAAAAAAACGTCAAAATCCAAAAACAGCAGCTGTAAAAACGTCCAGTGTGTATGAGGGCTAATAGTTACTGGGGATGTTTTACTAAAGGGCAAATAGAAAATTCTTTACAAAGTGCAGCTTTGCCACATTCATTAAGCTATGGGGAAGATGAGTACCAACTCCACTTGCAAAGTGCATAGTCTATTTGCTGTTAGTAAATCAACCCCATTGACACTTAAGACAGCCATACATGGATCGGAACTCGACCAGTTCAGCAGGGACCAGCTGAATTTTGATCCATGTATGGGCTAGCTGGTTCTCAAACTATCAGTGTTGCCAGAAGTAGTCGGCAACACTGATCATTATAATTTGCCAACAGGATAGGTTCCTTACCCTCAGAATACTATAACTCAGCGGGAGTGAATTGTTTTTTTTATTCAACCTTTGCCTTACTTCCCACTTTTTGAGACGGATTAGAACTTCAAATTTATATTGCAGTATCCCCTAAACCTAACCATAAATCTAACCCTCAAATTTATACTTAACCTGAACCTAACCCTGAAGCTCAAAACATACCATACCCTTATATTACATATTTTTGTGATAAACACTGTCATAGCAATACTAGACAATTTACTGAAGAAATAGAAAATGTTCATTTAGTAAAGTGATTGTTCAATTAGCTTAGTAAATAAAGTGAAACTTTAAAGGTAATTAGACAATCATGTTCAAACAAAAATCCTATTTTTTTCATTTTCCTGAGTCCACGTAGCTGAATACTCAAAAGTGAGCATAGCTTCACTTTATTCAATGGGCTAAGTGGTCAGTATAAACGTTCGCACACAATATTCACACATTTTCAAATCTGATTAAGTTGGAAAAATGTGTGAAATTTGAGTGAAAGTCATCTAAAAACTTAAATAGATCCTAAGAGTACACTTTGTTAAGCAAACATGTCCTTTTATAAGTGTTAGCCTATAGAAGGTGGACATTCCTTAAGAATTTACTGTTGAGGTTTACTGGCTGTCTAAGAATGCATCTGCTTTAGTACATAGATCATGTTGGGTTCCAATACTATTTTAGGGAACACAGTGTTAAAAATAGTGTTTGCTTTAGCACATAACCACCTCAAGTGTTCCTCTTTCCCCACTTGAAATGCCAGGATGTATGACATTTGTTGGCTGAGATTTACATTTCATCTGGTCAAGAGTTTTCCTTTTAAGTGGTAAAATCCTTTTAAATACCTGATTCATATATTGGTGTGAAACACAATAAGCTGAACTAGTTTTCTTTGGCCTGATAAACACAGAAAGTCAGAAAGAGGCGTCCAGAATACTTAGCACAAATCATAAAGGGTAGAAAGGGTATACTGAGCTGAGCACTAGAGATGCTTGAATTTCTGAAAACTTTGATCATTAGTGGTTCAGCTGAACTTTTACAAAATGCGTCACCTTTAAAAGTTTACATTTCTGAACAAGAAAATCTATTGAAGGTGATGGATATAAAGCAAAAACACCATTTGGGGTAGTTTTTAGTTCTTTTCCTCCATTCCTTTGAGAATCTGAGCTACCAATAGTTACAATGAAATTCTGACTCGGCTCAGAGCAGCTAGATAAAATAAAGTATCTCTTCAAGAAGTTATAATTGATACAACATGTAAAGTATTTCTCTTTCTAAACCTACAATATTGTTATAGAAGCTTTATATTCTAAAAACACTTGCATTTCTCCAAATCTTGCCTTTACCAGTGCTACCACACATAACTTCTGGTAGGAGACAACTGGAAATATGATTTTATGTCAGTCTTCAGGCATTATAAATCACAGTCCTATTTTACATTTTGGTTAATTTGCAGAGGAAGAAGCTAATTTCATGTAGACACTGCTCAAAAAAATTAAAGAAACACTTTTTATTCACGGTATAGCATCAAGTCAATTAAAGAGATATTGATCTGGTCAGATAAGTAGCAAAGGGGGTTATTAATCAGTTGCAGCTGCTTTGGTGATGAAATTAACAACAGGTACACTAGATGGGCAACAATGAGACGGCCCCTAAAACAGGAATGGTTTTAGAGGTGAAGGCCTCTGATATTTTTTTCCATACTCATCTTTTCTGACTATTTTTCACTAGTTTTGCATTTGGCTAGGGTTAGTGTCACTACTGGTAGTATGAGGCGATACCTGAACACTACAGAGGTTGCACAGGCAGTCCACCTCCTCCAGGATGGCACATCAATACATGCCATTGCCAGAAGGTTTGCTGTGTCTCCCAGCATAGGCTTAAGAGCATGGAGGAGATTCCAGGAGACAGGCAGTTACTCTAGGAAAGCTGGACAGGGCCATAGAAGGTCCTTATCCAATCAGCCGGACCGATATCTGCTTCTTTGTGCAAGGGCGAACAGGATGAGCACTGCCAGAGCCCTACAAAATGACCTCCAGCAGGCCACTGGTATGAATGTCTCTGACCAAACAATCAGAAACAGACTTCATGAGGGTGGCCTGAGGGCCCAATGTCCTCTAGTGGCCCTTGTGCTCACTGCCTGGCACCATAAAGCTCATTTGGCATTTTCCATTGAACACCAGAATTGGCAAGTCTGCCACTGGTGCCCTGTGCTTTTCAAAGATGAGAGCAGGTTCACCCTGAGCACATGTGACAGACATGAAAGGGTCTGAAGAACCTGTGGAGAACATTATGCTGCCTGTAACATCGTTCAGCATGACAGTTTTGATGGTGGGTCAGTGATAGTCTGGGGAGGCATATCCATGGAGGGATGCACAGACCTCTACAGACTAGACAATGGCACCCTTACTGCCATTAGGTATCGGGATGAAATCCTTGGATCCATTGTTAGAGCCTATGCTGGTGCAGTGGGTCCTGGGTTCCTCCTGGTGCACGACAATGAATGGCCTCATGTGGCGAGAGTATGCAGGCAGTTCCTGAAGGATGAAGGAACTGATACCATTGAATAGCCCCCACACTCGCCTGACCTACATCCAATAGAACACCTCTGGGATATCATGTTTCAGTACATCAGACGCCGCCAGGTTGCACCGCAGACTGTCCAAGAGCTCAGTGATGCCCTGGTCCAGACCTGGGAAGGAAATACCCCAGGACACCATCTGTCATCTCATTAGTAGCATTCCCCGACGTTGTCAGGAATGCATACAAGCACGTGGGGGCCGTGCAAACTACTGAGTACCATTTTGAGTTTCTGCAATGAAATTGCAGCAAAATGAACTAGCCCGTGCATAATTTTTTCACTTTGATTTTCGGAGTGTCTTTATATTCAGTCCTCTGTAGGTTGATAATCTTCATTTCTATCAAAAGATGGGGTATCCTTACGTTTCTAACACATTACCCAGTCCATATGAGTATAGATATCCAGTATAACATTTTTCCCCATTGAGATCTGATATGTTTCAAAGTGTTCCTTTAATTTTTTTGAGCAGTGTATTTAGCAAATAGCACTCAGTGTACAAATAACATTGATATCTGTACACTGAGTGCCAGGGGCGGACTGACAACTCATGGGGCCCCCAGGCAATAGGAAATCATGGGGCCCCTGTGTCCTTGCCCAAAGTCATAACAGCCTATGAAAAAGGTACCAGGGGCATCTCATGGGGCCCACTACTGACCCCGGGCCCTCGGGCAGTGCCCGACTTTCCAAATGGTCAGTCCATCCCTGCTGAGTGCTATTCCCTATATATAATACTGATATCTGTACACTGAGTGCCTAAAACACACCATGTTTGTGGGTGTGGGAACCGCAGGGAATCTGCATGGTGCAAAAGCACCCCGAGATTTCCCGGCAACTGCATTTTCAAAGTGCTGCAGGAACGTTTTGCTGTGTGAAACATAGGCACAGTAGCCCTTTCAAATGAATGGACTGCTGTGCCCACACAAATGTGGCCCACAAAGTGACAATAGCGTCAACCTAGCCTAAAATATCATAGGTCAGGAAAATGTAAAATCCATTTATGCAACATGAGTTAACAGTATTTAATTCTGCAATTAAAGGTAACCTGTCAGGGATCGCGGCTCCGGACTCCTGTGTCACGACGCCGTCCCCTGCGCGTGCGCACTGGCGGCGGATCGCGCCGGGACACGGGCACTAGGTGACAGGGAGCCGCGCATGCGCAGTAGAGAGCCGCGGGCGCGCCTCAGGCGTCCAATGACAGCCGGGGGCGCGTCCTAGCCAGCCAATGACAGTGCAGGGCGCACTATTTAAAGATGCCCTGCACTGTCACCAATTGCCGCAAGGTCTTCCTGTGATCCTGAATTCCTGCACCCGTTTTGTGACCCTGTTTTTGACCCTGACTGCGCTGCCTGCCCCTGTGATTGACCCGGCTTGCCCTGACTATTCTACCCGCTCCTGTGATTGACCCGGCTTGTCCTGACTATTCTGTCCGCTCCTGTGTTTATCCTGACTATTCTACGGACTGATTTACCTGGCTGACCCTGCATGTGACCCGACTACTCCTTGCCCGCTGATTCGGTACCCCGCTTACCCCCACGGGACCACTATCCGTACCACCCTGCTGGGGCCGCCATCCTCTTCATATCTGGCTCTCCCGGTACCTACACACATCCCCGGAGGCCTCCTCAGCCGCTGGTGGGCCCGCTCAGAGGTCGTGACCTGGCCCGGGACTGTTTCAAGTCCATCCCCACCATCAGGGGCCCTGGTGAAGGCACAGCCCGGGCTTAGACCCCACGCTCTGGGTTGGTCTGTCAGTTGGCAGCTGGAGGGCTCCGGCTGGCGGATCATAACAGTACCTTGCGGCCATGACAGAGCCAGGAAGTGGACCGGTGTCCCTAGAGGATATTTGCCAGCACCTGGCAACTTTGACCCAGGCTTTCCAGAACTTCCACAGTCGCTGCGCCCGACTGGAGGACCGCATGGAGACGTTATCCCCCCAGACTCCCCCTGCTCAGGGTTCTCCATCTGTGGAACCTCCCGCTACCCCGGCATCCGAAACGCTTGCACCCTGTATTTTGACTTGCAGCCCCACACGTTCTCCACCGAGACCGTCAGGGTGGGGTTTATAGTCTCTCTCCTTCAGGATGAGCCCCAGGATTGGGCTCACCGTCTGATGGAGAGGCGCGACCCCCAGCTTGACTCCGTGACCGAGTTCTTTCAGGCCATGGCAGTATTGTATGACGACCCTCAGCGGGCTGCCTCCGCAGAGGCTACCCTATACTCTCTGCGGCAAGGCCGCCGGGCAGCCGAAGAATACGCATCCGATTTTAGGCGATGCATGGGAGACACCAGATGTAACGATGCGGCCTTATGTCACCAGTTCCGCATCGAACTGTCTGAATCTCTCAAGGACGAACTTGCACGAGTAGGCCTACCTGACTCCCTGGAAAAACTGATTGAGTTGGCCATCCAGATTGACCGTAGGTTAAGGGAACGTCGGCTGGAAAGGAGCAGCCAGGGTCAAAGGGTGGCATGGATCCCACCAAGAGACACAGCTCCAACCCCAGGGAACCATCCCCGAAGCACGGAATCGGGGGACAACCCGGAACCCATGCAACTGGGACTGGCCCGTTCCCACTTATCGGTCGAGGAACGTCAAAGGAGACGATCGCTGAACCTATGCCTGTACTGCGGGGAAGCTGGTCATCAGGTGCGCTCCTGTCCTGCAAAAATGAGTAAGTCCGCTTCCTTTTCTTTTACCTTACCTGCAGGAAGGGATGATCAGTCAAATTACCTGGCCATACCTGTGTCTTTACAGCTCCCGGGAAGAACACTGTCGGTGACAATCGTTGACTCAGGAGCTTGTAGTTGTTTTATCGACCTGACTTTTGCCCACCGGCAAAAAATACCACTTCAGACCAAAGAAAGGGGGTTCAACATCTTCTTGGCAGACGGGTCCAGTATAAAATCAGGGGTGGTGGACCAGGAGACACCACCCATTTTCACCACAATGGCAGACCATCACCAGGAGTTCCTCCGTTTGGATGCCATCGCATCTCCCCTATTTCCAGTCATTCTGGGGCTCCCTTGGCTGCGGGCCCATAACCCCCAGATTGACTGGGAAAGGGGAACGATTCAATTCAGGTCACCTTACTGTTTGAATCACTGCCACGTCACAGGATCCGTGGGTCCCCGGTTCCTCCTGTGCGTGGATGGCGATGCCAATCTATCCCAGACCATTCCCCCGGCCTACCATGACTTCTTGGACGTTTTCAGTAAGCGAGGAGCTGACGTTCTTCCCCCGCACCGTTCATACGATTGCCCCATAGACCTCCTACCCGGATCTGAAATCTCATTCGGCCGTATCTTTCCTTTGTCAGAAACAGAATCGGGAGTACTGAGGGAATATATTGACGAGAACCTTAGGAAGGGATTTATTCGTCCATCCACATCCCCAGCCGGGGCCGGGTTGTTCTTCGTAGAGAAGAAGGACAAATCGTTACGGCCCTGCATAGACTACCGTGATCTGAACAAGATAACGGTAAAAAATCGTTATCCCTTACCACTAGTCCCCGAGCTCCTCCAGAGATTAAGATCAGCAATGATATTTACTAAACTAGACCTGCGGGGGGCCTATAACCTTGTCCGTATCAGGGAGGGGGATGAGTGGAAGACGGCCTTCCGTACGAGATTCGGTCACTATGAATATTTAGTGATGCCGTTCGGGCTCTGTAATGCACCGGCAACCTTCCAGCATTTTATCAACGATGTTTTTCGTGATTTCCTCGATGTTTTTGTAGTGGTTTATTTGGATGACATCCTAATTTTCTCCCCTTCACTGGAGGTTCATCGAGGTCACGTATTACGGGTATTAGAACGGTTGCGTCAACACGGGCTATACGCCAAGGCAGAAAAGTGCTGTTTCGAGCAGCGCGAAATCACGTTCTTGGGACTGGTTCTCTCTTCCGCGGGGGTCGCGATGGATCCCCAGAAGGTCACGGCGATCTTAGATTGGCCAATACCCGCCGATAAAAAGGGGGTACAGCGTTTCATCGGCTTTTCCAACTTTTATAGAAAGTTTGTTAGGAACTTCTCCGGTCTGGTCTCCCCGATCACGCAACTGACGAAACAAGGGGTCCGCTTTAAGTGGACTCCCGAAGCTCAGACGGCGTTCGAGAAACTCAAGAAATTGTTCACTTCTGCTCCCATTCTCTGCCACCCGGATTCTTCTCTCCCATATGTCTTGGAAGTGGACGCCTCCGAGAACGCGGTAGGAGCGGTTCTGTCCCAAAGAAATGGAACCAAGGAACTACTGCACCCCGTGGCGTTCTTCTCCAGGAAGTTGACACCGGCAGAACGTAACTATGATATTGGAGATCGGGAGCTCCTGGCCATCAAATCCGCTCTAGAAGAATGGAGGTACTTACTGGAAGGAGCCACACACCCAATCCTAATATTCACAGATCACAAAAACCTTGAATATTTAAGAACAGCAAGACGACTGAGACCTCGCCAGGCAAGATGGGCTCTTTTCTTCTCGCGATTCACATTCCATATTACGTACCGACCCGGTACTAAGAACACAAAACCAGACGCTCTGTCCCGCATGTTTGAGGACCCCGACGACGCAGTGGTACCTGACACCATCTTACCTTCCGGAAGTTTCCTCGCTCTACAAACGGAACTTCGTTCCAGACTTCTCGACGCTTCTATAGGACTACCAGTTCCGTCTGGGTCACCCCTCCTGAACCACGGTGGGCTGTTTTGGAAGGAAGCCCGGATCATGGTCCCAGAAGAAGTGCGAACCTTGGTCCTAGGGCACTGCCACGACCATCAAATGGCAGGCCACTTCGGAGTTGCGAAAACTCTGGAACTACTACGGCGCTCGTTCTGGTGGCCGAACATGAATAAGGACTGCGAGCGTTACGTCCAGACCTGCTCCACCTGTCAAAGGAACAAGCCCTCCAGGAGCCGGGCATGGGGATTGTTACGTCCATTACCAATACCCAAGCGGGCCTGGCAAATGATAGCCATGGATTTTGTGGTCGAACTCCCACCATCCCAAGGCTACACAGCAATAATGGTGGTCGTGGACCGCTTCTCAAAGATGGCACATTTTATACCCCTGGAGAAGACCCCATCGGCACCAGAAACGGCACGAATCTTCATTAAGGAAGTAGTGAGGCTTCATGGGGTTCCCGAAGATATAGTGTCAGATCGGGGAGTCCAATTCACCTCCAGGTTCTGGAACGCCTTGTGGAAGGCACTGGGAATCAAGCTGTCGCTTTCATCCGCCTACCATCCACAGACCAACGGCCAAACCGAGAGGACCAACCAAACTCTGGAGCAATACTTACGATGTTACACGTCCTACCTTCAGGATGACTGGCTGATGTTGTTGCCGTCCGCAGAATTCTCGTACAACAACTCAAGTCACTCAGCGACGGGGCAATCCCCGTTCTTCTCCAATTACGGGTATCATCCCACATTTCTCCCTGATTTGATGCCTGAAAATCCGGTACCAGCGTCTCAAGACGTCTTGAACTTCTTTTCTGTCAATAACAAAACAATTCAGGAAGCCATCGCTAAAGCCCAAGAGGACAGTAAGAGGGCGTTCGACAGGAAGAGAAGAGGAGAATTACTGCTTCAACCAGGGGATCAGGTGTGGCTGGCAACGACCAACTTGAAGATGCTGTGTCCTTCAAGGAAGCTGGGACCCAAGTACATTGGCCCATTTCCGGTAAAGCGTGTAGTCAACAAGGTGGCCTACGAACTTGAGCTTCCGCGGACCTTCAAGATACATCCTGTGTTCCATGTATCTCTCCTGAAGCCATCCAGACCGGATTCCTTCCCGGACCGTGAATCCAGACCTCCCGAGGCAGTCACCATAGGTGACCAGGAGGAGTACGAAGTGGAGACTATCCTCAGTTGCCGGAAGAGGGGGGGCCAGACACAGTTCCTGATAAAATGGAAGGGTTATGGCCCTAAGGAGAACTCATGGGAACCCGCCCAGAACATTCACGCACCCAGGCTCATCCGGGAGTTTTTTCGTGGTCAGCCGCGGTGGAGAGATCAGTGGGGCTCCCGGAGGGTGCCCATTGGGGGGGGGGGGGCAATGTCAGGGATCGTGGCTCCGGACTCCTGTGTCACGACGCCGTCCCCCGCGCATGCGCACTGGCGGCGGATCGCGCCGGGACACGGGCACTAGGTCCCGGCGAGCCGCGGCTGACAGGGAGCCGCGCATGTGCAGTAGAGAGCCGCGGGCGCGCCTCAGGCGTCCAATGACAGCCGGGGGCGCGTCCTAGCCAGCCAATGACAGTGCAGGGCGCACTATTTAAAGATGCCCTGCACTGTCACCAATTGCCGCAAGGTCTTCCTGTGATCCTGAATTCCTGCACCCGTTTTGTGACCCTGTTTTTGACCCTGACTACGCTGTCTGCCCCTGTGATTGACCCGGCTTGCCCTGACTATTCTACCCGCTCCTGTGATTGACCCGGCTTGTCCTGACTATTCTGTCCGCTCCTGTGTTTTGACTCGGTTTATCCTGACTATTCTACGGACTGATTTACCTGGCTGACCCTGCATGTGACCCGACTACTCCTTGCCCGCCGATTCGGTACCCCGCTTACCCCCACGGGACCACTATCCGTACCACCCTGCTGGGGCCGCCATCCTCTTCATATCTGGCTCTCCCGGTACCTACACACATCCCCGGAGGCCTCCTCAGCCGCTGGTGGGCCCGCTCAGAGGTCGTGACCTGGCCCGGGACTGTTTCAAGTCCATCCCGACCATCAGGGGCCCTGGTGAAGGCACAGCCCGGGCTTAGACCCCACGCTCTGGGTTGGTCTGTCAGTTGGCAGCTGGAGGGCTCCGCCTGGCGGATCATAACATAACCTGTCATTAGAGAAATACTGTATATAAATTACGGTTGCTGATCTTGTTAAAATACTACTAGCCAGGCTGTCGTGAAGCCTCTGACTTCAATCTTCTCTGAGTCACTGACTTGGACAAATAAAATGAGAACTCCTATATGCATTCAAATTTTTAGTGACTCAGAACTTTGGACACAGATGGATCATAACAAATGGTCAGCATATTTGTTGCATTAAAGGTTTCCATTAAATGTGAACTGCAGGCAAACAGCAAAACCTACTAAATACATACATGGGAGCATTCTGACTGCCTAATGATTCTTAATTCTGTCCATTCACTTCATGCCTAAGGGTAAAACAAATCTAAATGCCTAAGCACAATTCTGCAACGTTGACATGTGTTAGTAAAACTGTACATATCATCACAACTACTTTGTACATCCAGGTGAATTATACCTTGTTTTTTTTATTTAGCTGTGTGTTTCTTGTTACGACCATAACCTACTTCCATAGAACAACCCAAAATAAATTCTCCGGCTCGTGACGATTGCAGCGATACCATATATGTGTATGTTATTTGTTGTTTGTACCCGTAGTGCAGCCCAAAACAATAGTGCACATTTTGTTTTTGTCTTTTTTTTTTTTACCTAAAACACACTGACACTGACATTAACGCTAACTGACACTGATACCAATTTTTTTTAAATCCTGACTTTTGACCCTGACCTTTGACCTTGACCTTTGACCCTGACCTTGACCCAAACACTAACCCTGGTACTGAACTAGATCAAACCTTGATCTAGGTATTTTTCTTTATTTTTTCTTTTAATTTTTAATATTTATTTATCTTCCTTTTTTTTTTTTACAAACTTTTTTTTATCTCTCTATGTCAGGAGTTAGAGAGATACAATGTAACTCTCCTCTCCATTCATAGAGAGAGAGAAAACAAGGGGGCCGGGCTGTACAGTGACTGATCACTGTGATAGCCAATCAGAGGCTATCACAGCGATCACGTGACCCGGAATCGGGAGTCCCGGGTCCCGATCTCTCAGTGACACCGTGGTCTCTGTGCTGGGAGCGTGGCAAGCAGCGCGCTCCCAGCACAAAGACAGGTACGCAAATATGCGGCCCCAGGGAAAAAAGCCCATTTCTGTGAGGCCGCATATTTGTGTACCGTCGGCTTCAAGGGGTTACATTTAAACTCCCTCTCTGTGTGTGCCTTCGCTGGCAGCTCAGAAGACCTGATTTGTCTTTACTGAAGTTAAGTGATACTGACAGGTCCTCCTCCCCCCCAGTCTGTAACTGAACAATGAAATGAGAAGCAGCATACTGATGCGCTCCTCTGTCTGTCACTATGTAGAACAGGCTAATACCAAGTATAAGTCAGGAACTTATGCTGCATGGAGGAGGAGGTTGAATAGTATGGGGCCTACTAAGTGCAGCAGCGACCAGGAGGATGGGGAGGATTTTTGCAGTTAGTCCACCTTTTCATTTTTTATCTTTTGTTGCCTTTGTCCAAACTTTTTTGAGATGTGTTGCTGCCATCAATTTCAAAATTACCTTATTTTTTTTCTTAAAATGGTACTCAGTTTACACATTTGATTTTTTTTCTATTTTCTATTGTAAATAAAATATGGGTTTTTGAGATCTGCAAATCATTACATTCTGTTTTTGTGTAGATTTTACACAGCATCCTAAGTTTTTTTGGAATTGGGGTTGCACATGCAAACAAGCTGAGTTCTCTTGTATGTATTTTCTTATTAATCCGAAAGTATTTTTATATATGTATTGTATTTTACTTATATGAAGTATCACTTTTTTGTGGAACAATTTGATAAATTTAGAAAATGTACCCTGTATAATGTTTTTTTTATGCAAAACTCTGTACAGCCTGAGCTTGAAATGACTCTCTTTGGTTTAAATGAGTTACCAAATATTTGAAAAAAAGGCAAGCCAATAAAAATATAAAAATGAAGATAACTGATTCCTTTTTAAAATGAACCTGAGAGGGCAGTTGCCATTGCTGCTCTCTCCTCCTGTTAGTTTCTTGGTGATCGTGCTGATTCACTGGCTTCAGTATTTTGAGTTACTGACCTATAGCAAATATGAAGATAACTTTGCTTTGGCTTCACTGGATGCCTGCATGCATGGTTGCATGAAAAAGCCAGAAAACCAGCATTTTTCGAAGAAGGACAAATATGGTAGCCTCCCTATTTCTTCTATTAAAGCTTTATTTTTTAAATTTTTTAAAATGTATTTTTAAGTTGGTGACAAATAATGCAATTGTTGATAAGGTATAACAATTTTACCTACAGCACCTAGCTATGCACAACTCAAGTATATTGATCAATGGTACCATCAGTACATAACACTCGCAATAAACTTGTTAAAACAAGACTATCTCTTTTTGTGTAAGTAAAAATCAGGAATATGTGATTTAGCAGTGAGCGTTGATGGAGTCCACATGGATGTGCCCATGTCTTTGAAGAAGATTACTGATAGGTTCAAAACTACTACTGAGAGTGTGCAAAACAAACCTGCTAAACAGGCTGAGATAATGTTCAAGGAAATAAGTGAGAATTGCTGGAGTTGGGGATCCCGTGAAATATCTGAGCCACTGCTAATGGCAGTAAAAGACAGAAGGTTTTGCAAAAAAGGGGGATTATAAGGGTGTCCTGTTCCTGAAATGAAAGAAAAGCCCTAGTGTTCTTTTGGATAATTACCCTGAACTGAAAGAGGGAATTGCCCAGTAAGCGTTGTGTCACGGTGTTGGCTGAGATTGAAAGGTGATGATGGCGTGTATAAGAGGGAGTTCACTGGTGAGTTAGATGAAACCTACACTATATTGGCAAACGTATTGGGACGCCTGCCTTTACATGCACATGAACTTTAATGGCATCCCAGTCTTAGTCCATAGGGTGCAATACTGAGTTGGCCCACCCTTTTCAGCTATAACAGCTTCAATTCTTCTGAGAAAGCTGACCACAAAGTTTAGGAGTGTGTCTATGGGACCATTCTTTCAGAAGTGCATTTGTGAGGTCAGGCACTGATGTGGGACGAGAAGGCCAGGCTCGCAGTCTCCGCTCAAATTCATATCGTGTTCTATCGTATTGAGGTTAGGACTCTGTGCAGGCCAGTCAAGTTCCTTCACCCCAAACTCGCTCATCCATGTCTTTATGGACCTTGCTTTGTGCATTGGTGCGCAGTCATGTTGGAACAGGAAGGGGTCATCCCTAAACCTTTCCCACAAAGTTGGGAGCATGAGATTGTCCAAAATGTCTTGATATGCTGACGCCTTAAGAGTTACCTCCTGGCAAACGCCAAACCCAGACATAGAAGCATGATTCGTCACTCCAGAGAACATGTCTCCACTGCTCTACAGTCCAGTGGAGATGTGCTTACACCTCTGCATCTGACGCTTTGCAGTGCACTTGGTGATGTAAGGCTTGGATGCAGCTGCTCGGCCATGGAAACCTATTCCATGAAGCTCTATATGCACTGTTGTGCTAATCTGAAGGCCACACAAACTTTGGAGGTCTTTTGACTCTGCAGACAGTTGGCAACTTCTGCGCACTGTATGCATCAGCATGTGCTGACCCCACTCTGTCATTTTATGTGGTCTACCACTTTGTTGTTTCCACTTTGTTATAATACCACTAAATATTTAGTAGCAAGGAAATTTCATGGGTGGACTTATTGCACAGGCGGCAATCTATCAGGGTACCACACTTGAACTCACTGAGCTCCTGAGAGCGACCCATTCTTTCACAAATGTTTATAGAAGCAGTCTGCATGTCTAGGTGCTTGATTTTATACACCTGTGGCCATGGAGATGATTTAAACACCTGCATCCAATGATTTGGAGGGGTGTCCCAATACTTTTGGCATTATAGTGTAGTTTTGCAATTAATACATACTGTATGTCCCTAGTGTGGGCTATAAGGGATAGCAAATTGATGGAAGGGGTGGTTTACAATAAGACTGAATTAGGATAGGTGGTTGTATTAGAGATCCCCTCATTCTCTGACATATAAGGCAGGTGTTGGATAGACCAGGAGGTCATGTGGTGTAAGTAGGCTGGTGGGCAATATTTAATAAAGGCTTCTTATAAGTGAAGTTTCACACTACATTCAAATGTCCTATTACTTCTGTGAAAGACACCCCAAATGTTATATACATATTAATTTAAAACTCAATATTTTCTTAAAATATAACATTTTATACCAGCAATTCTAAAGTTCATAGACTAAAAAGAAGTTTACAGAAAGGACAATTTCTTCATTCAGTTCATTATAAAAAATTTGAATGCATACCATGAATAACTGAGTCATTTTCAAAGAAAATTCCATATTTAAGTGAAAACACTCAAGTTGTTTTGGCATTTTGGAACAGCTCTTAAACCTTAACACTAAACTACTCAATTGCACGTGTAAATCCATATTCAATAGACCCTGGGAAAATAGCCAGTTCTGAGTCTTCATAGCTGAAAATAAACTGAAATTTCCTAAATGTTAGCTACAACAGTCTATAAAAATAAATAGTTTACAACTAAAAAATAAGCTAGCCATTATTCCTGAGCCAGAGAGCAAATACACCAAATACAGGCTGAAATAACTAATCAGGGACAGTTGCTTGACAGGCCTTTGTACACACCTCTGTTCAAACAGGGCGGCTAGCTGCAGCTTCACAAGGGACATTCCAATGCGCTAATAAATGGGTTCTTACCTCCAAATCGCTGTCAGGAGGGGGTGAAGGATTATTTTTTCTGCCTCTTCCTCGTGACTTTGACCCAGCACTTCTACACGTCCTGTCGTCAAGGTCTTTGATAGGTGTTGAGGGACTCTGTACTGTGTCAAAATCCCC
The DNA here is from genome assembly GCF_062004578.1 of Staurois parvus. Lineage (NCBI taxonomy): Eukaryota > Metazoa > Chordata > Amphibia > Anura > Ranidae > Staurois > Staurois parvus. The sequence continues at coordinate 7,842,049 of NW_028317961.1, read as the reverse complement.
TGAAAATACAAGCACATATTAGAAAAAATAACTTAATATACTGGGTGTTACCAGCTAAATCTCCACAACACTAGTAGTAAGTCATCATGTTTAACTTCAACATTATAAATCTTGATTGCCCTTTAGTATTCATGTTTATATTGAGGAGGTGTTATTAAATTGGCTTGAGTTTAGAATGTTATCGGTGACTGATTTCTGTAGATTGTACAAGAATACTTTTTATTGTTATAGCAGTCATGCATACAGTTGTAAGCACTACAGAATCTCTTTATATTCAATTAAACAGCATTCTTTTTTCTAGGTGTAAAAAAAAAAAACTAAAAACAGTCACAGATTTTGGAAATATCTCCATGCAGCTTTATCTATTACTGATACCTGCAAGCAGAGGCATAACTATGATTTCATACATGTGGGTGGCAAAAGGGGCAACTGGTGCCAGTGCACAATGACTACAGTGCACTACTTTGGAAGTAAATTTTAAAGCTCGTACTAAAGAGAAAAATTTGTTATAACCAAGTCTTTAGTTAATATTCTCTTTGCTTTGTACACTATTTACATAGCATGTGGTATCTGGCTGCATTTTATAATGCAGCTCCCCATTTTTTAAATGTAATTTCTTTGCTTCTCACAGCTACTCCCTCAAACACGGAGAACATCTAAAAGTTGCACTTGCAACTGCAAGCCACAGATATTGTTTTTTCTTGTGCATCCAGCAAAGGTGTTTATGAAACCTGAAAGACATAAGGCTCTGAAGCAAAAGTTAAAATGGACCCCTTTAATTTACCTGGGCTTTGTTTATGTTATCTAAATGTGTTAGATTTCTCCTAAGCCCAAGGCCATTGCTTCTGTCTGCTTCTTGGGGGTGTTCTCCAGTAGACAGAGTGAAAATATACTGTGTATTGGGTTATGAATGTTTATTCTGCCCTGGCCAATCACTAAGGGATCTATTGCAATCATGTGAACTGGGGAGAAATAAATATTTGGGGTGACTGTCTAAAAAGGCCCTTTCCTCCCAAGCTTCGCCTGGAGAGGATGTGAGTCCAGAAGTCCTTCCCTCTCAGGATGCTGCCTGTGGGAAATATGCCACAGGGAGTTTTGCCTGGGGCCTGTGCCTGGGCCTAAGGAATTTAAGCTGGCCAGTGTTGATTCCTGGAGAATGGCTTCCTGTCTAGAACATCTTCATAAGAGTCTGCTATTTAGGAGAATTCCCAGGAGATTTTAGGGAAAACTGTAGCTGGAAGGATGTTGCGTGGAGACCTGGTTATTCAGCTCCTGAAAGTACCTGTGATTAGTCATCTAAAGTTAGAGGTAATATTCCTATTTGGAAGCTAATATTGTAGTGTCAAGGGCTACCAATGGAGGCACTCAAAGGATCAATTAGAATCTGGAAGACAGCTACTTTCAAATCTTGGACCACAAATAGCTGCTCTTAAAGGAACCATTTGTAACTGGGAGGCTGCTACTGAAGGATCTAGGCTCACCATGAACTGGTATTGCTTGGACGCTGCTACTCAACAATTTAGGACCATCAGCCATTTTTAAATGCCTGGGTGCAGCTACAGGACAAGCCACTATTAGGGAAAGCAGGAGAGCCTGTTAAAACCCAGCAGCTCTTCCAGGGTCATTGCTGCAGCTATCTAATTCACTACTTGCAGGCTTATTAGAGTTTAAAGCCCAATTCCACATTTGATATCCCTTTAAAATAGTGGGCCAAGCTGGACCAAACTATTTACTGCACTAACAGGTGAACTTTATGGGTGTGCTGTATTCACTGTATGTAGGCTCAGATACATACAGTATGCAACACTGTGTTCCAGCAGTGGGACTGGGAGTTCATGGGTCATTCACAGGGAGGTTTGTATTCTATGAATAAATATACAGCCTCTTCTGATTAGCTGTGGCACAGTTTGTGATGTCATCCACCTGTTTCTTTGCCTCAGCAAATCAGGAGAAGCTTTGCAATCATACACAGAATACAAAGCTTCCCATGAATGATGGATTTTCTTTTATCCCTGGAATGGGATAGGACGTTTTCATTCCACTGCTGGAACACAGTGTTGTATACTGTATGTAGCTGAGGCTACATAAAGTTAATACAGTGTGCCCAACAAGTGCACCTGTTAGTGCAGTAAATCGTTTGTTTGGCCAAACTTGGTCCAAATGAACTATTTAGGCTTTAAAGAATATGTAAACCCAACATTTCATATTCCTGATACGGGCCTGCTATACCATGTACTTGTATGAAAAAGTATCCTGTTCTCGTATTTCTTCCTTTGTGTGAAATCCATGGTTTTCATGCCAGTCGTTCTGCTTTCCTATTAAAAACTGACCACACCAGGCATTAGAGCACATTATGGTCAGTTCTCTAGCTGTGCTGAAAACTCAGCTTGCTCTCCTCCAATGATCAGACTTCTGCTAACATGCCCCAAAGCACAGCCATTTACTGGGAAGATCAGTGCCATGCTGTTTCTCATCCCTGAGCTCCTTATGCACCTGAGAACAGAGGGTAAGTACTCACTTATTAAAAGGGGGAAAATAGGTATTTATAATGTATTTATAGCTATACAAGGTGCGTCCAGAATATAATGAGAATGAAGTTCCTACACTCGAGAAGGGCTCTGTGAAGAGAGAAGCTGGCCAAGGTCACTTGGGGTGGGGTGCCAGGTATACGTTAGAACACTAATCAGAAAAATGCAAGTGCGTTTGGAACAGCAATAAAATGCAATAACATTTTGTGTTAAATTGGGTAAAAGTACATAAGAAACTTTGGAAATGGTGAGGAAAGCTTATGGAGAAGCTGCGCTATCATCCGTATAAGTGTCCCGATGGCACAAGGCCTTCAAGGAAGGACAAGAAGGTGCTGAAAACAAACAATGATTAAGACAAATCATAAAATTCAACAATGGTGAAGCGCTATGATTAACATAATTATAAAGTGCAATAAGTGAATAAATAAAATTAATGGTAATAATAAATACACACTATAGTATTCTGTGTACAATCCTATAAATGATGTGCCACAAAAATCACCAGATTAAGTTCCCCTAACTCAAATATAGATCATAATATAGATACAATTTGAAATAAACATGATATAAGCAAGTGCAATCTATATAAATAAATAAATATATTTCCACAGTGATATAGTGTTATTAACCACACTTGTGATAATGTGCAAACACTTTTTGATTTTATCTGATATGCCAACCAAACGGCTAACCAGACCAATAAAGTGAAATAAATCAGTGATGTGACACTCAATCTTATCAAACAAAGTGACAAGTGCTCAAAATGTATAAAAGATACTAAAAAAATGCAGTCCACAATAAAGTGCAAGCCAATGAGTGCAAACAATAATAATGTGCAAGTATGCAAATAAAGTGCTTCACTTCTCCATTCCACTCCACGCTTGATGTGTGCTCAGGTGACACTCTAGTGTATCTATCCTTAAGTGGCTAGAGTGCCTCCTCACCTCCTTAACTTGACCCCTAGGGGCCACAGCTCATTAGGTAATTGGAAGTTCCACACCTGGAGGGATCTCTACCACCTGGCTCCACTGGCTTCACTGGCTACACATAGACTAAACTGACAGAACTGGTACTCCTCTATACATATGATCAGCGTAGTTGGACTCAAACATGTACAGTGAATAACAAGGCCATAAAGGGATACACTTTATTGTGCGTCCTGAGATCTGCGCAACTTTGATCCATTACCACGAAAATGCACTGAGTCATGGCGCTTTGACTGTCAGAGAGTTTTTGGCTGAAAAACACATCATGGTGGTTCCACATCCATCCTGTAGTCCTGACTTGACTCCTTGTGACTTTTTCATATTCCCAAAGATGAAGAAGGGTTTAAATGGACAGCATTTTGGTAGTGTGGATAACCTCCAAAGAGCCACTATGCATCCTCTGAACACCATCCCACTTGAAGACTTCCAGGGATGCTATAAAGAATAGCATCCCTGGAAGTTGTATACACTCACAAGGTGCATACTTTGAAGGAGACAATGTTCAACTGTAAAATTCTTCAATAAAATAATTTTTAAAATATCATTCTCATTACTTTCTAGATATACCTAGTACATAAATGTTTTGCTTTTCATTTCTATTTTAAACTGAATGGGTTGTTTTACAAAGTGAGGATTTACATATACATAAACATCAGATAAGATAAAAAAAGGAAATGAAGGAAAGGAAAATATTATATTTGCTTGTTTTAATCTTTTTTTTTACATGTTGTCAGTTACTTCCTGGCCTCCAGGTGTAGGCAAATTATGTAATTTAGGAGTCTTCAAGAGGGGAGGAAGAGTTTTCTCAGCTAAGTACACCCTCCTGCCTGCATGCCTGAGCTAAGGGCAGATTGATTCCACAAACTCAGGAATCATTTGTTCTTACTCAAGTTGGCCAAGGGCAAAAATACTAGGGTTTTTTTTTTAAGTGATTTCTCAGCAAAATAAAGCATGGAGACATGGATGGATGAGTGAATTTGAGTTAAATATTACAAATAAATTAAATAGTATTTTTGGTTTGTAGTGCTCAGATGCAGTGTAGTTCTACTTTAACATTTAACTACCACATAGTTTGATGTATCACTTGTAAATGTCTATGGGACAGTGGTGATGTGCAAAATACAGGCAACAATTTATTTATTCTTTTTATTTCTCCCTATCTTGTGTGAACTCAGAAGCAAAGATCCCAACCACGGCACCACCTGCCTGGAGTTTGCATGTCCTCCCTGTGTGGGTTTCCTCCGGGTTCTCTGCTTTCCTCCCACACTCCAAAGACATGCTGGTAGGTTAATTGTAACCTGTCTAAATTGGCCCTAGTATGTGTATGTATAAATGTAAGTTAGGGACCTTAGACTGTACACCCCTTGAGGGTTAGGGACTGATGTGAATGTATAAAATATATGTAAAGTGCTGCATATATTGACAGTGCTATATAAGTACCTGTAATAAATAAAATAAAATAAGCAATGCTGTTTTTCCTGGAATTTTATCCTGTTTTGGTGATATTTCACAAAGTAAAACCCCAGAACTTATATTCTTTACACTGTAAATGTCGTCCCTAAATTCAGTACTAGCAAATGCAATACTATAGAGAAATTTCATAAATATTTAGGAATTTATCCAAGTCCACATACACTTACAACTTTTATTGCACCAGGAATGTACAGCAAAATCCTTCAATTTGATGGACAGAGAAAATTATAAGGTCCTCCAGAACAGAGTAGTCATGCATTAGATTAAAAATGCTGTTGGATGTGAACATCACCTGTTAGGCTGGGAAGGACAACCTCTGTCTTTAGTGTAAAACACATTTGAGCATGCATTAATACATGCAGAGACATTACAGGAAAAGAGTATCTTTGGTTTAGTGTTTATTCATGCTGTGCTGCTTAAATCTGGTAATCTGGAAAAGATGAACTTGGCCATTAGGGCAGCCCGATCATTTAAGTGGGCTGCCTGATGCACCACAGCAGATCAAACATTGGACATGAAGCAAGTCTCAGTAGCATTACCACATATTGTGATGCATTGCAATACAGATGTGTTGGAATGCCACAAAAGCTGGGTACACACTTTAAGAAAATCGGACACAAAATGCCGTTTGAGGAATGATTGATTTTTGTATAGTGTCTACACAAATTCCGACATCCGATTCAGACTTTCCAAACTAAAATTTGCAAATGGACAAACTACACACTTTTTCTCATTAGAGAACAGATCTAACGTTTTTCTTTAATGTGTACTGTTTTTGTACGGTTTTCATACAAGAAAAATCAGATAAGAAAAACTGTGCATGATCAGAAACAATAAACAACCAAAAAAAGCCTTTGCCATATGAGAATTTTCGTACATTAGTTCCATCCTTGGTTTCAACTTGCTGTGAAACATAGAGGAAAATCGGACAATTGTTTTCTCATAGTGTGTACCAACCATAACAATGAATGCCACCACAGCACACCTTCGCACTTAACATGCACAGCCTGTAGGTAACCTTCACTACACATTATATTCTCAGTTTGAATTGCTAATGTTTGTGACAGGTTACACCCCTTTAGCACCTGATGGATAAATGCATGTACTAGCTATTGGGATTTGAGCACAGGTATCTCTTGTTTGTTGTATTGTTGGGTCAGTAGCCAGACCTGAACCTTGTAGCTCTCCCCCATTGTGTCTTTTCCCCTATGCTAGCATTGTGTCCACAGTAGCACTTGCATAGGCAGAGCAGAGTAGGACTGGCCATAGAGGGATTACTTTGACGCAGTTGGCCAGCTAAAACATGTATTGCAATATGTGTGAACCAAATATCCATATTTATTGCATAGTTTGCTTGAAAGGGTATATACCAGTGTGCAGAGGGTCCTTTAGAATTTCTAGATTTACTTAAGAGACATCTGATTTTTTGTATAAGAATGACATAAAGTTCTACATAACAATAGATCAATGTGACATCAAATACTTTAGCCTTAATTGCAGTTTGTAAGAAATTCACTACATAGAGCAATATAAGTGTTACAGCAAATGTCATTTACTTTAAGGAGTGAAATGACCACTGTACCAGAACTAATAACTAAAAAAGAGTTCTAACTTATACAATAATGTGTTTACATATTGTTTAGGTTAACCTATATAAACTGTTAGCAGGCATCAGAAGGCACAGAAACATACCAGTGGCTTGTCAAAACTGCGTTAGCATGTATCATTAGCTCCTGCACCCAAGGAATATGCAGCACACAATATTTACAAGAGCCCGAGGATATGCTTGTACTATGACTTGTAGCAAATCATGCCCTAGATTAAGTGACAGACTTCTGGCACACTGCTGAATGAACCAGAACTTCTGTGCTACCTGTTATCACCCAATAATGTCAGTATGCATAGGATTTTAGTACAAGTTCCCTTCATATAAGCATACCTCCCAATTGTCCCGGATTAGCTGTAACCGCCCCAAGATTTGATTTAAATCTTGGTGTTCAGGCAAATCAAGGCTGAATCCTGGAGACCAGTAGTCTGGGCTCCAGTAACTTGCCTACCAGGGGTGCACGGTCAGCAGTGGCCCCTGCCCCACATCTTTTGTGGAGGGCCTGGGGTCCCACACACCATGATCACTCTGCAGGCAGCCAGCATCTTTACCAAACGGCTGCCTTCATACTAACTCTCTGTACGGCTGGCTGAAGCCCCCTCCTCCTTAAATCTGGCTGAGCTGTGCTGATGATCTGAGGTCTGCATTAAGATTAATAATGGATTAGGGGAGAGGCACACAGTGACCATGAAGTGGGTGTGGGGGTAGGCAACAAAGATGTACACTTGGAGGAGTTTTTTTTGGGGGAGGATTTGAAATCTGACCCCCCACACATCCCCCTTCTAGCACAAGACCTCGTCCCTTCCAAAGTACCCCTTAGCATATATCCTCCTAACCCGCCCCCACTACCTCAAATCAATGAGATGCCAGCTGCCACAGAGGAGACAATCGTGGCGTCAGGGACTTAGGACATCTCACAAGAGATGAGGCTTAATTGCCCTGTGCCCAAACTGCCCCTGCCAGGCAAGTAAGTGGAGCCAAGTACCTGATCTTGTTCCAGCATTGGACTTCAGAACTCAGCCAGATTTGCAGGGCACAGGAGTTTTGCTCAAATCCCAGGAAGGCAGTTGAGAGGCATGGATTTGTATTAGGAGAGTATTTATGTTGGGGGGGGTGTTGTACTGGGAGGGGGGATTTGGGGAAGGAGGATTTTTGCTGGAGAGGATAAGGGGAGGTTGTGCTAGAAAGGTTTTGGGAAAGATTTGTACTAAAAGTGGAGAGAGGATTTGTGCTTGGAGGGGGAATTGAGGAGATTTGTGCTGAAGGGTTTGGAAGGGGGGGGGGATTTGTGGTGGAATTGGGGGGAAGGGTTTATTTGGGGGGGGGTTGTGCTGTGAGGGAGGATTTGGAGAGTGGATTTGTGCCAGAAGTGGGGATTTAGGGGTGTGTGGACTTGTGCTTGAAGGGGGAAGGACATTTTTGCTGGCAGAAGAAATGGGGGGGGGGGGATGCTGGGAAAAGGGATTCTTTCTGCTTTGTACTCCTGACTTCTACTATGCATTACACACTCCTGGCTCCTGCATTCTGTGCATTACATACTCCTGGACCCTGATCTTTGTGTATCACGTAGTCCTAAACCTGGCACTGACTACTACTCTGTGTGTTACATGCTTCTGAACCTTGAGCAATGCCCACCCTGACCTATGTATCCTAAACCCAACACTGACTGCAGCACTCTGTGCACTGCAAACCCCTAACCCCTGCACTCTGCCTTACAGACTTCTATACATTTTATACAGTTGTTATGCAGTCCCTGACTGGAGTATGCCGCCCAGTTCTGGCCACCAGTCCTCAGGAAGGATGTGCTGGAACTGAAGAGAGTCCAGAGAAGGGCAACAAAACTAATAAGGGGACTAGAGAGCCTGCAGTTATGAGGAACGACTACAAGCACAAACGTATCTTCAACATGGTAAAGTTCCTCCATCCTGTATATATACTCCACTCTATATATCCAATCTTTTATTTTTGGGGTCTCCTGTACCTACCAAAATGTAGGGATCAGCCCTTTTGTTGCTTTTATTAAGTGAAATATCAACATATTCTTATGATCCTTCACTTTAATCTCAGATTTATGAAATAAAAAAACCCAAGGGTCTGTCAGTATACTAACCACCAATATTTCTTGTATATACTGGATTATTATTCGCCAAAACTCCTGAATTTTAGAGCACTCCCACCATATTTGTGTCATTGTTCTCTTACTCCCATATCCCCTCCAACATAAAGGTGAAATCTCCAGTCTTGGTTTAAGAGCCACACTCTGTGTGATATACCATCGAACCATAAAATTATAATTCATTTCTACAATATTCATATCCATTGCCCTGTCTTATCTATCGCCTTATCTATATCACCTTAAACATTTTCTTTTTTTGTTGCTGATTCATTTTTGTTGGAGGAGAAACAGTTTAACCTTAAACTGCATAGGAGGTTCTTCACTGTCAGGGCAGTAAGGATGTGGAACTCCCACAATCGGTGGTGTCAGTGAGAAGTATTGATAGTTTAAAAAAAACTCTTGGATGGGCTTCTTAGTGAACACAGTATACAGGGATATAATTTTTTAACATGAATGCACACTCCCACACAGGTGGAACCGGATGGACTGGTGTCTTTCTTCAACCTTACCAACTATGTAACTATGACTATTTTAATAATATCTTTGTGAAGGTAGTCTCATACAAAGTTTTAGCACTCTGCAAATTTTTGGTGTGTGCAAATGGACATTTTTGTATTTTTTTTTTAAATGATTGTGCTAGGGTTTGTATATGTCTGTGAGACTTTTGTGTGTGGCACAGCAATCAAAGCATATTTTATAGGTACAAGGAAGCTTTGATTTTGTTTAACTACACTCCTTAAGACCCTCCCATTGTTAACAACTTGACCACACCCACTTTTTACCATGAAACACTGTGTATGCCTCTGGTCACTGCCTCCCTCAAGTGTCCCTGGTTCTGAAGTTCAAAAGTTGGGAGGTATGCATCAGTGGCGGACTGACAACTCATGGGGCCACCGGGCAATAGGGGATCATGGGGCCCCTGTGTCCTTGCCCAAACTCAAAAAAGCCTATGAAAAAGGTACCAGGGGCATCTCATGGGGCCCCCTACTGACCCCGGGCCCTCGGGCAGTGCCCGAGTTTCCAAATGGTCAGTCCGCCCCTGGTATGTATAAATTAATCTATAATAAGATAAAAGATGATTGAATTTGACATTTTAAGCTGGAATCTGAACTTGTCTGGGTTTCTTTACCTTTTGCATACTTTTTATCTGGTATGAAATGTTCTGAAGCTTTAATAGTCACTTATAGCTAATTTAAAACTTTGGACTAGGAGGCAGGTCTCAACTCTTCTGCTCCATAGCATGTCTGGCTCATTCTACCTACCAATTTCCCTGCTGGGGTGGGGTTGGGAGGAGTGAGACAAGCAACAAGTAAACTCTGCAGGCATTAGCAACTTTTATAATTAAATATCAAAGAGTGCAACAGGAAATTGGAAAATCTATTGGCAAAATGGAAACCTTGCTAATTACACTGCTCTATTTCATTTGTCCAAATGTTTCAACATATTCTTGTCTCTTACACCAAGATAAAGCCAAACAATGTTTAAAACAGACAGGTCCAGATACTGTTAGGATGAGGTACTGAACCCATGTACTTGACATATGCTGTAAATGATTGCAGCTTGCACTTTTAATATTTAGCCTCTTTCATATCTCACTTTATGTATGTGACATCTACTACCAAATTTGGCTGATATTATATATATATATATACCTGTGCAAATATTTTACATCTGTTTACTCTATTAAAATTAAAAGCATATAAGTGTGGCTGAGAATTTTAGTCTCCATAAAACAGATGATATTCACATGGTGCTGTACAAAAAACATAACCAACTTGTCGTCTCATTGCATTACATTGTAGCTAATGTCACCTCTAGCACTTGTAACATTATGGGGGGTTATTTACTAAAGCTGGAGAGTGCAACTCTGCATAAAAATAAATCAGCTTCCAGGTTTTATTGCCAAAGCTTAATTGAATAATCTGAAATTAGAAGGTAACTGGCTGCCATGCACAGCTGCACCAGATTCTGAGTGCTCCAGTTTTAGTAAATCCCCCCAATACATAGCTAAAGATAAGCAGGAGTGTTAAAGAAGATCCTTGTTTTAACCAAAAAACAGGATATTAACTTAAGATGAGTAGCTGTTTATATACAGTAAATGAAAAAAATAAAAAATAAAAATGAATTTGGGTAGCTATTAAATTAGAGTCTAAGAACTGTACCTTTATAGTACACCTAAAAGCAGCGGCAGACTGACCATTCGAGCACTCGGGCACTGCCCGAGGGCCCGGGGTCAGTAGGGGGCCCCATGAAATGCCCCTGGTACCTTGTATAGGCTTTTTTGGGTGTGGTTTGAGTGTGGGCAAGGACACAGGGGCCCCATGATCCCCTATTGCCCGGGGGCCCCATAAGTTTTCAGTCCGCCCCTGCCTAAAAGCAAAGCTTTTTCTGTCTAATTTGGATAAAGTAAGGGTGGGTTACTTAGAATTTTTTAGATTTCATTTGTTCAGCTCACAGTCTTAACAAAACAAATCTATGCATGTATGGCCAGCCAGCTTAATCTGTAGTATATGAGGATCAATGACTTGAATGTATGGATGGCAGTTACAAGCATCTAAAAAATTCTTGTACCAACAGAAAGTTCTAGTGTGTGTTTTTTAATCTTCCTTATCTCTTAATAGCTGTATATCAAAGTAAATATTTATATATAGTATGTATATATATATATATATATTTTTTTTTTTATATATATATATATATATATATATATATCATTAGTTACTAGACAATACTTTGTGCTGAGAAATATCAGCCTAATCATAAACTATTTACTTTTGATTTCTCTAAAGTAGTCAAATTCTCCTCTGAAAAATAGTACAGTATATCTTGCTCAGCATATAACATAGCTTGTAATGTGCAGGGATTGATAAGTACCAATATTACACTGATAATATCTAATACTGCCATCATATTATCTATATTATACCACACTTAAGTAAATTTTTTTTTTACATTTTAGTTATATGGTATGCTAAATCTTTCCAAACTTTAAAAGAAAACATTTTCACATAGCTGCATTTGACCACATTACAAATAACATTTTATATGATGTTTCTATGTGCTAATCAAAATACACCAGACACTACACCCTGCAAATGTACATTTACCGTACCCTAGGAATAATTTACAGGATCCCATTATTTATGCATGTTTTTTCCCATAACAAACTGCAGTTCTGGCCCTGTTCTGCGGCACAGTACTGTTTTACAACAGCTCCGTGAACTTTAAATGTGTCTTTAGTGAGTTTGAGGGAAACACTGCACAGCATCCTATTTAAACACAAACATGACGTTGTTTCATGCAAATCCCAATTTCACTTTTTAAATGGCATGTGGGAAAAATTAGAAAATCCTTACTCGTATATAGAAGTACAAAAGAACCAGGAGCTATGCATTCATATGTATATTTAATAGGTTTTTGTTCGGAAAGCACATACCCACTGACTTCAGAAATTTACAATAACCTTTGTGTTTTTCTGAATGGCAGAATCTCCTATTTTTGCATTTCCCCAGCTGTCTATAAATCCATTTCCTCTCCTATAATCAAGACTCTGAGATTTTTACAGTCCCTTTGACCACTTCTGGCATCATTTTTTTTATAGTTTTCAAACTTATACTGATCACACTTTACCACATCTGCTTCTTGGGTTGTTGGAAAAAAATCAAATTGTTACAAGCCAAAAGGGCACTATAGCACAGGCAGCTGTTCTGTACCATTTCTGTTGTGATACTGCTTAGCAAAGCATTGCAGACCACTGGATTAACCAGAACCTTCCCATGAAAATAAAATAAAAATTATTTATGCAGGCAGAAACATTTCTATGGAAAAGCCCAACAAGGAAAAAACAATTTGCACATGTTTTACTTGCAAAGGAAAATGTACTCTGGGGTGACTGAATCTCATAAACAGTACAGCCAAAGTAGCCAGAACAAGCAATATTGTAAGAGAATATGCTACATTCTTTATATAGTGCTCTTGCCGTATTTTCATTCATATTGTACATGTTTTTCAAACAGAATTAAACTATAGCAAAATGCCTGTATACAAAGGCAATGGAAGAAGTGTATCCACCACCTGTTGTTGTGGTCCATGTAATGATCTTTCACCACTCATCCGGCTGGGGGACGGGCTTGAGGAATCAATTATGACATAGCACCCATATACACTGTTGTTGACTCACAATGAGAAGCTGATATACCTCTTGTATGCACTTGTAATGAGCCATTTAGCTCAGTGCACCTATTCTGGCCTGGGATTGCTTGGCAGGTGCCAGAATTCTGTTCCGAGTGACCTATTTTGACATGTGTCTAATTAGGGCCCACAATACAGCCATAAATATCACATGGAGCTAAACTGCTATGAAAGTATATGACTACAAAAATATATATTTTCCTTTAACTACTTGCCCTCCAGAGGATTTACAACCCTTCCTGACCAGGCCATTTTTTGCTATACGGCGCTGCGGTACTTTAACTGACAATTGCGCAGTAATGCAACACTGCACCCAAATTAAATTTATGTCCTTTTTTTCCCATGAATAGAGCTTTATTTTGGTGGTATTTGGTCGCCTGTGCGGCTTTTATTTAAAAAAAATACCGAAATTTTAAGAAAAACAATATTTTTGACTTTTGTTTGCTATTAAACATGTCCGGGAAAAAAAATTTAAAAATCAAAATTCGTCATAACTTTAGGCCAAAATGTATTCTGCTATATGTCTTTGCTAAAACAAATCCCAATACGTGTAAATTAATTGGTTTACGTGAAAGTTATAGCATTTAAAACTGGTGGTATATATACTGGGATTTTATTTTTAATTTTTACTAGTAATGGCGGTGATCAGCGAATTATGGCGGGACTGCGGCGGGCATTCTGACACTGATTTGGTGTCACTGACATCCCAAGTGACACCAATACAGTGATCAGTAAGCACTGACACTGTACTGACAGTGGACAAGAAGGGGTTAACATGTGGGGCGATCAAAGGGTTAACTGTGTGCTGTTTTAATGTAAGCTGTGTGTGTGTGCTTCACTGTAAGAACACTGCTTTGCATGGCTCTGCTATGCAAAGCCATGCAAAGCAATATGCAGGAGTTGATGGGAGAGAACCGTATTGTTTACTTACAGTTGTCTCCCTCCATCGGTAATGCTCCTCAGTCGGAGTGCCGGACAATAATCACCAGCTGGGACCCGCTGATTGACAGCCAAGGCCACGAACAGCGGCACAATTACGGAGCGCGCACGGCTTGCGAGCGCCCCCTACACGGGCATGAAAAATCACACACACACACACACACACACACACACATATATATATATATATATATAACATACATGATTTTGCACACCCATGCTGCCCTGTAGCAGTATATCTGCTATAGGTCAGCGAGAAAGCAGTTAACACTCATGTGTAAGCTGGTATCCTATGAACATTGATGTTCTATGACCACCACCAGCACCAAGCATATCACTGTACTAACACTGGAACTAAAAAACATAAATTAACATTACTAAGTCCAAAGATCATGCTTTCTTTTCACAAGGGGAGCCCCAGGGTCTTGTGGGTATTGGACAATGGACATCTAATGGCTTTAGTTATCTTTATATCATAGAACATAGGATTCCAAGCCTTCTAAACAAAGGGCCAGTGAGAGGAATAGTGTCCTATGGGTCAGATAAAAACAAGAAAAGGGTCGCAGTTTGGAGACCATTGTCAGAATGTGTGTCAGCTATCAAAAGGCTACTGTGTTCCTATGTTGTGTTGTGTTCCTAAAATGGACTTGCAAGAAAGAGTATATTGAACTAAAATTAAAATATTCTCAGTTTTTATATATAATTCTAAACTTCATTTAGTTTGCTGTGAGGAAATTTGACATGACCCATGAAAGCCTATCCCAGGAAAGTCCGATTTTTTAACCTTAATGCCGAGCCATCTAAAGCACATTTATCCCTGATCCTATCACAAAAATAATCTTCATAAAGTGTATCTAAACCCAAACACAAAAATGCAATATATTACAGCTTTCAAGCTTTTTCCTGTTATTTTTACCTGGTGATTCTGCTGGTAATACACTTCCTGTCATTGGATGACAACACTCACTTACCTTTCCATATCAGGACAACAAAAACAAGATAGGACCACCAAACCACACCCTTCTCTTAAGCAAGCCATAAATTACACAATTTTCTTTCCTTTGTGAATGGGTGAAAGGAAAGACAATTGCTTGATTCCTCCATCAGCACAGTCAGTGTTGATGGGGGAATCCCTCCTGCAGCACTACTGTGTTTTGCCAGCAGAGAGCATTCCCAGCCGACAGAATATCATGATCACTACTATGGGCTATAGCCGCCAGCAGTGATCACATGCAAATAATGCGAAAGGCTGGTTGTACTGAAGTAGATTGACTGATTGACTTCAGTACAACCAGCCTGCCTGTGGATGGATCGAATCTCAGGTGGTCCCTGCTGTGAGCCGGCTGAGATTAGGTTCATCTATGGCCAGCTTCATTCTTTTTAACATAGAAGTCCTTGGAATTACAATCTTCAGAGCTAACTATGAAGCACGTAATTGATAAAAGTCAGTGCAGGCATAGAGCACAGTACTACCACGGAGCGCTTTAAAGTGACAAAAAATAGTGACATAAACGCCTCCACATATTCTATTATTATTATATAATAGAATATGTGGAGGAGCTACGAATTATCTGCACACATTGGATGAGATAAGCACTTAACTTATCTAAAGAAGAATTTATGTGGACCTTTTACGTTTATATTGTGCGTTTATGTCACAATTTTTCGTCCACATAGGACGACGCACTGCTTTCACTTTATTGCGCTCCATGGTAGCGCTGTTGCACTTTATCACCAATTACTGTCATTTGAGAATATTATCATTTTAGCGCTGCAATTTTATATATGGTTATTTTTAAGGATTTAGAGGTTTTTTTCTTTCGCTAGCTGCTCTATTATATTGTTTTATATATTTAATAGCGCTCGCTTGAACATTATTATGTATAGAGCACAGTACGTTTTCAGCTGAGATTTCTATCAGGATCAACAAATTTCTTTTTGAACTTATTAAATAGATAACAGTATAACAAAACACTTTCACTGCTATAACCAAATAAGATCAAATAAATGTTAGGGCTCAGATCTGCTTTAACCTTTTCCCGCCCGGCCTATGGCCAGATGGCGACCGGGGCGAGCACCTTGCCGTTCCAGGTGGACGCCATATGGCGTCCTTTTGGGCATGCGCAGTTTGTGCACCCACAGAACCACGCAGCGGCGCGATCTGTCACCGGCCATGTACCTCAGACACGGCCGATGACAGATCTGAGTACCGGCCCCGTTGCTGGTAAAATGTGACCTGCTGTGACCAATCACAGCAGGCCACATGACAGTTATATACAATGGATGGCTTCATTCATGCCATCCATTGTATACTAGTGTGCCTAGCTGTGAATGGTCACAGCGATCACATGCATAAGCTGGGCCAATCACAGCCCAGCTGTGTCATGTGATTAGCTGTGGCCAAATCACAGCTAAGCACAAAAAAAAAAAAACCCTGAATGAATCGATGTCATTCAGGTAAATGCTTGCTTATAGCAAAGTAATTCTTTGCTATAAGCAAATAGTGTAAAAAAAAAATAATAATGATCACTTCCCCAAAGTAGTACAATGTTACTATGGTAACATTGTACTATTTTGGTCATAGTAAAATATGAAAAAAAAATCTTAAAAAAAAAGAAAAAAATGTAATAAACAATTAAAACTAATAAAAAAAGTAAAAAAAAAATATAATTTTAAATTTTTTTTCATACAGTGTCCCTGATCACCGCCATGCTAGTTATATGATGATGCTGTACTGCACTGGTGACAGTATGTAAAAAAAAATATTGAAAATAATTTTTTACATTTTTTCATTTTCTGAAAAATTATGACAAAAAAATAATAAGTTCAAAAAACTCGCCATGCCTCTTATAAAATACGTTGGACTGTCTACTTTACAAAAAGGGGTCATTTGGGGGATATCTGTACTGTTCTGACATTCTTGGCCCTCAAGAAATTGGCTGTCAGTACTTCAGGATTGATCAATATTCAGATCTATACCATAGTTTGTGAATTCTATAACTTTTCTACAAACTAAATAATGAATACATGTAGTATAATACATTTTGGCCTAAATTTATGAAGATCAATTATTTATTTGCAAACTTTTATAACAGAAACAAAGAAAAACGTGTTTTTTTTTTAATTTTTGGTCTTTTTTTGTTAATTTAGCAAAAAATAAAAACCCCATCGGTGATTAAATACCAAAAGAAATCTCTAGTTGTGTCAAGAAAATGATAACATTTTAGTTTGGGTACAATGTTGTATGACCACGCAATTGTCATTTAAAGTGGTCTGGGCAGGAAGGGGGTAAAAGTGCCCGGTATGGAAGAGGTTAAAGATCTTTTCTCCTCCAGCAGCAAAAGGAAGAGATTCCTGCAGGGCTATGCCACACAGATTCTCCCTACAGGTCTAGAGGGAGCATTTGAGAGACTGGTCAGCACTCAGTCGGCTGATTCATTATCTATAAAAGGAACCTGGAACTGCTTGAAGAAGTGGTTGTAAAGGCAGGACATTTTTTACCTTAATTCATTCCCTGCATTAACCACTTCCTGTCTGTCCCATGTACATAAACGGCCAGACGAGAGCAGTGCTGAAGCGGGTGGACATTTATAAACAGCAACCGCATTCACTGCCTGGGAGCGCGCAGCATCGTGATCCAGAGTCTGCTGTGTCCTCCGGACATAGCGGAACACTGATCGCTGTATGGGACCTCTGTGTGAGGTCCCGTTCATGTGATCACTGATTGGCCAATCAGTGATCACATGAATAGTAGTAAGCAAGATGTCACTTCCTCACATCATTGCATATTACTAGTAAAATATGTGAATGATCACAGAGGTGACATGGTACAAGACTATTCACAACAGCCTTATACCATGTGACAAGCTGTGACCAATCACAGCTCTCACAGTATTTCTCAATGGCTGCAAGAATGCAGCCAGAGAGAAAGAGAAATGATTGCTTTTACAGCCTTCATGGGTCTAAAAGCAATCAGTGTAAAACAAAACAACAAAAAAAATCTTCATCGCCCCCCACAAGTAGTATAGTGTCACTATGGTGACACTGTACTGCTAGGGTGACAGTACGTAAAAAAAAAAAAAACATAAATAATAATATAACAAAATAGAAATATAAAACAAATTTTTGAAAAATTATAATGTTTGGTTATAAACTAATTTGGGTTATTTTTTTTTTACTAAAAAGATAGCTGGATACATTTTGGCCAAGATTTATGAAGAAATATTATTTATTTGCAACATTTTATAAGAAAAACACTTTTTTTCAAATTGTTTGGACTTTTTCATTTATATAGCAAAAAAAATTAAAATCCCAGTGGTGAATAAATACCACCAAAATAAAGTTTTATCTGTCTCAAAAAAATGCTACATAATTTATAAGGGTACAGTGTTGCATGACCGCACAATTGTCATTCAAGGTGTGATAGCAATGAAAGCTGAAAATTGGCCTGGACTGGAAGGGGGTGAAAGTGTCTGGACTTGAAGTGGTTAAGGTAAAAAAATGTCCCAGTGGCTGTATCGCCCCCTCATCCCCTTATACTTACCTATCTTGAGTCCTATCTTGATCCAGCACTGTGCCCAACGGCAGAAATGCTGCTCTCTTTTTCTCTCCTCACAGTGAGATTCAGTGAGAGCAGCAGGGGCCATTAACTTCTACTGCTGTCAATTATGTCCTGAGAGGAAGGATCGGGGGTGGGGCCAAGCAACACTGTGTGTCAATGCACGCACACAGCCCAGCTCGAAAGCAAGCCCGCTGGTGTGCCCATATAGGAATCTGCTTCCTATGATGGCACACAGAGAAGAGGAGGAGCATATAGCGCCAGCGGGGAACTCCACAAGAGGCATTTTGGGGCTGCTCTGCACAATACCATTGCATAGAGCAGGTAAGTATAACATGTTTTCTTATTGTAGGAAAAAAAGTATAGCCTTTACAGCTGCATTGAATTAATATTAGAAAAAATTCTCAGTGAACAACAACGTTACGTTCCTTTAACATGTAATGAACCTTCAGGTAGCATGGCTAGCAGGCTGTAATGCATGAGCTAACAGAAAATAGGTGCAACACAGTACAAAGAATTATAATTTACCTGCCCATAAAGTCTGCCAGAGCAGATTAGCAGGGGTCAACCATTACAAACACTATGCATAGTACTCACTAAAATCACAGGTATACCTCTGTTTAAGAGAGTACCACTTTTGGAAACCATAATGGAAAAATTATAATCAGCTTTATAAAATGTTATTAAATCAATAAGTAACTTTTATCAAAAACATACATTTAAATTTGCTTGAAAATTATTAATAATGACTACTGTTCACTTTTTAACAGTTGCAAGATGAATTAGAATTATTTATTTGACTATTTTCTGAACATTATTTATGACTGAAAAAGATAATAATATATTTTGACCGTGTGCTCTACCCAGTTGCATCATGTAAAATCTGGACTAAGTTCAGTATATTCAGATATGGGTCTTTAGCAACTTTAATCGGTGGCATTTATAGCGAAACACAAAATCAATCATTCAAAATCAGTTAGTTGTGAGTTACTGTCCAATAGCAATATTTTTTTTAGAATCCGACATAATGGTTAAGAGCTGACAAAATAATTATTTCATTTTTTCATCTTCATATGTTATACTTACTAGTCCACAGTACTTTTAAAATGAATTTTCCTAAATGCATTGCTTATACCTTATACCACATCAAATTACAATGTGAACAATCAGTAACTTCAGTAAATGATGTATATACATTTTCAGCCTAATGGTCTTGGGATTTTGCCCAAACTCTTTGTAAGGGTACCTCAACTGCTGTGCCCTTCACTTCACTATTCCTTCCTTCAGAACCAACTTTATTTCATTAAGCTAATCTCTAATTCAGAATGAGCAGCTGTCCTGTTGAACGCAAGGTATGCATCTATTTTAGAATTGCATAAGTCAGCACTGCATGGTTTTTGAACAACTGGACTTTTAACTGTCTGGTTCTCTTAATGTTGATCAGCATTAACATTTTCAGAACAAGATGGTGCTAATGAGGCATCACAATTTTTTTAAACTTACATTCTTCTCTTAGCATGTTTTAGAGGTTTTTAAAAACAGTTCCACAGCACTCTTAGAAACAGCTCTATATACTTGTTGAGTAGCAGCACTATACTGATTTACATTAATATTCATTAAAATGTATGAAAGTCTAAAATGAATTTTTAAATATGTCCTTATGCCTCACCATGTACAGTTTTTTTGCAAATAATGTTTTTGTGCATGTATTGCAAACTCTGTAATCTAGATTTTCAGTTTTAGACTGACAAGTCTAAATTACCGTAGGAGGCACGCACAGACATGATAGGTAGCCAACTGAAAGAGTGGCTAAAAGGGGGGAAATGTCGGGAGCACTGGAACACAGACCCAGGCAATAGCATGAAACACAATCACAGGACGTGTGGGATCAGATGGAGCAAAGCACAAATTAGGATAAAATAGTTACAGTGGGGATCGAAAGTTTGGGCACCCCAGCTAAAAATTTGTATTAATGTGCATAAAGAAGCCAAGGAAAGATGGAAAAATCTCCAAAAGGCATCAAATTACAGACTAGACATTCTTATAATATGTCAACAAAAGTTAGATTTTATTTCCATCATTTACACTTTCAAAATAACAGAAAACAAAAAAAAAGGCGTCTGCAAAAGTTTGGGCACCCTGCAGAGTTAATATCTTGTACTGCCCCCTTTGGCAAGTATCACAGCTTGTAAACGCTTTTTGTAGCCAGCCAAGAGTCTTTCAATTCTTGTTTGGGGTATCTTTGCCCATTCTTCCTTACAAAAGTCTTCCAGTTCTTTGAGATTTATGGGCTGTCTGTCACGCACTGCTCTTTTAAGGTCTATCCATAGATTTTCAATTATGTTGAGGTCAGGAGATTGTGAAGGCCATGGCAAAACCTTCAGTTTACACCTCTTGATGTAATCCCCCGTGGATTTTGAGGTGTGTTTAGGATCATTATCCATTTGTAGAAGCCATCCTCTCTTTAACTTCAGCTTTTTCACAGATGGCATCAAGTTACCATCCAAAATTTGCTGAAATTTTATTGAATCCATTTTTCCTTCTACTCGTGAGATGTTCCCTGTGCCACTGGCTGCAACACAACCCCAAAGCATGATTGATCCAACCCCATGCTTAACAGTTGGACAGAGGTTCTTTTCATTAAATTCTGTGCCCCTTCTTCTCCAAACGTACCTTTGCTCATTCCGGCCAAAAAGTTCAATTTTAACCTCATCGGTCCACAGAACTTGTTTCCAAAATGCATCAGGCTTGTCTATATGTTCATTTGCAAAGTTCAAACGATGATTTTTGTGGTGAGGACGTAGAAGAGGATTTTTTCTAATGACTCTTCCATGAAGACAATATTTGTACAAGAATCTCTTTATAGTGGAATAGTGTACCACAACTCCAGTGTCTGCCAGATCTTTCTGGAGGGATCGTGCAGTCAAATGTGAGTTTTGAATTGTTTTTCTCACAATCCTGCAAGCTGTTCTGTCAGATATTTTTCTTGGTCTTCCAGATCTTGCTTTAACTTCCACTGTTCCTGATGACTGCCATTTCTTAATTACATTCCGAACAGAGGATATTGACATCTGAAAACGCTTTCCTATCTTCTTATAGCCTTCTCCAGCTTTGTGAGCGTCAACTATTTTCAGTTTCAGTTTTCTAGACAACTTCTTAGAAGAACCCATGGTGCTGATTGTTGGGACAAGGTCAGATGAGTCTGGGCATTTAAAACCTTTGAGCTTGACATCACCTGGTCTTCCCAGACGATGATTGAGAACAATCCATGACACTGGCAGGTCTCAGCTTTGCAAAGGGGGCAGTGCATGCTATAAATTCTGCAGGGTGCCCAAACTTTTGCAGACGCCATTTTTTTGTTTTCTGTTATTTTGAAAGTGTAAATGATGGAAATAAAATCTAAATTTTGTTGACATATTATAAGAATGTCTAATCTGTAATTTGATGCCTTTTGGAGATTTTTCCATCTTTTCTTGGCTTCTTTATGCACATTAATACACATTTTTAGCTGAGGTGCCCAAACTTTCGATCCCCACTGTACAACATACCATGGGGGACACTGGTAAAATAATATTCCAACAAGACAATAAGTCCACGATTCATACATGAAAGTCTATATTAAAGTCCATAGGGGCTGCAGGTCAGATAACTGCCAGCTGTGAGAGATGAAGCTTCTCTGTGGAAAGTAATACAAATGGAAAAACAGCAGCGCTAATCTGAGTGTAGTATTTAAACAGCTCGGTTTAATCAATGTGATTAAAGACTCACAAGAAATGAATAAAAACTTGCATGATTGGCTCCTCAGGCTAAGTCTGCCTCAGGCACTGTAAGCGTGGCGGTCCATGGATCATTCGGCCGCACTGGTGGTGTCCAGGACTCCAACTGATCTGAAGCCCGACATTTGTGACGTCACTGGAAGTGGAAGGTGGGAGTAGCATCACTGATAGGCGTGTGTTTGGCGCATGCACGCTCCTTCCTCAAGTCATAGGAACAGCCATCTTGAGTGTGGCTTATAAGGGCAATGCAGGCGGGCGGACTAAGCAGTCCTGCTGGCCCACATGTGAACAGGAGTTTTCATATAAAAGATGCAGTCATGAAAGGTATTTTCTAAAAAAAGACATTTTCATAAAAAAGGATGATTTCATTAAAAAAGGGAGGAAAAGGCTGTTTGCGTGACAGAACATAAGGGTCAAAGAAGTATCTTGGAATGTCTGCTGCTTGCCTCTCAGTCTTCAGCTCCCATGTCACAGGTAGGGAGTTTAAGATTAGCACCAGAGGTTTATGATGAACAGAGATTGCTGGGATAGGGGTCAGGTGCAAAGCGACCTCTTTTTCACTTTGACAGGGGTCTTCCGCTACACATTTCTGATTTATGATATGGAACTCTTGGGGATAACTTATTGTTCCTTTGCTTGCTCGCATGTGCTGAAGCTGATCGAACTCCCACACATGCTTGGAAGTGATGTCATCCCTACATGGCATCCCCACTTGGTCAATGAAAGCGGGTGACGATCGAGACCAGGAAACTGGCCACCTAAAGATGTCAGGAGAGCTCCGGGGTGCTGCATTGCTGAAGCAAGGTGGGAATAGCTCCACTTTAAAATCTGATGTGTATCTTACTGGAAACTTCTGGGAAAATCAGTGAGCCAAGCACAAAAGCCGGAAATAACAATTCTGGGGAAGTTCTGTACACCATCTGTGTACAGAAGGCTTCTAGCTTGCCATATTGCATTTAATTTTATAGAAAATTACTGCTCTGCGGTTTAAAAATGAAAATAAATTTGAATCACGTTATATTACAATATGGCTTGTGTAGCAACTGTATATGCTATTTTTTTGCTATTTTTTAAATCACCCTTTAAGAAGCCTTTACAGAGGGAGGTACAGGTGAAACTCGAAAAATTTGAATATCGTGCAAAAGTTCATTTATTTCAGTAGTGCAACTTAAAAGGTGAAACTAATATATGAGATAGAGTCATTACATGCAAAGCAAGATAGTTCAAGCCGTGAATTGTCATAATTGTAAAGATTAAGGCTTACAGCTCATGAAAACCCCAAATCCACAATCTCAGAAAATTAGAATATCACATGCAATCAATAAAACAAGGATTGTACATAGAACAATATCGGACCTCTGAAAAGTAAAGCATGCATATGTACTCAGTACCTGGTTTGGGCCCCTCTTGCAGCAATTACTGCCTCAATGCGGCGTGGCATGGAAGCTATAAGCCTGTGGCACTGCTGAGGTGTTATGGAAGACCAGGATGCTTCAATAGCGGCCTTCAGCTCTTCTGCATTGTTCACTCTCATGTCTCTCCTCTTTCTCTTGGCAATGCCCCATAGATTCTCTATGGGGTTCAGGTCAGGCGAGTTTGCTGGCCAATCAAGCACAGTAATCCCACGGTCATTGAACCAGGTTTTGGTGCTTTTGGCAGTGTGGGCAGGTGCCAAGTCCTGCTGGAAAATGAATTCAGCATCCCCATAAAGCTCATCTGTGGAAGGAAGCATGAAGTGCTCCAAAATCTCCTGGTAGACAGCTGCGTTGATCCTGGACTTAATGAAGCACAGTGGACCAACACCAGCAGATGATATGGCTCCCCAAATCAACACAGACTGTGGAAACTTCACACTGGACTTCAAGCATCTTGCAGTGTGTGCCTCTCCATTCTTCCTCCATACTCTGGGTCCTTGGTTTCCAAATGAGATTCAAAAGTTGCTCTCATCAGAAAAGAGGACTTTGGACCACTGAGCAACAGACCAGGTCTGTTTTTATTTAGCCCAGGTAAGACGCTTCTGATGTTTGTTGTTCAGGAGCGGCTTGACAAGAGGAATACGACATTTGAAGCCCATGTCCAGGATCCGTCTGTGTGTGGTGGCTCTTGATGCACTGACTCCAGCCTCAGTCCACTCCTTGTGAAAGTCCCCAAAACTTTTAAATGGACTTTTCCTGACAATCCTCTCCAGGCTGCGGACATCCCTGCTGCTTGTGCACCTTTTTCTTGCACACTTTTCCCTTCCACATAACTTTCTATTAATGTGCTTTGATACAGCACTTTGGGAACATCCAACTTCCTTTGCAATTACCTTTTGAGGCTTTCCCTCCTTATGGAGGGTGTCAATGATGGTTTTCTGCACAACTGTCAGGTCAGCAGTCTTTCCCATGATTGTGATTCCTACTGAACCAGACTGAGAGACCATTTAAAGGCTCAGGAACCCTTTTAGGTGTTATGGCTTAATTAGCTGATTAGAGTGGGGCACTTTGAGCCTAGAATATTGCACCTTTTCACAATATTCTAATTTTCTGAGATTGTGGATTTGGGGTTTTCATGAGCTGTAAGCCATAATTAGAGATGAGCGAAGAAATGAAAAATTCGATTCGACTGATTCGGCGAATTCGTGGACAATATTCGATTCGAGTCGAATAAATTCGCTGTGAATTTAACTTAAAAAAGGGTGTTTCTAGGCTTCAGAGAGACTTAATATTAGTGCAGAACACTGTACCTTTAATTTAAATGCCCTTGGAGTCTGCTGGGGAAGAGAAATAATACTGTCAGTCAGTATGACATGCAGATGAGTGCCGTCGATCTTAGAATCACCGCACACTTCACTCATTTGGGCAGTCACGGGGCCAAAACCAGAGTGTGGAGCCACAGTGTGGCGGTGGAGGCAGCAGCAATGGGAGGCCATACAGCACCCTATGACAAAAATGGAAACCACCAGCAGTGTGAGGAGACCTGAAAGTGGCACATGGCAGAGTGTGGCGATAGAGACAGCAGCAATGGGAGGCCGTACAGGGACCCATGACACACTCTGGACCTGGCAGCAGCATGAGGAGGCGGTACAGGGGCCCATGACAGATTACGGGCCTGGCAGCAGCATGAGGAGTCGGTACAGGGGCCCATGGCAGATTACGGGCCTGGCAGCAGCAATGGGAGGCCGTACAGGGACCCATGACACACTCTGGACCTGGCAGCAGCATGGGGAGGCGGTACAGGGGCCCATGACAGATTACGGGCCTGGCAGCAGCATGAGGAGTCGGTACGGGGGCCCATGACACACTCTGGACCTGGCAGCAGCATGAGGAGGCGGTACAGGGGCGCATGACAGATTACGAGCCTGGCAGCAGCAACTTGGACAGGAGGACGTTCAGCTTCTGCACCGTCGGGTGCGTGCTCGCAAACTGTTGTCTCTTGGAAACGGATTCCAAGAAAGACTGCTGACGGAATCCGTGAAGAGGAGTAGCAGGAGAAGGAGCATCTGAACGAGCGGAATATGCCAACAAGCGACAACAGGGGCCCATGACAGATTACGGGCCTGGCAGCAGCATGAGGAGTCGGTACGGGGGCCCATGGCAGATTACGGGCCTGGCAGCAGCTATGGGAGGCCCGTAATCTGCCAGCACCCTATGACAAAAAATGGAACCCACCAGCAGTGTGAGGAGACCTGAAAGTGGCACATGGCAGAGTGTGGCGATGGAGACAGCAGCAATGGGAGGCCGTACAGGGACCCATGAGAGACTCTGGACCTGGCAGCAGCATGAGGAGGCGGTATAGGGGCCCATGGCAGATTAGGGGCCTGGCAGCAGCTATGGGAGGCCCGTAATCTGCCAGCACCCTATGACAAAAAATGGAACACACCAGCAGTGTGAGGAGACCTGAAAGTGGCACATGGCAGAGTGTGGCGATGGAGGCAGCAGCAATGGGAGGCCGTACAGGGACCCATGAGAGACTCTGGACTTGGCAGCAGCATGAGGAGGCGGTATAGGGGCCCATGGCAGATTAGGGGCCTGGCAGCAGCTATGGGAGGCCCGTAATCTGCCAGCACCCTATGACAAAAAATGGAACACACCAGCAGTGTGAGGAGACCTGAAAGTGGCACATGTTTGGGGCATGATTCATGGCGGATTTAGTCAGTTGTGTCAGGAACTGGTGGTTTGAAATCCAGACTAATCCACGCCTGATTCATTTTCACAAACGTGAGTCTCTCCACACTTTGGGTGGACAGTCGTGTCCTCCGCGGAGTTGCAATACCTCCTGCCGCACTAAACACGCGCTCCGATGCCACGCTACTGGCCGGGCATGACAGCCTTTCAAGGGCAAATTCAGCTAGTTGGGGCCAAAGGTCAAGTTTCGTTGCCCAGTAGTCAAGGGGATTGTCTACCTCGGTTGGCAGGGTGCTGTCCAAGTAGGCCTAAGCCTGTTGTTTGAGGTCCTGCTCCAGGTCCACCTGATGCTGCTGCTGCTGCTGCGGCTGGTTAGTAGTTTCCTCACTGCGCTGGTGAAGAAAGCTACTCATCATCGACTGCAGACTGAGGCAGCCGCTGCTGGTGGAGCTGCCACTGCTCCTACCACCCCACCCCTCCCCTGCTGCCATGGCAGCGGAACACGAGCGCACAGGGCCCACAGTGTCTGAGGATGGACGTTGGCGCAGACAGGCAGAGACCAGCTGACTACATAGGTGTTTTTTATAGTACGTTATTTTGGCCTCCCTCTCAGCAGGTGTGAAAAAGGCCACCATTTTTGAACGGTAGCGAGGGTCCAACAAGGTGGACAGCCAAAAGTCATCCCTCTGTCTGATGGTTATTATTCGGCTGTCGCTACGCAAGCAACCGAGCATGCTATGGGCCATTTGTGCCAAGGAATGCGAGGGACTCCCTGCCTCCATCTCCACAGCATACTGCCACGGTGCGTCTAGGTCCTCTGTCTCCTCTTCCTCCTCCTCTACCAGATGCTCCTGCTCCTCCACTCCTGTCCGCTGAGTGGAAAAACCACCCATTTCACTCAATAATTCCTGAGCACCAATGTCCTCCTCTACCTCCTCCTCTTCTTCCAGTCCTGCCCCCACAGGGGCCATGTGGCGTTGAGATCTGTGCGCCACGTCTACCGCACCCTGACCAGCCATTGTTAACAGCATTTGTTCCAGGACGTGCAACAGAGGAATGACGTCGTTCATCCCATAGTCCTGCCGACTCACGAATAGCGTGGCCTCCTCAAAGGGCCTGAGCAAGCGCAGGTGTCACGCATGAGCTGCCAATGGCTGACATCTAAGTTACACAGGGAGTACCTTTATCTGCTTTTAACATCAGGAAATCTGTGATGGCCTTTTGCTGTTCGTAAAGGCGGTCTAACATATGTAGGGTTGAATTCCACCTTGTTGCAACGTCACAGCATGAGGAGTCGGTATAGGGGCCCATGGCAGATTAGGGGCCTGGCAGCAGTTATGGGAGGCCCATAATCTGCCAGCACCCTATGACAAAAAATGGAACACACCAGCAGTGTGAGGAGACCTGAAAGTGGCACATGGCAGAGTGTGGCGATGGAGACAGCAGCAATGGGAGGCCGTACAGGGACCCATGAGAGACTCTGGACCTGGCAGCAGCATGAGGAGGCGGTATATAGGGGCCTACGGCAGATTAGGGGCCTGGCAGCAGCTATGTGAGGCCCGTAATCTGCCTGCACCCTATGTCAAAAAATTTAACACACCAGCAGTGTGAAGAGACCTGAAAGTGGCACATGGCAGCAGAGTGTGGCGATGGAGACAGCAGCAATGGGAGGCCGTACAGGGACCATGACAGACTCTGGACTTGGCAGCAGCATGAGGAGGCGGTATATAGGGGCCCATGGCAGATTAGGGGCCTGCCAGCAGCTATGTGAGGCCCGTAATCTGCCTGCACCCTATGTCAAAAAATTTAACACACCAGCAGTGTGAAGAGACCTGAAAGTGGCACATGGCAGAGTGTGGCGATGGAGACAGCAGCAATGGGAGGCCGTACAGGGACCATGACAGACTCTGGACTTGGCAGCAGCATGAGGAGGCGGTATATAGGGGCCCATGGCAGATTAGGGGCCTGGCAGCAGCTATGTGAGGCCCGTAATCTGCCTGCACCCTATGTCAAAAAATTTAACACACCAGCAGTGTGAAGAGACCTGAAAGTGGCACATGGCAGCAGAGTGTGGCGATGGAGACAGCAGCAATGGGAGGCCGTACAGGGACCCATGAGAGACTCTGGACTTGGCAGCAGCATGAGGAGGCGGTATATAGGGGCCCATGGCAGATTAGGGGCCTGGCAGCAGCTATGGGAGGCCCGTAATCTGCCTGCACCCTATGTCAAAAAATTTAACACACCAGCAGTGTGAAGAGACCTGAAAGTGGCACATGGCAGCAGAGTGTGGCGATGGAGACAGCAGCAATGGGAGGCCGTACAGGGACCATGACAGACTCTGGACTTGGCAGCAGCATGAGGAGGCGGTATATAGGGGCCCATGGCAGATTAGGGGCCTGGCAGCAGCTATGTGAGGCCCGTAATCTGCCTGCACCCTATGTCAAAAAATTTAACACACCAGCAGTGTGAAGAGACCTGAAAGTGGCACATGGCAGCAGAGTGTGGCGATGGAGACAGCAGCAATGGGAGGCCGTACAGGGACCATGACAGACTCTGGACTTGGCAGCAGCATGAGGAGGCGGTATATAGGGGCCCATGGCAGATTAGGGGCCTGCCAGCAGCTATGTGAGGCCCGTAATCTGCCTGCACCCTATGTCAAAAAATTTAACACACCAGCAGTGTGAAGAGACCTGAAAGTGGCACATGGCAGAGTGTGGCGATGGAGACAGCAGCAATGGGAGGCCGTACAGGGACCATGACAGACTCTGGACTTGGCAGCAGCATGAGGAGGCGGTATATAGGGGCCCATGGCAGATTAGGGGCCTGGCAGCAGCTATGTGAGGCCCGTAATCTGCCTGCACCCTATGTCAAAAAATTTAACACACCAGCAGTGTGAAGAGACCTGAAAGTGGCACATGGCAGCAGAGTGTGGCGATGGAGACAGCAGCAATGGGAGGCCGTACAGGGACCCATGAGAGACTCTGGACTTGGCAGCAGCATGAGGAGGCGGTATATAGGGGCCCATGGCAGATTAGGGGCCTGGCAGCAGCTATGTGAGGCCCGTAATCTGCCTGCACCCTATGTCAAAAAATTTAACACACCAGCAGTGTGAAGAGACCTGAAAGTGGCACATGGCAGCAGAGTGTGGCGATGGAGACAGCAGCAATGGGAGGCCGTACAGGGACCATGACAGACTCTGGACTTGGCAGCAGCATGAGGAGGCGGTATATAGGGGCCCATGGCAGATTAGGGGCCTGCCAGCAGCTATGTGAGGCCCGTAATCTGCCTGCACCCTATGTCAAAAAATTTAACACACCAGCAGTGTGAAGAGACCTGAAAGTGGCACATGGCAGAGTGTGGCGATGGAGACAGCAGCAATGGGAGGCCGTACAGGGACCCATGAGAGACTCTAGACTTGGCAGCAGCATGAGGAGGCGGTATATAGGGGCCCATGGCAGATTAGGGGCCTGGCAGCAGCTATAGGAGGCCCGTAATCTGCCAGCACCCTATGTCAAAAAATTCAACACACCAGCAGTGTGAGGAGACCTGAAAGTGGCACATGGCAGAGTGTGGCGATGGAGACAGCAGCAATGGGAGGCCGTACAGGGACCCATGACAGACTCTGGACTTGGCAGCAGCATGAGGAGGCGGTATATAGGGGCCCATGGCAGATTAGGGGCCTGGCAGCAGCTATGGGAGGCCCGTAATCTGCCAGCACCCTATGTCAAAAAATTCTACACACCAGCAGTGTGTGAGGAGACCTGAAAGTGGCACATGGCAGAGTGTGGCGATGGAGACAGCAGCAATGGGAGGCCGTACAGGGACCCATGACAGACTCTGGACTTGGCAGCAGCATGAGGAGGCGGTATATAGGGGCCCATGGCAGATTAGGGGCCTGGCAGCAGCTATGGGAGGCCCGTAATCTGCCAGCACCCTATGTCAAAAAATTCTACACACCAGCAGTGTGTGAGGAGACCTGAAAGTGGCACATGGCAGAGTGTGGCGATGGAGACAGCAGCAATGGGAGGCCGTACAGGGACCCATGACAGACTCTGGACTTGGCAGCAGCATGAGGAGGCGGTATATAGGGGCCCATGGCAGATTAGGGGCCTGGCAGCAGCTATGGGAGGCCCGTAATCTGCCTGCACCCTATGTCAAAAAATTTAACACACCAGCAGTGTGAAGAGACCTGAAAGTGGCACATGGCAGCAGAGTGTGGCGATGGAGACAGCAGCAATGGGAGGCCGTACAGGGACCATGACAGACTCTGGACTTGGCAGCAGCATGAGGAGGCGGTATATAGGGGCCCATGGCAGATTAGGGGCCTGCCAGCAGCTATGTGAGGCCCGTAATCTGCCTGCACCCTATGTCAAAAAATTTAACACACCAGCAGTGTGAAGAGACCTGAAAGTGGCACATGGCAGAGTGTGGCGATGGAGACAGCAGCAATGGGAGGCCGTACAGGGACCCATGAGAGACTCTAGACTTGGCAGCAGCATGAGGAGGCGGTATATAGGGGCCCATGGCAGATTAGGGGCCTGGCAGCAGCTATGTGAGGCCCGTAATCTGCCTGCACCCTATGTCAAAAAATTAAACACACCAGCAGTGTGAAGAGACCTGAAAGTGGCACATGGCAGAGTGTGGCGATGGAGACAGCAGCAATGGGAGGCCGTACAGGGACCATGACAGACTCTGGACTTGGCAGCAGCATGAGGAGGCGGTATATAGGGGCCCATGGCAGATTAGGGGCCTGGCAGCAGCTATGTGAGGCCCGTAATCTGCCTGCACCCTATGTCAAAAAATTTAACACACCAGCAGTGTGAAGAGACCTGAAAGTGGCACATGGCAGCAGAGTGTGGCGATGGAGACAGCAGCAATGGGAGGCCGTACAGGGACCATGACAGACTCTGGACTTGGCAGCAGCATGAGGAGGCGGTATATAGGGGCCCATGGCAGATTAGGGGCCTGCCAGCAGCTATGTGAGGCCCGTAATCTGCCTGCACCCTATGTCAAAAAATTTAACACACCAGCAGTGTGAAGAGACCTGAAAGTGGCACATGGCAGAGTGTGGCGATGGAGACAGCAGCAATGGGAGGCCGTACAGGGACCATGACAGACTCTGGACTTGGCAGCAGCATGAGGAGGCGGTATATAGGGGCCCATGGCAGATTAGGGGCCTGGCAGCAGCTATGTGAGGCCCGTAATCTGCCTGCACCCTATGTCAAAAAATTTAACACACCAGCAGTGTGAAGAGACCTGAAAGTGGCACATGGCAGCAGAGTGTGGCGATGGAGACAGCAGCAATGGGAGGCCGTACAGGGACCCATGAGAGACTCTGGACTTGGCAGCAGCATGAGGAGGCGGTATATAGGGGCCCATGGCAGATTAGGGGCCTGGCAGCAGCTATGGGAGGCCCGTAATCTGCCTGCACCCTATGTCAAAAAATTTAACACACCAGCAGTGTGAAGAGACCTGAAAGTGGCACATGGCAGCAGAGTGTGGCGATGGAGACAGCAGCAATGGGAGGCCGTACAGGGACCATGACAGACTCTGGACTTGGCAGCAGCATGAGGAGGCGGTATATAGGGGCCCATGGCAGATTAGGGGCCTGGCAGCAGCTATGTGAGGCCCGTAATCTGCCTGCACCCTATGTCAAAAAATTTAACACACCAGCAGTGTGAAGAGACCTGAAAGTGGCACATGGCAGCAGAGTGTGGCGATGGAGACAGCAGCAATGGGAGGCCGTACAGGGACCATGACAGACTCTGGACTTGGCAGCAGCATGAGGAGGCGGTATATAGGGGCCCATGGCAGATTAGGGGCCTGCCAGCAGCTATGTGAGGCCCGTAATCTGCCTGCACCCTATGTCAAAAAATTTAACACACCAGCAGTGTGAAGAGACCTGAAAGTGGCACATGGCAGAGTGTGGCGATGGAGACAGCAGCAATGGGAGGCCGTACAGGGACCATGACAGACTCTGGACTTGGCAGCAGCATGAGGAGGCGGTATATAGGGGCCCATGGCAGATTAGGGGCCTGGCAGCAGCTATGTGAGGCCCGTAATCTGCCTGCACCCTATGTCAAAAAATTTAACACACCAGCAGTGTGAAGAGACCTGAAAGTGGCACATGGCAGCAGAGTGTGGCGATGGAGACAGCAGCAATGGGAGGCCGTACAGGGACCCATGAGAGACTCTGGACTTGGCAGCAGCATGAGGAGGCGGTATATAGGGGCCCATGGCAGATTAGGGGCCTGGCAGCAGCTATGTGAGGCCCGTAATCTGCCTGCACCCTATGTCAAAAAATTTAACACACCAGCAGTGTGAAGAGACCTGAAAGTGGCACATGGCAGCAGAGTGTGGCGATGGAGACAGCAGCAATGGGAGGCCGTACAGGGACCATGACAGACTCTGGACTTGGCAGCAGCATGAGGAGGCGGTATATAGGGGCCCATGGCAGATTAGGGGCCTGCCAGCAGCTATGTGAGGCCCGTAATCTGCCTGCACCCTATGTCAAAAAATTTAACACACCAGCAGTGTGAAGAGACCTGAAAGTGGCACATGGCAGAGTGTGGCGATGGAGACAGCAGCAATGGGAGGCCGTACAGGGACCCATGAGAGACTCTAGACTTGGCAGCAGCATGAGGAGGCGGTATATAGGGGCCCATGGCAGATTAGGGGCCTGGCAGCAGCTATGTGAGGCCCGTAATCTGCCTGCACCCTATGTCAAAAAATTAAACACACCAGCAGTGTGAAGAGACCTGAAAGTGGCACATGGCAGAGTGTGGCGATGGAGACAGCAGCAATGGGAGGCCGTACAGGGACCATGACAGACTCTGGACTTGGCAGCAGCATGAGGAGGCGGTATATAGGGGCCCATGGCAGATTAGGGGCCTGGCAGCAGCTATGTGAGGCCCGTAATCTGCCTGCACCCTATGTCAAAAAATTTAACACACCAGCAGTGTGAAGAGACCTGAAAGTGGCACATGGCAGCAGAGTGTGGCGATGGAGACAGCAGCAATGGGAGGCCGTACAGGGACCCATGAGAGACTCTGGACTTGGCAGCAGCATGAGGAGGCGGTATATAGGGGCCCATGGCAGATTAGGGGCCTGGCAGCAGCTATGTGAGGCCCGTAATCTGCCTGCACCCTATGTCAAAAAATTTAACACACCAGCAGTGTGAAGAGACCTGAAAGTGGCACATGGCAGCAGAGTGTGGCGATGGAGACAGCAGCAATGGGAGGCCGTACAGGGACCATGACAGACTCTGGACTTGGCAGCAGCATGAGGAGGCGGTATATAGGGGCCCATGGCAGATTAGGGGCCTGGCAGCAGCTATGTGAGGCCCGTAATCTGCCTGCACCCTATGTCAAAAAATTTAACACACCAGCAGTGTGAAGAGACCTGAAAGTGGCACATGGCAGCAGAGTGTGGCGATGGAGACAGCAGCAATGGGAGGCCGTACAGGGACCATGACAGACTCTGGACTTGGCAGCAGCATGAGGAGGCGGTATATAGGGGCCCATGGCAGATTAGGGGCCTGCCAGCAGCTATGTGAGGCCCGTAATCTGCCTGCACCCTATGTCAAAAAATTTAACACACCAGCAGTGTGAAGAGACCTGAAAGTGGCACATGGCAGCAGAGTGTGGCGATGGAGACAGCAGCAATGGGAGGCCGTACAGGGACCCATGACAGACTCTGGACTTGGCAGCAGCATGAGGAGGCGGTATATAGGGGCCCATGGCAGATTAGGGGCCTGGCAGCAGCTATAGGAGGCCCGTAATCTGCCTGCACCCTATGTCAAAAAATTTAACACACCAGCAGTGTGAGGAGACCTGAAAGTGGCACATGTTTGAGGCATGATTCATGGCGGATTTAGTCAGTTGTGTCAGGAACTGGTGGTTTGAAATCCAGACTAATCCACGCCTGATTCATTTTCACAAACGTGAGTCTCTCCACACTTTGGGTGGACAGTCGTGTCCTCCGCGGAGTTACAATACCTCCTGCCGCACTAAACACGCGCTCCGATGCCACGCTACTGGCCGGGCATGACAGCCTTTCAAGGGCAAATTCAGCTAGTTGGGGCCAAAGGTCAAGTTTCGTTGCCCAGTAGTCAAGGGGATTGTCTACCTCGGTTGGCAGGGTGCTGTCCAAGTAGGCCCAAGCCTGTTGTTTGAGCTCCTGCTCCAGGTCCACCTGATGCTGCTGCTGCTGCTGCGGCTGGTTAGTAGTTTCCTCACTGCGCTGGTGAAGAAAGCTACTCATCATCGACTGCAGACTGAGGCAGCCGCTGCTGGTGGAGCTGCCACTGCTCCTACCACCCCACCCCTCCCCTGCTGCCATGCCAGCGGAACGCGAGCGCACAGGGCCCACAGTGTCTGAGGATGGACGTTGGCGCACAAAGGCAGAGACCAACTGACTACATAGGTGGTTTTTATAGTACGTAATTTTGGCCTCCCTCTCAGCAGGTGTGAAAAAGGCCACCATTTTGGACCGGTAGCGAGGGTCCAACAAGGTGGACAGCCAAAAGTCATCCCTCTGTCTGATGGTTATTATTCGGCTGTCGCTACGCAAGCAACCGAGCATGCTATGGGCCATTTGTGCCAAGGAATGCGAGGGACTCCCTGCCTCCATCTCCACAGCATACTGCCACGGTGCGTCTGGGTCCTCTGTCTCCTCCTCCTCCTCCTCTACCAGATGCTCCTGCTCCTCCACTCCTGTCCGCTGAGTGGAAAAACCACCCATTTCACTCAATAATTCCTGAGCACAAATGTCCTCCTCTACCTCCTCCTCTTCTTCCTGTCCTGCCCCCACAGGGGTCATGTGGCGTTGAGATCTGTGCGCCACGTCTACCGCACCCTGACCAGCCATTGTTAACAGCATTTGTTCCAGGACGTGCAACAGAGGAATGACGTCGTTCATCCCATAGTCCTGCCGACTCACGAATAGCGTGGCCTCCTCAAAGGGCCTGAGCAAGCGGCAGGTGTCACGCATGAGCTGCCAATGGCTGACATCTAAGTTACACAGGGGAGTACCTTTATCCGCTTGTAACATCAGGAAATCGGTGATGGCCTTTCGCTGCTCGTAAAGGCGGTCTAACATGTGTAGGGTTGAATTCCACCTTGTTGCAACGTCGCAGATCAGGCGATGCTGTGGAATTCCGTTCTGCCGCTGCAGCTCAATGAGGGTGTTCTTTGCGGTGTAGGAATGGCTGAAATGCATGCACAGTTTACGTGACATTTTAAGGATGTCTTGCAGTGGGATGGTGGATTTTAGGAACCGCTTGACAACCAGATTGAACACGTGAGCCATGCATGGCGCATGGCACAACCTTCCTTGACGCAGAGCAGACACCATGTTCTTTCCGTTGTCAGTCAACATGGTTCCGATTTTTAGTTTGCGCGGAGACAGCCATCTGTCGATTTCTCTGTTCATTACACTCAGCAGTTCCTCCCCTGTGTGACTACGTTTGCCAAGGCATACCAGGTGCAGCACAGCGTGACACCGTTGCGCCCTGCACATGTGATATGCCGGTCGGGTAATGGGACTTGGCACGGGGGTGGCGGCTGAGGACACGGCGGAAAAAGAGGTGGTAGAGGCGGACATGCTTGCTGGACCAAGGACGTGCAAACGTGGAGGCAAAAGCGTCGTGACCTGTCCAAGTTGCTGGTGCGGCTGTGCCGGCACCACGTTCACCCAGTGGGCCGTAAATGACATGTACTGTCCCTGACCGTAGTTACAGCTCCACACGTCGGCGCTGCCGTGCACTTTGGCAGAGACCGACATGCTCAAAGACTGGCCCACCATCTCTTCTACATGTGAATGCAGGGCTGGCACTGCCTTTTGGGCAAAGAAATGACGGCTTGGCACTCTCCACCGCGGCGCGGCACAAGCCATCATTTCTCGGAAAGGTGCTGAGTCCACCAGTTGGAAAGGGAGGGACTGCAGCACCAGCAACTTGGACAGGAGGACGTTCAGCTTTTGCACCGTCGGGTGCGTGCTCGCAAACTGTTGTCTCTTGGATACGGATTCCAAGAAAGACTGTTGACGGAATCCGAGAAGAGGAGTAGCAGGAGAAGGAGCATCTGAACGAGCGGAAGATGCCAATGAGCGACAACTCCCCTCAGCAGAGGTGTTGGAGCCTTGACTGGCTGATAGAGGGCGATTGACGACGTCGGGTGACGGAGCAAGTAACGGAGCGGGTGATGGAGCGGGGGCTGGGGCAGGCAGAACCGCCGTATGTTTATCACGGTTTTCCCAGGCCACCGAATGGTGACGCTGCATATGCTGACGCAACGCTGTAGTCCCAACATGGGCCCCCTGGCCACGCTTGCATTTCTGGCCACATAGTCGACATACGGCTACGTTTACTTCCTCGGGCGGCTTGAGGAAAAATTGCCACACCACCGAGTAGGAAACTTTGCCCCCGCTACTCTTCACTGGCTGACTGCTACTTCCTCCGTGCGCACCGGCACCACTACTGGCCGTGGTGGTAGGCTGCAGTGGAGCTGGTGCTCTACTCCGTGGACGTTTGGCTCCACTGACACTGATGCGACCCTGCTGCTGTCTCCTGGGCAACCCACCGACTGTTTTGCTCGCTGCCAAGCTGCCACCCTCTTCTCCTGATGATGCGGAAGAAATTGCCTGATGACGACGAGGCTGCCAAGTGCGATCAACCTCCTCATCATCAAGTAGGGTCTCCGCCTCACTACTAGCCCCCTCGGCTGCGTCTGGGTCAGGAGACAGACCTGTCTCTAGACCGGCTACCGAGCCACTCTCCTCGCCAGTACTTGTTCGCTTGGCTGCTGAAAAGGCCGATGTCTCCCCCCGTTCCTGACCGCCCTCTGTTAGCTCTTCCTCACTGTACAGTGGGGCTGAGCCCACAGCATGCGATACTTCGCTTGGTGAGGGAACAGCAAAGGACAGGGGCAGGTAGAGGACACGTGATTTCAGTGGGCTTGGTCCCGGGCCATGCCAACTAACGGTTGTGTCTGACGTACCCACCGACCGTTGGCTGTAGGTGTCAGAGGTGACCTGGGAAGAGGAAGACGACCGAGCCAACCAATCAATGACGGCAGGGTTGTCGGTGGAGACACGACCGCTGGATGACACCGGGAGCACTGGCCTCTGGCTGCGAATACTGCTGCCTCGACCCCTTCCTCTGCTGCCACGTCTGCTCGCTCCTAAAACATTGCCTCCTCTGCCACTCCTCTGCATGTTGTCTGACATACTATTTAATTCAACGATTAGGTGTCCCTGAGTAACAATTCTCTGGCACTCAGTAACAATTCTGTCTGTCCCTGAGTATGAATTCTGTGGCCCTGAGTAACAATTCTGTGTCTGTGCGAGTAACAATTCTGTGTCTGTGCGAGTAACAATTCTGTGTCTGTGCAAGTAACAATTTTGTGTCTGTGCGAGTAACAATTCTCTGGCACTCAGTAACAATTCTGTCTGTCCCTGAGTAACAATTCTCTGGCACTCAGTAACAATTCTGTCTGTCCCTGAGTAACAATTCTCTGGCACTCAGTAACAATTCTGTCTGTCCCTGAGTATGAATTCTGTGGCCCTGAGTAACAATTCTGTGTCTGTGCGAGTAACAATTCTGTGTCTGTGCAAGTAACAATTTTGTGTCTGTGCGAGTAACAATTCTCTGGCACTCAGTAACAATTCTGTCTGTCCCTGAGTAACAATTCTCTGGCACTCAGTAACAATTCTGTCTGTCCCTGAGTAACAATTCTCTGGCACTCAGTAACAATTCTGTCTGTCCCTGAGTATGAATTCTGTGGCCCTGAGTAACAATTCTGTGTCTGTGCGAGTAACAATTCTGTGTCTGTGCAAGTAACAATTTTGTGTCTGTGCGAGTAACAATTCTCTGGCACTCAGTAACAATTCTGTCTGTCCCTGAGTAACAATTCTCTGGCACTCAGTAACAATTCTGTCTGTCCCTGAGTAACAATTCTCTGGCACTCAGTAACAATTCTGTCTGTCCCTGAGTAACAATTCTCTGGCACTCAGTAACAATTCTGTCTGTCCCTGAGTAACAATTCTCTGGCGCTCAGTAACAATTCTGTCTGTCCCTGAGTATGAATTCTGTGGCCCTGAGTAACAATTCTGTGTCTGTGCGAGTAACAATTCTGTGTCTGTGCAAGTAACAATTTTGTGTCTGTGCGAGTAACAATTCTCTGGCACTCAGTAACAATTCTGTCTGTCCCTGAGTAACAATTCTCTGGCACTCAGTAACAATTCTGTCTGTCCCTGAGTAACAATTCTCTGGCACTCAGTAACAATTCTGTCTGTCCCTGAGTAACAATTCTCTGGCACTCAGTAACAATTCTGTCTGTCCCTGAGTAACAATTCTCTGGCGCTCAGTAACAATTCTGTCTGTCCCTGAGTATGAATTCTGTGGCCCTGAGTAACAATTCTGTGTCTGTGCGAGTAACAATTCTGTGTCTGTGCAAGTAACAATTTTGTGTCTGTGCGAGTAACAATTCTCTGGCACTCAGTAACAATTCTGTCTGTCCCTGAGTAACAATTCTCTGGCACTCAGTAACAATTCTGTCTGTCCCTGAGTAACAATTCTCTGGCACTCAGTAACAATTCTGTCTGTCCCTGAGTAACAATTCTCTGGCACTCAGTAACAATTCTGTCTGTCCCTGAGTATGAATTCTGTGGCCCTGAGTAACAATTCTGTGTCTGCGCGAGTAACAATTCTGTGTCTGTGCAAGTAACAATTTTGTGTCTGTGCGAGTAACAATTCTCTGGCACTCAGTAACAATTCTGTCTGTCCCTGAGTAACAATTCTCTGGCACTCAGTAACAATTCTGTCTGTCCCTGAGTAACAATTCTCTGGCACTCAGTAACAATTCTGTCTGTCCCTGAGTATGAATTCTGTGGCCCTGAGTAACAATTCTGTGTCTGTGCGAGTAACAATTCTGTGTCTGTGCAAGTAACAATTTTGTGTCTGTGCGAGTAACAATTCTCTGGCACTCAGTAACAATTCTGTCTGTCCCTGAGTAACAATTCTCTGGCACTCAGTAACAATTCTGTCTGTCCCTGAGTAACAATTCTCTGGCACTCAGTAACAATTCTGTCTGTCCCTGAGTAACAATTCTCTGGCACTCAGTAACAATTCTGTCTGTCCCTGAGTAACAATTCTCTGGCACTCAGTAACAATTCTGTCTGTCCCTGAGTAACAATTCTCTGGCACTCAGTAACAATTCTGTCTGTCCCTGAGTAACAATTCTCTGGCACTCAGTAACAATTCTGTCTGTCCCTGAGTAACAATTCTCTGGCACTCAGTAACAATTCTGTCTATCCCTGAGTATGAATTCTGTGGCCCTGAGTAACAATTCTGTGTCTGTGCGAGTAACAATTCTGTGTCTGTGCAAGTAACAATTTTGTGTCTGTGCGAGTAACAATTCTCTGGCACTCAGTAACAATTCTGTCTGTCCCTGAGTAACAATTCTCTGGCACTCAGTAACAATTCTGTCTGTCCCTGAGTAACAATTCTCTGGCACTCAGTAACAATTCTGTCTGTCCCTGAGTATGAATTCTGTGGCCCTGAGTAACAATTCTGTGTCTGTGCGAGTAACAATTCTGTGTCTGTGCAAGTAACAATTTTGTGTCTGTGCGAGTAACAATTCTCTGGCACTCAGTAACAATTCTGTCTGTCCCTGAGTAACAATTCTCTGGCACTCAGTAACAATTCTGTCTGTCCCTGAGTAACAATTCTCTGGCACTCAGTAACAATTCTGTCTGTCCCTGAGTATGAATTCTGTGGCCCTGAGTAACAATTCTGTGTCTGTGCGAGTAACAATTCTGTGTCTGTGCAAGTAACAATTTTGTGTCTGTGCGAGTAAGAATTCTCTGGCACTCAGTAACAATTCTGTCTGTCCCTGAGTAACAATTCTCTGGCACTCAGTAACAATTCTGTCTGTCCCTGAGTAACAATTCTCTGGCACTCAGTAACAATTCTGTCTGTCCCTGAGTAACAATTCTCTGGCACTCAGTAACAATTCTGTCTGTCCCTGAGTAACAATTCTCTGGCGCTCAGTAACAATTCTGTCTGTCCCTGAGTATGAATTCTGTGGCCCTGAGTAACAATTCTGTGTCTGTGCGAGTAACAATTCTGTGTCTGTGCAAGTAACAATTTTGTGTCTGTGCGAGTAACAATTCTCTGGCACTCAGTAACAATTCTGTCTGTCCCTGAGTAACAATTCTCTGGCACTCAGTAACAATTCTGTCTGTCCCTGAGTAACAATTCTCTGGCACTCAGTAACAATTCTGTCTGTCCCTGAGTAACAATTCTCTGGCACTCAGTAACAATTCTGTCTGTCCCTGAGTAACAATTCTCTGGCACTCAGTAACAATTCTGTCTGTCCCTGAGTAACAATTCTCTGGCACTCAGTAACAATTCTGTCTGTCCCTGAGTAACAATTCTCTGGCACTCAGTAACAATTCTGTCTGTCCCTGAGTAACAATTCTCTGGCACTCAGTAACAATTCTGTCTGTCCCTGAGTAACAATTCTGTCTGTCCCTGAGAATGAATTCTGTGGCCCTGAGTAAGAATTCTCTGGCACTCAGTAACAATTCTGTCTGTCCCTGAGTAACAATTCTCTGGCACTCAGTAACAATTCTGTCTGTCCCTGAGTAAAAATTCTGTGGCCCTAATAACGTTTCTGTGGCCCTAAGTAACAATTCTCTGGCACTGAGTAACAATTCTGTCTGTCCCTGAGTATGAATTCTGTGGCCCTAACTAGCGTTTCTTTGTCCCTAAATAACGATTCTGTGGCCCTCATTAACAAGTCTGTGTCCCTGAGTAATGGTTCTCTGTCCCTAAGTAACTTCTCTCTGTCCCCAATTCTC
The DNA here is from genome assembly GCF_062004578.1 of Staurois parvus. Classification (NCBI taxonomy): domain Eukaryota; kingdom Metazoa; phylum Chordata; class Amphibia; order Anura; family Ranidae; genus Staurois; species Staurois parvus. The sequence goes on along the minus strand of NW_028317961.1, from coordinate 7,800,908 downwards.
GTTTCTGTGGCCCTAACTCTGTCCCTGTCCCTAGTACAGAGCGGTCTGCCTCTGTTCAATGACTGCAGGCAAATGAAGATTTCCAAAATGGCCGCTATATATACCTCGACCATTACACAGTGCTGGCTGGCTGGCTGCTGATTGGCTGATGCGATCACATGTCGTTGAGGAATGCATTATGGGGCAGCGCGCCTTGTCTGCGCGCCTTCCCCGACATCCCCGCTCCGTCGCCGCACATGTCAGCCGCCATTTTCGGAAAAATTTCGATTCGCGCGTCCGAATTAGGCTGTTTTTCGGATTCGGCACGAATCGAAATTTTTCCGATATTCGACTCGAATTCCACTTCGGATACTTCGATTCGCTCATCTCTAGCCATAATCATCACAATTATGACAAATCACGGCTTAAACTATCTTACTTTGCATGTAATGAGTCTATCTCATATATTAGTTTCACCTTTTAAGTTGCATTACTGAAAAAAATGAACTTTTGCACAATATTCTAATTTTTCGAGTTTCACCTGTATAATGCCAAACATGCTGAGAAATACATTTTTAATGTACGCTCTAAATGCATGCCACAACACAATTATTCATTCGGCATAAATCAAAAGGAGCATGTGATGTACAGTATGAACATCTTTACTGATAGACATGCAATCAGTGGGTCCTACTTTCCATGTGGCCTGTTTCTATGTGTCTCCTGTACTCAGTAGGCTCCAGTGATACTAAGATATCCATAGTTTTTGCTCTGTTAGGTAGAAAGCATTGGAGCTCAGTTTGCGATTATGGCCCATCATTGCTTTATCCATGTCCATGTTTAATATTTCATTTTTAAACTTAAATACTGCTTGAACATTTTAACAGTTTTGCACATCATAAAAAGACATTAAAAAAACTACTATAAAAGATTGGTTAAATTTGGAAACATTCAGAAAACACAACTTTAAAAGAATCCGTGAACGTTTTACCTGAATGAAGATCTGTACCCGGTTGATTAGTTAGACCTGAAAGTGAATCCTGTAACTGATACGTTGAAGACGACGAAGTGCCATCCACTGTGTTATTTGGGGTCATGTAGGCTGAATATGTTGATGCCGAGTAATATTGTGCATATTGGTTTTGGCCAAAAGCTGTGTAAGTGGGATAATCCTGGAACAATAAGAACAATTTGTTAAGTGAAGTAGTGAAATTATTATTTGAGATTTGGCAGCAGAGAGGATTAATCAGTTCTTAGCACTAAGTTGAAGGGAGTATTCTTTTACTTCAGGTAGGTTTAATATATCGTTAACACCCAACCAAAGAAAATTGCTTGCAAACTGTATGGTCTTAACACTTTAGTAATGCGGAAAGCTCTGACACAGCCTATCATTACCGCAAATTCCTGAAATGATCTTTCACAGGTGGCTATGATGGAATTAAAGCCAAAAAAAAGTACACTATTCACCTTTTGTTCTGCGTGATTTTTTTTATATATTCACACACATATATACATACACTGTTCCTTCAAGATGCATATGGTTAGATCATGTAGATAAATCAGTTATGGAATATACTTTACATCTATTAGTTTTAGTAAAAGTGAGACTCTAGTCAAAGATTGTAGGTTTTCTATGAGGAAAACCTAATGTCTAAAACAAAAAAAAGGCTAGCATTCTACTTGGAAAAAAAAGAACCTGAATGTTTATTACAGTAGAAATATGGTTTCCCATTTAAAAAATACCCCTCCTGCAAAGTTCCAAGAATACCTGTGGAGCCTGCCATTGTAGTCCATGTAATGTGATGTTGTGGCAATGATTCTGCATTGCTACTGAAGACAGAACAGAGCTGCCACTCTTAGGTAGGCTGTGCTTGTTCTTACTACAGTGGGATGAAATATGTTGCAGGTGGCATGACTATCAGCATTGTCACTGCTGATTCACAAGTCCCTAATTTTTCTGTGATCATTCTCAATTATCCAGGTCATTGCATAGCTAGTATTAGTTAGTTAGTCATATTCAAGTGGACTCATTCTGTACTTTTTTTCCTGCAATGTTCAATATTACAGAACCAGTTCAGAACCAGAATGTGACTACTATTAGCTAAGCCTGTAGCTGTTCAATTAGCACCAGGCCACACCTAGTCCTTCCCATTGCTTTATTGATTGACAGTGCTAACTATTGCTGAAACTCTCCCACTGTGATCTGCACAACTCCTGGAGTTTTTATATATTAGTTGATTTATTTTTCTTAGGAGCATGAATTACTCATTTATTAATATTTGCACAGTGCTGCAATCAATTATAATATATTTTATTTTGGGGTTGCTATAATTACAGCAGAACTGCAATTCCATTTTTCAGTTTTGCATAGAGTGAGAAAGGGTTAGAACCCAGATCAGGTTTTTATTGCTTTTTGCCTAAAAGGACAATTTGCGCTTACTTCTTGTCCAGATACAAAGCATTTTATTTACAAATTTACTAATGAAACAAAGACTGCTTTTTTGTCAATATTGCACTTTTTAACAATGCAACAATGAAAAGTTTAACAAAGTGCATAAAAATTAAAGAAAAAGTTTAATTATTAATTTTTAGAAAAATGTAAATTAAAAAAATCAGCAGAAAATAATAAGGAAAAAGGGAATAAGGTGTTAATTAGGGCTAATTAGGGTAAACGAAGGGTTAATAAGGGGTTAAATAGAAACAAATTTAAAACATTTATACTTCAGCAGGGACTGACCGAGATTCGATCCATCTATGGGCAGGCTGGTTGTACCGAAGTTGATCAATGGATCAACCTCAGAACAAGCAGCCTGCCCACAGCTGCTAGCAGTAATCAGTGTGTTTTACTGGCTGGGAAGGCTCCTCGCCAGCATAACACAATAGCTATATATTGTTTTTGACTGTGTTGATGGGGGAATCGAGTGATTTTCTGGTTGCAGGAAAGAAAATCATATCATCTATGGCTTGCCTAACAGTTTCTCTCTTTGTATCTGTGCTATAGAAGCAACAAGGCAGGCAGAGTAACTAAAGCTGGACATAGATGGATCGAATCTTGGCTGGTTCAGCAGGGACCGGCCGAGCTTTGATACATCTATGGGTAGGCTGGTTGTACCCAAGTCGATTAACCCATTGATCAACTTGGATATAACTGGCTTGTCATATTTTTTACACGTAATTACTGCCGGTGGCTATAGCTGGTAGCAGTAATCATTGTGTCCTGCTGGTCAGGAAGGCTCCCTGTTGGGATTGCAGAAGGGATTCCCTCATCAACACTGACTGTGCTCATGGGAAAATCAAGCTGTGGTGGAAGGAAAGAAAATCACATAATCTATGGCCTGCTTACTTAGTTCATTCAAAACGTATAGACAATTTTACAGTTCAAACCTCTATAGATGCTAAGGTCTGTAACATGTTCAGGAGGAAATATATATAGTTTGCAGGACACCCCAAACACTATCATCTTTACTGTGAACTGTGTGCTTGTAAACTGATAAAAAGACAATTAGCTAAGAGCATGATAACATGATAATGATGTTTTGAGTGGGAAAATTTGTAAGGAACTTCTCCTTGTCTGGGTAAAAATGGGCCAGGTTTTTTCTGTGTATGTTACTCAGAGTTGAAGAGTCTAAGTCAGCCTTTCTCAACCTTTTCAACATGGAAGGACCTTTGAAATGACTTTTTGGTCTCGGGGAGCCCCTGCTGAAAATCTACAGCTCATGATACATTCATGTGATGGTCAGTGGGAAGAATGTTCCTTCCACTTGTGGTCATTGAGAAGAATTACCCCCTTACAGATAGCTAAAAATATCAATGGCGTCAGTGGGAACCTATCTGATATTGCTCGTTGCTCAACGAACCCCTAGCAACCTCTGGAGGAACCCTGGTTGAGTAACCCTGGTCTAAGGAATGGATTAATGTGCCACTTAAATAATACTATGGAAAAGTAAAATGTTGGGCACGGATTTGTTCCTGTTCCTACATAGATTTGGGGGGGGGGAATTCAATAAAGCTGCTGAGCCACTTTTCTGGTGTAAATTCCTCTTGTTAATGTATTGCGCCAAATTCCGGAAGCATTTGCAACACTTTTGGTTCTGACAGCAAGTCGTGCAGATAGTTCAGATAGATCTAAAATGCACCACTTTTACACTGTGTCGTGTTGAATGCTCCAAATGTAAAAGTGGAGCTTATTAAAACCAATCCTCTCTAGGCATACAGAGAGAAAATCTGGTTCAGACAGATTTTGCAGAAGTGTGTCGTGCATTCTAAAAGTGGCGCAGCATGAGCCAAAATCTAATACAAGTTCTAGACAGGTACATATTTAATTGGGAGCACATGCAACCTATCGTACTAGGAAAAAATATAGAAATATTGCTGTGGTCATTATATCTATTCTGTGCACTGCTCTGAAAACTATAGATACATAGGAATATCAATAGCAAAAGTCAGGAAAATACTAGTCCTTCTTAGGATTTTATCTTGCACAGCCATGACAACACTGAATTCAACTCATGTAATATATTTAGTATGGAAGCATGAACGTACTGCCATAAGGGTTTCTTGGGATGCCAGTGTGGAACAATGAAAACATAATTATTTGAATGTCCCATTCACGCTTGCCAAAACCAAGGGCATAACTATAGATAGTAGCAATTAAAAATAGTGAAACTAATGTGCCAGACTTCTTTGAAAGGACGTCACAACATGCGTTATTATTTTATAATTGCACAGATGTCAACAGTGTGAGTGCCCTTAAAATGTACTTGAAGCACAAAAGGGGTCTCTCAAGACTCAAAGTGGAACTCCAACTGAAATAGATTTTTTTTTGTATAGTCCCCTTCCCCTTTCTGTAGTAAACAAATATATTCCTATTTTTTTCTTACCCTAACTAAACTTCAGCCCTGTTCCCAGATTCTAGAACGACAAGGAGACAGCCTACTATATTGCTTAAAGGTGATCTAGACATGACTCAAATTTTTCCCCAGACTTGCCTGAAGGGACAACTTAAAACATGGGGGGTTAGTATGGGTGGGGGATGGAGCCATAGGTCAGTTGCTGTGACACAGGCACACCCCACCAGAACAACACATCACATGTGCCCTTTTTTTACATCTGTGTAGGCAGTCTCATTGGAATCAAGGCGGCAGCACTGTTTTTCTGGTAAAGGAATGGACATAGAGAGGGACAGAGAGGAGCAAAGATAGGTGGAGTTGAGTAGTCTAGCAGGGAAGAACTGAGGCAGGGTTGACAATGCTGCTTGGGATTTATGTACAGCAAAGGCAATGTTATCATCCCACAGCAGAAGGTAGGAGCACACTATATTATGGACAGGAACATCAAGTATTTTTACTTGAAGCCTTTTTAAAGGGATAAAACACAGGGAATTTGGCACATATTGCACAAACGTACAGCATTTATTTTTCTATTTTTCCCAAACATGCAACAAAGACAAATCTGGACACTAACCTGGCTGTATAATCTGGCATGGCTATGCAAATCTGAGGACTGGATAGACAGTTCAACTTTAAAGAAAAGTCAGCAATGGCAATTCCCATATTTATAATCTCAGTTTCCTTGTAAAGCTGACCTTGTATTGTGATCATTATTTAAAAAAAAATCTGTAAACAATTACCCATTTCATCTTAAAGCTGAACTCCAGGCAAACATCTAAATATACAGATGAAATACGTATATGGGTGCTATAAAAGCTTTTGATTTCTCTCCATCCTGTCCTGACATTTACACAGCTCTGTCAGGCAATGCATGTGTAGCAAGAGACTTGATTTTATTCAGCTGCAGTTCAAAAACCCTTATAGGGATGCTAATAGGGGGAAAGGGGGTACAGAAAGTCCTCCCATACAGACACTGGCCAAATTAGGTCAGTGGGGGGCACAGGGGGACTGGCCTCTTCGCTTTCCCCTGCAGGAATTCCCCTGCCCTGCCACTATATACTGCCCTGTATTGCTTCTACATACAACCCTGCCACTACACACTGCCTTACCCCTATATCCTGCCCTGCCTCCACATACTGCTCACTGATATGCTACTGCATATTACCCTTACCTGCAACTAAATGCTGCCAACTATCCTGATCTGCCATTATATATTGCCCACTGCCTTTACCTGCTGCTAAATGGTGCCTACTGCCCTGCTTCTATATACTGCTCTGACACTACCTACTGCCCCACCACTACAAACTGCCCTGCCAATACATATTGCCCACTGCCTTTACCTGCTGCTAAATGGTGCCTACTGACCTGCTTCTACATTCTGCTCTGACACTACCTACTGCCCCACCACTACATACTGCCCCACCACTACAAACTTCCCTGCCTCTACAAACTGCCCACTGCCCTTGCCTGCCACTAAATGTTGCCTACTGCCCTGACCTGCCATTACATAATGCCCACTGTCCTTACCTGCCACTAAATGCTGCCTACTGCCTTGACCTACTACTACATATTACCCATTGCCCTCTGCTGTCCTGACCTGCCATTACATAGTGTGCAATGTCCTGATATGCCACTATATACTGTGTTGACCAGCCACTGTACACAGCTCTGCACTGCCATTTCATGCTGCTCACTGCGCTGCACTGCAAACTGTTCAACAAACATTCTCTATATACTTCCCCACATGGAACAAAACTATATATTTGAAATATATTTTAAAAATATTCTTCCCAAATATATTGACATATATTTGAAATGCTACAATTTTGGCCATATATACAGTGGGGATCGAAAGTTTGGGCACCCCAGCTAAAAATTTGTATTAATGTGCATAAAGAAGCCAAGGAAAGATGGAAAAATCTCCAAAAGGCATCAAATTACAGATTAGACATTCTTATAATATGTCAACAAAAGTTCAGATTTTATTTCCATCATTTACACTTTCAAAATAACAGAAAACAAAAAAATGGCGTCTGCAAAAGTTTGGGCACCCTGCAGAATTTATAGCATGCACTGCCCCCTTTACAAAGCTGAGACCTGCTAGTGTCATGGATTGTTCTCAATCATTGTCTGGGAAGACCAGGTGATGTCAATCTCAAAGGTTTTAAATGCCCAGACTCATCTGATCTTGCCCCAACAATCAGCACCATGGGTTCTTCTAAGCAGTTGTCTAGAAAACTGAAACTGAAAATAGTTGACGCTCACAAAGCTGGAGAAGGCTATAAGAAGATAGCAAAGCATTTTCAGATGTCAATATCCTCTGTTCGGAATGTAATTAAGAAATGGCAGTCATCAGGAACAGTGGAAGTTAAAGCAAGATCTGGAAGACCAAGAAGAATATCAGACAGAACAGCTCGCAGCAAATTTTGGATGGTAACTTGATGCCATCTGTGAAAAGGCTGAAGTTAAAGAGAGGATGGCTTCTACAAATGGATAATGATCCTAAACACACCTCGAAATCCACGGGGGATTACATCAAGAGGCGTAAACTGAAGGTTTTGCCATGGCCTTCACAATCTCCTGACCTCAACATAATTGAAAATCTATGGATAGACCTTAAAAGAGCCGTGCGTGACAGACAGCCCAGAAATCCCAAAGAACTGGAAGACTTTTGTAAGGAAGAATGGGCAAAGATACCTCAAGAATTGAAAGACTCCTGGCTGGCTACAAAAAGCGTTTACAAGCTGTTATACTTGCCAAAGGGGGCAGTACAAGATATTAACTCTGCAGGGGGCCCAAACTTTTGCAGACGCCATTTTTTTGTTTTCTGTTATTTTGAAAGTGTAAATGATGGAAATAAAATCTGAACTTTTGTTGACATATTATAAGAATGTCTAATCTGTAATTTGATGCCTTTTGGAGATTTTTCCATCTTTCCTTGGCTTCTTTATGCACATTAATACAAATTTTTAGCTGGGGTGCCCAAACTTTCGATCCCCACTGTATATTGAATATGGATAAAATTGTAGCATTTCAAATATATGACATTATATTTGGGAAGAATATTTTTAAAATATATTTCAAATATATTTTTCTTCCATATGGGATCTCTGCACTGAAACTACATACTGCGGCCGCACATTGCACACACTTGCGACTGACAGTCACAGCTAGCAGAGAAGGGGGAGGGGTAGACAGTACAGGGTATGTATGAATGTAACTTAGGGACCTTAGATTGTACACCCCTTGAGGGTTAGGGACTGATGTGAATGTACAATATATATGTAAAGCGCAGCGTAAATTGATGTCGCTATATAAGTACCTATAATAAATAAAGGTTTCTTGCCCCCATCTCCAACTTGCGACTGGTCATTGAACAGAGAAGCAGTACGCTAATGAGCTTATCTGTCACTGTGCTCTCCCGTATCATCATGTGTCTTGTAATGCAGTATACCTGAATGGCTAATTGTGCTGCTATTCAGCTCTGCTGTACTGGAACTATAAAAGGCTGATACCAAGAAGTTCAGATATTTAAATTGATTGCATTTTAAAAATGCATGCAAGAACACATAGTTATGATAACGTGTATCTTTTATTTATGCCTGAAGTTCAGCATTGATATAATACACACAAATGTTGCTGGTGGCACTGTGTGATCTACTCTAGCATTCCCTGTGCTGAGTGTAAAGTAAAGCTGCTATATATTGATAACCTAAATTGCATAGAGAATCATTCTTAATTCCTCTTTCTTTATTTTCACAAGTCTTGTGAGATTTCAGGCACAGAGGAATCAATGTACAGTCAGGGCTGTACAGGAAGAAGACTGCTGATAGTATACATCACATAACCAGCATGCCAGGAAGATTGCTCATATCTCTACAATGGTAAGATGAATCTCAGTATGCAGTGGGTAAGGTCAGGCTCTGGCCACCAAAACACAAACTGCATGGATAACCATTTTACGCATTTCAGTAAAATCAGGTGTAAAGGCTATGCAACCAAAACAAGGCCGCAAAGAACATCACCTAAACTGTGTAATAGCGCATAGCAAATTTTGTGAATCAGTCAATCAATTCCTTCTGAAAGCTATTTATTGGATGCCATATGACTGATTCCATTGTCTTCTGAAGAGATTAGGGATGCAGGTGTGGGTGTAAAGCAGCGGCACTAAAGCCGGCCATACACGGGATGAATTCCAAAATAATTTTCTTTCGAAAATCTTTTCTATGAATTTTTGTTCAAATTTCGCACCATTAGTGGGTCACAAAAACGGCCAATTTTCATGTGACCATCTAATTTGAGTGATCAGGCATGTTGAAAATTTATGGAAAAACAAACAAATTTCAAATCAATGATGGGAGAATCGTGAGAGAAATATAAACGGAAAAGAAATGAGCATGAGCTGTGACCTGGAAAGAAAAGAAAATTGTTGGCCACGAAAATTCTTTTCTGTAGCAATATGAGGTTAAACTGAAGGCTTGGTTGTTTGAATTTCCAAATCAATGGTGGTGCCATTGGGTTACAAAACACACTAAATTTCTGATTTTCTAGAGAAAATTAGTTTGGAATTCAACCTATGTATGGCCTGCATAAGTATCACTTTCTGCTGGCAGCAAGCTGCTGTCACTGCCATTCATCAGTAGGGGGCGGTGCTCAGCATGGAGCAACTGCATGGGAGTAGTTGGCCTCTTCTTCCCCAGTGACAGTATTTGGATCTAGGAAGTGGCTCTCTCACCACGCCGTGCTGCTGTTTAGAAGATACAGCAGAGGAAAGCATGACAACACTGTAGAAAAATCATCAATTTTCCTACAACCTTATCACCTTTCAGCTGGAAGTGGTCGTAAAGCCTTATTACTGGCAGGATCAAAAGATATGTTGCAGCATTTTATACAGGCAAATAAGAAATACAGTATATTGAGATATCACTCTTTGGCTTTTGCCTGGACATACACTTTAGGAATACAACAAATATTGTAACTTTTTTTTGTACAAAGGCTACTCTAAGACAGTAAAGTACAATTGTTTCCCTCTCCCATGATAATGTCAAGTAATTTCTTACCTGTTGAGGACTGCTAAAGTTGGTTGAATTTGAGACTGAATTATTTGCATAAATACTAGACGATGGGGTAAAACTAGAACCTAAAAGAAAAATATATGATCATACATTGGCATGGACAATACGTACAATACAACATCAAATGCACAGTTACAACACAGTAAGTAAAGTTGGCCATACATGGATTATAATTCTGTCATTTCAGCAGGAATCAGATGGATTTCCATCCATGTATGGGTAGGTTGGTTGTACAGATGTTTGTCTACTGATTAACTTCTGTACAGATAGCCTGTTGAAAAATTTCCACTCAATCTGAGCTGCGGCTATAGCCAGCAGTGCTGATCAGTGTATTCTGATGGTGGGAAAGTCTTGTCACTGTCAGAATGCAATACCTCGGCAGGAGTGATTCAAGTCATTTGTTTTTTGTTCATGTGGGATATTGAAGGAAAAAAAGAATGAAACATGTATGGGCTGCTTAAACCACTTGCCCTCCAGAGAATTTACCCCCCCCCCCCCTTACTGACCAGGCCATATTTTGCGTTATTTTAACTGACAATTGTGCGGTCATGCAACGCTGAACCCAAATGAAATTTACGTCACACATTGAGCTTTCTTGCGGTGGTATTTGATCGCCTGTGCATTTTTTATTTTTTGCGATACAAACAAAATAAGGCCAACAATTTTGAGAAAAGCAATATTTTTGACTTTTTGCTATTAAACATGTCCAGTAAAAAAAATAAAAAAATCAAATTCCATCATAAATTTAGGCCAAAATGTATTCTGCTACATGTCTTTGCTACAAAAAATCCCACTACATGTAAATTAATTGGTTTATGTGAAAGTTATAGCATTTACAAATGGCAGTATAGATACTGGAATTTTTTTTTACTAGCAATGGTGGTGATCAGCGACTTAGAGCGGGACTGCAGTGGGCATTCTGACACTGGGGGGAACTGACTTGGTGTCACTGACTTCCCCAGTGACACCAATACAGTGATTAGTGCTAATAAAAAGCACTGACATTTTTCTAATGACACTGGACAGAAGGGGTTAACATGTGGGGCGATCAAAGGGTTAACTATGTGATGTTTTACTATAAGCTGTGTGTGTGTGCGCTTCAATGTAAGCATACTGCTTTGCATGGCTCTGCTATACAAAGCCATGCAAAGCAATGTGCAGGAGCTGACAGGAGAGAACTGTATTGTTTACTTACAGTTCTCTCCCTCCGTTGGTAATGCTCCTCGATCACCGGGTGTCGGCAAATAATCACTGGCCGGGACCCGGTGATTGACATACGAGGCCGCAAATAGCGGCGCGAATAGGACACACGCACAGCTCGAGCGCGCCCCCTACCCGGAAATGCAAAATCACATATATATATATATGTGATTTTGCACACCCCTGCTGCCCTGCTGCTATAGGGCAGTGGGAGAGCGGTTAACTCTCATGTGTAATTAGTATCCTATGATCATTGATGTTCTATGACCAACAGCACCAAGCATATCACTGTACTAACACTGAGTGACACCAATACAGTGATCAGTGCTAACAAAAAGCACTGACACTGTACTAATGGCACTGGGCAGGAAGGGGTTAACATCTGGGGCGATCAAAGGGTTAACTGTGTGCTGTTTCACATTATGTGCAGAGCCATACAAAGCAGGGTGCAGGAGCTGACAGGGGAGAGATCTGTGTTTTTTTTACACAGGTCTTTCCCCTAGTGGTAATACTCGGTGATCACCGGGTGCCGGAGAGTAATCACCAACTGTGACCTGGTGATTGACAGCTGAGGCCACAAATGGAGGTGTGGGCTCCCTACCTGCAATGCAAAATGCAAAATAAAGTATATATTAATGCAAAATAAAGTATATATATATGTGATTTTGCACACCCCTGCCACCCTGTAGCAGTGTTTCTGCTACAGGGCAGCGGGAAAGCGGCTAATTACAACAAAATGCAAACATCACAAAACATCAGTTGAAAGAAACCAGAATTTCACCTTAAACTAGAGCCACGTGCATTATGCTGCACATGGCGATACGCTTTGAGATTTTAGTTAGCATACCTGGCATCTGGTAGGAGTATGGGGTTTGGCCTGGCTGAGGTGTAGAGAACCCGGGGCTGTAGCTTAAGCAACCACTTTGAAGCGGAGACTGAGTTTGTGGAAGTCCACTTTCTGTTTTGATTCCCGGAAGCATTACTCCCAGATCTGCATAAGATAAAAAAAACTTTGTAAGAGAGAAAGAATAAAGGTCAAAGGAAAATACACATAATGTAGAAGACAAGCATACCGTAGGTTGGTAAACTGTAAGGCTGTCCAGTCTGTGAGTATGCTGTGTAAACGGTAGGCTGTTGCATTCCAGAGTATTGGGTTTGGCCAGCATAGGCTGACATTGTCTGAGCAGCTGGAGTTGATAGAATGTGAGGATAAGGCCTAAAAAAATAAAAATCAATTCAGGTTAATTTAAAGTATTTGTAAATTTCAAAACAAAAATGCAGATTAGCAGGATTTCACCTGGTGATCTTGCCAGTAACACACTTCCTGTCCCAGGTAACAATGTGTCCTCACCAAAATGTATTTATGAAGGAGCAACATTGTAGGACAGAAAGTGTGTTAGAAACTTTATAACTCTGCCTCAAATGACACCACCAATCTTGCCTCTAAATATCACGCAAACTGTCCTCTCCGCTCCTCGCACGACCTCCTACTCTATACCTCCCTTCTCCCCATGCTCGTCTCCAGGACTTCCCCAGAGCCTCCCCCATCCTCTGGAACTCTCTACCCTAATTTATCAAACTATCGCCGACTCTAATCACTTTTAGGCGATCTCTGAAAACCTATCTCTTCAAGGAAGCCTATCCTGCCTTCAGCTAATAATGGAATCTTCTATTCCTCCTACCAGACCATCCCCCACAGTTATTACCTTTTGTACCACTAGTACCCTCTTAGATTGTAAGCTCCAAGGAACAGGGCCCTGCTAACCCTCTTGTATTGAACTGTATTGTTGCTGTATTGTCTCCCTTTATATTGTAAAGCGCTGAGCAAACTGTTGGCGCTATATAAATCCTGTATAACAATAATAAAAATAATAATAATAACTATAGAATGACTCCCTCTACATCTCCATAACATGAGCGAAGTGTTCTGTAGTTCTAACACACTTGATAATAACACTACCTAAGATAACACCGTAGAGGGCACAAGACACAGGGCAGCACTGTATTTTTTGTCAGGTTTAACAGGTTTGTTTTTTTGGGGGGGGATTGCTGCGCTTATCCAACAGATATACAAAAGCACTTTCAGTGGTATACTACACTGACCAAAATGGAGCAGATGGGGTCGATTTACTAAAGACATAAAGGCCCTTCACTTTGCAAGGTAAGCTGCATGGTGCAAGGAGATTTTAACCAGAACTTAGTAGATATGGTGAAATTTCACTTTGCAATAAAAACTCAATCATGTGCAAGAAAAATTAGAAAACTATTTTTGTTTGCGCATGATTGGATGATGGAAGTCAGCAGAGCTTCACCTCAATAAGCTCTGGGGCAGTGGCTTCCCTAGGTGGGTGCGGGGGGTGGGCGCCGCACCGGGTGACACCTATCCCACCAGGTGACACCGGACCCTCTCCACGAGTGCCACGAAAAGGAAAATTTTAAAGCAAGCCAACGATCCCTGCAGGATGGACCGGATCTGCGGATTGAGCATAATGGATCGGAGTCCGATCCATTATGCTCCCCAATCCGCAGATCCAATCCATTTTGCGGAGATCATCAGCTTGCAACCTATACGGGGTTAACTGATCTAGGTAAGGCTGTGCAGGATCTGGGACTTGTCTGTAACCAAGAAATGCGGACGCGATAGCAGGAACCTCCTCCATCTGACATCACTTCTCGAGCATGTGCAGACCAGACCAGTGTTGAAAGATCAGTTAACCCCGTATAGGTTGCAAGCCGACAATACCCGCAAGATGGATCGGATCTGCGGATTGAGGAGCATTATGGATCGGACTCCGATTTATTATGCTCAATCTGTAGATCCAGTCCATCCTGCGGTGATCGTTGGAGGGGTGACACCAAGGGTTACCGCACCGGGTGACTCTAACCCTAGGGACACCCCTGCTCTGGGGAAAATTTCTTTGCAAAGTGCAACTTTCCTTGCAAAATAAACATTCTTTTGGAAACACATGAGAGATGTTCATTTTTAAATTTACATACGCTTTAGCACTTTAAGATATTGTTTTAGCTATTCTTAGGATGGCTATCGGTAAAATATTAAACATGTAGTGTTTATGTATAAAAAGCAAGCCAACAGGAATAATTTCTTGATATGAAAATAATTGCTTCTTTTTTGTGATTTTTGCTTGTACATGATTGGGCTTTCATAGTAAACACAGCTTCACCACACTCAATAACATTTTCTTTCCAAGTGAACATACACTTTTTAAAATAAACATCCGCTTTTCTAAGTGAACAGCCTCTACTCCTATTTAGTAAATCCATGTCCATTTATCCTGAAAATGTCAAACCACATGTTAAAATGTTATTTTGTGAATGTTTTACCACGTTTGGGGGAGAGGGATGCTAGTCTATATACTTTTCAATATTTTGTATAGTCATCTTTCCATTTCAACTAATTATGATAGGAGCAAAAACAAGTAATATTTAGCTTCAAGTAAAAGGGAAGTTTTTTTAAAATGAGAAAAGCAGTCATTTTCATATTTAAATCAGGTCCAAAAGCAGCGTGTATTACACTGGGCATTTAGAGAAAAAATGGTGAACCAAAGACTGCAGATTTTGTTGCCCCCAGTCTTTCAAAGACACACAATATTTCCACTTTTCTTTCCTGGCTGTAAGCCTCTTAAGCTTGGTATACACTAGTAGAATTTCGATCATAAATTATTAGGAAAATTTGTATGAAGATTCTTAGAACATTCAAACGTTAGAAAGACTTATTTGCTTTTAACATTCAATTTTGGAATGAATGGACTTTACCCGGTTCCGCGCCGCCATTCGCAGCCTCCGTTGTCAATCACCGGGTCCCGGCTGGTGATTATTCGCTGGCACCCGGTGATCGCCGAGTATCTCCGACAGGGCAGAGACATGTGCATAAACAACAATGTTCTCTCCCCTGTCATCTCCTGCACATTGCTTTGTATGGCTCTTCATAGCAGAACCATACAAAGCAGTGTGCTTACAGTGAAGCACACACACAGCCCCCATAGTGAAATAGCACACAGTTAACCCTTTGATCGCACCAGATGTTAACCCCTTCCTGCCTAGTGCCAATAGTACAGTGTCAGTGCTTTTTATTAGCACTGATCACTGTATTGGTGTCACTGGGGATGTCAATGACAACAAATCAGTTCCCCCCAGTGTCAGAATGCCCACCGCAGTCCAGCTATAAGTCGCTGATCGCCTATATTACTAGTAAACAATAATTAAAAATTCCAGTATATATACCGCCATTTGTAAACGCTATAACTTTCACGTAAACCAAATAATTTACAAGTATTGGGATATTTTTTTTTTAGCAAAGACATGTAGTAGATTACATTTTGTCCTAAATTTATGATGAAATTAGATTTTTAAAATTTTTTTACTGGACATGTTTAAAAGTCAAAAAATATTGTTTTTTTCTCAAAATTGTTGGTATTTTAGTTTATAGTGTAAAAAATAAAAAAACGCAAAGGCGATCTAATGCCACCAAAAGAAAGCTCTATGTGTGGGAATAACAGGATGTCAATTTCATTTGCGTGCAGTGTTGCATGACCACACAAATGTCAGTTAAAGCAACGCAGTGCCATATCGCAAAAAATGGCCTGGTCAGGAAGGGGGGTAAATCCTCTGGAGGGCAAGTGGTTACTAAACTAAAACCACATCCTGTTCCTTCACATTTTCTTGTCACTGCAGTTGAAAACAAACATCCTTTTGACCCCATTAATGATTAGAAAAACAAATGAATATTCTTACAAAGTTCTTACAACAAAAAATGTGAATGAAATTCTACTAGTGTGTACCCAGCTTTAGATACTTTACAATAAGCCTCACCTTTGCCTATAGATTCTCACACCGCTAATGGAATTTGGCTTATTGTTTTCTTTGTCCTATGATTACAAGACTGGCAGAAGTAGCCAATGATACAACATAGTGACTGGATTTAATGGCAGTTCAGATGTATGCTTAGGGCACCTACAGGGGCTGGACAAAAAAATGGAATCACTTCATGATTTTCAGGTGAGAAAGTGATTAAATGCTTTGCTTTGAAAGCGGAAGTGATGTAACACTTCTGCTGTGTGATGAGACACCTAGCTAACAAGTAGAAAGCCTCACTTCCTTCATTAACTGTATGCGCTGCTGGCAATACGGAGTCATGTCAGAGCTTACTGAGCTTTGAAGAGGGTAAATTGTTGCTGTCCGCTTAGCTGGTGCCTCTGTGACGGAAGTTGCCTATTTATTTGCAGTATCGCAAAGTACAGTATCAAAGGTTATGACGGCATATATAGTTTCCGGGAAAACGTCATCTGATGAGCATAGGCGAGGTCGACATAGTCCACTGACCAATAGAGACAAAAGCTGCAAAAGTGACTGCAGAGCTCAATCTCAGTCTTCACAGTCTTAAAAAAAAAAAGAGCCCTAAAACCAATTAAGCTTCTCAAAGTACCAGTAATAGGGTGGAATTGAATTAAATTTCTGCTTTCTTCCTTAACCCCTTCACGCCTAAGGGTAAAACAAATCTAAAGGCCTAAGCACAATTCTGCATCGTTGACATGTGATAGCAAAACCGTACATATCATCACAACTACTTTGCACATCCAGGTGGATTATACCTTGATTTTTTCAGGACAAATTGGGCTTTCATTTCGTGGTAAATGGTAATGGATATCTCCTGATTTTTTTTTAATTATCAAAGGAAAACTGGCCAAAAATAGTAAAAAAAATCCTTTTTTTTATTTAGCTATGTGTTTCTTGTTATGACCATAACCTACCACCAAAGAGCAACCCAAAATAAATTCTCCAGCTCTTGACGATCGCAGCGATACCATATATGTGTATGTTATTTGTTGTTTGTACCCGTAGTACAGCCCAGAAATCATAGTGCGCATTTTGTTTTTGTCTTTTTTTTTTTTTTACCTAAAACACACTAACACTAACTGACACTGACATTAACACTAACTGACACTGATACCAATTTTTTTTTAAATCCTGACCTTGACCTTTGACCCTGATCTTTGACCTTGACCCTGACCTAAACACTAACCCGGGCACTGAACTAGATCAAACCTTGATCTAGGTATTTTTTTTTATTTTTTCTTTTCTTTTTTTAATATTTATTTATTTATTTATCTTTTTTTTTTTTTTTTACAAACTTTTTTTTTCTTCTCTCTGACAGGAGTTCGAGAGATACAATGTATCTCTCTTCTCCATTCATAGAGAGAGAGAGAAAAAAAACAAGGGGGCCGGGCTGCACAGTGACTGATCACTGTGATAGCCAATCAGAGGCTATCACAGCGATCATGTGACCCGGGACCGGGAGTCCCGGGTCCCGATCGTTAGAACAGGACCCGGTGCTCTCAGTGACACCGCGGTCTTGGTGCTGGGAGCGCGCTGAGGGGTGCGCTCCCAACACAAAGACAGGTACGCAAATATGCGGCCCCACGGAAAAAAGCCCAGGTCCGTGAGGCCGCATATTTGTGTTACGTCGGCGTCAAGGGGTTAAGAACCAGTTCTAGTGGTCTTTTGACCCAGAAAATAAAAGAGTAACAGAAACAAAAAACAAGTCTGATTTCACATTATTGTTGTTTAAACAAAACAATTTATGAAGAAAGTGACTAAAAATAATCGAAGGGGTCTTTGGCCTTTTACTGCCTTTTACATGTACTTATTCTTCAAAAAAATCACTCAAAGGTTGCAAAAGAAATAGTCTATCATCATTATACGGGAGCGCCTAGGCATACCAATACATTTTATTGGAGAATCAGTGTTGCGGTAACTAGACTAGAATTCTGAGATATTCCCATAACCCACATAGTAAGTCATTCAGTGAGAACCTTCATGGTTTAATTATTTACAATCTACCATAAACATGCAGCTTCCATTTTTAGGACATCCCATCTGGACCACTCTTTCCCACAATGCCCAATGCTAAAGAGGTATACAGACTAGTGAAGAACTTACCAGACATGAGGACCCTTGGCACACTTGATGAGATTACATAATAAAGTGAAAATACATTTACCTAAATATGTTTAGTGTGTTTTACTTTTTTTCCTGGGTGACAAAGGGATAGAGATAGTATTTAATCAATGCTGCCCACCAGCCTACAAGGTTTATGAATATATAGTATACATTAAATATATATATATATATATATATATATACACACACAGGTGGCTAAATTTTAGCATTATGCTCCCAAGATTTACAGTAATTTCTATGTTTAAATTTGAATGGTTGCTTCAGCAAAGCAATGGTCTCTCCAAGATTAGTCTGGAACTGATTCCAGTAACAATATAAAGTATCACTTTTCTGAGCAGAAAGGTTACTTTACAATTCATTATACAGGAAGGCCATTTGGAACAGGCGGTTAGCTTACATACTGTGACCAAAATACAATTAGATACTTCATGAGTTTAGGGTATTTAGTGTTTTAGCTGTATAATTTTATTTATTTATTTTTCTTTAAGCAAGGGTAGGCAACCCTTGAGAGGTGGAGAGACATGGAAGAAATCAAAATTCACCACTATGCAGCATGTTTTTTTTTTATTTGAGATAATATAGCAAGGCTCTATAATATAGCAAGGAAGTATTTATATCAGCGCTTAGTGCAAAAAAAAAAATCCTGAATAAAACTATTCCCATGTGTGCAAATGTCATATAAATCTGTGAACACTTACAAAACATGAGTGCTTTCAGAGAACTAAGGGCTAAATTGCTCAAACAAATATAGGTGGAGCAAACTGACTACACCAGAGTTCCAGAGGAGGAAGTTCTGGAGCAGTCAGAGTGTTCCAACTATAGTTCCAACTATAGCTCTACCTATAGTTGCTTGAGTGTTCAGCCCTTACTGCTGGGAAAGTTTATCACCTTCTTTTATGGTTTTAATTAAAATGGATGCTATGTGATTTCTCATTTCCTTGCCTCATATGTTGGAGTTTGTAAGAATTCTAGAGTGGAGAAACATCTGACTGAACACACATATATATATATATATATATATATATATATATATATATATATAAAACAACACTTATTGATTGAATTGGTCATGTACGCTTAAGTTTAATCCCCTTGGACTTCTTGCGTTCAAGGCATTTGTCGCTGGGCGCATACTACCCTACAGACTAGTACCACTCAGTGCAACCATCTAGCCTTGTCCAGCCGTAGCTGTTCAGCCTCTCAGTTCAGACTGGATGGTGCCCATGGAGCCATATAGTAAGGAAAGTTGGAAGAAGTCACAGGTAAGTAGCAGAGTTCAGGGGTTAGTAGTAAGTAAAGGAGACAGAGAGTTCAGAGGTCAGTAGTATGTAATGCAGAGTTCAGAGGTCAGGTCATGAGTAACACAGAGCACAGGTGTCAAGTAATACGTAATATGGAGTTTAGAGGTCAGTAGTATGTAACAGTGCAGGGATCAGTAGTATGTAATGCACAGGGCAAAGGTTAGTAATACGTAGTGCACAGTGAAGAACTCAGGAGTACCTAACACACACTGCATAGCTCAGGAGTAACCAACTAACAATTCCTCCCACAAGCAAAAACACCCTACTTCCAGTACAAAACATCTACACCCTAGGCAAAAATTGCTCACAACACAAATCCCCCCCCCTCCCTCTGTAGAATTCACTCACAAGACCTCCGATGCAGTAGGGGAGTGAGGGAAGCCTTCCCAGGTTTCTCCTCGGTTGTAACATATGACACATCAGCGTTGGGGATGAGCCTAGGACTTCCTTAAGCTCTGCTTCACACTACCATTCTGATTTGAGACCTGAGAGGTAGCACAACTGAGTTGGTTGCAACCTACCCAACCCATGACTGCGATCAAAGGTTGCCGACCCTTGTGTTTCAATTGTACATGTAGCAAGCCTAGCAGTCCATCTGATAAACATGTACAGATGGCACAACTGCAGTAGACACTGCAACTGAAATTACATTTCAAACATAGTCTACTTATCCTTTTTGAACCCCACTCACTGAGCTAATCAACCCCTTTCAAGAATAATACCTACAGTTGTGTTCAAAATAATAGCAGTGTGTTTAAAAAAGTGAATAAAGCTCAAAATCCTTCTAATAGCTTTTATTTCCATACACACATTCTATTCCAAATCAAAACATGAAGAAAAATATATCAAATTTGTGTTGAAGAAAAGTGAATATTAGACTGTTAAAAAAATAGCAGTGTTTGTATTCTTCTTTACAAACTCAAACATTCACTATATAAACTGAAAAATGTTTGAAGATTTTGCTTTCCTTTGAATCCCTTAATGAATATTTAGTTTGTATAAGCACTGTTTCTGAGAACTGCTGTACATCTGTGTTGCATGGAGTCAACCAACTTCTGGCACCTGTGAACAGGTATTCCAGCCCAGGATGATTGGACTACATTCCACATTTCTTCTCTATTTCTTGGTTTTGCCTCAGAAACTGCATTTTTGATGTCACCCCACAAGTTTTCTATTGGATTAAGATCCGGGGATTGGGCTGGCCACTCCATAACGTCAATCTTGTTGGTCTGGAACCAAGATGTTGCACGTTTACTGGTGTGTTTGGGGTCGTTGTCTTGTTGGAACACCCATTTCAAGGGTTTCCTCTTCAGCATAAGGCAGCATGACTTCTTCAAGTATTCTGATGTATTCAAACTGATCCATGATCCCTGGTATGAGATAAATAGGCCCAACACCGTAGTATGAGAAACATCCCCATATCATGATGCTTGTGCAACCATGCTTCACTGTCTTCACAGTGTACTGTGGCTTGAAATCAGTGTTTGGGGGTCATCTGACAAACTGTCTCTGGCCACTAGACCCAAAAAGAACAATCTTACTTTCATCAGTACACAAAATGTTGCGCCATTTCTCTTTAGGCCTGTCAATGTGCTCTTTGGCAAATTGTAACCTCTTCAGCACATCTTTTTTTCAACAGTGGGACTTTGCGGGGGCTTCTTGCAGATAGCTTGGCTTCACATAGGTGTCTTCTAATTGTTACTCACAGGTAACTTTAGATCTTCTTTGATCTTCCTGGAGCTGATTGTTGGCTGAGTCCTTGCCATTTTGGCTATTCTTCTATCCATTCGAATGGTAGTTTTTCCGCTTTCTTCCACGTCTTTCAGGATTTGGTTGGCATTTTAAAGCATTTGCGATCATTTTAGCTGAGCAGCTTATCATTTTCTGCACTTCTTTATATGTTTTCCCCTCTCCAATCAACTTTTTAATCAAGGTACGCTGTTCTTCTGAACAATGTCTGGAACGACCCATTTTCCTCAGAATTTCAGATAGAATGCACTGTAACCAGCATGTACAACATTTGCTGCCTTCCTTCCTTAAATAAGGGCAATAATTGCCACCTGTTTTTCAAAGAATGAATGACCTCGCCAATAGAACTCCACACTGCTATGATTTTGAACATGCCCCTTTCAATTAGTGATTCAATTACACAGAATCAGCAGCATGCATGTCATGACTGTTGGGTCTGTTGGATTTCTATTACTCTACTACATCTGCTAGTAAATTATTTGCCATGTAGAAATATCATTTCTACCAAAAACTGTGATTGATCAGGTTAGTGATGTCTGACTGCTATTATTTTGAACACAACTGTACCTGTAACACTCTGTGTGATAGCTGCAGTGTAGATCTTAGATCACCATAACCTTCCATGGAACCATGTCCCAAGAATGGAAACACTCAGGAGATGGTCCCACAGACATCTGTTAGAATCTATTGTGCAGGAGCAGCCAAAGCACAAAATTTGCTGGAGGAGGCCCTAGCTACAATTTTGTGATTATGTATGCATCTGAAAAGAAGGAGGATAGGATTGTTTCCCTCAGAGGAGAAGCAAAAATGATTTAGAAGTGCACTTATCCTTTAAATATGTTTGGCAGCAGCACAGCCTGCATGTGGGCGATCCTCCAACTATGTCCTTACCAGCCTGTATTCCTGCTGTGCTGGGCTGGCATCTTTAGAGGACTGTGTTGACTAGATTTTGTATGCTTCAAGTGGCTTTTGCATTTCTATACAGTTCTATGGGAATGCAAAACTCACTTGCAGCAAGTCAAATAGAGGTAAAAATTAGGCCAACACAGATCAAATGCACCTTTTAGCCCTGATTTACACGGTGCGGTGCGGAATTCGCAGTGTTTTCAGCGCAAATTTTACACCACTTCAGAATCGCACCCCTTTCATGCAAACCGCTGCGAGTGTGCATGTTAAGTTAACAACACTCTGAAAGCGGTCTGCCAAATGTGGTGTGATATGCAGAATCGGATTGCATAGGTGTGAATACCCTTGCAATCTAGTTCTAGTGCAGACTCAAAAAAGGGTCCTGCACCTTTTTGGTGCAGGTGCGGTATGATTAGAGCCATACAAAATGTATGGCTCCAATCGCACCGCACACAAATCGCATGTGATATGCACAGGAATGCGGTTCGGTTCCTGTGCGAATCACATGCGATATACCGCACCGCATATATGTGAACCCAGGCTCAATAACTGATCGAATATGCTTCTTAAACAGATGCCATGCCATTGTAAATAAATCACAAAAAATAGGATTGTATTCAGGACTGTTCTAATTGTAAAAATAAACAGCTGATAAACTCACGTTCAGGAACTGGTAGCATTTTTTTAGCAGTCCCTGAACTCTCCCTAATGTTTTCCTATGTGTCCATGTACACTATGTCATTTACAGTAATTTACAGGCAGTTGAGTTTACAGTCGTTTTTTTTAACGGACCAAACTTGCATTCAGGAGTAGATTTTATCAGCGTTTCAAACGCTTGTAAACGCGTGTAAATGCAGCTAACCGCGTTTATAAACATTTGTGTTTAGAAGTGTTTTTTAACTGTTCCATATCCAAATGCTGTATAGAACCTTTTTTCATCATCACAAATTCATGCACTGCGTTTTTCATGTATTCAAATGGACCTAGTACACCAGTGCAGTCAGTTCCAGGTTTTGCGTAAAGGAAAAAATGGTAGAACGTGCCGCATTCTGCTCATGATGGGATCCATAGTGAATACAACCAGAAAAGACAGGTCATCTCAACACATACTGCTTTCTCTGCTTCTACTCTCTCTATTTCTCTCAAAATGTCTGAAATAGTTAATTTTTTACTGTTTTTCAGCGCATACTGGGCATTTTGGAAGGTCTCCTGATATTATCTTTAAAAAACACTTCTAAACGCAAACACACATAAATCCAAATAAACGCAGTATGCAAACGCGGCTAAACAGACCTTTTTTTAACCTACATTTTCAAGCAGTCAGTTTCCATCATTCAGAAGAGTTTTCTAAACTTCCCGTGTACATGGAGCCAAACAAACAAGAAATACAATATGGGGCATTCCATTTAAAAGTTTCAGTAATGTTTGAGAATGTACAAAATTGTAAAATTATCAACACCAAAAATACCTACAAAAAAGCTCAGAGGATTACGGTATTAAAATCTTTTTATACTGTTATCAAAATATCTTTGTATAGTTTGTCCGTTCTGTTGGACCTATTTATTTATCGCATGCAGATTAGCTAGCCTGGTGAATATCAGAGTGTCTGAGGTTGTTGGTTTTACATATCAAGAATAAAAGAGCATCTCAAATAATAATTAGACTCTGCGTAGTCATGCATTATGCTTGTTTCAAAAGCCTGAGGTTATCAATTTGCAAAGAGGCCATGTGCCTTGAAAGCTTGCTTTGATTTACACTACAGTCAGCTATAAAATTACCTTTAACCATTTTTAAACAAGTTTTAAAGGACTTTTAGGAAGAATTTTGTTAAAAGGCACTTTATTATGCAAAAATGTAAGTGAGACACACATACACCAAAAACAATAGTGAAATCCTTCAAAATTACACACCGGTACAATAGCAGCTATTATATACAGTATCATACAATGCCTTATAAACTTTTACATTTCTGCTAAGGGCATATTGATTCAGCAATAACTTTGCTATGCAATCCATAGACATAAAAAACAACAGCATAAAACTGTTAATGTAATTATGTTGTTAAAATTTAAAAAAAAACATAGTTTTACTATAGATTAAAAGTATAAATTCATTCTGTAATTTGTCGGATTTAAAATAGCACTAAAAGTCTGATTCTGGCACAAAAGAAATAAGCTGCTTCTACAGCTGCTATATTTGCACAGTAACTCCCGGATATCATTTTGACAGTTGCTTGCAAGGGCGGGAGGTGGGAGGGAGGAACGGCAGCAGGACTTCATGCATACTACATGTGTGCCCATGTGTAATTATTTTTGGGCTAACTGGTTAAATCTTTCCCTGTGAAAAATAATTGCCCTAAATATATCCATATTTAGGCAAATCCTTCCCTTGAGGTCAGCATGCTCTGAATTGTCTCACTAAAAATGTGACTGCATTGCAATCATATGTGATAACACAATAAATATGGTTCTGGCATAAGACACCAAGGACTTACAACTCCAGACAGTGACAAACTAAGCAGTGTCCTCACTTGTAATTATAATTGAACTTTGCAAGCTGATTAGCATATGAGTTTTAAATTGGTAATAGTTAAGTCCTCATGCACACTGGACATTTCTACAGCTGCTCTATTTTTGGCTTTTGACGTTTTTTTTCTACAACCAGTAAACTCCCCAGCATGTTATCCATGCACACATAGACTGTATTCAACATTTTTTAGCAGGTATGTTTTTTGGCTGGAAAAAAACCCAGGACTAGTGGGTTTCTAGAGGTGTTTTATAGCTGTAAAAACGCATTAATGCTGAAAAACACAGCAAAATGCGGTAAACTGCCGCAAACAGGTATTTTTGGACTTTTTTGACCCAACAAAACTGCTAAAAAACACAAACGTGGAAAAACACAGCTAAACACGGCAAAACATCACTAAACGCTAATGCAAAAACGCTAAAAAAAGCTGAAAAACTCAAGTTTTTAACGTGACTTTACACAACTAATGTTGCCAGCATTATCAAAACACCCCGTGTGCATGGAGCCTTAGTTTTAGTTTGTAAGTGGGATTGACACTAAAATACCTGTTAAGAAGCAGTAGTTGAGTTGTTAAATACAGATCCTATTTTTTTTACATTAAAAATAAATACTGCATGGCCCCCAAGCTCCTCCGACCTTGGACTACTTGGGTTGGTGACCTCATAAAGCACAATCAATGCTTGCTGTGTTACATCCAACCCATATGATTTATACAGTTGGACAGAGAAATAAAAGAGACCCTAAAATGTGTGGTTCCCTCCCTAAAAAAATAGTGTGAGCAATTGTGAGGTTTTGTGCAACTTTCCTGTCCTGGTTATCAATTAGTTAAGAAAAGAAAGAAGAATTTCATACTAGTTAATATACTTTTGGTAAAAAAAAATCTGAAATGGGTAAATAACACTTTATTCTAATCTGCAAAATTACTTTTCTTAAAATGGGCAGCTCAACATTATTTCTACCTAATAGCAATCTGTTTTAAGAAAAAGATAATCTGGTTTAGAGGGGAACAGGTACAGCTGGCTGTCTACTGCTTAGGCAGTATCAATGCTTTGACTCAGAACATAATATGAAGAAAAGCCTGTCAAGGAGCAGTATAGCAGGTTACCCCACCCCAATAAATTGTATAAGCACTGCATCGACATGACAAAATCTACTGTAGAGCATTTCAAAAATAAACTTAGTAAATATACCGTATGTTCTATCTTGCTATTTTATTCTGATACAGGCTTTTGAATCATTCAATGAGGCGTTTGAAGTTTGTCAATTTTTAGTTTGCTGCTATATTGGATTTGATCTCAGTATATACAAAATACTCTTCTAACAGCACTCAGTATTCATGGACACCTTATTCTGCAAACTCAGTTATGCATAAAAGCGCACAGCAATATAAATACATATTTAGGTGATAACATCCCAGTAATAAATAAGTCCATCATCTTCATTTTAGTAAATGTGTATTATCATCTATCTGAGGTTTGCATGCACTAGAGATGTCCATTGGTATAGACATCATCACCTACACATTTGCCATGGATCTGTTTCTGATACAGATAGAAAGGAGCTTCTTAAAGTGGTTTTGAATGCACAAGGGTTTTTACCTTAATGCATTTTCTGCATTAAGTACTTACCTGGCTCCTCTTTTGATCCAGCACTGTGCCCATCTGCAGCAACATTGTTCTCTCTCCCTGTTCACACTGGCAGTCTTTTAACATGTTTGCAGTATTTAACCTCAGAGAATAGAGCAATAATTTCCATGTATGAAAAAATTGCATGTCATTAGAGAAAGACGCTATGGTTTTGGCTGAGAGGAAGAGCAGATTGTCATCATCATTAAAACTCTGTGTCCTTTATTACAAAAGAAAAAGTACCTCCCTCAATGTCAGCAGCAATGTAAAAAATGTATGTTTTTAGAACAAAAGCAAAACTTTTGGATCAAAATCAGGCTTCAAAGCTGGTGGTATAGCCAATTCCCCTAATCAGTTTAATATTAATGGATGAGATTCCAGAGGTTTATAAATAATTTACTTGTTGCTCTGTAATATGTGGTTGAGTGTCTGCATTGCTGAAGTACTCAATTTTCTCTTTACCAAACTGAAATATATGGAAATAAAACCTACAACTATATCACTTTATATCATCCCTTCTACAAGGAAATCTTTTGGTTCTTACTAGCTTTGAAAACAGATGCCAAAGAGACCCCCATGTTCTGGCCTAATTTCCATCAACTGTCTCCTCCTCCATGACCTTGTCAAAAACAGACTATATGGGGTAGATTTACTAAAGCTGGTTCACTCAGAATCTGGTGCACCTGTACATGGTAGCCAATCCGTTTCTAACCTCAGCTTGTTCAATTAAGCTTTGGCAATAAAACCTAGAAGCTGATTGGTTTCTGTGCAGAAGCGCACCTAATTTTGCACTCTCCAGCGTTAGTAATTAAACCTCTATGCTTCAATGGGGGAAGGAATTAGGTAAGCTAGTGGACATGATGGATTGGGAAGAGATCTAGGCCTCTATAGACAGGAGCTCTTTCAATATATTATCCCCAGAAAGCTCTTATACAACATCGTTCGGTACTTATCAACAGCTTGAATAGCTAATTATGTCTTCCATTACTCAATTATTCCCCTTACAGTTTTAGTGGGTGTCAAAAAACTGGTACTGTGTTACATGTATGGTGGTTCTGCCCTAAAGCATGACCCTGGATTAGGATTTACAACCTAATTAATTAGGTTCCTGACTGTAGTCTACACAAAAGATGCCTTAGAAGACCATATATAAAAAACCTATATATGGTATCCATAGATCTACTAACAAATTGACTGGTTTCTATTCAACACCACCAAAGAAGTAATAACTAATTCTTGGAAATGTCCATTGTTAAACTTTGTGGAAATCAAAACAGTTTCAATGCTACTATGAGTAATGAAAAACTAATGGCTATGGTTCAAGATACATACTAAAATGTTTTTGATGGTCTGGTCTCAGGAAAACTTTTTTTCAAACCTAATGATAGACAACTTACAATTCCAACTCATTTATCAAATCTACATGGACCAAGGGGTGGAGGAAACCCTCCCTTTAACCCACTTAGGGTGTTTTCCCTCACTCTTTTATTCCCTTGCCTGACTCTTCATTATACTTACCTCATCTCCCCCACCTAGACCTGCCTTTTTCTACACTTGCATATTTCACCTGTATTTGTGCCTTCCACTATTCCTCTGCATTCACTGTTCTTTAAAATCATTGAATAGGCTCATGGATAATTTTAATCTGCTTCCTCCATTAAATCTTCACTGCACAGACCTGTACTACATAGGTACATTCTATAGTGTATCTATACCTATGTAGTGTATCTATACCTGGACCGAATCTATACAGCCCATAGGAACACCAGGCTAGACACTTTCTATGCAGTACAAAGCGAACCTGTTTGGATACATTGTAAGTGTTTTATCTGTTTTTATGAATACATTTTTTCACACTATGGAAGTGTTTCCTTCTCTTTTTTTGTGGGTAATATTGCAACCCAAGTGCATAAAGCAGAGTTGATCCAACGGTCGAAGGGTGGCCTTGATTAACCCCACAAGCGATAATTGATCATTTATTGGACAGGTCATGGTCGTGACCCTTCTGGTAAGCAGCTAACTTCTCTGGTTTCTTCACGGGTGGATTTTAAAAAGATTCACAATTGGTGGGATCGCTTGGAGAATATAATTTACTTTATTTGAATTGGACTTTGTTTCTTTTTACCTGCACAGGACTTGTCCTCTCTAATTTTTGGGGGGAGGATTTTTTGTCTTCTATTCACTATTTTTCTAATGTCATAGATACATTCTATGCCTCCATCACCCCAGACTAGATGACACATACCCTCCATTACATCCATCCATTCAATGACCCTAAATCACCACATCCACAACTTCATCCTATCTACATTCCAGTTATGAAGAATTAACATTACAAAATGTTACCATAATATTTTATTTCAGCTCATTGTTACAAATGTTCTCCTTTGTATGGATATATGAGAAAATCCTTCTTTGTGCTTCTTATCAGCATGTGTGAAAACTCTGTTACTAATTATTATATCTACATGTCATTGTATTTCATAGTTAAAACTACTGAACGTGAAATTTATGGAAATAACATATCTGCAATCAAGGATGAAAATACAGGTAGATGTGTTTTTTTTTATTGATATGAATAATCTGTTCTATATACATAAAGATAAATTACCTGTGCAAAACAAGATAAAGTTTTTTGCTAATATTCATGTTATATTTTAGTTTTCTGTTAATTGATTTAAATAACAAAATATTTAAGGAGACTTCTATTCAGTTTAAACATAAATCCTCAAAAATCATCTGACAAAGTGGAGAGAACTGTTTACAGACTTATTTTAAATAGCTCATCTATTTTATTATTACTCTGGTGACCAACATGTAACTATCCATGGGGCTGTATTGCCTCTGTAAAATGATGCTGCTATACTATATATCACCAGCAGGCAGTACTACTGTTTAAATCTGAAATAACAGATACCATCCTTAAAGGGTGAAGGAAGTTTCTGAAAATGTTTTGCTGCAGCAGTGAACTTAATGAATTCCTAATTATACCTAACTAAAATTTTACCTAATTTCTCTGAAGATTTAATCTTCCATTCTAAAATCAATCTGAATTTTGAATTACAATTCTGAAAAATTTGGAAAATTTGAAACATTTGGAATCAGTTTTATGCAGTTGGTCCATAATCAAAGATGGAACACTCAGAAACAGCACTATACAAGAATTGTTTTACCTAAGATCATCACCGTAATGATTACAAATTGTAGGTAGTAATAAGAAAATACCAGATTGTCATTTTTTCTACATTTACTTTGATTTCTCATTCGCTTTTATTAATTTTCATGCATTCAAATAACATGCTTTTATATACATTACAAACCCTTTTGTACCAGATCACCGTGCCCTACTAAGCTTTACCGTATTCCAGTTCATTAAAGAATTTATGGTTATACTACACACCGTGAAATTGTAACAGCTGTGAGAAGCAAGAACAACAACCCTATCATGCCAAGTTTAAGACCCAGATACAGATTTTCAGATACAAAGCACATCTGCACTGATGCTATACAATAAATACATAAATGCTTGTTGCAGATTACATAAACTTTTTTATGTTTTCTATATTATTTGAAAAAAAGCTGCCCAGCTGCTAAAGAATGAAACATCCGTTCAAAAATTGTTTCTGTGTTTAACAAAACTACATACAGGCTTCCCTATAAGTTAAATAACTTGTCACTTACTTAGAGGGGTAGAGCTGAGGCGAGTACTGGTGTGCTGATCTTGGACTGTAGCCACTGCTTGTTATTACTGTAAAACATAAAACACACTTAAAAAACGTTGTACCATAAATAACTTTCATTCACGCTTTAACAGCTTTAGCATCGATCATAAAGGATGACAAAATGAATTATTTTAGTGTAAAATAGGACTACAACGTGTGGAAGTATTTGGTACAGAATTAAATCTATATCTTGGCAACTGCAAACTCTCGGAGGTAACTCAGCAGTCGGGCAGACAAGTCCAAAAGACTAAATATTCATTCACAATGTATAGGTAAAGTCTTAACCTGTGTTGTCCAATTTCTCAATTCTCACACAATTTTGAATTATCTGTGCAAATACAAACTGCAAGAGTGGAATCGAGGTTCAGCATCATCGACTTCTTAAGCATTCTGCTGCTGTTAAACATCTTCCCAACATGGCATCCTAAATGTCTATCCTATGTGGACTTATTCCAAAGTTAGTGCAGAAGTTTTTCTTTTCCTTAACCATCTGTCTCTATCAAGACAGATGCATGCCAAATATACATTCTGCATAATGGTAAACCCATCCCTTCATAGGAAATTCATAGAGAAAAACATACAGGGTAATGCCAGGCCGTATGCTCATGTTTCACTTTGAAAATGATTAATGTAAGACACACTAGTGAAACAAATATGAACAAACCCAATTAACGTTTTCTATAGGTTTCAATGAAATATAAATCTGGATTGTCACGCTTAAAGTGTTACTAAACCCAGGACCCTGCATTCACTTTATCTGGTCTCCCACAGGACACAGAACATGAAAGTGCAATTATTGTAGTAAATATAAACTGCTAAATACCTTTTCTCATCAGCAGTTAGAGCAGTCTTGTGACTTTTATCAGTGTTCAGCAGAGCACATGTTAAAGCTTGTAGGAGGAATTTTCTTTCTGCTCTAGGAGGATCCAAACCCCTGACCTCTGTCTGGACAAGTGCTGACTGGCACTGTGCTGATCGCATGCACTCACCCAAGAAAAAAAAAACCTCTCTAGCAATACACACTGAACAGAGCATGTGCAGAATGGCTACAGTTCAGTCTATCTTATTAGGAGATAAGACGTGGACATTTCAACAAGAGGAGGAGCAGAGAAGTCAGGATTTTTACAAAATGCAGAGGATTAACCCCTTAGGTTCCACAGTGAGTATAACAAGCATGCTTTAGTGATGATTTTACTGTTGTGGGTTTAGTAACACTTTAATAAAAAATAATGGAAGGCACTGGGGTTAATTTACTGAAGGCAAATAGACTGTGTACTTTGCAAGTGTAGTTGCTCCAGAGTTTAGTAAACAATGGAA
This sequence comes from Staurois parvus, assembly GCF_062004578.1. Lineage (NCBI taxonomy): Eukaryota > Metazoa > Chordata > Amphibia > Anura > Ranidae > Staurois > Staurois parvus. The sequence goes on along the minus strand of NW_028317961.1, from coordinate 7,769,641 downwards.
AGCTCTGCTGAATTCCATTATCCAATCGTAGAAAGCAAAACTTATGTTTTATTTTTTTTTCTTTTTCATTGCATGTTATTGGGTATATTTTGCAAAGTGAAGCTTCACCATATTTACTAAGCTCAAGCGTAAATGTCCTTTTAGAGTGCAACTGCACTTGTGCAAAGTGCACAGTCTATTTGCCTTTAGTAAATCAACCCTACAGTGTTAATATCAGATAAGTGGCTTTATTATTTAATTGGGACAGATGTTAAAGTGACAAATGTCTATGATGTGAATTACCCCCACTTTGGGACATTTCCTCCTATTCCCTGTTGCATCTTGAGGACACGCAGTGAAGGAACAGAGTCTCTCCCAGCGCAGAGTTTCTCCCAAAGACAAAAAAAAATGTTCCTAATCTAAAACTGAGAAAAAAAGTTTTGGCTACATGCACTTTAGTTTTGAGGGCCTGGGTTTGACAGCTATTAGAGGCAAACTTTCTGACTCTAAGAACTAATGAATGCCCTGCACTGAAGCAAAGTTACCACCTACTACCTGTACACTTATTCATCCTCTAAAACAGATCCTTAAAGCAGAACGTCACCCAAAAGGGGACGTTCCGCTTGTTTGCTTCCAACCCCCCCCCCCCCCCATGCCACATTTGCCAATTTTTTGTAGGGAGTGGGTACCTGGTTTTGACAGTCTCCCATCCCAGTCAGATGCACCGCAGTGATCTGAGCTGACAGTTCGGCCCCCCTCCTTCTCCAGCAGCCTTCTGGGACACCCCACAGGTCTCAGAAGACTGTGGGACCAATCACAAAGTGCAGCACGCATGTGCAATAGGAAAACGGCTATGAAGTCACAAGTCTTCACTTCCCTTACTACCACAACCAATTGAATTTGCTCAAGCGAAAACATCACTGAATCCATGGACAGGTAAGTGTCCTTATATTAAAAGACTTTTCATTTTTTGGGGGGAGCCTGGAACTCTGCTTTAACACCCCACCTCTAACACTTTACATCTAAAATGAGCCATTAACACTTAGCCTTCACCCTTAACCCTTAAAATAAATAGGGTTATAAATAAGTCCTGGTTCACAACGTTTAGTGCTGTTTGCATTTTGCAGAAATGCACTACAGTTCATTTAACATGGTTTCCTATGGGACATATTCACATCTATGATTCTTTAGCCACTGCATTTTCGGAAAGGTCAGGGACTTATTTTCTCGCAGCAGACTGCAACATGCATAGGTATGAACCAGGCCTTAACCTTCCCCCCTAACATTTAAAGGACAACGCCAGAAATGTAAAAAATATCCTTTCAATGGGGCAAAGGTTAAATACCCATTAACTGTAGGGGATGAGCAATAAGGTATAAGACTTACCTTATTTGTCATTCTGGAAGGCTCCCAACATCTGTGCTCTCCGGGGTGTAGTCACGTGATGATGTCATCAAGTACAATACAGGGTCAAGAGCGCTGCATTATATTTGAGGATGGAGAGGGACCAATCACATTTTGGAGAGGAAGGGAATGCCGGGCAAGTATTACACCTTATTCCTTATCCCCCAGAGTTAATAAACATTTAATCCTTGTGTTGCAGTGGGCCCCACTGCAAGGGTAGTTTTTTAATTACTAGAGTAGGGCTTTAACCCTTTCTAACCTTCTCTAACCCTAAATTAATATAACCACTATTTTGCCACATTCTCCCCTCCTCCTGTGAAATCATTTTCTGCACTAATAGCAGAAGGTTATATGCCAGAACCATACAGAGCCTATAATATATTTATTTTTGACTGACCAATCTTTCAAGCAAATTGAAAGAAAACGGTTAAACTTTTTTTTTTTTTTACACCTTGCTGGAATGGTGTTCCTATTATCCTTTAAAACTCTATTAATAATTAATTAATATCAGATAGGAGTGGCATACACTATTAGCAGAGTAGAGAGAGAATAGGGAAGGCCTATTCTATCTTTCCTTGATTTGCTCCATTCATAAAGTGACCCAATCACTAATCTTAAAAATAAAAAGAAACACATCCTGCGAAGAAGAGCGTATTTAATTGCCCGTTATACTGACAGAATCTTTAGTATACTACACATTACCATTTGTGTCAGATGCATGGTACCCCACCACCTGTGGTTTCCTAATAGCTACATAGGGGTCAGCAGGTGGAACCACAATGAGCCTCGGGGGACCTGGCACCTAAGTCACCCAGAGGTGTTTCAGGTGCTGAAACTTCTGCCAGTGAATTCACTCTATTAGTGAAGATTTGAAAAACCGATGGTAGGATGGGTAAGTATAAATTGTTTTCTGTTGCGAAGGTGTTTTTAGTTTTTTAAATTACAAAATACATAATGCAAGTTATAATCACTGCTCCAATGGTTTAAGCACAGTATTTATAACAGACCCTATATGAGTATGCAACCAGAATTCACTGTGATCAAAAACAGCCAGGGAACTGCTACGGCTATGGTAAAAAAAAATTATTGTGTAAAATATTCTTATTGTCAATGGCTATGAAGCAGATGTGTATGCAAATCTTAACTCTTTAAGTAGGTGAAGCATGAGCCCACCTCTAAAGGCTCTGTATTAGTCAGTGACATCACCGATCACATTTAAAAGAGGCACTTGGGAGGTAGACTGTTTTGAAAAATCATCATCTCTATTTAACATCAAATGCTGAAATCCCTGTATCTAGTGATTATTTTGACATGAGGTTTTTTTTTACTAAAGGTACCCTTTGCTTATACATTTTTGTCTTATGCTCATTTTTAAGTGCCCTGGCTAATGGCATGTTTGCTTTAGGGATGCTGTCTACCAATAGAAAAAAATCTTGCATTCACTACTTTAGCATCACAAGTCTAGGTAGGTATATATATATATATATATATATATGAATAATTTCTGTTATTCTTAATTAATTCAGACTGGGAAACTGTACTACTATGGTGTCCGTTTATGAACCAGCAGTAATAGATCACTGCTCCGTTCTCCGGCATTCTCGGAGAACATAGTTCTCCTCTGAATGCCGTTTATGAAGCATATGTAGATCAGTTCTCCAAATCAAGGGAGAACAGTCTACAAACGCTGGAAAATGGCTGATTTTACTATAATCTCACAAGATTACAGTAAAAGATCAGTTTACTAAGCAGAACTAAATTATCTCTGCTTAGTTTGCAGTCCCTCCGATTCTCCAGCTCTGGGCTGGAGAATCTGCAGGGAGAACACAGATCTCCAGTGAAGGGCTGAACATGTTCTCCTGAGTGTTATAAACTGTGAATGACCAGAGAATAGCTGCGATCCTCTGAATCACAGCTATTCTCTGTGTCATCAAAGGACACCTATGTAGGTAGAGTTATGCCAGAGGACTTGCACACATCTGGTGGCAGAAAAGAAAATGTACAAACATTCCTTACTATTGAGATATCACATCTAAAATATCCACTAGGTAAATGCTAATCAGCAATCATTTCTCCATGTTCACCATGCCAAAAGAGGTAAACATCAAATCAAACAAAAATTTAAAAGAGCTGGACTCAACCACAACTGATATATTGACTACTGATGTATTCCTTTCTTATCCATTTACAAACAGACAATGACTACCAGATAGTACGTTGCAGTCCTATAGGACACTTCATTGATAAAATATAGGAAGGTTGCCCCAACACAAGGTTTTTATACTGCCATCTACTTATTTACTTCTTTCTGTATTCCTTAAACACATTTCAAGTAATCTGCCCAGCATTGCCTTTGTACCTGTTTCTGTTTAGCTCCTATTGCAAGGAACAGAACATCCCATGCAGTAGCCTACACAGTCTAGAGTATCTAGTAAAACTGGGGTTATGTTGACACTTAAATATATATAAGCAACAGCAATGTATGATCAAGGGCATCCAATGACCCAGAAATCTTTTAAAGTTCTAGTTTAATTTATACTGGACCTTTTGAAAAAAATACTGCCCATATATTATTTAACTTTTTTGTTTACCCATCCTTTTTTATAGTAAAGAGCCACACAACTGAACTGCATTTCTAGAAGATCAAGCAAGCTTATCAAATGCAGTGGATACATCCTCAAAGCAATGCCTTGCTTGATGTTTGTCAGATGAGTGATAAATAAATGGTACACCAATACTAGGGTAACCAAGCACCCACTACTTGTGAATTCTTTTTTTTTGGAGGAATACCCAAACAATTGTACAGGCAGTACTCGGATTACAAACATGATAGGGTCTTTAGGTCTATTCTTAAATTGAATTTGTATGTAAGCTGGAACAGGTACATTGTTTAAGTGTAGCTACAGAAAAAAAAAATATGTTTAAGTTTTTTGGATAGCATAGGGAATGGTTAACACCCATGTAATGTTTGTTATGCTGTCTGTGCCCCTGTTCAGAAGATTTCACTTCACTTTCTGTGACAATTAGATTTTGAAAATGGTGGGTTCTTGAGGAAACAAGGATTGGTGATAAACCTTCAGTAGAGACACCTTTTTCCCATTAAAACTCTTACAGGAGTAAATTTCCCTTCCTAGGGGTAGATTTCCTCTCACTTCTTGTTTCTTCCTCCGTTTGTAAGTTGGAGTCGTTTATAACTCAGATGTTCATAACTCAGGGACTGCCTGTACTTAATCTAGGATCATTCAGTTGACTGCATAATCATACAGACATAATCTGGAGAAGCTATTCATGGCAACCAATCAGCTTCAGCTTGGTAAATTAAGCTTTGAAAATAAAAGATATAAGCTGATTGGTTGCTGTACAACTGCACAACAACTGATTGGTTGCTGTACAAACTGCTCCAATTTTTGATAATTTCTCCTCATTAGCATTGATTTATTGAAGGAAAAAAGACTGTGCACTTTGCAAAGTGCAGTTGCTCTCTGCAAGTGCAGTTGTTCCAGAGCTTGGTAAACTGGGTAAAGCTTTGCTTTGCAAAGAATATCCAATTACATGCAAGGAAAATAAACAAAAACAGCTTTTTTGCTTGCACATGATTGGATGATGGAAGGCAGAATAGCATCTGCTCATTTACTAAGCTCTGGAGCAATTGCACTTGCAGAGAACAACTGCACTTTGCAAAGTGCACATTCTTTTTGCCTTTAGTAAATCAACCTCTATGTGTAAGAGTGACAACTACAAGGGTTTGCACAAAAGCTCAGATATCTGATGTAATTAGTTTTACTATGCAGCCTACTGCTACAACAAGGTTAGGTTGTTCTTATTATACCACCCACATTTTGGAATATATTATTTTTCTTTTATTCATTCAACATTTTATAAATGTATGAAATACTGCTTTAAAAGCTCTTTTACATAATTTATTAACATGTAGTCCTTCTACATGTAATAATAGAGAACATGCACAGCGCCTTGTGATGTCTGATTTTTAAACCTCTGGGAATATTTGCCAAAGATAGCTTTTGCTAAGAAGTTATGAGCAATCCATCAGCCATATATTACATTATTTTAATAAGGTAAAATTACAATTTTCTTGTTAAGTGTTATCCAATAGGCCCACAGAAAGTGTGACACACTCACATCATGAAAAGTCATCTCAATTAAATGCAGGACTTAATAGTAAAATAAATGACGTGCACAGAACAGCAGACACACGACTAAATTGTTAACTTTCAAGCCTACTGAACTCTTAACCATTAAAGATTTATGATTGATAACTAATTGCAGGCATGAACAGGCATGACGATTTGGATGCCTTCCACTTTGAAAGTTCACTAAATTGAACAAGGTTGTTGCCAAATTTGAGATTTCAGGGGATGTGCCTATTAGTTTGGATTACACATTTTTCTGCTTCTTTAGTGTGTAATATGTTATCAGATTGCTTTACCTGACCCAGTAAAAGTGTCAAGCGATCCATCTCCAGTTGTTGTGGTGGTTTCATTGCTGTTCATTGGCTCTGTTTTGACTGCAAGAAGAGACACTACATAGAAGAATAAGCAGACATAAGATTTGTCGTCTAAACTTACAAAATAGGCCTCATGCCATCTTCAAGTAGAAACAGCCAAAAGTGAATGTTCATGCAGCAGAACAAATAAAAAAAATCCCTGGTAAGTGTAGCAAGTAATAAAAGTGGATAAGGCAGACATGCTATTAGAAATGCCTTATTACAAGATCTGCTCAGTCTAACATTTAGGTAGCCAAACTAAGGCTGTGTAACAAGAGAGTACCAATTCCAGATCATAGATCTCTCTAGCATTGTTAATGTAATAAACAGTCACAATAAGTCATACAACAGGATTAGCTTTAGAAAATGCACTTTTGTCAGCCTAAACTATGTTACTATATAAAGTGCATTAATAATTCTACACTGGGACAAATATAAAAAATAATTAAGGATGCTCTATGAGTTGTAGCTTTGGCATTCTATGAATATATAAAATCACAGTTGTAGGATATTCCTGACCATATGCACAGAAGTCAGGTAAACACTTTACTGAGGATACGTGTCCTTCAGCAATGAAATACTTGTTATGTAACAAACCAACTGCTCTAAATCTGTGCAATACTGTAAAGCAGGAACTGTTCCTCATCACAAAAGTGATGTTGCTCTCACATTTCCAGTAAAAGCTTAGACTTTAACATAAATAATACTCTTTGACATAATGGAGTTTATTCAATTTAATTATCAGAGGACTGACAGCTTATATTTACAATTATTAAAGTGTATGTATGGCAAAAACCTTTCATTTTTGGATAGTTTAAGAATAGATTAAAAACAATGTCCATTTATTTTTCACTGTCTATGCCCTGTTGGAGAGATTTGATTCACTGAACACACGAACTGTAAGGGCGTTTGCCAGGCTGTTTGCTTGGCGCACCCCACAATGCACTGCACCCTGTCATTGGCCAAAGCAATGCATAGGTCAGGTGTCATGCTTTGGCCAATCACGGCGCATGATGACATAACCCCCGCCCCCTTGTGATATCATCACAGTATTTAAGAACTGTCAACACGGTGCAGCTGTCAGACAGCAGGATCCAGTGTCGAGAGTGGAGCGCTTTTTTTTTCTTTTTTCAGGTTGGTGGTGGCAGTGATTGACGTTGGATCTACTTTGGGGGATTTTTTTTCATTTTGTTTTTATTAAAGGACTTGTCAAAGGCTGTCTCCTGTTATATTTACACTAACTTTTTTTTTTGTGAATGAGTAGCGGTGCCATGTATCCCATACTCATTCACATGGGGGGGTGGGGGGACCCCCTTGTTAAAGGGAACTTCCAGATTCTGATAAGCCCCTCGCCCACAGACCCCACAATCACTGGCCAGAGTTGTGGGGTAGAGGCACTTGTCCCATCAACATGAGGACAAGGTGCTTTGGGGGCACCCCCCATGTTGAGGGCATGTGGCCTGGTATGGTTCAGGAAGGGGGGGCACTCGCTCTTCACCCCCTTTTCCTGACCTGTCAGGCTGCATGATTGGATAAGGGTCTGGTATGGATTTTGGGGGGTACCCCATGCCAATTTTTTTTTTAATTTTGGCATGGGGGTTCCCCTCAAAATCCATACCAGACCTGAAGGGCTTGGTATGGGATGGGAGGGGGTATGCCACGCTGTTCCAAAGCCTTAAATGTGTTACTAAACCCAGGACCCTGCATTCACTATATCTGGTCTCCCACAGTACACAGAACATGGAAGTGCAATTATTTTAGTAAATATAAACTGCTAAATACCTTTTCTCATCAGCAGTTAGCGCAGTCTTGTGACTTCTATCAGTGTCCAGCAGAGCACTGGTTAAAGCTTGTAGAAGCAGTTTTTATTCTCCCCTGGCTGTCCTATGAGGCTGCATAACCCCTGATCCTCTGTCTGGACAGCGCTGATTGGCCCTGTGCTGATCACATGCACTCTCACAAGAAAAAAAAAACTCTCTAGCAATACAAACCAAACTGAGCATGTTAAAGTACATGTATATTATTATATGTGGAAGAAGAGTTCAAATACATGAAATACTAATGAATGCCAGCAAAACTGCAACTGCCCTAAAATCTGAAAGTACATTCAATTTATATTAAAGTACAGGTATATCTAAAGTCAAAATATTTGCCAAAATGAAAAAAAATGGTAGAAAATGCACATAGGTTTTGCTGTAATCCACTGCAACCACAGCATTTGCAGATTGTTGTGTGTTCAGTAGGCAAAACCTTTCTGAAACATGTGCTATGTAACTTCCCCTCTCTGCTTCTTACACATTTCATAGGCATATTAGATTTTGATTATTACTATTACAACTTCTGAAAACTGTATTTTTTAAAAGAGGCTTTCTGTATGTGAGAGACAGCAAAGAGCCTACCTTGGGTTTATTGGGCATACCCTTTCTGAATCACAAAAGTTGGTATTTTTATCCGTTAATTAGCAACACAAAGGATTTGGGTGGATTGGGATGCTGTTACAATAAATGAACTGAAGGGCTTATATTTAATCTACTTCCCTATGGCAGCCTTTCTCAGCCAGGGAGCCCAGGCACCCTGGGTGCCTTGAGATTTCTTCAGGGGTGACTTGGCTTCTATACAGGTTTTGGGCATTTTTTAGAAATTTTGCCAACGGATGGAACAAGCCTGCCTTTTAGTTTTCATTGTGCACTGCAACCTTCTAGCTGCTGGTGTCCTGGCAACGAATGACTTCATCAGTTGATAAGGAGGAAGTCGGTGGCCTGCTCAGCATCCTAGTTTGACTCTCCCCTGCCCCTCTCCATCAGTGCTGGGATCACATTAGCAAAAGTATATTTGCTTTAGAAGAATAAATCACCTCTATTGCTGGGAGTCCTACATGTGTGGATGTTGCTGCGTTATATAAAACTATTAGAATAGTTTTTCATATTTTAGAATGGGGTGCCTTGGGACTGTCCATAATTTTAAAGGGTGCCTTGGGACTGTCCATCATTTTAAAGGGTGCCTTGACTGAAAAAAGGTTGAGAAACACTGCTCTATGGCATGCAACAAACATTTAGGTGTTGTTGGTCAATAGAATCTTTATACTAGCTTTATAAATGAGCCCTTTACATTGGGACTCAATTATAAAGACTGCGGTGTTCACTCTACATACTGCAGGATATCACTTTACTAACTCTACAATCAACTGCCATTTTACAATGGATTTATAAAATGCAGAGCAGGTAGCACCTGAGATATCCAACATTACCTTTCCTGTATATTACTAAAGAAAAGACTTGCAGGCAAAAATAGAGGCACTCTTTCTTACCCCGTTCATTAGAATCAATGGCAGTTTGCAAGCAGATTTTATAAAGCACACAGCATTGCTTTGTAAATGTGCCAGATGAGCTAACATCACAAATTCAAAAATGTTAGCAGGTACAGTTTATGACATAAGAGATTTTATCAGTCTGCTATACATTTTTATTAGTGCACACTCCCTGCTGCACATGTGCAGTGTGCACCCTCTGGCCTTTCCCTGTATCTGTACTTCAGGATGCCAAGAATGAAGCCAGGTGTCAGGATGATGTAACTCCTGAGCACATGTGCAGGAATTACATCATTAATGGCTGCCCAATGACTCATTCAAGAAACATTGGTTCTGGAAAAAGATGGGACGATGTCAGCAGCCATGAACAGAGTAATAGGGGGAGCTCGGACCTTGTATCAATGGAGGCAGTGCGCAATAATCTGCAAGTATGCACAGCATAGCATTATGGCAAAAGCTCCAAGAATTTAAATCGGATTTACAGTAGTTCTGTTTCACCAGAAAAGCAGTGATATGGTTTTGGTTAGGTCATATCGCTTTATAACCAGGCTAGTCAGAGTTTAATTATCTTCTGAACGGAGAACGGATCCTTTAAATATTAATAATGACAATGGCTTTTCAAATTAACAATTGCCTATTCAATGATGTTTTACATTTTGATGTTGGTACTATGCATCACCTATTGGAATATTTTTTTGAGACCATTTAAATTGGTTAAAATACTTAGTGAATAGGGGCATTATTTTTGAATTACTTCTACCTAGAATAATTTATCAGAAAACAACAGTATTGTATTACATTCTTCTTTATTGTAGCTCTGTTACAAATACCAACATCCTAATCACTGTATTTTTTTGTTTGGTAACATTTCTTCTTTCATGTGCATAATATGCATGACCTGTAGTACTAAAACAGCTAAAAGTATTATAGTCTCTTGGATTGTCTCAACATAAACAATCAGAGGAAAGAAGTATAGAAAATATTTTTCTTATTTAAAATAATGAAAAAAATAATTTAAAGATACATTGTTACTATACCAATGCAGTATCTGTGCAGAGGTTCCCCCTCCCCAGTGGTAGAATTCTCGCCATTGTATGTAGGAAGAGGGCCCTAAATTAATGTTCCTGACACTCCCTACCCCCCAGAAATATATTAAGTGAAAATCCCAGCATCGGCTAATGTTGGACACTAAGGGAAGCATTACTGTCACTCTATCTGTCATGTGACAGTGCTTGGGCCAAACAATTGGCTGCTAGACCTGAGCACTGTCATCAGGGAGGAGGTCACATTCTCCCCCTACCCAGAAAAACCTGGTATTGCTGCTGTCTGAGAGGGCAGAAGAAGTGACAGGGGTGCACTAGCAAGGTGAGTAAAAGTATGTCGAAGTGGAGCCCATTTGCAAAGACACCATCATCACGTTGCCCTAAATGGGTAAGGTGATAGTGTATCTTTAAATAAATAAGCAGGTATAAAAAGACCAAATAATCCAGTTGTCAATCCAACTAGTGTAAATTCCTGAATTTGTCTTTATAACTGTCTTTATAATCCTCTGCAGCAGAGAAAATGAGTGCCTAAACCACACAGAGGACTTCCTCTTTCATTTATGGGGTCAGTATGGAACAGTGAGGCAACAGTAGTGGAACCTCTTTTTTTTACTGTGCATGGATAAATCATAGGTTTACTTTTTTTATCCCTAAGTTAATGTGAATGTAAAAACAGCTAACAGCAAAGTACAAGTAATTTAATGCAACTACTTAGGCCTCATGCACACAGATGCTTAGCTGCTCCTGTGTACTAAGGAGTAAAGTACTTTCTGGTGTTGGGGAACCATCCACGCATGCAGCAACCAACACGATCAAATGGCTATACGTGGCTGTGCTCAGGTCAAAGTGACATGTTTGGGGAGAAAAGCTGTATGCACATGTCCAGGTAAATGCCTATGAGAAGCCATAGGCATTTATCTGAGCATTGCCGCATACAGGCATTCACTTGCATTGGAAGCTCTATGCAGGACATGTGCTCCCATGGTGCCATAACTCAGCTCATACGCATCTTAAGGTCTTAGAGTATACTTCCACTTTTGCAATCAAATTTAAGAAAAACACACTATTTGTTTGTTATGTATCTAGCAGTAGTTAGTAAAAGTCAACTGGACTTGTTCTGTAATGTTAAAGACATTTCAAAGCTTGTCTAGACCACTTCTACAGGTCTAAAGAGTGTCAGAAAAATACTCCAGCATTTATATCTAAACAGGTAGCACTGACCCCTTGATCCAATTAATACTGAAAGGCAGATGTTATTGTCTAGAGACAGTATAGGAGGTGTAAACATTTTGGAACCACCTTATAGTTACCTAATCCCATCCCTGGTGTCATAAATATTAATCCTTGGAAAACATGGCTGAAAGTGAGAATTGTTTTCAAAACATTGGGGTAGAGATGTTAAAACAGCATTATATGTAGAGGAGAAATGGTGCTGAAGGCCCGCAGTCCTATTCAATGATGGTTGCTCTAGCTTGCCTTGATGGCCTCTTTCACATCTTTTGAGAACCAGTTGTCCTCTTGTCGAAAATATGCACCTCACTGTCCTCAAAAGAATGTCCCTTTTATATTGGGTGTTAGAAAATGACTAGTTTTGACCTTTAGAATTTGCTCTCCTTTGTTGGACCATTCCTTTGTAAGAGTTTGCTTTGTCTCGCCATTGTATAAGTCTTTGCATTTCTCACTACACTGCACTGGTAAACAGGTAATTTTTCTCCACTGATGTGCGTTGATGAGGCTGCACTGATGGGCACTGATAGGCAGCACTGATGATGTTGCACTGATATGCGGCACTGATAGGTGGCAATAGTGGGCACTGATAGGTGGCACTGTTGGGCTCTAATAGGTAGCACTGAAGGGCACTGAGTGGCAGCACTGACTGGCAAGACTGAATGGCAGCACTGACTGGCGGCACTGATTGGCAGCACTGTTGGGAACTGATGGGCAGCACTGTTGGGCACTGATGGGCATTTTTGGAGCTGCACTGATCAGTGCAGATGTCTTCTTTGACAGTTGCTGGTTATTGGCAGTACTGCCGATAACCAGCAAGTGTATTTACATAGTGGTCAGCTGTGATTGGACAGTTGATCACGTGGTAAAAGGCCACTATGATTGGCCTTTTACCATATCAGGTGATCAGCTGTGTCTAAAGGATACAGTGATCACAGACAGCTCCGGGTGTGTGCCGCTGAGGGAGCGCAGGGGCAGGTTCTGGGAGGACATCATATGATAACTGCACTGTAGCCATCATTCAGCTATAGCACAGTAAGGAAGTGGTTAATAAATTGTATGAACATTTTTACTAACTGAGCTCTTGACTACTTTGTTTCTTGCACATGCTAATGTGGATCTCTTCCTGATCCATTTCTACTGAGGAGCTGCAGAGTTTATCAGCTCTCCACTTCACTAAATCCTCCAGTGACCCATCCATTGCTCAATCCATCCATTTATCTCATCCTCACTGGCTGGGCTGACCCATCATCACAGGCTCCAATAAGAATCTTTGCTTCTGATCCATCCATTCATCTCACTATATCTCCATGGAGGGACCAGCATCTTTCCACAGGACGTTTTTCTATGGACACATGTTTTGTGAGCGTCACAATATTTCTTTATAATACTTTTTTATTCAATGAGCAGGTCTGTTAACCCCTTGGCTGGTTGTGGACGTTTCACATCCATAGACTGTGAGCGCCGAGCCTTTGTGGGTTTCCTTTAGACCTCAATGTCCAAATCATCCCCCTCCTTGACATGTAATGCACAGTAAACAAAGGGTAATGTGCTATTCTGTGCCTCGTCCTGTGTAAACTTAATGTTTATGTCTTCAATGTCTGTAACATTACAGAACAAGTCCAGTTGAAGGTGACTAACTACTACTGGATATACCATGACCTTGGTAATTGAGAACCTTCACAGACATGTTTATTAGGTATTCATTTTCACACAGTATACCAAAAATAAAAAAAAAAACCTTACCTTTCTAGCTTTTTGTTTGGAGAAGGCTTATAGCAGACTGCAAGCTACTATGAAATATTGGAACTGAGAGGAAACTCAATCTGTCCTCACTGACCAAGAGGGACACACTGAGCTTCCCCTCATTAACACAGACTGCAGAAGTCCAGCTTCTAGATCTGTAACCCTTTGTTAGGACAGGCAGTGTTTACGTCTAGTCTACAACTGATAATGAGATCCGCCAGCACAGTACATACAGGATTAATTATGGTAAATTATGACTCCCCAGTCGCCTCTGCATAGCAGAGACTCCTGTGCAAAGCAGGGGAAACCATGCCTATTGCAACTTCATGAGCATGCCCTGTACCCTTTCTGAGATTCCTATAAGTATTGAGGATATACCTCAAAAATTATGATTTGCATAGAATGATTTTATGACAGTCTGAATCTGCAGCTGGTTGTTATTTCACAAAATGTTTTGATTATCATTTGAATTTGGGGCATTGTGGTAGATTTACTAAAACTGGCACACTCAAAATCTGGTGTAGCTGTGCATAGTAGCCAATCAGCTTCAAACTTCAGCTTGTTTAATCAAACTCTGGCAATAAAACTTGGAAGCTGATTGGTATCTATGCACAGTTGTACCAGATTTTGCACTTTCCAGTTTTAGTAAATAACTCTCACTGTCACTAAATAGTTCAGTACCTTTCTATCAAAAGAGATGGTGAAGGCCAGCAACACATGATAATTTAAATACAGACTGAATTCCCCAATTCCCAGGAATTTCATCGTCAGATATAGTTTAGATGACTATTCAAAGTCAGCACAGTTATTATCAGAGAATTGTGATAAACTCCCCATGCCCTACTGAGGTTTACTTTATTATTTTACTGTTAGAATTAGAACAGGATATATTTTCGAGATCTTGGCCTTTTCATCCTTAGTTCTTCATTAGCAGCTATATAATTTAGAATTTTTGGCACTGAGGCTAATTTACTAACAGAGTTGGGAATGTTCATACAATAAATTGTGTGAATATACAATCCCTTGTAGATAAAATAAGTAAATGTAAAGTTGCTTTTATATGATTGGGTAATACTGTGTGAACATTCTTAACTTCTTTAGTAAAGCAGCCTTATGCAGGCCATACATGGTTCGAATTCCGAACGATTTTTCCTCTAAATATTGAAAACATTGTTCGCTCAGTAATCCGATGGTGCCATCAATGATTTAAAAAATCAGCCGACCAAGTCATAAAGTTCATACCATATAACAGGTGAAACTTCTGTTCCTTCCAGGTCACGGCTCGCGCGCATATTCTTTTCGGAAAAACAATCATACCATTTGACCATCATTGAGTCGAAAATCGGTAATTTTTCGCAAATTTTCCAACATGCCCGATCACCGAAATGGAGAGGAACTACAAAAATCGGCCGGTGCCATTGACCCACTAACAGAGCGAAAATCGGCCGATTATTCTTAGGTCCCATTTTCGGCAGAAAAATCAGTCGAATTTCGACCCATGTATGGTCGGCCTTATGCTCTGATGTCTTTGGCCATTTTTCTTGTGTGTCCTGCAGTGCAGATTACCTTACCAAAGCCTAAGGTTTTGGTCATGTGATTTTTTTCTAGAGAAAAAGGATTAGCAAATCAGATCTCTGATACTTCCATTCAAAAAAGTTTACAAAAGGCATTTAGTCACAATACTGTACAAAGCCTGGAGCCATTTTCACCAGAACAGGTTCATGTTTTTAAAACTGTCAATCACTTTTTATGTATCCATCTCATTTTGACCCTTAAATTTGCTAAAAGCTGGCAGTACAGT
This sequence comes from Staurois parvus, assembly GCF_062004578.1. Classification (NCBI taxonomy): domain Eukaryota; kingdom Metazoa; phylum Chordata; class Amphibia; order Anura; family Ranidae; genus Staurois; species Staurois parvus. Next base: position 7,754,630 of record NW_028317961.1, on the reverse strand, counting down.
TTTATTTTAATAAGGCCAAAAGCCATTTACAAAATGCAGGAACCTATCCCGAACACGTATTAATCATATTTCATTGCTTTGAATAAATGAATGAAATTAGATGCTTGGTACAGTATACTGCACACCTCTGCTTTTCATATAGTGTTATACAAAAGCCAGTGTTTATTTGACAATAGCCCTTCCTCAATATCTCATATTTTCTGCACCCATGGTCTGATAAATGTTGAGGTTGTACAGAAAAAAAGCAGCAAATACGATACAGGAATAAAATGGCAAAATAACTTAAACCTGGGTTCACATTGATGCGGTACGGAATTCACAGCGTTTTCATTCCAAATTCCGTACCGCTTCAGAATTGCACCCCATTCATGTGAACCGCTGCGGGTGTGTATGTTAAGTTAACAACACTCCAAAATAGGTCCGCAAAACGCAGTGCGATGTGCAGAATCGCATCGCATGGGTATGAATACCCATGTGATCCGATAGAAGTGCAGACAAAAAAAGGGTCCTGAACCTTTCTGGTGCGGATGCAGTGTGACTGGAGCCATACAAAATGTATGGCTCCAATCGCACCGCTCACAATTAGCATGTGATTTGCACATGAATGTGGTGCGGTTCCTGTGCGAATCACATGCGATATACCGCACCGCATATGTGTGACCCCAACCTAAAACAGAAAGCCTTGTTTGTATATATATACAAACAATCCACAGCACAAAAAAAATATATATATATAAATAAAATAAAAATTTTGTAAAAATTATATGTGCATATAACAAAAGTCCAAAAGAAAGTCCTAAAATTATAAGTGTGCTCCAATCCCAAAAACAGTGCTCAAAGTAATCTTCAAAGTGCTCACACCATCCGTGGCTGACAATCCAGTCCTCACTCACCAGATGGAGTGGACTCTTTGCTGGTATGGCTAAAGAGTCAAACAAGCTAAAAAGATGGGGTGCATCCTCCCTAGATATGTCTGTACTTGATATTCTCCAAAAACGATCCCCACGTATAGATGGCAATGGAAAAAAAAAACAAAAAAAACCAATAGTGCAATACTGTATAGACTATTTATTAATTAAAATCGTTGCCCATAATGCACTCACATGGTACAATATATAATCACGCTTTTTTGTCAGTAAGCTTCTGAGGCTCACAGCATAGCTTATAATAGCAAATCAACTTCATACAGATTGCTTCTTCAGAAGTGGACTGGCAGCAGTTGATAAGAAACCAATATCTTTGATTACGCCCTGGAGGAGGGGTGAAACGCGTTGATGTATTTCCAGTTCTGGTGGATGCGTAGTGATGTCACGTCCGTTGAGTGGAGCGCACGTTGGTTTGCGATGCTCCGGAGCCATTTCCTGCTTTCCCTGAAGGAATATTGATTTCTTGTCAACTGCTACAAGTCCACTTCTGAAGGAGCAATCTGTATGAAGTTGATTTGCTATTATAAGCTATGCTGTGAGCCTCAGAAGCTTACTTACAAAAAAGCGTGATTATATATTGTACCATGTGAGTGCATTATGGGCAACGATTTTAATTAATAAATAGTCTATACAGTATTGCACTATTTGTGTTTTTTTTCCTATTGCCATCTATATGTGGGGATCGTTTTTGGAGGATATCAAGTACAGACATATCTGGGGAGGATGCACCCCATCTTTTTAGCTTGTTTGACTCTTTAGCCATACCAGCAAAGAGTCCACTGCATCTGGTGAGTGAGGATTGGATTGTCAGTCACGGATGGTGTGAGCACTTTGAAGATTACTTTGAGCACTGTTTTTGGGATTGGAGTACACTTATAATTTTGGGACTTTCTTTTGGACTTTTGTTATATGTACATATAATTTTTACTGCATTTTTGTTTATTTACACATATATATATTTTTTTTTTTGCACTGTGTAGTGTTTACATATATTTTTGATTGTTTTTTTCCTTTCATGAGCAGCATATATATATATATAAATAGAAATTAAAAAGCTGATAGAAAATGTGAGTAAACACTGCAAAACCAAACAAGAAAGTATTTAGAGTAAAGCACTGCAATCTTGAAGCACCTCAGTACCACACCATGCATTATACTATTAGCCCATACTTGTTGCAGAAGACGGTGTACTACAACTCAGAAGCCAATCTGCGGTATTTAGGACAGTCATATTCTCGCCTGAGAATTGGAATCCAACAATTGCTTACTAGTTACATCACTGCTACAACTGTGTTCAAAAAAGTTAAGTGTTTAGTTTCTGAAAATCTGATTCTTAGGATGTCCTATGAACTAGACGTATGCACGCCACAAATTTTCATTTAGTTTTGGATGCATTCATTCGTTGACGAATTTCATTTCATCATATTCGTTATGTTGAATCAATTTGTTTTTGGATTTCATTCCATATCTTTGGCATTCTTTTCCTATATTCATTGGTCCGGGTGGATTTGAAAAATTGTGCAATTTTTTTTGGAAGATTGCTATATATTAGTTTTTGGTTTCGATATTTCAGGTGGATTCGTTATTCATAACATGAAACTATTCAATATTTTCCGACGCAACAAATTTTTCAAACCTAAGACTTGCATTAGACTGTGGAACTGAACTGACTGACTGTGACAATTACAAATTCAATTTAAACCACAACTTTACTAGTATCCAAATCATCAAACAAAATTAGAAAATGTAATTCATTTCCCCATGGGCCTGAACTACTATCACATCATATGACATCAGCCAAATAAAACAAATGCATTTGTTAATTTCGTGATGACTTTTTTTTTGGATTTGTTGACATTTGTTACTATGTCCATTCTGAGATTCCTATACATCCGAATCTCCTAAATTTATATTTTCGCCTGAAATACGATTTGCTACGTAATGAAATGCACATGTCTACAATGAACTAACAGGGCTCCTGTGATATTTAGGCCTCATGCACACTGGATGTTTTGGGGCGTTTGACATTTTTGTCCCTGCCTCTAAACGCCCCTGCATGTTAGCCTATGTGTCCATGAACACGCAGGCTTTTAGAGGAGTTTAGAGGCAGGGGCATTTAGAGACAGGAAAAAACCCCATGGCTAGTATACCCAGGAGCAGCAGCGCTTTGGCATAAAAAATGCTTGGGGCAGGTAAACGCATGTAATCATGTGTTAACACTTGGCGCATTTAACACTTTAGTGTTAATTAATTTTTTTGGCCAATGAAATGAATTTTTTTGGCCAATGAAATGAATTAAACCAGAAGTGTCAAAAGTTTTTTCTGTTAAAACGTTGATGCCAGGAGGAAAGACGTCTATTAGAGATAGAAACGTGTCCTGTGTACATGAGGCCTAAGACAATTAAAACTATCTGTTGCCTAGGTATACCTCTTAGGATAATATTCTTAAAATCAAATCCAGTAGGATGGAATTAAGTACAAGATCATCTGTCCATGCAATGGAATCTCCTAAAAAATATACACTTATCATCAACGCAGGGCAACTGCTATTATCATAAACTCAGTTCTTGGGTACATAAGAACTACTAGTGTGGAAAGGATATTTGAAAAATCTGAGAATTAGAGATCATTTATAATAGCTGCATGCTAAAACACTTTGCTTTAGTGTGCAGGCTAGTGTCTGTTGTGACAGGCAGTGATAGGCAGTGCAATGCGCTATTTCAGCAGATCATACTATTTATTTATTTTTTTAATGTGATAACTTTACACTTCAATCATGGTCCACACAGCAGCATGTTGCAATGTGCTAAAGTGATCTATTGTCCCATTGATGCAGTAAAAATGCAGCATGTCTGCATTTTTCAGCAACGCACATCAAACCAGCTTTGTAATGTGAATGAGGCACATAAATAACACTTGTTTTCTATGTGCCTTTTCAGTGACTGGCATTGATCAGGTGCAGAAAAACACTGTTCACTACACATTTACAAAAACTGGAGAGTGCAAAATCTGGTGCATCTCTGCATAGAAACCAATCAGCTTCCTGGTTTTTTGTCAAAGCTTAAAGTGGTTGTAAAAGCTGAAGGTTTTTTTACCTTCATGCATTCTATGCATGAAGGTAAAAAAACCTTCTGTGCGCAGCAGTGCCCCCAGCCCCCTCAATACTTACCTGAGCCCCATCGAGATCCAGCGATGCACATGACAGCCACGGCTATCCTGGGTCTCTGCCTCCTCATTGGCTCAGACAGCAAGCAGAAGCCAATGGCTCCCGCTGCTGTCAATCACAGCCAGCCAATGAAGAGAGAGAGGGGTGGGGCCAAGCAGCGGCTCCATCTGTGAATGGACACATGGAGCAGCTCTCAACCATAATAAGCTGCTTGCTGTGGGGGTAACCGACAGGAGGGAGGGGCCAGGTGCACTGGCGGAGGACTCAAGAAGAGGAGGATCCAGGCTGCTCTGTGCAAAACCACTGCACAGAGCAGGTAAGTAAAACATATTTGTTATAGAAAAAAAAATTAACATTTAGTATCGCTTTAATTGAACAAGCTGAAGTTGGAAGTTGATTGGGTACCATGCACAGCTGCACCAGATTTTGAACTCTCCGGTTTTCATAAATCAACCCCATAATGTGAATGGGCCTTAGGGACAGAGAGTTATGAAATCTGTTTATGAAGTTCAGCAAATCCTATTGTTTTTCTGCAGAAAAGTTCAGTTTTGCCCGGATTTAAGTATTGAATAAATAAACAAATCTGCTGGCACATCTTTAGGCAAAATACAATAATAATGTAATGTACAAAAAAATTTAATTTGCAAATTTTCTACAATTCTCTTATCTGCAGTGTGAACAATGCAACAGCAAAAGATAAGCTATTATACTTATAAATGAAAGAGTATTATAAATGAAGCTTACCTCCTGTACCATTTGTTGTTATAGAACTACTGCTAATATTTGGCTTGTCCAGTTTGGGTGCCCCAGATGCATCTCCACTACCTACACGATTATGCGGACTTGCTAGGTCCTGCATTTCCATAGACCTGTTGGGGAAGAGAAAAACATTTACATTTTGAAATGTACTAAAAATATACTATTTATTTTAGCATTTTACAATCAATAATTAGAAAAGAAATCTTTACATCTAAAATATATTGTATATTTTTCTTCGTGTTACAACTCTAAACACATTTTACAGTTTGTCTTGGTTTCTTGGATGCTAAATATGTATTTTCTCTGTGTTAATTACTTAGTTTAGCTTGTAAGCTCCACGAGCAGGGCCCTCCTATTCCTTCTGTACTGAAATGTATTGTAATTGTACTGTCTCCCTTATATTGTAAAGCGCTGCGCAAACTGTTGGCACTATATAAATCCTGTATAATAATATAATAATAATAGTTTAAAAATATGCATACATATACTAATGTCCAAAGTGAATGTATTATTCAATGGAAGTTTTTTTGTAAGAAAATACTTACCGTATTTTTCGCTCCATAAGACGCACTTTTTCCCCCCCAAAAAAGGCGGGGAAATGTCAGTGCGTCTTATAGAGCGAATGTAAAACGGCCGGTCCGGTATTTCTGCCGCCACCATGTCAGAATACCGAGCCGGCCGCTCAGCTCTTCTCTCCTGCAGGGCCTTACCTGTTCCTCGCTCCAGCGCTGCAGTCTTCCCGCAGCGGCTTCTGTGACAGCCTGGTGCCCACTGTGCATGCGCGAGAAGTGCCGCGCTTTGTGAATGGTCCGGTGTCTTCTGGGACACATGACAGGTCCCAGAAGGCTCCGGGCCATTCACAAAGCGCAGTGCACTCGGCTGTCACAGAAGCCGCCGCGGGAAAAAGGAAGGACAACTCCGCGGAAGTGGGAGCAGGTACCTGTCAAATTCAGGTACCCGTTCCCCCTCCCTCCCAAAATGTCCGCAGTCTCTGGTAATCTCTTTTACTGCCTGCAGTCTCTGGTCATCTCCTGTACTATGTCTGCAGTCTCTGGTCATCTCCTGTACTATGTCCACAGTCTCTGGTCATCTCCTGTACTATGTCTGCAGTCTCTGGCCATCTGTACTATGTCCACAGTCTCTGGTCATTCCCTGTACTATGTCCGCAGTCTCTGGTCATCCCCTGTACTATGTCCGCAGTCTCTGGTCATCCCCTGTACTGTGTCTGCAGTCTCTGGTCATCTCCTGTACTATGTCTGTGTAGATACATGGGCTCCATTCACAAAAGCAGATCTCTTGAGGTATTTAGGTGTTTTCCGAAATACTGCATGTGATCCTGAAAATGTCAATTCACTATTGCTTTATGCGGTATTTACCGCATAAAGCAAAAGCCCTCAGTAAATACAGCATAAAACAGGAGTTAAAGTCAATTCACAAAAGGAAATAAATAAATGAATGCTGTAAATAAGTAGTGGTCCATAACTCTGTTAAATCCAGTAAAAACTGGTTGTTTCAATTATCTGCTCCTCTCACTGCACACTGTGGTTTCTCTCACTGGTTTATACTGTATGTCACAATAGGAGCAACAACACGCAGTGACGGTAGCCGGTATTCAACACACCTAGGGTAAAGTGGTGGAGTCTGAGAATATCGGCTGCCAGAAAGGTAAGTATTCAGCATCTTCTTTTACAGTGTGGACCTAGTTTCGTGTGGATCCTGTAGTGACAAGGTCACTTCAGAGTGGAATTTTGATCGCAATAAGAGATGAGGTATATGATGAAATCTTCCACTAGCAGATATATGATGAGATGTATGTTGAAATCTGCCACTAGCAAGGTCTCAGTACCATTTATTTTCTGCCATAAACCGTGAAAAGCACAGTGCTTGCTAAAGGAACAGAGCATGTGCAGCTCACACCCAATCCAACTGTATGCAACGTGGCAATACCAATGTTTAATCTGTAGCTGTCACTTAGAACTGCAGGCAGTTCAAAGGAAATTTGCATATGCTAGCACTGCACCTCTGAAGCAAGCAGGTGCATACACACTTTCACATCCAGAGAAGTGCCTGTGGATGCACAGGCCACGCTTTTCCTTACAAGTCCACAGAAAGGATTCAAAATAACAAAAGGTATTTTTAAAACCTAGTAATAGTGTGCAGTCTAGAGGTCTGAGGGGTAAGGAACAAAGATGCTTGCTGGCTGAAAATGAATGATCGATTAATGATTAGCCAAGTTCAAGGTCATTGCTTCTGGCAATATACATGCTGGATGCAGTTACAGTCAGGTCCATAAATATTGGGACATCTACACAATTCTAAAATTTTTGGCTCTATACACCACCACAATGGATTTGAAATGAAACGAACAAGATGTGCTTTAACTGCAGACTGTCAGCTTTAATTTGAGGGTATTTACATCCAAATCAGGTGAACGGTGTAGGAATTACAACAGTTTACATATGTGTCTCCCACTTGTTAAGGGACCAAAAGTAATGGGACAGAATAATAATCATAAATCAAACTTTCACTTTTTAATACTTGGTTGCAAATCCTTTGCAGTCAATTACAGCCTGAAGTCTGGAATGCATAGACATCACCAGACGCTGGGTTTCATCCCTGGTGATGCTCTGCCAGGCCTCTACTGCAACTGTCTTCAGTTCCTGCTTGTTCTTGGGGCATGTTTCCTTCAGTTTTGTCTTCAGCAAGTGAAATGCATGCTCAATCGGATTCAGGTCAGGTGATTGACTTGGCCATTGCATAACATTCCACTTCTTTCCCTTAAAAAACTCTTTGGTTGCTTTTGCAGTATGCTGTGGGTCATTGTCCATCTGCACTGTGAAGAGTTGTCCAATGAGTTCTGAAGCATTTGGCTGAATATGAGCAGATAATATTGCCCGAAACACTTCAGAATTCATCCTGCTGCTTTTGTCAGCAGTCACATCATCAATAAATACAAGAGAACCAGTTCCATTGGCAGCCATACATGCCCACGCCATGACACTACCACCACCATGCTTCACTGATGAGGTGGTATGCTTAGGATCATGAGCAGTTCCTTTCCTTCTCCATACTCTTCTCTTCCCATCACTCTGGTACAAGTTGATCTTGGTCTCATCTGTCCATAGGATGTTGTTCCAGAACTCTGAAGGCTTTTTTAGATGTCGTTTGGCAAACTCTAATCTGGCCTTCCTGTTTTGAGGCTCACCAATGGTTTACATCTTGTGGTGAACCCTCTGTATTCACTCTGGTGAAGTCTTCTCTTGATTGTTGACTTTGACACACATACACCTACCTCCTGGAGAGTGTTCTTGATCTGGCCAACTGTTGTGAAGGGTGTTTTCTTCACCAGGGAAAGAATTCTTCGGTCATCCACCACAGTTGTTTTCTGTGGTCTTCGGGGTCTTTTGGTGTTGCTGAGCTCACCGATGCGTTCCTTCTTTTTAGGAATGTTCCAAACAGTTGTTTTGGCCACGCCTAATGTTTTTGCTATCTCTCTGATGGGTTTGTTTTGTTTTTTCAGCCTAATGATGGCTTGCTTCACTGATAGTGACAGCTCTTTGGATCTCATCTTGAGAGTTGACAGCAACAGATTCCAAATGCAAATAGCACACTTGAAATGAACTCTGGACCTTTTATCTGCTCATTGTAATTGGGATAATGAGGGAATAACACACACCTAGCCATGGAACAGCCGAGAAGCCAATTGTCCCATTACTTTTGGTCCCTTAACAAGTGGGAGGCACATATGCAAACTGTTGTAATTCCTACACCGTTCACCTGATTTGGATGTAAATACCCTCAATTTTAAGCTGACAGTCTGCAGTTAAAGCACATCTTGTTTGTTTCATTTCAAATCCATTGTGGTGGTGTATAGAGCCAAAAATGTTAGAATTGTGTCGATGTCCCAATATTTATGGACCTGACTGTAAGTGCCAACTTGTTTGTGTCCAAGGTTGCTGGCTCTGGCAAAGTACAAGCACTCAGGCCCATTGCATTTAGTAAATGCTCCTGCTTGCATGTATATGGGAATTCTATAATTCCCAATAAAAAACTATAAGTATGCAATATCTAATATGCCATGTCATTAGATTGTGGTAATGCCAATTTTATTAAAGCCTCTCTACTTGCAACCTATTAGCAACATACAATACATTCTGTTGCCATTTCAAATTGAAAAATGAAGTGCAATATAAGTTCCCTTTCACAAGGGGTGGACTCCATCAAGCAGATCCGCCTGCTCAGTGGGGGATCTGTCCGCTGATACCTGCTGAGCGGGCGGATGACAGGATCCTGTCTGCTACGCTTGTGCAGAGCGGACAGGGATACAACCCTCTGTTTTCTATGGGGCAATTAGATGTAAATGGACTGCCTGTCTATTTACATTTGACTGTCATCCGATCGGCTAGACGGATGGGGAATGGGTCCCCCTTCCATTTTTTTTTATTGGATCAGATGCAGGTGGGTGTAAACAGACACATGTCCGTCTACATCTGTCTCCGCATAGAGAACAATGGGTAGCCTGATTGGGTCTGTCTGAAAAACTGACTGTCAGTTTTTCAGGCAGACCTGATTGGTCTGTCCATGTGAAAGGGCCCTAATGTAAAGTAATATGAATTCATGAGAACATTTATCTACGTTCGACAACATTACTTAAGATGTCAGGAACATACCCAAAACCCATGGTTCCACTCCAGACTTGTTCCTTTCATCCCTTACAGATGATCCAGGTGCTGGCTACCACAGCCGGTCTCCACTCTCAATCAAAGTATAAAAAATATAAGCCGCACTTTGTAACTCTTCTTCTTTTCTTTCTGTATTTAATTAGTAAAAAAAAAGAAACTGCATACATTGTTGTCTCCATCCGAGATCACCTTCCTTGATGCATTTCACCACTGCTGGCTTGCTCATAAGGATAGGGGGAGTCCTATCCTTGTGAGCAAGTAAACAGTGGAGAAGTGTATCAAGAAAGGTGGTTTTGGGTGGAGACAACAATGTATACAGATTCTTTCTTTTACTGATTAAATAAATACAGAAAGAAGAGTCAAGTGTCTGAGTGTGGTTTATATTTTTTTTATCACTTAAGATGTGTTACATTCCACTTTGTCTGGTAACAGCTACACTATATTGCCAGAAGTATTGAGACGCCTGTTTTACACGCACTTGAACTTTAATGGCATCCCAGTCTTAGTCCATAAGGTTCAATATTGAGTTGGCCCACCCTTTGCAGTTATAACCACTTCAACTCTTCTGGAAAGGATGTCCACAAGGTTTAGGAGTGTGTCTATAGAAATGTTTGACCATTCTTCCAAAAGCGCATTTGTGAGGTCAGGCACTGACCCCTCATCCCCCCCTGAGATCCCCAAACTGTTTCCACAAAGTTGAGAGCATGAAATTATCCAAAATGTCTTGGTATGCTGATACTTTAAGCGTTCCCTTTACTAGAACTAAGGGGCCAAGCCCAACCCCTGAAAAACAACCCCACACCATAATCCCCCTCAATCAAACTTTACACTTGGCACAATGCAGTCCTGGCAACCACCAAAACCAGACACGTCCATCAGATTGCCAGACAGAGAAGCGTGAGTTCCGTGGTGGCATGCATTACACCACCAACGCTTTGCATTGCACATGGTGATGTAAGGCTTGGGTGCAGATGCTCGGCCATGGAAACCCATTCCATGAAGCTCTCTATGCACTGCTGTTGTGCGAATCTGAAGGCCACACAAAGTATGGAGGTCTTTAGCTATTGACTTTGCAGACAGTTAGCGACATCTGTGCACTGTGTGCTTCAGCATGCACTGAACTCTACCACTTGGTGGCTGAGTTGCTGTTGTTCCCAGGTGCTTCCACTTTGTTATAATACCACTAACAGTTGACCATGGAATATTTAGTAGCAAGGAAATTGCAAAGTTGGCAACCTATCACAGTACTACGCTTGATTTCACTGAGCTCCTGAGAACGACCCATTCTATCACAAATGTTTGTAGAAGCAGTCTGCATGCCTAGGTGCTTGATTTTATACACCTGTGGCCATGGAGGTGATTGGAACACCTAAATCCAATGATTTGGAGGGGTGTCCCAATACATTTGGCAATATAGTGTATATTTTTGGTTCCTCAAAATGCAGTCCATTTGGGTGTCTCAAAGTAGTCACCAAGTACTTGGTAGCTTTGGTTTGCTGCACTACATACAAACACACTACGCTACCTTAATAAATAAGCTTGATAGTATTTTGGTTCCCATGTTATACAATAGGTCTGGAGAAATCAAAACACTGCCAAAACCATGAACAATTAAATTAGTACTTTTGTATCTCTTTAAGGCTAGGTTCACATGTGTACGGGTGGTGTGGCTGCGGATCCGCACGGAAATCCGTGCAGCCACACCACCCACACAGAGGACTACGGACCCGTGGGCGGGTGCCATTATATCTAATGGCACGCTGCCCACACTGGAAAATGCAACCGTACTGGGAACCTTGGTTCCCGTGTGGGCTGCGTTTTCCAAAGATGTGCGGGGACTTTTTTAAATGGACTCTCGTGCCCGCGCAAAAGGTGACCCGCGCGGCCGCATATATATGAACCTGGGCTAAGGGCTAGTTCCCATTAGATGCAGTCCAATGCATTTTGTTTCTTCATCAAAAATGCATGCACAGTGTTTTCCAATTATTCCAATGGCCCTAGTTCACATCAGTGCAGTCAGTTTCCAGTGCAGAAAAAAAAGTATGCCATACTGCATTTTTTCTGCACAGAACTGTACTGGAACATAGCAAACTGCATCAAAACTGCACTGGAATGGACTGTGGTGTGAACTGTAAGCAAAAATGTATTCGGAATGCATCCGGAGTGCGCTTTTGTGGTGTGAACTGGCCCCAAGCCCCCGGTCACATTGAGTGCAACTTGGCATGCGATCTGCATGCCAGGTGACTTGAAAATCGTATGCCAAGTCGCACCCTATTGTCTGCTATTAGAGCGGTCATATTGGTGCAGTTCCAGCTTGGTCGGAGCCGCACCGATTTCTAAAATAGTGCATGCACTACTTTTGTTGCGATTTGCATAGACATCTGTGTCAGATGCCTTGCAAATCGCAAAGGAAATTGGCATGTCACCGGATTTTGAAATCGTGCGACTTCACACAATTTCAAAATCGGCTTTGATGTGACCGGGGTGTAAATGAAATAAAATACTGGGACTCAGATAAAAACCTGTTAAAGACATGCACCTGACATCTGATTCATTGGAGCTGGGAGAGATATGGGAGTCTGCAAAACATACAGTATGCTCGTTATGTAATATTAATCTATGAAGGCAATCACTGAAATTAGACAGAAAACAAGAAATAAACTTCACAGGCTGCTTGTATACATGTACTGTAGTTCTTGGACTACATATGCTGAATAACTGATAACTACCAGTCAACCCTCTCGTATACTATTGTTCAGAAACAAATTATTTTTAATGGCAGAGACCTATTAAGTAGATGTGGGCTCATGAAGCCTGAAACCTGGAATGACCCCGTATACAGTGCACAGGCTTGTAGCTGACTGTACATCAGGATAATTGGTGTTTTTCTAATATAAGTCATGCAGCCTCTGTAAGTTATATTATTCTTACATAACAATATAATCATAGTACTGATAGAGGACATCCAAAGGAATAAACAGTGTAGCGTGCCTAAGTCGCAGGTAAGAAAGAAAAAAGCCCTGCTATATTATTATTAGGGCACTGTGCAAGGGTTACACGAAAATGCTAAATTTCACAGACACCCCATTAAATGCCTAATTTTATCACTTCACAGCTCTGGATTTGAATAGCGGGCCACATGTGTTTGCTTTCAAAGTGATCTTTTAGACTACTCTGGAAAGGAAAGCTACACCTATAGGACCTTATAAAGCAATGAAAGTTTTTATTCTACATTTTCAAATGGTATGTTTTTCCTAAAATGAGTGAGGAGCAAAACATAAAGCACCTAGGAGAACAAGGACGTACAGACAGCCCATCTGCAATACAACCACATGAAAGACCCATGGGCAAATTCAAAACCATTAACAGAAGTGCCAGGAAAATCTGCCAGAGAACCAGATGCTGCAAAGCATTGAGGGATATCTTCCACAGGTTGTCATCTGAATCCTCTAATTACTAGTCAGTGGGAAAAAGTAAGAAGAATCAGACAATTCATGTATACAAAGCCCCGCTCAGATATAACACCATAAGTGAAGCCATAGTTCCATAATTGACAGTTGTAACTTTCAAAGTGTGGGAGTATTAATACTCAGACATAATACTCCACAAAATCAAAAGCATGAATCAAATATTGTAGCCAGTAAAGGGTGTCACCCATGACTACTTTTAATTTACAGGCTACAGGCTACTCAATGTTGTGTGTTCAATTGATAACGAAAAGATAAATACTGCTAATATATATACTTTAGCTGTATATTTATCACATTTAATGAGTTACACAATACTAGAAATTAATATATATATATATATTAGTGGAGCACCGAAATGAAAAATTCTGGTGCCGAAACCGATATCAAAAATTCAGAATGCACGTGGCCGAAAACCGAAACCAACACCAAAATATCTGCGTATGTGGGGGTGGGGAGGCTCAATTTTTTTTTAAACTTTAATGTGTATTTTTATTAATTTTTTTAACTTATTATTTTGCTATCACATAGGAGACCAATAGTCCCCTATGTGATAGCATATGAGTGACAGGTCCTCTTTGTAGGGGGAAGGTGGTGGTGGGGGGGTTTACTGCGTGCAAGGAGGGGGCAGGAGAGGAGCAGTGTACATAGTGAGGGAGCAGTGTATACAGAGAGGCTCCCTCACTGGCTGCCCCTATGTCACTGCCAGGTTCTAAATGCAATTACCAGCTTTATTTTCTTCACTATAACTCCAAGAATGAGCTGTCATTCTCCTCTCTGCTAAAGGAAATTAAGGGGCGGGGTTACTGGGTAATGTCACTGGGTGACCCCGCCCCTTAGATTCCTTTAGCAGAGGGGAGAATGACAGTTCATTCTCAAAGTTATAGCGAAAGGAAAGAAAAAAACAGTAACTACATTTAAAAACCGGCATTGATATTTAGAGGTATCTCACTATGTACACTGCTCCTCTGCTGCCATTCTCCGCCCCCCCCCCCATTTGCAGTACACACAGCCCCCTATCAGCACCTGTACTGGCTAAAACTTTCCTATCAGCAAAATGCCAATAGGGCTATTTTCGGCCCATCCCTAATATGTATATATATATAATATTTATATACATATATATATATATATATATATATATATATATATATATATATATATATATGGAATGTTTGTATAATATGTAGGTTTTTCTGCTCAAAGACAAGAGGGAGAGACCAAGGGAATGCTTCTTTCTGAGCAGACTCAGACTCAAAAGCACTTACATCAATCTTACTCACTCAATCAAAACGTATTATTATTATTATTATTATTATTATTATTATTAAAATATAGAGGATTAAAAGGGCCCTGCAAATTTATCCAAGTCTTTGTCTAACAGGCAGACCTTGAGGTTCTGACTTAAAGGATGACTTCACTTTCATAGGAAAAATAATAAAATATAAAGAATAAAAATACTACTAATAATATAGCATATACATTGTATATTTGTGCCACAAGCTATATTGTAATTTAATAAAAGTCGCCTTTCCTTTTTAATCTGCAGCGCTGCAATTTTCTGTAAAATTAAATGCAATAGTGGCAATTTAGAGGCCTTCTGTACAGAGTTGGTGTACCGTCTCCATAAATTTATTTTCCTACTTATGTGATTGGCTCACTGATTTTCCCTGCATTAACCCCTTCATGCGTAAGGATAAAACAAATCGAAATGCCTAAGCACAATTTTGCAATGTTGGCATGTGTTAGAAAAACAGTACATATCATCACAACTACTTTTTACATCCAGGTGAATTATACCTTGTTTTTTTCAGGACAAATTGTGCTTTCATTTGGTGGTAAATGGTAATGGATATCTCCTGATTTTTTTTTTACTATTAAAAGAAAACTGGCCCAAAATAGTAAAAAAAAAAAATAATAATTTTTTTTATTTAGCTGAGTGTTTCTTGTTACTACCATAAGCTACCACCAAAGAACAACCCAAACTAAATTCTCCAGCTCTTGACAATCGCAGTGATACCATATATGTGTATGTTATGTGTTGTTAGTACCCATAGTACAGCCCAGAAACAGTAGTGCACATTTTGTTTTTGTCTTTTTTTTTTACAAACATTTTTTTTCCCTGTATGCGAAGCGTTAGAGAGATACAATGTATCTCTCTCCTCCATTCATAGAGAGAGAAAAAAACAAGGGGGCCGGGCTGTAAAGGGACTGATTACTGTGATAGCCAATCAGAGGCTATCATAGCGATCATGTGACCTGGAATCGGGAGTCCCAGGTCCCGATCGTTAGAACGGGACCCGGTGCTCTCAGCGAAACCACGGTCTTTGTGCTGGGAGTGCGCTGTATGGTGCACTCCCAGCACAAAGACAGGTATGCAAATATGCGGCCCCATGGAAAAAAGCCCAGTTCTGTGAGGCCGCATATTTGTCTTACGTCGGCATCAAGGGGTTAAGTCAGATTTTAGGCATCCTCCGCAAAAAAAAAATTTAATTTTGGTGAGGTGCTCCTTAAGGGTTAATCACTCATAAAAGAATGCAGACACAGCTTTTCTCATTAGAACACTGCAAGTGCATCAGCTGATCAAATCACTCCCATTCAAAATCAGAATCCAAAAGGCATAGATGAACAGATTTTTTTCAGAGCAAAAACAGGCAGGACTCTGCTACAAAGTTTGCTAAATTCCATTCAATGTGCATAGATCACCCGAAGGGGATTGTTTTTTTTTTTCATAAGTGAAGATACTTTACTTTTAACATAAGTGGAGTTACTCTTTAAGCTATCATATACTATGTGATTTTCAGTGTGTTCCTGATAAACTGTGAGAAATTTGCTCCCAAGGTGGCTCTGACAGTTCCCTTCTGCTTGACATCCTTGACAGCTGAAACATGGTTTTCACCACTAAAATACTGCATGACTTGATAAAATAACTTGTGCAGTGTTTTAGTAGCATATTTTAGTTAATTCAAACGTTTTATTTTTAAATGCTATGCGGTATCCTACCGCATACTCCAATGCGGTAAGATACCACTTACAGATGCGAATCGCACCAAAAGTACTACTTGTACATGTACTACTTTAGAAATCGGTGCAGCTCTGACCAAGCCAGGACCGCTCTAATAGTGGGCAATAGGGTGCCAAGGAACACATTAGACAGGTCAGGGATAAAGTTGTGGTGAATATTTAAAGCAGGGTTAGGTTATAAAAAAAATCCCAAGCTTTGAACATTTCACGGAGCACTGTTCAATCCATCATCTGAAAATGGAAAGAGTATGGCTCAACTGCAAGCCTACCATGACATGGCTGTCCACCTAAACTGACAGGCCAGGGAAGGAGAGCGTTAATCAGAGAAGAACCCAAGAGGCCAATGGTAACTCTGGAGGAGGTGCAGAGATCCACAGCTCAGGTGGGAGAATCTGTCCACAGGACAGCTATTAGTTGTGCACTCCACAAATCTGGCCTTTATGGAAGACTGGCAAGAAGAAAGCCATTGTTGAAAGAAAGCCATAAGAAGACCTGTTTGCAGTTTGCGAGAAGCCTTGTGGGGGACAAGCAAACACGTGGAAGAAGGTGCTCTGGACAGATGAGGCCAAAATTGAACTTTTTGGCCTAAAAGCAAAACGCTATGTGTGGTGGAAAACTAGCACTGCGCATCACCTTGAACATACCATCCCCACCGTGAAACATGGTGGTGGCAACATCATGTTCTGGGGAAGCTTTTCTTCAGCAGGGACAGGGAAGCTGGTCAGAGCTGATGGGAAGATGGATGTAGCCAAATACAGGGCAATCTTAGAAGAAAACCTGTAAGAGTCTGTGAAAGACTTGAGACTGGGGTGGAGGTTCACCTTCCAGCAGGACAATGACCCTAAACATACAGCCAGAGCTACAATGGAATGGTTTAGATAAAAGCATATTTATGCGTTAGAATAGTCCACGCGAGGTCCAAACCTAAATCCAATTGAGAATCTGTCAGAAAATTGGTATTTTGCAAAGAAGAATGGGCAAACATTTCACTCTGTAGATGTGCAAAACTGGAAGAGACATCCCCAAAAAGACTTGCAGCTGTAATTGCAGCAAGGGGGGCTGAATACAAATGCATGCCACACTTTTCAGATATGTATTTGTAAAAAATATTTGAAGAATATTAATCATTTTCCTTCCACTTCACAATTATGTGCCACTTTGTGTTGGTCTATCACATAAAACCCCAATAAAATACATTTATGTTTTTGGTTGTAACATGACAAAATGTGGAAAATTTCAAGGGGTATGAATACTTTTTCAAGGCACTGTATTCTACAGATCAAGAATTTCCATATGCAGTTACTGGTAAATCTGTGAAAAAATGTTTACTACTATAGAGTTCATGATATATTGAATAACTGTGCTTCAAATGAGTTGAAATATATTTAAATCTCCAAACAGAATGAGATTAAAATCCACACGGAGCCTCGTAGGCTGTTGGGATAAGTCCAAAAAAAATGACAATCCACACCTTCTTCTAGCAAGTCATGGCTGTCAATGGATGGAGTGGGTGTAGACACAAGATCTTAAAGCAGGGCAAACACAGCCAACACACACATTTTTAACTTGTTTCTGACAGTTTGTGGAGAATTGTTGATGGATCTGGAATAGAGTTTAAGTTTTGATTTGAATCATATGTCACAGTATACACTCAAACTGACTTCAATCTGATCTGAAGTACCTGTGTACATCAGCCCTTATTCTGATTTGCTGGTTTACAAGATCAGTATATTTGGCATTGACATTTGACTGATATTGGCCCAGAATTTAAAAATTGAAACAAAATGGTTATATATAATTTATTTTTAGAGGTAAGCAATTCTACCATTTATACATTTTTGCTTCTGTTTCTTTAAAGTGAAATTAAACTCTCACAAGCAACACTAACTATTTGAATCCTCCTAGCTAGCAATAAATAGATAGGAAAGTATATTAGTATATTCAGTTACTTGGTTGTTTCTAGCCTGGGTCAAAATGATGTTGTGCATCATAGTCTGCATGGGCATTTTGTTTTCTTTCTCCTGGAGGAGGGGAGGAGAGGCTTTCTCAGCTAAGCACACCCTCCTGCCTGCATGCCTGAGCTAAGGGCAGATGAATTTCAAGACTTAAATGCTACACGAACAGGGGCGGTCTGACAACTCATGGGGCCTCCAGGCAATAGGGGATCATGGGGCCCCTGTGTCCTTGCCCACACTCAAAAAATCCTATAAAAAGGTACTAGGGGCATCTCATGGGGCCCCCTACTGACCCTGGGCCCTCTGGCAGTGCCCGAGTGCTTGAATGGTCAGTCCGCCCCTGTACACGAATGATCTGCCCTTACTCAAGTCGGCCACACACAGAAATACTGGTGATTTCTCAACAAAATAAAGCATGGAGACATGGATGGATGGGGGAGATTTATCTGAATATTAAAAATGAATTAAATAGCATTTTCAGTTTGTGGTGCTCAGATACAATTTTATCCTGCTTTAATGATATAATTATGCAAATTATTGTTGCCAATTCCATTCTAACAACATATATGCATGTTAACAGAATAGATATTGCTAAAATAATGTGATTTATTTGAGCATATAGGTTCAAACACAACCTGATTTTCTGCTTAGTATTAGATAAAGTGGGGAAAAATTAGACCCTATGTCTTTTTTTTCACGTGCATTTTTGCCACATTGTTACCACGTTTTGCGTTTTTTTCAGCATTTTATTTTTTTTGTTAAAGTGCAAACATTTATGTTGCTGGGCAGAAAAGAAAATGCAAAACACGGCAAAAACACAGCAAACACACTTCATACGTTTCAGCAGCATATCCATTGAACGCTATTGTAGCAAAAACGCTGCTTTTTGCGTTTAAAAAAGTCCCTGACCGTTTCCAAAAATGCAGTAGCAGAAAAACATATAGATGTGAATGTGTCCCTTAGGAAACCATGTTAAATGGACTGTAGTGCATTTCTGCAAAAATCACTAAAAAAAATGCATTGGTGTGAACCAAGCATTAATGTGATCATTTCCATATAGTGGTAACTTCAAATTTCACTCCAGCAGCTATTTTAATAGCAAAGTATAAGCCGTTACTGATTTGTAATGTTCAGCCTTTCTGTCAAACGTCAACAGTTAAACAGGTGCTAAAGCCTTAAGGTTCTTTTTACCTTATTGCATTCTCTGCAATAAGGCAGAAAAAAACTTTTGTCTAGGACCCCCCCTCCCGCCAGCATCCTCTTATACTTGCCCAAGCCCGATCTAGATCCAGCGCTGTGCACAAGAGCAGCAGCTCTCTGCATTCTCTCCCTCCTCACAGGGCAGATTATTACCAGCGGGAGCCATTGGCTCCTGCTGCTGTCAATCAAATCCTATGACGAGGGAGCAGGGAGTGAGGCAAAGTCCTGCTGTCTATGTCTATAGGCTTGAGCCTGCATAAGTACCCCCTTAGCAATTGGCTTGCTAGGGGGGATTACTTGGCAGGAGGGAAGAGCCAGGAGCATCGAGAACTGAGAAAAGGAGGATCGCAGCTGCTCTGTGCGAAACCATTGCACAGAGCAGGTGAGTATAACATGTTTGTAATTTTTTAAAAAATAGAGGGTTAGAATCACTTTAAAAATGGATTTAGTGGGAAAATGGAGTAATCTTTGATGTGTGGGCTGCAATTTACAGCCTGGCTTCACTTTCTGTATGTGCAATGTGCAACATGGTGGCTTTCAATGTGGGAAAAACTGGGTCTCTCTCATGGCAAATTTAAAGAACATCTAAGAACAAAAATGTAGTACAGTGCAGATCACCAGTCTGTAGATGTGCTGGCACATCTTCGACAGGTTCAGAAACATATAGAATTCCAGTGCCCTTGTAAATCTTGTGCACTGAAGTGATATTTTAAACAAAGTTATGGGCTTTCCCAGGTATTTTCTGTTAACTTCAAAACACTTTCTCTCTATGTAATGGAAATAACAAGAGGTTGTTTGAAGTCCAAATTAGAAGAGCAGACTAGGGTGACAATGCTACTCTGCCATGAATCTCATACAATGAGTGAATGTTGCCACCCTTGGGCAGTGTGTTACTGGCAAGATCACCAGACAAAAATAATAACAACAGCTTAAGAAGCAAACTAGTTCAACCAGCACATCTAAATACCAGTAAGCTGCAATACATTCTAGGATACCGTCCAACACTACACAAAGTTAGGATTAATCTAGGTTTAGATTGGAAGAAAGTGGTTTTACGATTGTAAGGAACAGCATCAACAGCCCTACACCACTTATAGTACGAGTTTCCTGCAATGTAATCCTATGCATTGCTGTCCTCACTGATCACTGGGCAACTTGCCTAATTACTAGGAAGACGTTCCGGTGTCCTACATATAAAAAGGTCAAGAAAGTTCCTCTATGCATGCTCAGGAATGAAAAAAACTGCAGCTTGGGATAAGTAAATAATTGGTAACTAAAGAAACGTGTGTCATGTAACCTAAGTGGTTTAAACCTACAAGACATGAGTGCTGCCAAAGATATTCTTTTTTAATTGGATATTATACTATTGTATTATGGTGCCCACATTAGTTTATATCTCAGCCATGTAAGAAACAAAACAAAAAAGTATAAAACACTAGACCAGAAATGTTTTTCCAGTTGCTGGCTATCACTAAACCTGTCATGCTCTATTTGTTAACTTAAATGAAACTGTATAAACAGTGAAAGTGACATTCGCCACACATCTACTTGAGATGACTGTGTATTAAATGACAGCATTTAATTCACCTGTTGTGAATGTCTGGTGACTGTCACATTCACTGCATTTTAAATTTGTCCCTAAATCTTGCTATGAACACCTTTTAGAGCAAAGCACCATACTCTATATCAGTGACGACGCATTGGAGGAGGGGCAAAACGCGTTGACATCATTTCCAGTTTTAAATCCACGACGTGTGACGTCACATCCGGTGGTGCGGCGTTCCATAGCCATATTTGATGTGGGCAAGACAGGCAAAATTCCTTGATTGCTGCCAGTTCATTTCACTCCATGTTGATATGATCATTATACATGCCATAATGGATTTTCAGCTTGTCTGAAGGAAATTTATCTACCAAAGGCTTGTTTTACTCTTTTAAAGTGTGAGCGCAATATGGGAAAAAAATTTATATTAAAGGCTTTATACAGTATTATGCTATTTGGCTCTCTTCTTTTCTTTGCATCCACCATCCATCCATGAGCGAGAGTTTGCGGATCACTAGGGAAGGATTGCTGAGGGTCGTTTGAGAGGAGTTAATGTCCATCTGAGCTTGCAATTAATTTTTAAATGTGAGTGTAATGGTGAACATTAGTTCTATTTTTTAGTGTAATCAGTATTACACGATTTGTATTTTCTTTGCTCTCTTTTTCATCCACTCGTGAGGGATTGTTCAGAAAAATATTGAAGATTTTGGAGATTCATTCAGTGTTATACAATTGTGGAGATCTCGTCTCACCTCCAAAGTGTGTGTCTGATTCCTAAAGCTATTACCCACTTTGGAAATCACCTGATTGGGTGAGTGTGGGTGAATATTTGAACCACTACAGATGATTTGAACACGTTGGGAATCATAATTTTTGTAGAAAGTTTTTTTTTTGAAACACAAGACTTTTATTTGAGACTTATTTGGACTTTTTTTTCTTTCTTTTTTATAAAACAGTTTTGCACTGCTTTTATTTTTATTTGTATTTTGATGTTTTTTTTCCCTTTTTTGAGCAGCAGCATTCTTTGATTGTTTTTTATTTCTTTGGCACAGGTTATTTCACATTTTCTTTTGTACTCTTTATCGTGTTCTGTTCTGCCTTGTATTTCTGTTATTGGGGTACTTTTAAAGTGATTGTAATTTTTTTTAATAACAAACATGTCATACTTACCTGGCATTGGCTCTGCACGGAGTAGCCCCGTTCCTCCTCTTCTAGAAACCCCCACCGGTGCTCCTGGCTCCTCCCCCCTGCCGAGTGACCCCATAGCAACTGCTTGCTATAGGGCCACTCGTGAGGGCTTGATATAGAGCATGGCTTGGCACTGCTTTCCTTTCTCTGCTCACTGGCAGTGACTGACAGCGGCAAGAGTCAATGACTCCCATTGCTGCCTCCATGTCCAGTGAGGAGAGAGAGCTGAGAGAGCCGCCGGTCTCAGGCACAGCACTGGATTGAGACCGGGCTCAGATGAGTGTAAGGGGGGTTGGAAGTTGTACCGCACACAGAAGGTATTTTATCTTAATACAAAAAATGCATTAAAGGACAAGTACAGTCAAAGCTCTTTTGGCTGTTCTTCTCCTGTGGATCATGGAAGTGCAGTTCATTCTGCACTCTTATGACCCATTTTCAGCTGCCAGCGGGCTGAAGCCTGCTGGCAGCTTACATCACTCAGGCTGGGGAAAGATCCTGACTTTAAAGTCAGGATCCATCCTAGAGTCTGGAGTGGCACCTAGCTCAGTCTCTCAGTGAGCTGCTGAGAGCCTGTGCCAGCCGTTCCCTCCCCTTCCACAGCCCAGCGCTCAAAGTGAGAATTCTGAGATCAGCAATCATTTGCTGAATTCTCACCCTTAGAGCCGCCAAGAGACAGATGTAGCATTGGACTGATGCTGCATCCACCTATGTAAGTATAATTGCGGGAGAATAAATATCCCGTACTTTTCTTTTAAAGTGAAAAAAAAAACTTCTACCTTTACAACCACTTTTATGTGTTTATTCGTTCTTTAAATTTAATCAGTATTTGCCCATGGAGCTCAAAGTAACATGGTCACTTTAATTACAAACCTCTTCAGACTCTTAACTTTATTTTTGCCTCCACAGCTCTGTCCAGCCAAAGGAAAGCCACATGTAAACTACAGGTAGCCAAAGTCACAGCTTACGCAGGATTACGGGCTCCCCATATTACCAAACTGATCAGCCCTGGTTCTCACATGCTACGCCATACCCAGAGTACCAGGTATTTCCTAAGGCTCATGATACTGAATGAATCACCCTGAATTGACACGTAAAGGTTTGCTTTAATAAAATAAGCAGAGGCAGATGAAAGTACAAAAAAGGCAATCATGTTTTCTTTTGCTTTCTTTCTTAACCACTTGCCCTCCAGAGGATTTACCCCCCTTCCTGACGGCGTTGCGTTACTTTAACTGATAATTGCGCAGTCATGCAACGCTGCACCCAAATGAAATTTATGCAGTGCCGTAATGCAAAAAATGGCCTGGTAAGGAAGGGGGGTAAATCCGCAGGAGAGAAAGTGGTTAAGAAAACTCCAGGAAAAACACAACATTTAGCAATAGGTACACAATGTAAATGCTCCAATTTTTGTTTTCTGGTGCAAAGTTAGATTAAAAAGTTGTGTTCTGAAAATCTTGGACCCATGTCAGGAAAGGTCTGTTTCCAACAAAGTCAAAGACAGCTTTGAACATCAAGCAAACCATGACAGATAATGAATCTAGTCCAAAAGCTGCTTTTCCCCCTATCTACATTATGTTATCCCTGGAAATCTGCAGACCTACTGGAAACCAATTCACATGAAGATGGCAAGATTTTTATTCTTACTAGGAATTGTCCTTTCAAATATATTAAACTATTTTTGCATGCAAGAGCAATAATAATTATACAAGATTGATATAATGCCAACAGTTTGCTCAGCACTTTACAATATAACGGGGGACAATACAGCAACAATACAGTTCAATACAAGAGGGTTAGAAGAAATGTATTTTAACATTTATTGTTTAGATGTCATACTGAAAGTAAATTAAATGAGTACATTTGCTATGTTGTATATGCACAAAATTATGTTTTACCACATCCAATTTTAAGAATTAATAGTTTTTTATTCAGGAATCTGTGTAGTAAGCATAATATACAGGTTCTAATGCAAAATATATTTTTTTTACTGTGTTCCGTGCATACAACCACTAGAGTGCGCCATATTATCACCATTTCTTATTTGAATTAGTATGTTTGGTTCTTTTTTTTAAAAAAGTGTCATCTCAATGGTCTTTATCCAGAATCAGAATCCAGAATATATTAAAGTGACTATAACTTTACATATCCAACAAAACCATTTCTCTAGCTACTTTGTTATTACAGTTTTCTACCTTATGAATTAAATGATTTGCCCTAAAGGGAACCTTTCATGTGAGATAGATGAGCGATGCCATTGCAGGTTATTACCTTTGGAAATCCTGGTTGCCTGGCTGTTATGATGACTCTCTTGCATCATTGTTCTAAGGATGGTTTACTAAAAGAAGTAAAATGTTCTCTTAGCCCAGTAGGTATGTGTTTACTCAAATACTCAATCATGTTCAGAGGAACTAATCTGGTGATTGAAGCCAACATGGCTTCACTGGCCGAACTGAACATTCCACTCCTTTATTAATACCATACATTTGCATGGACCCTGAAGGTTTTAAAGCCATAGAGTGAGCATGAGAGCTAGGAAACTACCATTTTCAGAAGGGGGTCAACATGCATTTCTCATCATGGGTATTCTGTCATTTTCATTTACTTGGCTTAGTATACAGTTATTTGCAAAGTGAGAATTCTCCACTCCTTTAGTAAACCAACCTCATATATCTGTACACTTCAAATGGCTTTCAAGGAAACTATTTGTATTGTCCATAAATAGCCAAGTAAAACTATTTGAATCTAAACCAGGGTGCTCAAACCCGTGGCCTGCAAGCCACGTGAACCTCGGAGCCCTCTGATGTGGCCAGTGTCCTCAAACCAAGGAAGTACATGCCCAGAGTCAGCAACCTATTGATCACAATCTGGGCTTGCTGACCCACCATCCCAGATGATCAGAGTACATCAAGCCAGCCTTGGCAGAGAAGGAAATAGGTGGCTGTGGAAAGAGCAGTAGTCACATAAGCCAATGCTTCCTCTGCAGCACCGAGTCTTGTCAGGTGGAGTGATACCAAATGCACTTGGCCTGGAACCTTTCTAGAAGCCTGGAAAGTGATGCCAGCTGAAGCTGGAAGAGGAAAAGAAGGTCAGTGTATTAACCTCTTCCCGTCTGGGCCCATGTCAATAAATGGCCGAACGGGGGGCGCTGCTTGCGCATTATTTCTCAATGGCTGCAGGAATGCAGCCAGAGAGAAGGATACATAAATGCTTTTACAGCCTTTATGGGTGTAAAAGCAATTAATGTAAAAAAAGAAAAAAAAATCTTCATCACCCCCCACAAGTAGTACAGTGTCACTATGGTGACATTGTCCTGCTGGGGTGACAGTATGTTAAAAAAAAACTCGTAAAAATAATATAAAAAAAAATAAAGTTGTAAAACTTTTTTTTTAATTATAGTTTTTGATTATAAACTAATTTGAGTTATTTTTTCCTAAAAATATAGATGAATACATTTTGGCCAAGATTTATGAAGAAAGATGATTTATTTGCACTTTTTTTCATAACTTTTTCATTTATATAGCAAAAAAATAAAAATCCCAGTGGTAAATAAATACCACGAAAATAGTTTTATCTGTCTCAAAAATAGTTTTATATGTCTCAAAAAAATGCTAAAAAATTGATATGGGTACAGTGTTGCATGACCGCACAATTGTCATTCAAAGTGTGTTAGCACTGAAACCTGAAAATTGTCCTGGACTGGAAGGGGGTGAAAGTGTCCAGACTTGAAGTGGTTAAACAGCACATACAGTCAGGTCCATAAATATTTGGACATCGACACAATTCTAACATTTTTGGCTCTATACACCACCACAATGGATTTGAAATTAAACGTACAAGATGTGCTTTAACTGCAGACTGTCAGCTTTAATTTGAGGGTATTTACATCCAAATCAGGAGAACGGTGTAGGAATTACAACAGTTTGCATATGTCAAATTAAAGCTGACAGTCTTCAGTTAATGCACATCTTGTTTGTTTCATTTCAAATCCATTGTGGTGGTGTATAGAGCCAAAAATGTTAGAATTGTGTCGATGTCCCAATATTTATGGACTTGACTGTATGCTGAGCTTTCATAATAGACATATTACTGCCTATAAAAGGGTTAACAACTATTAGGCTACTTTCACACTGATCTGTGGGTGCAGCACAGTGCACCTGCAGCTTTGCTACAAGCTAGCTGCACTGAGCTATGGACTTCCAATTATATTCTGCCGGGTTTGGTGCACTTTCTGAAAGCACAGCAAAACTCCTGAATGCATGAGTTTTGATGCGCTTTCAGAAAACGCACCAAACCATGGTGCGGGTATACCGCAGCACATCAGTGTGAAAGCAGCCTTACAGGGGGCTCAGGACAGTAACATTTAGGACAGTTTACATTTGTGGTTTGGGAGGTGGTAAAACCCCACAGTTGAGACATATTTTTAGCACACACCCCCAACCACTGGTGTAGCATCAGGGGTAACAATGTTGTCCCATGCTCTAGGAAACCCATGCAACCTCCTTATTACATTCTGTTTTACACTTGGACATGAGGGGCTGTGGGGGCAGCATATACAGGAACAATCTTCTCCACTTTCCTTCAGCAACCACTGAAAACTGGCTTTCCTCCTGTCCCTCAAGCAAGCATGCAGCAGTAAAATGTTCATTATGCTATTCAAAATAAAAAAAACTAATTCTGAACCATTTCATTCATTGTGGCCCACGACCAGTTATCAATTCACTTAAGTGACCCTCACTCTTCAAAAGGTTGAGCACCCATGCTTTAAAATGTTGACAATTTTAAGACTGAGGGTTTTTTGCAGGTGTAATAAAGTCAGCGTGAAGTTTATGAAACTATGTCGGAGTCACATGGCTATTTCCTTCAATCATGACTCAGCTTGCTAGGCAAATGGGCAAAGATAGTTTTTATTGAGATTCCATGGTGATTTATTGGCAAAACAGATTCATTTGTCATTGCCATTCATTCTTGCTAGAATTGTGGCTTAAACTGTAATAATGGGCAAAAATTACACTGACATACAGTGCATCCAGAAAGTATTCACAGCGCTTAACTTTTGCCACATTTTATCTTACAGCCTTATTCCAAACTGGATGATTGTATTGAAATACAAACAATACCCCATAATGACAACATGAAAGAAGTTCGTTTTGAAATCTTTGCAATTTATTAAAAATAAAAAATTAACATTTTTCTGTACCCTTCCCCAGATCTGTGCCTTGATACAATGCTGTCTCGGAGGTCTACGGACAATTCCTTGGACTTCATGGCTTGGTTTGTGCTCTGACATGCACTGTTAACTGTGGGACCTTATATAGAAAGGTTTATGCCTTTCCTAATCATGTCCAATCAACTGAATTTCCCACAGGTGGACTCCAATCAAGTTGTGGAAACATCTCAAGGATGATCAGTGGGAACAGGATGCACCAGAGCTCAATTTTGAGTGGCATGGCAAAGGCTGTGAATACTTACGTACATGTGGGTTTTTTCTTTTTTCTTTTTAATAAAATGCAAAGATTTCAAAACAAACTTCTTTCACATTGTCATTTTGGGGTATTGTTTGTAGAATGTTGAGGAAAAAAATGAATTTAATCCATTTTGGAATAAAGCTGTAACATAACAAAATGTGGCAAAAGTTAAGCGCTGTGAATACTTTCTGGATGCACTGTATGATGCAGTCGATCGCTGGCATGAAGATAGTAGCATTGTTTTTTTAATTGGGTCTCCTCTGTAAGATAGTTTTCTAACCTGCAATTGTGTCAGTAGATATATTATTTTTCCAATGTTTACAATATGGTGACAACTGAGCTTGTTTTGCACTGACATGAGGGGCAGTGTTGTCTCCCGGTTG